>NC_090927.1:293812615-294477615 GCF_040938575.1 Ambystoma mexicanum
GTCTTGGTATCCTAGATTAAGGTCACCAAGAATGATGGTTTGAGAGTTGGATTTAGCATTGTCGAGTACTAAGGCAGAGATGTCATCCACAAAGGAAGTGGGTGGACCAGGGGGTCTGTAGAAAAGGTGGATGGTGACCGTTTGGTTGGCTGAGAGTTCAAGTTTGACAGAGAGTAGCTCTGCGGATTCCATCTTAGTGCTTGGGATGGTTCTGAGTCCTAATGAGTTTCTAGAAATAAATGTGATTCCTCCACCTCTCGCGGTGTGGTCACATCTGATACTGGAGTAGTCTGTGGGGATGGCCAGAGAGAGTGCAGGGCCAGATGCCGCGTGTAGCCAGGTCTCAGAGATGGCAATGAAGTCAAGTTCCTGAGTCTTGATGAGGTCAGCAATGTCCAAAGCGTGGGCAGCTAAGGACCTTGCGTTGATCAGGGCGGCTTTGATTGAACCAACGTTGCTTGTTGAAGCTGTGTTGGTCTGAAGGCGATGGGGCGTGGGTGAGGTGGGTGTTTGTGGGGGCAGGCTGAGCGTTAATGTTTTCAGATGTGGGCTCGGGTACATAGGGTGACCCTTCTTGCCCATGAGTCTAGAGCCTAGTGTTTTATTTCTTAGAGCGACGGTGCAAGGTTGGTTGGGTGAGGATTTTTTGGCGAAATGGTCAAGCCATAAGGTCGGGTCGTTGAGGTAGATGTTGTGGTTTTGTGGTGCAGTGCTTGGGTAGGTATCAAGTCTGTAAATGGAGGCCATGGATGTGGTGTGCGCGATACTGAGTGCAACTAGGTTAGATGATGGTCGCTATAACATCCTGGTATTGCCCACACTAAGAGTAGTGCTTGTAGTAAGAAGAGCAATGACCTTAGGGAGGACAGGCGTGATAACATGTTACCGAGATTAGAGAGGAAGGGGGCACAAAGTTTGTGAAGCGGTCACAGGTTAGTGTTGCCGGCACTGTTAGGCTAGACAATATGATCTCAATACTTGTGCGAGATGGGCGCAGGCAGTAGGTTAATCAAAACAGAGGCAGAGCAAATACCTAGGCTTGCACAAGCGTTAGCATATCAGGCAGGGAGCAATGAGGGGTGCATGAGGCACACGTCGAGTGTGAGGTGCAACTAGGGCAGTACAAATACCCTAATGTTAGCAACAAGAATAAGGCAGGTAACCTTGGGTTAGTGGTGGAATATGGGCATGTCATATGAGGAGCAGTGCAACATGTGCAGGCATAGATCAGGAAGTAAGGCGCAGCGAGGTATACATTGCGTGATGAACATTGTCAGGCAGAAGCAGAGTAGCATGTATCATGATCCTAACAAGTGAGGTCATAGCAGTTCTGAGCAAGACACAAACATTTCACATGTGTGCACAAGGCCAATAGCCGAACAATTTCAGGGCATGCAGAGGCAGACAAATCAACGAGTAGGGGCGGTATCGTGGTCATTCAGTAGGCAGGTGCAGGCCAGGTGGCAGTGTGCATCAAACATCAGCGTTGCAGGCAAATAAGCAAGGAAATGGTGTGATCATGTGGTAGTGAGCAGCAGCTGCGGGGTAGCGCCTAGTGGCTCAAAGATGCGGTTGAACAATAAAATCTAAAATCGGGCCGATAGTGAGAGGTGCGCAGACTTAGTGCACATGTGTACGGGATGCACGTTGCAGCAGCTACGATAAATGGCACATCCGATTATGTTATCAAAGGAGAGGCGGCGTGCCGGGCATCTGGATTAATAGTATGCAGGCTGGTGCAGCAGGCAGGATAGGGTTTTTAAAAGGCAATATGCACAGAAATGGCACTGTATGCTGCTAAGCTTAGACAGCGAGCTCATGGGAAGCCGTGATGCGTATGAGCATTTAATAGTGGGCAAAACGAAAAAATAGTTAATAACATCAGTAGTCTTACTATTTCTGGATGATGAAGTCGTTATTCAGAAGTTTGCAGGAAGAGTCAGCTGTATGTCCATGGGTAGGGATTAGAGGGATGGGCATAGTGGCCAGGCGAACGGCGAGTAAGGCTGAGGACAGGCTAGGACAGGAGTCAGCCTTGTTGCACTGGGCCTTAGTGCAAGTGGGCCGGCTTCGCCTGCCAGCTCTGGATAGGATACTGTATAGGACCACCAGCCAATCTGGACTCAGCAGGGTTTGCTGGGGTAGGTTAAGCACTGGAAGGCTCAGGTTTAATGTGGGCGGCCATCTTTAGGTGTGCTGGGCTCCTCGTGTTCAGCAATGGTGACCGCATAAAAACGGAAACGAAAACGGCCAGAAACACAGCGCCACGGCTCAATTATGATGCAGGTGCAGCGTAGGCGTCAGGGCAGCTTGGCTGGGGTATTGTAGTGCGCAGGTTTCGTTTCGGGCACAAAGCGAGGTGCGCTTACCGAATATGTTGCTAATATCCTGTAGTAGCTTCCCTGTGAAGGACCACTGCCCCTGCAGGGTCGTGGGAGCTCCTGCTCCGCTGTAGAGGAACGGGGGAATGAAAGGAAGAAGGGGGATGCAGCCTCATTCCCCAACACCATGGAGCAAGAAAGGATCCACCCACCCACCCGACATATAGGGACAGGAAACGTTATGTGATGAAATGCATTATGTATTAATATGTGTTTTGAATTTTCTGCAGGATTGTCGCAGCGGAGGTACATGGTGCTCCAGGCTGTTAGGCCTGCTTGAATCCACAAGGGACAGGCATTAGCTGAGTTTGACGGCAGCAGAGTGCTTAACTCAGCAAGCCATGGGGAAGGAGGAGGGAGATGTGGGGTGGTGGGGAGGAGTGGGAGGCGGACAGGTGCAAGGATACAGGTTGGTGGCAGAGGGATATGCAACTGAAGGTAGGGCCTGGCAGGCACCAGGAAACAGGGCGCAAGGGAATCCAAGGTGTCAAAAGGGGGGAAGGGGACACATGTACGCCAAAACAGGCGAAGCCACTTCAGTTGGCAGAGGACTAGTGGTCGGGGGCCATGGGGGAGCTAAGGGGGGGAGTCTGGGGTGGTGGGGGAGAACCCCAGGGGAGCGAGGGGCAGACAACGGCGGTAAGAGAAGGTGGAACGAGGGAGAACAGGAAATCTAAGGGGGGAATGCAAGAGGGTAAGTCACACAATTAACGGGGAGCGAGGAGTGGCCATGGAGACCATGTGGAAAAGGCAGAGGTAGGTACTGGGGGATGTGTGATTAAAATATGGTGCCAGGTCAGTAGGATGAAATTTGTTCAAATATAGAGTATATGGTATGTTTTGTATTCATGTTTTAACAATTGATGTGTCTGTTCACTATATTTATACACAATGTTTTCTAAAAAAGCAATAAGAATAAAATAAGAAGTAATTGTAAAAAACACTTTTTTTTAGAATTCATTCCCATGAGAGGGCATTGTAGTAAATATCTATGAATAATGTGAATGCTACGAGAGTCTGTACATGTTCCTTGATGACTGTATATGTTGTGATGGACGTAGATTGTGATCTGGCCATGAGTGCAGCATACCAAATTAGAGAGAGGGAGAGAGAGTGACACTGAAACGGAAGGCCATGTTACAAACACATCAAGAAGAACACTGCCTGGATTGGAGATGGCCAATAGCATGCACTACACCACAGTAGGTATGTCCATAGATGAATTCACTGAGGGAGATAACACAGTGCAAAAGTTACACATGCAGAAAGATGGTGACCAATGACTCATGCTTACCTGCTGACTTTGCCGGTATGGTGTGAATCCCACATCACCTCTACCAGGAACGGTGTCTCCAAATGAAGGACAGGAGGGACAGTGCCTGGTGGAAGGCATAGGGAGCATGGACATCAAAGGGTGCAGGGTGTCCCCCCAGAACAGCAGCCGCCACCATGTTAATGATTACTGAAACAACATGGGAGAAGACATTACAACAGGCATAGTGAAGTACCATTCACGCAGCACACATGTGCGAGGGAATACTGAACCCATAGTTACCTGCACATGCCATCCTGTGTACCACCATGCAAACATGCAAGTTGACGTCACGATACATGCCTGCATGTCCACCACTGCAAACGTCATGGCCTTGAGAGGTTAACAGCACAACTCAAGGAATAAATAAGTAAAATAATAAAAATATAACCTGGAAGGTCAACTCAAAAATAAAATGCCAACGTCCAGGCGTAGGGTCAACTAAAGTAAAGCCAATTCCACTCATGTTCCAGGTTTAAGGGACAAATGGAATGCACACCAAGCAATTTTCCTGGGGAATTTGAGTGAGGGGGCAGTCTATGTGATGGAAGACAGTTCTGTGGTCAAGCAAGGCTCAAATGTACCCCAGGTGTGAAAAATACGGTGTGCGTAACGCACAGGTACCCCAAAAAAATGATAGATGCATATGTGAGACGAGGATAGCTTCCGTGAAAAGAAAAAAAACGGTACACAATACGCAGTGGCACCCAGCAACACATAAAATGCATACGAGAACCGCAGAAAGCTATCCAAAAGGTAAGAATAGAGGTACACGATACACAGGGGCACCCAAAACTCTGAAAAATGCCTATGCAACTCACCGTTAGCCTTGCAAAAATCAAAAGTAAATGCGCGTATGCGTGCAGGCAAATCCCCCACTGAAATAAGAAGTTTGTACAGTCCCTGAAGTGAGCGGATTGCTTTGCACCCCAAAATACGCAGTACTCCACTTGTCCATCTCCTCCCCTTTGTACGCACATTCAGAGTTGCTTCTAACATACTAATGCCTCCCTGTATATGGCGTGCTGTATGCCTGTGTGCAGTGCGTCTTGTGTTACGCGCTGAGGGCCTTTCCTCGGATTTCACATGTCCACACTTTCTGCATTTTTTATGTGAACTGTCACTCTGTTCAAGTCTGCAAGCATTGAAATACACAGAAGACCCATGTTCCTGCCTCCTGTCTTTGGATCTCTGACCACCTCAGCTGCTACACTGGACTCCCACCATGCCATTCAATAACCACCGCTTCACAGCCCACCTCCAGGACCATCTTTCAAACCCACACCTGCCTCAGGGGTTGCCATGTCTGCACCATCATCATCAGACCAGAGCGGCAACCCCTTGGCATCGAAGCAGAGTGCTGTCAACTTCAGCGCCGGGGAAGTTGACATCCTAGTGGCAAAGGTCCTAGAACATTATGATGCTCTCTTCGACCCTGTGATGCAACGTGGCAAGGAAAGACCTCAGCAGATCTGGGGCGGGATCACGGATGCCATTAATGCAGAGGGGGTGGCAGTCTGTTCTTTCAAAACTGTGCACAAGTGCTGGGAGGCAGGACGCATGGGAAGGCTCTGCAATTCATCCAGGCCGGTGCTACCATAGAGGTGTACTCTGTGCGCAGGTTCCGGATGTCGGGGAACAACATGCAGGTCCTGGAGAGGTTTTACCCGGGGCTGCGGACCCAGGTCTGCAAATTACAGGAAGGTTTGGAGTGGACTGATGAGTAGGCATGTGGTGCACTTCTGTACAGTGCATGTGTGTTGTGCATGTGCCAGCATGTTGGCAATGACCCCCTTAGGCTTGCAGCAAGTATGCTTCTGAGAAAGATGTGTGCATGCATGCCCTCAACATTGCTCTCAATGTGTGCATTGAGATCTGTCTTGAATTAAAATTAGCTCTTACTTGCATTGTTTGTTGTAGTGCTGTCTTGCAAGCCGTGCACAAATGTTACTTGTGTCTGCAATGTTCTAGGGTGGCAAGTGTACCAGTTGAGGTAGTGTTGCCCACGTCATTTGAATGCATGATGCTCATTTGTATGTGCAATTGATGTATGTGTGTATGGGATATGCAGTCGATTGGTTGTGACATTGGTATTTAGTTTGCTTTGATAGTGTGGCCAGGCAGGTGTCTGCATGGATGTGGAGTGCATGTCCTTGTGTGTGGGTGTGGAGGTTTATGGTTGTTCCCTTGACAAGTCATGTTCCTGTAAATGTTGATGATGCCACGCTGGCTTTGTTGCAGTAATCTGATGCTGCTGTTCTGTGTCTCCTTTCCACAATTGCATCTGATGAAGAGGGTGGAACCAGTGCTGTGGAGTAGGGATGCAGGGATGCCTCCACCAGGCAGAGGCTCAGGCCACAGTCACACACCCATCACAGCTCATCTTCAGGGAGCGATGTGTCTGTGGCAGCTCCGGTGACATTGTGTATAGCTGCTGGGGGTAAGTCAAAGAAGGTGAAGGTGGGAGTGGACTCCTCAGCAGCGGTGGGGCCAGTGATGCAACACATGGGCCATCATGGTGGAACACGCCCCAGAGTCATCCAGGTTGGTGGAGGTGGCTGTTGAAGCACAGCCCATGGTGTCAGGTGGGGGTGTTGATGTGGGCATGTGCACTGCAGTCCTCATGCAGGGGAATAAGGCTGCACAGGCCTCCGTGGAGGTGCCTGTGCAAAATCCGGTCCCTGGGCCATCTACTGCAGCAGTGTGCGTCTGCCGGGATGCCCCACCCAGACCCATCCCCAGCTGTCGGCTGGTATGTCCACCCAGACCGACACCCCATTATCATGTGATGTGTACATCCGGGATTATGTGCTACTCCTGCTGGCCGGATTGACAAGGTGGACAAGTGTCATTAGTGATGATCTGCAGGCTCCTGTAGTCTACTTGCACATCATTACACAGAGCTATACTGCATCATGGCACGCAACAAGCCTGTTCCGCGTTGTACTCCGTGGGATGTTCCCTGATGCAACCAACTCCTCAATGTCCTCCTCTGCGCACCAGTCATCTTCCAGGGTGCCTTCCAGCCAGGTAACAGCAGGGCCCCCTGTACACCAGTCCCACCACCAGCGCCCCCATCTGGCGGAGATCACATCCCTGCCCATGTTGAGAGTCCAAGGCACAGCAGCTGAGGCGGCCACTGTGCCTACCCAGGCACCGACAGGGACCCAGGCAATGGAGAAACAGCAGACACCCATGAGCAGTGCAGGTGCTTTACGCCCTGATATAATCATCAGCTTGGTGGGCATACCTATGTAGGAAAGAATGAGGCAAGGGGAATGCCTCTGGCACAGATTATCTTCTGTGTTCAGACGTTATGACAGGCAGATTGTGACAGAGAGACAGCAGGAACAAGAAGCAGGAGTGGTGATGGCCCGGGCTGGGATTGCGCTGCATGATGCAAGGAGGCAGGCTGCAATCCGGGAGGCAACTTGCAGAGAGGCGGAGGGGATAGAGACATGGATGCTGGAGAACATGACGTGGTGTGGGACCCAGCCGTGGGGGGAAGGCTGATTAATACCTGGAAGGAGGACTAGCCCGCTGCCTATGCAAATGGTTATTTAGATTTGCCAGACTTGACAGACTTTCCTTCCCAGTTTTTCATGTATATAGTTATTTAGGCATAGGGTTTTTATTTCTTTTCTTTTTTTCCCATGACTGCTTTCAACTTCCTTCCCTTTTTTTATTGTGAATATTTCTATGCAATACATATTTGATTTGGTTACATTCCACGCTTCATGCAGTTCATTTGTGTGTGTGCACCTTTGATACTTCACTTTTCAGCCAGTGCATCTCGCCATATTCCACTTCAGTTGCTGTGTTTTGCTTTATGATGGCTGGGGCACATTAGCCTATGCCGCGCACGCAACTAGTATAGAATAACTTGTGCATGTTGTGTGATCCCCTCCACCCAGCACTCCAGAGAACCAACGCCTTAATCCAAATCTGCCACCTGCTCACAATTACAACAAATGGTAATATGTTCTGGGCACAGCACTCCCGCAGTGCACGCTTGCTTTGTGCTCTACCTTCCACCAAGCACACTGATTTAAAACACGGTGAATCTCTGCCTCAAGCCATAATTATGTAAGAGGCAGCCTTCTGTCTCCATATCAGCAAATAGCCTTTAGCCACTGGCGGCCCAACCTCTCGCCTTACACACTGTGGCCCCACCCATCACAAAGCCTTCGTCTGGCTGAGATATTTTACATTTGCTTGCCCGGCATCCCTTTGCTTTTAGTATTTACTTACATATCTACTGCTAGACTGTTCGACCAACCCTTCCTGACACACTTCTCATCTGTTTTATTCCAACAGACCACATAGGACGCTCCTCTCCCAAGAAAGTCTCATCCTGATGAAGGCCTACACCATTAGAGCTCACCAAGCTCATCACAAAATGGCTGAAACACTGTCGTGTTGACATGTTACATATGTTATTGTTCAACCCTTGACTGTGACCACACCAAATGGGCGTTGTATCAGATTATGACTCCACTTAACTCTCTAGCTTCCTTCCCAAGGAACCTTTAGAGAGTGTTCAAACACAATGATTTGGTTTTTCAAATATTGACCAATTGAATGATTCAACCCAGGTACTATACTCTGTATGTCTGAAATAACGAATGTCCTATGTACCTAAAAATTCAAGTGTATTGTTGACGCTTACTACACTCAAAATAAATTTGAATTGCAGTTTACAGATTTTGTGATAATTCTGTGTCAACCAAAACATATGGTGACTGACTCAGGATTGAGTTGTTCGTTCTTCAGCAGTTAGATCTCCATGACCTTGCTCACTTGCATTGTTTGATATTAGTATACCCACCTGGGCAGAGCAAGGCATGAACAAGGTTCCCTTCCTCATATTAGCATAATGGCTTACAGCCATTCTGTACAATGTCAATGACCGGTTTATAGCATCCAATGATCACCCAGGCTCCACAGACTACCACTCCTTCTTCCCATCCATTGGGCGATATTGTCCAATGTCTTATTCACTTCCCATCTGATTCCAGCTCCTTTTACTCCAGACTTCTCATATCTGATCACATAATTCTTAGTGTGGGCTTTATTTCTTGTTTTAGTATCTTGCGCATAGTCTTTTTCATCTGGATCTGTCCATTCGGTTGCCCATTTGAGGTAGGCATCTCGACCCATGAACTTGTCTCTGCTTTTGCAAAGTGCTATGTGTTAAAGACAACAAGCTGTTTGGACGTCTAATTCGATAGCTATGAAGACTTTAGACTTCCCCATACTGTATGGCTGAAGTGCACACTCAAAGAATTCCTCATTCAAGGTTCTTCTTCCTACTTCTTTCATATGCTGGTACCAAATGTTATTTCCCAAATGTGCTGTATTTTCCAGGTAATCATTTAGTTCGAAATCATCTTCTTGAGTGTTTCTTTTATTTCTTATTCTCCTCATGTGACCTTCCAGAATCATGTCTTGAAGTGTACGAGCATAACTCCTTCTTTCTGGATAAATCATAGGCACATCTGTCAGTGGACGAGGTACACTTCTTAATGTTCCCCTGATAGGAGAAAGTGCAACGAGTTTCCTTTGCTCATCTGTCCATTTAGGCATAAAAATGTCTTGCAAAAACTCCATATATGCCTGTCTTCTAGGAGTTACCTTTGGGTTCTTCACCACAGGATCAGGTGTATTTGCATGTATTACTTGTACAGACACCTTGTCTGGCAACCTCTTATCTTGCCCATTTTGCCAAACCTGTTTCTTGTGTCCAACCAAAGTTTCTACAACCTTTCATGCACGTGAATGATTGCTAATAGTGCTTATCTCAGATTCAGGTAATTGGTCATCTTTCTTTGGAACAGGAATAACTACATTGGGGCTTGGGTGTTTTGTAGTTACCACAATTGCTACTTCCTTTTGCTCAGGAAGATTCCCTGGAGTCTTAGCCCAATGTATATCAAGATAGTAGGATGTGCAGAATGTGAGTGAGAGCAGTATGATTATATAAACAGAATGCAACCATAAATAAGGCAAATGTATATTGATGATGTACAACAACTATTCCGTGGACAACGTGAATGTTTTCTACGTCCGGGATCACAAAGTTGCTACTAGTACTACCCATTTTTTATTGCCTAAGGAATGAAAAAGTAATTTTTAAATACATCAGTATTGCACACTCCTGCTGGAAGTTGCTGTCCTGCCTTGGCACCTTCGTTCTTGATCCACTGGTCGGCTTGTTGAATAACAGAAATTAACTTTCAATGTTTCTTTTTTTGTGGAACCAGTTTTTAACCATGCAAATATAAATGTCTCCAGCAAGAAGAAAGCTGCTCTCAATATGTCTAGATCAGTTCTATGACATATATCCACTCCCTCAATTTGTTTTAAGCCAGACGACATGATGAAATTCTTCAGCATAAAACAAAATGGGCCTCATTACAAGAATGGGGGTAGCCATGCCTCTGTTTGCGGCATGGCTACCCCCATTCTAGGTACCGGGTCTGGGTCCCTGAATGGGGAAATACCGGGCCATTCCAACATTGTAGGGCCCAGTATTTCCCCATTCAGGGAACCCAGAACCAGTACATCCCCATTCCCATTTGAGCCTTCATAGGGCTCAATGGGAATGGGGTGCATGCTAACAACGGGCCCGTTAATGACGGGCCTGTTGTTAGCATGCAGGGCCGCTCGCGGGACCCAAGAGCGGTCCTTGTAATGAGGCGGTAGGGGTTTAACGGGGCCGGCAGCTCTACCGGCCCCGTTAAACCCCTACCGCCAGGGTCACAATGAGGCCCAATGTCTGTCTTTGTCAGCAACCTTCTCGATCTGTCCAAGGAAAGTTTGACACCACCATTCTGTGGGTTCTCACAGAATATAGGCTTACTTGGATAATTATTCTCTCCAAGATCTCAGCCAGATTTTCAGTGTTACTGGGATCCCTTTAGAATGTGAGCATATCCGTGTTTCTGCCAAACAAGATATCGGTATTCTTCAATCACACAAAAGAAAACCCTTCCTATAAGTCTGTGTGCAGCCTCAGGTGACAGGGGCATTTGTGCTATCCCCACTATACTCACGTAACTGCAACACTTGCTCAATAATTGCTTCAAGTAGTCTCCTTACAATCAGGCCATTTTTAGGATTTTGCAAAAAAGTCCCTATATTAATAGTTCTCACCACAATAGCTGGATATGAGCGCAGCACATAGAGAAAAACTTCAAATATTATCCTTGAAACGTTGTCATTGGATAACACCATGGGCAAATTCGAACAAGAACTCAGTATGGAACTAATCAGGATACTGCACTCGCTCCCAGTTATCAAAACCACGATCAAAGTCTGGCAGCTCTCTTCTTATCAAGTCTTAAGCATGCCTCAGTCCAAAGTCAATAAGCTACTGTGGCTTTAAGAATATAAATCTTCCCTTAACCCTTCAATAGATTTGCACAGATTGTTCAAATTTTGCTTCCCTTAACCTTTTTAAAGACAGATAAAAGGTGTGTCCCGGACCAAGTCACAGTCCAACACTTTTTATCTTTCTTATTTGTCAGCTTCTGCATCCTCCTTCCTCATCATAGATCTCGTCTACATGTACTGTGGTCCTTCCCCGATGCTTGTACTTGCTTCTCGGTGGGGTGTGGGGGCACAGAGGTTTTTCCAGCAAAAATCTTGACGTCTCCAATAAAAATCCAAGCACGCCTGCCCTGCACTTTGACAGCAGACAGCGTAACATCTTCTACTATAAACAGTCTGTTGAAACAAGGTTCGTCCCAACTTTTCCGAATTAGGACCCCATCTCAGGGGAATAATTTGGGAAGACGAAATTCTTGAGGTTGATTTGTTGAAGCATATCCTTCCGTGTTCTGTACTGCCCTGCACCCTTGCTGCTGCAGCTGTGCTGAATTGACAGAAATACTGGAAGTCATACAGTTCAAATAATCATGCATTTCCATTCCAAACAAATCTGCAGTTGACTGAGCATAACTTCTAACTCTGGATGAAGGCAATAGGGGTGTTCTCATCTGCCTCCCAGTCACAATTTTGTGAGGCGTGAGATGGTGGTCAGAACCTGGTTGGTTCCTCAAAGCATATAATGCCAGTGGTAGGCTACACAACCACCCTTTCTTCAGAGAAAGCTTCAACTTGGCTATCCTTTCCTTAAGTAAGCCATTGAGCCTCTCACATATCCCATTTCCTTGTGGATGATAAGCCGAGGAAAACATGTGCTTTATACCAAACAACAATCTGATCTGCTCAAATGTTTAGTTCACAAAATGTGGACCATTGTCTGACCTTATTACCTCTCATACTCCCCATCTAGAAAACACTTCCCGCACCAAATATTTAGCTGCACAGATGGAGTACGGATGCATACAGGGACCTGCCTCAATCCACCTTGAAAAGGGACATACCACAACAATCATGAACCTACATCCATTACATACTTGAATCATATCGACATAGTCAATATGCAAATGCTGAAAGGGGCCAATGGGTCTCGAAATAACCCCCCTAACTGTGTGCAGTGTATGCCCAGCCATCAATTTCTGACAAATTATACAGTTCATCATAAATAAGGCAACATGCTCTAACAGATTTGGTACAATCCAATCTTCAGCAATCATCAGCAATTGTTGCAGCAAGGTTCTTCCTAGTTGTGTGCACAGGGTAGTGTAGCTGTTCCAGCGCCACCCTCAGTAAGGGTACAGGCATCACCAGTTTACCAGTGCTGTCCTGTTGCCACAATGCTTCAGAGGGGTTTAAAGAACACCCTCTTCGTGTCCACAAATCTTTCTCATCTTGAGGTGCTTCCCCCTGAACCTCCATAAGCTGTGTTGTTGACAAATCACTATATTTTTCAACCACATTCATCAACACAACCATTTTTTCTTTTACATCAAGTGTTTCAAAGGACATTATATTCTCTGAACATGCAGCGATTTTCAATTCATCGTCTGCTGCTTGCTTTCCGAGTGAAATAAAGTCTGTCTTTTTAGTGTGAGCTGCGCATTTAACGACCGCGATGGCCACTGGGAGTTTTAGTGCCTTGATAAGCCTGTCCAATAAGGCTGCATGCTGCAATAGCGTGCCATCCGCTCGGAGGTAGCCCCTCCTTTTCCAACGTGCTAACCCTGCATGCACTGTTGATGTCACATAGGCGGAGTCGCTGTACACTGTTACTTCCTGGTCTGCATGATTCACGAACATGACAATCAGCGCCACTAAGGCTGCAGCTTGTGCTGAATAGTGAGAAGGGAGTCATGCACTTACCAATGTCTGAAACATCCAATTCGCTGTGTATTTTACCACACTGGCACCTGTATATAAAACAATTTCTCCACCTGGCAAGGCATTTTCTTTTACTCTTGGGATTTCATCGTAGCTTTTGCAAAACCAAAGCATAACATCATTCCGGGATCTTAAGAACTCATTCTCCCTACCTCTATCTTACTTTACCTTTTACAACAAATTGGTTAATGCCTATCTGGAAGGTCTTCAGGAACATGCCAACAAAGTTCTTCCACCAGATAGCTCTATGCTACAACTATTAGCCATGGCCCCTGACATCAGAGCCACCAAACTCTACAAACTGCTAGCTACCGTTGATTCTCCTGCCATCAAGTGGCTTGTACAATCTTAATCGGTGACTGATTGTGGTCTTGTCCTCGATGACAGTACATGGATTCAACTCAGACTAGATCTATTGCCACCTCCGCCAGCATCTCTCAAAACCTTTTTGTCTTTATACACGGAGCCTTCATCACCCCTATTAAACTGTCAAAAGCTAAAACTGAATCAGATGACAACTGTTGGTCTTGTGGGAATACCTTTGGTTATTACAAGCATATATTTTACAAATGTCCATTCGTCTTCGGTTTGTGGCAGGAAATTGTGAAGTACCTGAAGGCGATTTTTAAAATTCATATTCTTCTATTCTTTGCTAATTGTTTTCTTGGCAGTATCACCGTCAAATAGGATGATCTCTCCCTTCCCCCATCCTTTATGATCTTGTTATTGCTATTGCCATTAAGCTGATTAATGCCAATTGGAAAAACTATCACAACATTTCTGTTAAGGCTGGTAGAACAATATCTGCCACACACACAGAATTGCACATTGTATGGCCACGTAGCTTGATACCGTTCCTAAACACAACATGAAATGGGCTCCTTTTATCAACTACTTAGATTATCATAACATGTCTGCACATAGCTCATGAAGTCTTTCTCTATGTTTTCAGCACATTGATGTCATACCAGTGGTGATATTTGCTGCATTATGCCCTGATAATGTATGGGCATACTTGTTAAATTGTGCCCTTTATCGCCACCCCTCTTTCATTCTGTATAGTGTCTGTCTCCTGTTCATTCCAAATTTGTCCAAAAATCAATTGTTTATCTACCCCTATGCAAACCATGTAACAGTGAACGATTATGTTATTTTCTTCATGGCTGAATCTTGTTCATCCCATAACTCCTGCTCTACTACTTTCACCAATCCTTGGTTTATTAGTATTTTATTGTCTCACAACAAATTTGTCCTTAACTTTCAATTACATTGTTCTGTTTATCATATGTAATTGTTCCAATGCTTTGTGGTTTATTTCCAAATTTTAATAAAAAATTACTAAACATAAAAATGTAGCATTTGCAGAGACATGCATGGTGCTGGTCATGCTTACCAAAACATGAAGCAGTTGATTCAGCGTGGGCTTCGCTAATGATGACGGCACCATGGACGTACTGAAGGCAATATTATGTGTTGTTGAAAACTGTAACATGATTCCTAAATTTGCTTAAGTGCTAAGGAGGAAAAAAAAACTTGGCAGTGAGGGTCAGAATGCTTTTGTATATGGAAAATAGTATTACAAAGGAGTGTGGAAGCTCCTCTACTGATAGCGAACATGGGTCAAATACCCTGTTCTTATGGAATGTCTTCCACTTAGAAGGGTCTACAACCAGCTTTTAGCTCACTGCACACTTCACAGTGGCAAAATATCCATTTGCATAACAGTTTGATCACAGCCACAACTACAGTCCAACACTGAAATGCTAGGCAATTCTCCTCTGACCAAAAGTATCATCAGCAACCACAGGCACATGTTTCAGCCTTGTTGGGACTCCTCAGGGAGAAGAAGTTGAGCCTCTATAAGGCACAGTGAGCAAGGGGTCCATGTTTGGATTACCCTGAGTCACTTAGGGTGATACCCCAAGTTTTCCAAGTTAAGCAAGGATGTGGGAGCTCCTCTATTGAGAACCAACATGGGTCAAATACCCTGTTCTATTGAATCGCTTCCACTCAGGTGGGTCTACAGCCTTTTAGCTCACTCCATCCTTTACAGAGGAGAAATACCCATTTGCATATCAGTCTGGTCCCACATGGAAAATACTATGTTAATTAGGATGAAGGCTTTTTGTTTTATGTCCAAGCTGGATCTGGCCTGAGAGCTACAGTTTAGAAGGGAATTTGATTTTGGTATTACAAATGCATGGAAAGTAATAATTTGACGCCATGAGGGGTTTTAAAATGTGATTGCTGAGTCCTGAGCAGAGTCTGCCCCATTGATTGTGCTGTGAGAGGAGCTGCAGCTATGTGGGATGTATTGACCCATTCCGCTGTGCTATGCGGCATCACCATGATAGTTATGGTGCAAGAAACAGCAACAATGGCGGCAAAACTCTGGTGTGCGCCAAAAACCTACAAAAACTGCATTCTCAAACACACAAAAAGATGGATGCACAACCTGCCACCCATGGTGCATGTATGGTGGGATAGAGCACACACTGCAGAAAATGTGCCAGTGGGCTACATGACCAGCAAACAGAGTGCAGAGAGAGAAGCAGCGCTTCGCAAATGAAACTCCAAAATTGTGCCTATAATTGACATTTGCTTTGCTGCTAAAAACTCCAAAATGCCTATACACAACACTTCTCAACATTCAAAATCTTGCTGGCGCTAAAATTCATGTAATCTTATGAAGCATTGCGAAAATACAAAGGGCCTCATTACGACCCAGGCGGTAAGTTACCGCCTGGGCCGTGACTTTACCACCATGGCGTAAACTACGTTTACGCCATGGTGGTTGGCGGACTTACCGCCCCATTCCGAGGTCGGCGGGGCGGTAAGTCCCCAATCCCCATTTACCCTTCCCCATTCCCATTTTTGCCCCATAGGGCATAATGGGAGTGGGGAAGGCGTTAATTACGCCACCGTAAATTACGGTGGCGTAATTAACATCAAGGTCCCTTACCGCCATGGTTTTTTACACCCGCTAGAAGCAGGTGTAAAATCCGCCATGGCGGAAAGGGAACTCGTGATTGGCGGTAAGGGGTCGGCGCAGCTAACGATGGCGCTAACCCCTTACCGCCAGGGTCGTAATGAGGCCCAAAGTCCTAAAGTTTAAAGAGCAAAACATTCCTCAGACAAACTGGACTGTCTGTAAACGGACAGCCCCTGCCAAAATCTGTGTGCAGTACCCTGGGCTACCTGTGAATGACAGCTCTCAGATGAGCTCCTGATGAAACTTCAAAGTATTTAAACTAAACGTCTGCCGGATTAGTAAACATAAAATTGATTGTTGCTAATAGGAATACAGATCTTAGTTGTGTTTTTGATCCCAAAGATTTAAATCTAAGAAAATAATGTATTTATGTGATTTGATGCAACAAGTTTGGTTTCTGCTGGATTTTTAATTAAGAAGAACTGAGAGGGGAAATCCTCTCAGCAGAAACTCACTGATAGATGATAATTGTAGGTTAGCCCAGACTTTTGTCTACAGAAAGAGAATGAACAATGCAGTGTTTCAGCCCAGGAAACAAAGGTGTGAAAGGGGTCATAAACTGCTCCTGCAAGGAACTCCCTAAGGGAGGGGGCTGCTCCTGGACTGCAGGGAGAGACAAATGGGCAGACCATTTGCTGCTAAGCACGAACAATGAACAATTTTTAAAGACTCATAACTTGTGATTCAAAGTGATTAGTGTTAGTCTAATTTTTGGCTGCACGTTTTAAGGGGCGGTAGAAATGTGTAACATGTTCTGGACAGGAATGGCAATTTATGTGGTTTAATGTGAACTGTGTTAATGCTAAACTTGTGAAAATTTACACACACATCCCCATGGTAAACACACACATTTGTGGAAAGTTGCAGAAAATTTGGAAAATGTGTTCATGACAAAAAGGACACATTTCTGTAAAAAAGGTGAAACAAGATCCCACAGCTGCGGGATTTTGAGGAACAGCTACTACATAAAATATAGAATCTTTGTGTGTGATTTGTGTAGAGGTGACCAATGTAGAAATATATATTTAGGATAAAATCCAATTTTGAGACCAGTGGCTAAAGGGAGGTTTCTAAGGACTGTAAAGCAAACCATAAAATGTGACATCAACCGGCCTTGATCCAATCACTCAGATGCAAGGCAGAGGTAAGGTTTTGATCCAATCCCAGCTCACATGGGGCAAGCTTAAGCCGGCACATGCACCCATTTTGTGATGTCATTTGAAAGGATAAATAGAGACATCTGACAATGCATAGGGACTCACTGATTCACACACTTTCCTAATTCCGGCAAAGCACTCTGATCCAGCTTTCTACATCCAGCATTAACATCCTTACAGATCCAGATGCCAAGACTCTTGCCAGTAGTAGAGAGCTATTGATTACAGCAAGGCCTAAATCCTCAAACTTATTCTTGCAACCCAGTGAAGCGCTGTGGTGTGAGCAGGCCTTTTGAACTATTATCTTGAAACTCTTTGGCTTGCTACCACAAGGCTTGCCTGAGGAACTCACTATCCAGCTGATTTGAAATACTCACAAACAAGAAGGGCAGATCCTGTGCAAATCCGGTGACTGGCCTAGCTGATCCAGTCCCACGCCTCATGTGCTGTCCATTGCTTGACTGACCCAATCCATGACCAGATCTGATGGTCCAATTTAATAACTTATTCTGTAAGTATTAATAGGAAGAACAGTGACCCATAATATGTCTGCATTGTATGATCCCTATCTCAAACCCATCCCATCTTTCATTCAGAACTATAATATTGCTAGAACTATCCCTGCGCTGACTCTTTTCTCATCTGTGTTATTAAACCCTAACTTTTTATTGATTTGATTAAGAAAAGTAAATCTCAGGAAGAAGTAGAGTATCCACAACAGGCGGGTTATGTGATTGTAAGATCCATCTGTGGCATTTGCTTTTTCATAGTCATAATATAGTGTAAACAAAACCATCTGTCATTTTCAAAAGTTAATTTCTGCTTTCCATTCTCACGCCTATTTTGCAAAAATGACTCTTACTAAAACCTCTATAACTCCCCCCATTTTTATGATAGAAGCGAAATTTCAACTCCTACTTGTATCTAACATCCTTAGCTAACAATAGAACACAAAGGCGCAGTGCGATTCCGTTATAGCAGAAATCGCGCAAGGAAAGGTTTGCCATGAATTGAAATTCTGAAAGGTTTTACACGTGTGAATTAGCTTTCAATTATTTCCCACTTGGACTTTGAGATTTCAAATGTTTTCTTTTGACTAAATGATTGTTTGTGGTTGTGTGCAACTGTTCAAAGCGGCTCCCATAGGAATTTATAATAATTTAAGTATTTTTGACCACATTTGGTGTTTTTGCTCAGACATTTCAAAAGACAATTTCAAAGCCATTCTAACAGCTGAAAAGTCAATTCCGTTTTTCGCTTGTGTTTGAAGGGGGGCGGTGGGAGTGGTATTCTGTTTAATTTATGCTATTCCTGAATACCTGCTCTCTCCTCACATCTATTTAATTGCCTATTGGAGGATGAGGGGTGCTGCAGGGGGAACCCTTAACCATAGTGCCATCTGTTCCAAACCAACACTTAAGTATTATTTTCTGTGCTGCATTTGTTTTTGTGCTCATTACTTGATTCCTAGTGTATTAAAGATATTATTCAGTGTTCTGCCAGCCCATTGGTGATTGTTGTTTACCTATTCAAATATACTGTGATTAAACTCTAAATACCGAAATAAATATTTACCTTTGCAAACTAGCCTGATTCCTGGTTCAGTGTGACTGGGGTGGGGGGGTCTCAGGAGAAGGGTGTGATATGAGTGGTATATCACTCAGAATATTGAACTTATAGATACAAATAAATAAGTGTTTCATTTGTGCACTACACGCTGGGCGTGACTTGGGTGTGTGCCGGATTGAAATCACTTATAGCTACAATGTCCAAAAGAACCCTGTTCCTTTAACCAGGAACTCCACCTACATAAACTGACACCCGGCACGGAGCACCACGCAGAGTACACCTCGGGAGACGAGGCAAATGAAAAATGGCAAATTGTTTTTTGCTCCCTGAGGTAGAGAAATTTTAGTCCTCGCACTGGTGTTGTGTGGCTGTGTGGGAGGGCCCACTAAACCCCATCAAACCCCACCTGTACTGTGGTTTCACCTGCCACCTCCTCCCTGCTGCCTGCCACAGTGTCTGTAGTTCCCAGCAGGCCGGGATGTCGATGGAACCCGCTGTCTCAGACACAGGCTTTCCACGCCTCCCTGACGAAGAAACGGACGGGCGGCGCCTGAGATGCCACCAAACCCAAGTTGAAAAGAAATCACCTCCCCGTAGAGGTTAGGTTCGGCCCATTTTCGACCCAAATAGGGGCAGCCTTCCATCCTTCACACACAAAAAGCCATCATCACAGGCTATGGAGGATGGCTCAGTGACTAACATGGAGACTTACTCGGTTCTTCAGGCGCCGGACTTGACCCAATTGAACCAGAAACTGTTCTTGCACGCCTCTTTACAAGCGGGCTGTTCCAGCGCAAAGCTGTGTTCAAGGAGCTATGAAGACATAGCTGTTTCCCGATCCACGCTCATAGCCCTGCCCGCGGTGTCTGTCCAGCTTGAACTGCCCACTTCTGCGCCTCCTGTTTCTGATCAACGCTCCTGCCCTCCCCTCCACCAAACTCCCGCTGTGGCGAGTGATGTTCTGATCGAGGCTATCAAAGGATGGCCTCTGTCCGAGTCTGTCCCAGTGGTGGGGAATGATGCGGGGTGCAGAGGTCAGAGCAGTGCGATCAAACCCTTTGCTACTGGACAGGAAGCACCCGCCAATGACTTGCAAGGGCACCCAGTCCTAAACCCAGCAGAAAGGCTGCAAGAACACATACTTCCACCGGAAAGACCAGCAGGGGGTCCTACAGGGCCTGTAAGATTCCCACAGAGTATGGCGGCCCTGGTCCACGCTGAGCCGGGGTATGTTTCAGTAGATAATATTGATGCATTGGCCAAAACCCCTACAGGAGAATCTGAATCAGAGAAACCGGCCCTTGATTTGGAAGCACAAGACAATGCTCAATCACCCAAAGACCCAAATAAGGAAACGTTTATTCCTGCTATTCCATGGCAGCCTTTAGATTTGACTACCACCAAAGTCAGCAGAATGACTGTGGCCCCACGGAAAAAAACAGTCTGTTAAAAAAAAAGGGAAAGAGAAAGTCCAGGCCCCGTCAAACGGGGAAAAGTGTGAAACTCGAGAAAAAAAATTATGATGCACGAAAAGTCCCGAGAAAGAAGCAGGCACTGCCAAACAGGAAAACGGAAAAGGGGAAGAACCTTCTCCCAAATCCATTGCTCTCAAATACCTTAAAAGACTTCTTTAAGAAGCAACAAAAGCGCAAACTAGACAGGTCTCTAGAATTATCTGATGCAGAAATACTGGAGGCCATACAAGAAACTCCTCCAGTGAACAAATCACAGAAAACAGAAGGCAAATCTGACAAGCAAGCCAATTCTCCACCTTCTACCACTTCTCAACCTCCAATAACCAAAAGTCTTCCATCTGATACCTAAACTTTCAAACATAGAGTCGAACCAAGCTGGGCACAAACAAATGCGTTATAAATTAACAAGCCCAGTTTAATGGACAACCTAAGCACAGCTACAGCAAAGGAACCTCAGATGACTGCTCCTGCCTTCCGAAGAAACCATGCAATAAGGCTGGCAGTACCATCAACTCGCCTGGTCCTGTGGTCTGAAGGCCTACACAAAAACCTCACTCAACACCCCATTGGCCCCAAACCACTGGAACATCAAGCAGCAACCTTGAGTGACCCCACTGGGAAAAGGGGTGAGATCCTGCGGATGTCAGGTTTCATGGTGTTGTGGTTGAATGTGGTGGAGTGAGTAAGTGTTTTATATGATTTATGGTTTGGGCCTTAACCTTGAAATACAGAGTGTGGAGAGCTTCCCAAGCCAAAATGGAGATTCCAAGTAGATCTTTGATTGGTCAGGAGTTAAAGAAAGGCATTGTCAGAACATTCTAAACTGCCTTTCATTGTCAGCAGCCCAGCAGGAAGGACCTATGTTTGGAGATTGGTATTCTTTTTGAGACTATAGCTGGGCCTTTCTGCCTAGGTCAAGTTTATCAGGATCAGGAGAGAGTCTGGAGAACTAAGGAATCAAGCCAGAGATAATCTGTTCAAGAAAGAAGCAAGCTAAGTGATTTTAAAAGTTACTGACTGAATTCCATTTGTTTCACTGGGTGAGTTTATATTCTCAAGCATAGTTTAGCCCAGTTTCCTATTTCCCTTTTAAGCAAGGAATTTAACCTGGAATAGTTTGTTCTAGTTTATTTACAAGGAAAGACTGCATCAGTTTATTTTAACAGTTGATTCCCATACATAAGTAGCGTAAGTTTTTGTGCGCGAGCCGTGAAAGCGAGTGTGTGTTGGTGATCAGGTTGAAGGATTCCTCAAAAGCGTTGTGTATTTTACGGCCGTGCAGAATTATTGAGCACCATGTGTTTATAGTGCTCTTACAGTACGTCGGGTTTGGTGACTAGAAATCTTACGCTGTCTGCGCAAATGACAGCGTGTTAGGAGCGCGGATCAAAGACAATTCAAAGACTTCAATTCATTTACGATTCTTGATTTCTAACCAATTTACTAACATATGCGCGTGTAATATCCTAATCTTTACCTTAAAGGAACTTGTTACGTGAATTCTATCCATCTCACGCATGCGCAAATTGATATAGAAGACCCATAAGTGAATACTGTATTTTCACGCATGCGCGTGTTTTCAGCCTTCGTATGGTAAACGCTTTTCTACCCGCACATGCCCGAACTGATGTAGAAGACCCAAGAAGGAATGCTGTATTTTCGCGCATGTGCAGAAGTAATCCTCTCCGTTGTGAAGAAGTGAATCCTGCTCTTTCAGGCAATGATTGTACACACAAGTGTAAAAGAAGAGATTCAAAGATCCTCCTTTTAAGAGTACTTTCTTTTAAGAAATCTATGAGAAAAGATTCAGCATTAGTACAAAAGAGGATCAGCAAATCATATTCTAATCCTAATTTGGGTTATGATCGCATTCCATCGAGAACCCAAGCAGCATTCCAATTAAGGAGCTTTCAGAGGCTTTCTCAGTGACAGAGACACTTCAAAATTGTTAGTAGTAAGTAAAACCTTCCTCTAAGTTTTTCAGAAGAGGATAAGCAGGTTGAGAGGCTCCAAGGAGTCAAGGAAAAACCTGAAGTTTGTTATTTTGTTCCACTTCCCCTTTTCCCTTGGGGATGCTCTCAGCTTAAATGTTTACAACCAGTTGACAGGTCAGCATTCGTAGGGGACTGCAGGGTTCAGCAGCTTCCACGGACAGCAAACCCACTGGAGATTATGCCTGACAGGGGAAGACTGCTACTAATCCACACAGGTTGGAAAACCCATCTCCACAAAGGGCGTCGGACCCAGAGGTCAGACATTAGGGTGACGCTGCAATTCCTTTCTCATTAGCAACTCAGCACCGTACTCCAGTGGCGTGCACACCACCGAGAAACATAAGACTGAGTGAAATACCTAGGACATCTCAAAAAGACTCTCCAAACAAAAAACCTGACCTCTTAACCATCATGTAAGCAGTGACATTTACCATGGCTCACTTTGGTAAGCTTTATGAGGCAATAAATGATTCCATGAAGGACAACACAACTGTCATAGCGATGATGCATTCTAAACTTATCTTTGTGGAAGGATACATAACAGCATTAAAACAAAAATATACAGAACAGCAAACACTATGGGAAACAAGATTTGCCTCACTTAAAGAGCAACTAAATCCTCAAAGATTTGTTACTCGATCTCAAACAACTAAGGTAGGGAGAGAAACGCAAACATCCGCTGTCAACCTTCACATGGAAATCACTCCCCTCCTTACAAGGACAAACACCAACGCGACCGTCGCCACGAGCTCGCTCTTGACACTTGGTACCTTACAAACAAATCCAACTCTCCAACGGGGCGTAATACATAAGTCCAAAGTGACACTTGTAGGGGAGGAAAGGTCAATAGGACCCCCGCCCACTACATCTCCCACCCTGGTGAAGACTCATGACTCGTCGGCAGCCCACCAGCCCCCGGCGGTAGGGCAGCTGCAGACCGACACGTGAGGCTGCACCACCACGTTATGTGGCCGAGCACAGACGCCTACTTGTACTAAGCCAACTCCATTTTGTTAAAAACACCTAGATCTAACCCAGGCAGAGCCAACGCGCACACTGAAAGCTGCAGCTTAAACCCCCCTTGACCGCGCTCACAGAGGCCTACACTTCCCCCACCCCCGCCGCATGGCAGATCCGCTGAGGACTCGTTCTCACGAGCTACCAGACACGAACAAACAACAAAATAAAACATTGTAGCTGTTAACCTTCCGCAGTACATCATTGCCCCAGCCATGAACGGGAACATTAGGAAGTAACTGAAACCAGCCCAAAACCTGCATGCCCTGACCCTGTACCAAGCCCCCAGCGTTAGACTGTGTGGCGCCCCACACCCCTGCCTACCCCAAGAACTCTTGTATTGTGTAGAAACCATTTATGTAATATATGTCGTGTTGACTAACGTTTGCTGCTAATATGAAGAAGAATGGGTAAAGAGTAATATGCAACAGATATTGTTTATAATGTGAAGATGTACGAAGACTGGCTAACTGATGACAATATACAATAACCTGCTTTGCCCTCTTTACATATACACCTGCCTAACACTACCTCATGTTCGTATGTCAACTATAGATGTGAAAAGTTGTGCTAAAAGGAATGGCCCCCCGGCTAGTATCCCTTCCAATGCAAATGCATACAAGTCATCTTAGAGACCCCACGTGTTGTCATTCGCCCCTCACCCAAGGGACAGTACATTGCTTTGTGCAGGATGCCGCACACAGAGCTGCAAGGACATCTCCCCCCTCCTCCCGCCCAGGCCCTCTAGAGATAGCTGGTGTTCGAACAGCACAGCCTCGCCTCCCCTCCCGACCCTGCTGGACCCATTTCAAGCATCCACCTCCCCCATGTCAGAGGCCACCACAGCCTGACTCCATGACTTACGAGCTACCTGGTCCTAAATCCCACCATCTCTCAGGCACCAGTCACATGCCCCCCACGGGCCAGTGGTATCTCCGCCGACCCCAAGTTAATGGCCCTCAAAAGGGGGGTGCCCACCCTTGTACTAACAGATCGTAATGCCATCCCTCACCAAATCTAACACGACAGGGTGATCGAGTAACCCCTCCCATGCCCCTGACCATGCACATGGGATTAGCCTGTTTGAACCTAAGGTATCTTTACAACTGATTTATTGGGACACGTCCTATTGCATATCAACGTTCCTGTTTGCCTATTGATCTAAGGTCAGTGGTACAAGAATTATAAGCCAACGGAAGCATGAAGTGTAACGAATGGGTGTGAATGTGTGGCCACAAGGGCAAATGTCAGTTTAGTTACCAATCATCATTACAAGGCATGTCCGGCACGGCACTCCACCCCGATGAGCCCAGCTGACCTTCCAACCCCACGTGGGGCTGCACCAATGTCGACAATGTATACCCCCTAGACATCACCACCCAATCCCACGATAATGTGCCCCCTATAGCTTGTGTCACCCATGACGTTGTTCTGTATATAAGTAGGCCTGTCTTTGCTATTGTCAGACAGAGCGCTCTCAGAGTTTGCAGAGTACTTTGCATGCCCTAAATTGACTTAGATAACAACCCCTTTTGATCGCACCCGCACTTGGTCTTGGTCTCATTCCCTTCTGGGGTGTGTCCTTCATTGCCTCTCAATAAGGGGGGTGCATTTCTGGGGACGCTGACATTCAGTGGTGAACCCATAGACATGATTTATTTTTTAATTTCTTAAACTGTCCCCTTGGCACGAGATGGCCCCGGTCGCAGTGGAGACGCACAGCGTGCCCGCTCAACAGAGCCGCCCACCTACGCCAACTGGTACGCAGAGTCGTGCATATGCAGTTAGGGCGAGAGGGTACGGGTCCCGTTTGAAGTGGGGCCATTGAGTGCGAGGCTGCACCGCTTGGACGGACCAAATCCGGAGAGTCTCGGATCAAGACGGGCACGTGAGTATTAAGTGCGAGCGATACTAAAAGGGAAACTAATTGAGAGGACAAGGGTAAATAAGTTGGGAAGATTGAGGGGACTTCTAATTTCTAATACTTTCTCTTTCTTTGCATATGGCCATTAGGATACAAAAGTGAAAAAGGCAAAACAGGACGGGAACCTAACTCTGCAAGAGGGTAGAAGGCGGCGCTGCGTAGTGCTATCTCGACTAGTGCTGGGAATAACCGAAACCATGGAAAAATAAATTGAGGCTGTCTAGATAAAGAGACACGGAAAAATAAGTTAGAACTAGCCTCTCTTTCTCTTCTCTTTCCTATTAGAAGTAAAACAAGGTCTGCATTAAAAAAAAAAGAGTTGTGTGAGGGTTAGGGGGTATCGCCATAGAGCAAGGCGAAAGGCCAGGCAGGGAGGGTAAGGATGCTATGCGTGTATATTATGGTATGATGAACGTCTGTGTGTGTTGTGCACATTGTGTGTTTATGGTTTTTTACAATTTGATGTCTATATAAATTATTGTTGATTTAAGTGATCTCCAGGTGAAGTGGTCAATGTAAGTGTGGCCTGGTAAGATTTGACAAAGAATTGTTTTCCATTTGAGCAAAACATAAATTGATCGTCAGGAGCTGACGGTAAGCAGAGCCCCACATACTCAGTTACACACGTAGAGTGATAGAAGGGATTGACTCAAGAGAATAGAGCAACACATGTCCGACCATGGGGGCGGAGACACCTCTAGCGCACATTTGTAGAAGTTTACCGGGACATGCAGACAGAATAACTAAGTACCACGACCGGTGGGTGACGGAGCTAAAAGGGGAAGGACTCCCACAGGTTTGGCCACAAGGAGGGTCCTTTGATAAAAGCATTTTGGATATGGTGGCAACATGTATATAGTTAAAGTATAAGGGAAAACACTTTCATAACAGGAGAGAGATACTAGACCTATGGTGATTATTCGAGGAAATACCCCCACCAAAGAAAACAGACACCACTCTCGATCAACCCACGCTCACTGCTACCCCATCCGCAAGGGCAGAGGGTGGTAAGGAGGACAGGGGGAAAGAGGGATCGGTAGAGGTAACCCGATAGTACCCACTCTTGAATAAGCCCACACTGGCTTAGGGTTATATTGATCCTACATATGTGCCCAACAGTACCCCTACCCCACAGCACGACCTACAGCACCACCACCATATGATTGCCCCCGATCAAAAGATTTGGCCTTGGTGAATAGGGTGTATCTCATCATCCAGGCATGGATGGCCACTCATGGACTATGCCTGAATGATGACAAAACTGAAATCATCATCTTGGCACACCCGCCACCCTCAAAAAACTGGGCCCCAACTACTCCTCTTTTAACATATATAATAACCAAATTACAACCGCTCACATGGTAAAAACTCTAGGCTTCTACTTGGACTCTACCCTCTCTTTCAACAAGCAGGTGAATGCGATGGCTTCTGCCACCGCCTACACCTGCAATTGATAAGAGCAGGCAAACCCTTCCTTTCCAATAATAGTTGCATCACACTTGCAAGAGCGCTTGTGTTATCAAAGCTGGACTATTGCAACTCGCTCTATATTGGGGCCAACAAGGAAGTGATCAAAATAATTCAAATCTCACAGAACAACGCGCTAGAGCAGCATTAGGCATCCCCAGGAGAACCCACATTACTGAACTCAGAAGGGCCAACAACTGGCTTTCTACTCATGAGAAAATCCAGCTAAAAGTGGCCTCGCTTGTTTACAAATGCCTAAACAATGCCGCACCATGTTACCTTTCTGAGAGATTCAAAAGAACAAAACCAACAAGACTCACCAGATCCGCTAACGCCAACAGCATTTCTACACCTAGATTTAGATTATCCAGAGTCGGTGGTTGTAGCTTCCAGGTTAAAGCAGCTCAACTCTGGAACTCCCTACCACCCACCTTGCGGACAAATCAACCATACTTCACCTTCCGACACAACCTTACAAGGTGGATCAAAGACGCAGACAAATAACAGACCACCATTCTGCCTGGACTTATCCTGCATCTCTCTCCACTTCTGCACTTTGCACACACCTACTGTAAATGCATGCACCAGTACTCCTGCCGACATGTTTATGCTCTGTATATTTCTTGTTTCTTTTTGCCTGTGTATATTTCTTGTTTCTTTTTGCCTGTGTTTGCCTATAACTAAGCTGTAAATTGTCTTAAAAATGCACCCGGTTACCCTTGGGTTTGGTGCGCAATACAAGTAATAAAAACAAACAAAACAAACAAATGGGCAGGTGAGTACCCCGTCAATAAACATATGTAAATTAACAGAAGACTTAGACGCCAGGCTCTCGATAGCCAGAGAAGAGTTGTCGAGGATACAAAGTAGATGTGAACAAGGTGAGCCCGGTACGACAAGGTCAGAGCGACTGTCCCGATCACATGCCGTAGATAAGTCAAATGAGGAAGGGTGGAAAAAAGGGGAGATACTATTCAGGATACAAGAGGAGCCCACCCAGATAGTAGAACTGGGAGCGAACAATACCGGAGGAAGTACAGAAGGAGGAGAAGTGGAAGGTGATGGGAGAGAAAAGCTATGGTGTGACATAGAGGAAGACGAGTAGGAAGCTGGGAGATTGGGGATGGCTGCAGGAGGAAGTTTAGTGGAGTTCGGGGAGACACCGCTGGGGAGGGCAATGGAACAGGAGTGGACAGAGAGATTAAGGAACAGAATGGGAAGGATAGCTATGGTGGGAAAAAGAGGAACAAAGGTCAGTATTGGAAAAGGAAGTAAGGGACCATTACAACTCCCACTAATACATCGGGTAGCGGGAAGACCACATTATATACCCTGGGCACAGATGGATAAGGCAAACATACTAAAATCACTGCCCACGCTATCAGGAGGAGCTATCAAGTGGATATATGCCTTTGAGAAGCACACCGCAGGAGTGCCCCTGGCCAAGGGAGATGTTAAAAGTTTACTCGTGTCAGCAGTAGGTGACCAATCAGACCGGGTTTTGGCAAAAGCAGGTTTCACAGGAATAACATTGGATAGTGACAGACATGATGGCACTGCCTTCAATACAGTGCGCACGCGCATTTGGGACGCGTTAAGGGAAACATTCCCAGACATGCCAGATTTACAGTCAGTAATGCAATGCACTATGAACGATGGGGAAGAGGTTATGTATTACATTTTTCAAGTACAGTAGAGCTGAAATGGGTACACCATATGACCAGTCGACATTGTTATTTTACTTCATAATAAAGAGGGGGCTCCCAAAAGAAGTGCAAAAAGCACTTGACAAAATAGCAGGGATTAAAGCGAAAGGATGGCCAGAGATACACAGCATAATAGTGCACCACTGCAAAAGAATCAAAGAGAGGTAGAAGGAGGTGGCACAAAAAGGCTGGCAGATGAAGGCCAAGCTAGTACACACGAAACTGATGAAGGTCGCTGCAGCTGTAGCAGCACTCCCACACAATAGAGACACAGAGGAGGAGGAGGGATGGTAGCGATACAGGGGAGGATAGCTTCAAATTGGGCAGACAACGGGCAAAGACAGTGGAATGGACAGGAGGATTACGGAGGGCAGCAGTGGCAAGAGTGGCACCCCAGGAACAGAAGAGGTAGGTACAGAGGACGACGAGGAGGTGCACAGGGATACGGAGGTAATGGCGCAAATGGGGGGCCGGTACCCAGAGGGGGACAAGGAAACTGTTGGAATTGCGGGAGGTGGGGACATTTCTCACGCGAGTGTGAAGCAGACTCAACCCGGTTTACCAAGATGACCAATATTACGGGCACCCCCATCCGGGAAGCCCATACGGATTGCCCCGGAATGGGGGAAGAGAACAGCAAGACCAAAGGGGGCAAGAACAATACAGGGAACGACCACACAATGTTCAACAACACCCACAAAGTAGCGAGCACCTTCCCTACACACAAAACAACCCCTTCACCACAGCATCAAACGGTGTGCCTGCCCCATGTGGAGGAGTAGCAGTGGTTTCAGGTAATGTTTTCAGCCAGGGGGGTACAACTAGGCATCCAGCATAGGACAGCCCACAGAGAGCAGTCGCGTGTCGAATCCTATCGACAACCATAAATGCAAGCGAGGAACCATTGATAGGGGCAGAGATAGGAAATAAACAATTCATCTTTATGGTAGATTCGGAAGCCGAGAAGTCATGTTTACGTGAAGGCCGGTTTCCGCTATCTAATCGTAAATTGGAGACGCAGGGTTTCTCTGGGGCGGTGGTCGAAGTTCCTTACACAGAAGATTTGGATGTGACAGTGGGGGGAAAAACAGTGGGGGCACCCCTATTGTACTATGAGCAATCCCCTGTCAACCTATTAGGGAAGGATCTACTAAGCAAGCTCAACATGACTATTTCGTTCACCAAAAGAGGAGGAATCGTATGCTCCACCCCAGGAATGTGCCCAATGCAAGGAATGTTAGTGATATATTCACGAGCCACATACCCGGAGGTGCGCGGCATACTGGTGAACCCAGACATGTTCCTCCATGGGTTAAAAACATTGGCCCGGGTGGTCCCAGAGTTGTGAAAACTGGAGTGGAGGGTACCCGCAGAATTTGTTTTCCGCCCAATAGCCCGCCCCAAGATAATGCCAGGGACAGAGATGTCACAAGACATACATGCAGTACAAATCGCAGCCAAAGGAATAGCTGTATTTTGCAATGGACATACACGGCTGTGAGTGGCGTACAGTATTATGCATAAACGCCGACATTGCACTCCAAGATTTATCAGACGGGGAACTTTTCACAGACTCAGAGAGTGATGGAGAAATCATTATGGAAATAGCCATCCCTTGTGAAATAATGATACAGCAGAGACAGGTGCCAGTACAGCTAATGGTGGTAAGGGGGGCCCCACCTTCGTTCTTTAATGAAGACATGCAGTCGGTGCCCTGGCAGCTGTGGACAACAGGTCCACATGACGTAGGACTGCTACACGGAGTCACGCCAGTGAAGATAAACCTTAAGCCTGGAGTAATTCTGCCCCGGGTAAATCAATACCCCCTGTCCCGGGAAGCTGAAGAGGCAATAAAAGAAACAATAAATGCCCTACTCACAGAGGGGATAATAGTACCCTCAAACTCCCCGTGTAACACATGTATTTACCCAATCAAAAAAACAAAAGGGGGGGCCTGGAGGATGATCCAGGACCTACGCCCACTAAATGACATTATTCAGAAAGAGTTCCTTTTGGTCCCAAACCCTGCATCTATTCTATGCAGCATCCCAAAAGAAGCATCCCACTTCACAGTGGTGGATTTGAAAAATGCATTCTTTTCAATACCCCTCGCATTAGAATGCAGATACCTGACGGCATTCACCCTAGGGGGGAGGAGGTATGAACACTGTAGATTGCCCCAGGGTTATTGTGAAAGTCCCAGCATATTCAACAGAATATTGCATGAAGATCTTGGGAACATGACAGCAGACAGCACGATAATACAATACATGGATGATGTGTTGATCTGCAGCAAAAACGAAGAAGAATGTAGAAAAGACTCCATTGCCCTTTTGACATTATTAGCCCAAAAGGGGTACAAAGTTGACAAAGAAAAGTTGCAATACTGTCAACGTGAAGTGCTGTACTTAGGGCAACTGATCTCAAAAGATGGCAAGAAAATAATTCCAGAGTGGCAACAATCTTGGCTGTAGGGAGACCAAAAACAGTGAAAGACATGCAAAAATTCCTAGGGATGTGCAACTATTGCCGTGCATGGATTTTAGATTATGCAGCATACACACGCCCTTTGCTTCAGGCACTCAAAGAAGCGCAGAAGGAAAAAATAGAGATTCAGTGGGATGCAGAAGTGTGTGATGCATTCACCTCACTCAAAGAACTTATATCAAGTGCGCCAGTACTCGCGAACCCAGATTATGAACGGGAGTTCTACCTGTTCTCACACTGTAAAGGGGCACTCATGACAGCAGTTCTAACACAGAAGACATCATTGGGACACAATCCACTGGCATATTACAGTGGAACGCTAGACGCTGTAATGCAGGGACACTTCGCATGCGAACAGGCCCTCGCAGCCGCCACGTTCGCCATTGAAAAAAGTGCCACCATAGTAATGGGGTGCTCACTGACACTGTATGTAGAACATTCATTGTTCGCAATACTAGAGCTATCAAAAAGCATGTTATCCACACAGAGAGCCACTGCATATGCGGTAATACTGTCAAGCGCCAATATACATGTAGTGAGGTGCAAGGTGGTCAACACCGCAAGATTCATCTCAGAACCATGCACTGTGGAGGATGTGCAAGCACATGACTGTGCAACATATCAGGGAAAATGGAACAACTGTAGTAAGTGAGAACGCACTGGCCGAAGGTGAGGTATTTTTTATAGATGGGTCAGCTTCCATAAATTCAGAAACTGGAGAAAAGCATGTGGGGGTGGCGGTTGTGCGAATGGAAGAAGGTGAGTACGAGGTTCTAATACAACAGTGACTGCCCGCCCATTTTTCAGCACAGGCAGCAGAACTGTTAACACTAATTGAAGCACTACGTGCGGCAAAGGGGTGCGCCGTGACAATTTATAGAGATTCAGCATGCATGGCCACAACAGTACACGGAGGGCTTCCCAGGTGGGGAAGAAGGGGGTTCAACAGGGCAGATGCTTCGCCCGTACAACATGCAGAACCGCTAAAGGAACTCATAAAAGCGTTGAAAGAACCCACCATGGTAGCAATAGTAAAATGCCAGGCCCACACCAATAATACAGACTTTGTCTCTTTGGGAAACGCGGCAGCAGACGCAGCCGCTAAAGAAGCGGCATATCTAACAAAAAAAAGAACAGGTGAGTACCTAGTGCAGAAAGAATCGGAGGACAATTTTCCAGACATGTACAATGCCATGCCAGTGTCTCAAATATTGGAGTTACAGGAAGGGGCAACTGAGGACAAAAAGGAATTGTGGACAAAAAGGGGGTGCAGCCAGTCAGCCACTGATTTATTATGGCGGCAAAACAACACAGGTAAGGTAGTTATGCTGACTAAGTTAATAGAAATAGCATTGCAGCAGCTACAATTCCCAGCGCACAATGCAAGACAACACATCGCTGCCGAGATACAGGAACACTGGTTCATTCCAGGGTTAGAGGAACAACTCTCCAAGTTAACAATGGAATGTACAACGTGACATATATACAATTCCGGCATGACTCTAAGGACACGGAAGGGAACGATACCCAAGCAGGTAGGTCCGCTCAGAGAGCTGCATATAGATTATGCAGACATGGGTGAAAGGTGCAACAGAGCAAGGTATATGATAGTGGTAGTTTGCCCCTTTTCATGATGGGTAGAGGCAGGTCCCTGTGCCCGTGCAGGAGCCAAGTGCGCTGCAAAGTTTCTAGTGCGGGAAGTGTTCCCCCGCTGGGGAATTTGTGACACAATTCGCTCTGACAATGGCACACATTTTGTGCACGATCTCTTCAAAGAAGTAACATCAATGCTAGGAATCAAACACCAAATTATGCTCGATTTATCACCCGCAAAGTAACAGTGTGGTAAGAAAAAGAAATGGACTACTTAAAGGAAGACTCTCAAAATTGTGTTTCACTCTTAAGAAAAACTGGGTGCATTGTCACCCCTTGGCTTTGTTTGAACTGAAAAATCAGCCCAGCAAAGACCACCATTTGTCACCACATGAGATTGTGACAGGGAGACGAATGCAGACAGCACACTCACCTCTCCGCAGACATTCAGATGCACACAGAAGCACCACTGTACTAGGAGAAGAATTCAATGAATACCTGACAAAACTCACTAAGGCAGCCCCCATGATAGCAAAACAACTCACACCACCATTCACAAGTGAAGGGGTGAGTGAAACAAATACTCCAGAACAAGGAAACCCCACAGGCCAGCTAGAACCAGGTGAGATGGTCTATGTCAGGAGTTTCGTTCGTAGGTGGAATGCTCCAAGGTTTCATGGCCCATACGAAGTAGTGTTTTGCACGCCCACAGCGGTGAAAGTGAAGGGCTTGAGATATTGGATACATTTGACAGACGTCCGAAAAGCTTATGACAGTGTGGGACCAACAGAAGGTGCAGAGAGCCCTGATAGGGAAAACACGCAAGAATAGAGCAGTAACTGTGTAAAAAGATTTTAAAAAACTTACGCACATAAACATGCAGGGTTTACTGAATGACAAATGTATTATAATGATGTTTACAGCAAGAAGTAAAACAGTATTGAATGAAAATGACCTGTTTCTCCCCGTTTTTCTCTCTTTCTCTTCGACACTCTACCTCCTTATTCTCAATGTCTCCTCTGCACCATGATGGTGCTTGCTCTCTCTCTCTCTCTCTCTCTCTCTCTCACTCTCTCTCTCTCTCTTTCTCTCTCTCTCTCTCTCTCTCTCACTCTCTCTCTCTCTTTCTCTCTCTCTTTCAATTACTCCTTCCTGCCCCATCTCTGTTCTCAAAGCCTTATTTCCACACTATAACTTTATCATTCATTCTCTCTCTCTCTCTCTCTCTCTCTCTCTCTCGATCATCATTCCAAAGTTGGAAATGCAAATATGAATGCAACTATATGCTTAATATGCCTTTTATGTTTTAACATATAGGAGAAACCATGGCAACGAACAGGCAGCCTGCAACAACTAGAAATAGGGACGCTAGGAGTAGAAATGTTACTTTTGATTTACGTACATATTCATATGAATGCCGTTTGACTGTCTGTGCAATTATATTTTTCACACTCATGTTTGGCCTGGTACTCTATTGGATAATAGCATTTATCTGCATTGAGATAAATGAGGGGGGAGGTAATGGAACCAACATGGAAAATGCAAGCAAACCATTTAAGGAGGGTAATTATTTAATATGGGAGGGTTTCCAGCTGGTATGGGGGTACGTCCCCACCCAGACAAGGCAAAACATCAGAACAATACTAACAACAAGTCAACCACCCCTCCAGAGCCCACACACAATGCAATACATTTCAGTGTACATGAGCTAGACGACCGACATCCCTCTGTTATATCATGGCTGTATGACACCACTGCTACCCTGCCTACAACGACAACCGCCCTCCCATAGAAAATGTTGACACCACAGAAAAGATGAAAGAAAATGCTGAAATGGCTAACAATTTTATGGCTCTGTACGAGGAGTGGGAGAAGGGGGGGCTGGGGAAAGGGAGTCCCTATTACATGCAGCCAAGAAAGTGAAAACATTTCTTAAAAGCAGTAGAAGAAGGAGGGAGGTGGGTAGTAAGAGATATGAAGAATACTCTGGCCTGGGACTAGATACAATAGAAGATCCCAGGCACCCACATCAGTCGAATAAATGGTATGCAGACATGAGCTCCACCGCTAAACGAATGACTAATGAAAGTTGCCACGTGTCCTCACTGATCCCCCATGCCTCAGGCACACCTAAAGTTTTAATGCCACAAGAAATGCCTCTCGCAGATGCCCAATGTCTCCTCCATCTCATCCTGTGCAGAATTAAGAACACCTTCCAGGCACACACAGTATCTTTTGAAATGCTGCAGAACGAGAAAACGTTCTACTCAAGAGCCAAAGGAGTGGTGTGGTTAAAAGCACCGTTCTTCGTAATAAAGGGAACACTATTTTCGGAAAATAAATGGAAGGACGATGTGGTAACGTGCAAGGCTGAAGCACTGCGAGGGCTACCAACTGAAAAGCTACAATGGATTGCGAAAACATGTACCACAGTCTGGTCCGAACATATAGCCAAATCGACCTGGTTGAGCGCTATAGAAAAACCATTCAAACTACAGAAAGAAATCTCAAATGAACTTTGCTTCTTGGGAGACGGGAGAATCGACATGGGAAGAAACACGAACTGCAATAAAAGCCTGATGATCCCAGATATGAAGAAAGGAACAGCACCATTAATGGACACTTACTGGGTCTGTGGCAAACGGGCGTACATGCACCTCCTAACCATCATGGAGAGGCACGTGTGCCCTGGCAACACTGCACTCAGCTCTAATGGTAATACCGGAAAGTCACATCGGAGAAGGGGGCAGGACGATGACCCAAGCAGCAGCCAATGCCCCACCCACTGAAGAGCCACCACTGTACGCCCTGTCAGAAGGGAACGCCAAAGGAATCGTATCCAGATAATGGAGGTCGTCAAACTACATATCAAGGGCCTCCTCAGAACTCTTGGCACAGATCCCAGACAGGTACAGGTTATTCAGCTCAGCCGAAACCTTCTTTGCCTCCCTCATCACAAGCATTCAGGCACGGACAAACGCAAAGTGGCTGCAGATAACACGGTGGGAGCCGATCCAATTGGCTAACGACACTGAAGAAGGGTTCAACGTGATCAAGGTGGAGCTAAGGGCACTGAGACTAATGACAATGCAAAACAGGTATGTCCTAGACCTGTTGACGGCGATGGATGGAGGTGTTTGCCAAAAAATCAGAAGTGCCTGTTGCACTTTTGTACCTTCTGAAGATGCTGATAATGGGACTCTATCGCACGTCATCGCCACAGTGCACAACCTAGGTGGAACGCATGAAGAAAGAAGGTGGTGCAGAATCAAGCTCATTTTTTCATGGGTGCCATCCTGGATGGGGCTCGCAGTGAAACTACTGATGCCCCTCATCGTGTTTTTGCTTGTGATTTTTTGTGTGTGCCAGATGGGTCTTCGATGCTGCGCAAATGCAGTCCCAAATGGAGCAATGATGATGGTGACAGTGGGCAACGCCAGAGGAGGGGCACAAATGCAACAGGAGGCACACGTACAAACTGGTGAGGATTCAGAACCCAAGTTTAGAATGGTACCCATATATTATGACGTGGATATAATGGATAGGTTATATCATACCACAATAAAAGAGCCCTTGGAACTAGAATGGTACACAGAGGTATGGGTGGATCTGGAGGGAGATGGGGGATGTATATATATGACCTGCACACCAGATGAGTATGCCAGAAGGGGGGAAAGCCTCTGGGGGGTTTGCAGAGCTTGGATGCCAATTAAAGGAACACCGGCCTGGGAGGAGGCAGTGTTAGCTGAGAAGGAGCGTGAGTGGTTGGGGGAGCTAAGGTATTTGTTACTTAAGTAACGAAAGGGGGAAATGTAGGGGAGGATAGGTCAATAGGACCCCCCTCCCACTACATCTCCCAACCTGGTGAAGACTCATGACTCATCGGCTGCCCACCGGCCCCCGGGCCCAGGCGGCAGGGCGGCTGCAGACCGACACATGAGGCTGCACCACCACGTTATGTGGACAAGCACAGACGCCATCTTGTACTAAGCCAACTCCATTTTGTTAAAAACATCTAGATCTAACCCAGGCAGAGCCAACGTGCACACTGAAAGCTGCAGCTTAACCCCCACTTGACTGCGCTCACAGAGGCCCACACTTCTTCCACCCCCCGCCGCATAGCAGATCCGCTGAGGACTCGTTCTCACGAGCTACCAGACATGAACAAACAACAAATTAAAACACTGTAGCTGTTAACCTTCCGCAGTACATCATTGCCCCAGCCATGAACGGGAACATTAGGCAGTAACTGAAACCAGCCCAAAACCTGCATGCCCTGACCCTGTACCAAGCCTCCAGCATTAGACTATGTGGCGCCCCACACCCCTGCCTACCCTGAGAACTCTTGTAATGTGTATAAACCATTTATGTAATATATGTCATGTTGACTAACATTCGCTGCTAATGTGAGGAAGAATGTGTAAAGAGTAATATGCAACAGATATTGTTTATAATGTGAAGATGTACGAAGACTGGCTAACTGATGACAGTATACAATAACCTGTGTTGCTCTCTTTACACATACACCTGCCTAACACTACCTCATGTTCGTATGTCAACTATAGATGTGAAAAGTTGTGCTAGTATCCCTTCCAATGCAAATGCATACAAGTCATCTTAGAGACCCCACGTGTTGTCATTCGCCCCTCACCCAAGGGACAGTACTTTGCTTTGTGCAGGATGCCGCGCACAGAGCTGCAACGACATCTCCCCCCTCCTCCCGCCCAGGTCCTCCAGAGATAGCTGGTGTTCGAACAGCACAGACTCGCCTCCCCTCCAGATCCTGCTGGACCCATTTCAAGCATCCACCTCCCCCATGTCAGAGGCCGCCACAGCCTGACTCCATGACTTACGAGCTACCTGGTCCTAAATTCCACCGTCTCTCAGGCACCAGTCACATGCCCCCCACGGGCCAGTGGTATCTCCGCCGACCCCAAGTTAATGGCCCTCAAAAGGGGGGTGCCCACACTTTTACTAACAGATCGTAATACCATCCCTCACCGAATCTAACAAGACAGGGTGATCGAGTAACCCCTCCCATGCCCCTGACCATGCACATGGGACTAGCCTGTTTGAACCTAACGTATCTTTACAACTGATGTATTGGGACACTTCCTATTGCATATCAATGTTCCTGCCTGCCTATTGATCTAAGGTCAGTGCTACAAGAATTATAAGCCAATGGAAGCATGGAGTGTAACAAATGGGTGTGAATGTGTGGCCACAAGGGCAAATGTCAGTTTAGTTACCAATCATCACTACAAGGCATGTCCGGCCCGGCACTCCACCCCGATGAGCCCAGCTGACCTTCCAACCCCACGTGGCGCTGCACCAAAGTCCACCAATCCTGAAGGAGCAACTGTCTACAATGTATACCCCCTAGACATCACCACCCAATCCCCACGATTATGTGCTGCCCCCTATAGCCTGTGTTGTACCCATGAGATTGTTCTGTAAATAAGTAGGCCTGTCTTTGCTATTGTCAGACAGAGCGCTCTTGGAGTTTGCAGAGTCCTTTGCATGCCCTATATTGACTTAGATAAAAACCCCTTTTGATCTCACTCGTACTTGGTCTTGGTCTCATTCCCTTCTGGGGTGTGTCCTTCATTGCCTCTCAATAAGGGGGGTGCGTTTCTGGGGACGCTTACATTCACACTACAACTACCCGCAACTGGCTCTTCAACCCAAGCCAATTTGTGGCAGTCGACCACTAAGGTGCCATGTGAGTCATCTAAGACCAGAGCCCCCAGTAGCTCCATCACTTTGCGGGGAAACAGTCACTCAGACCCAGAGGTGGTGGACCTTGTCAAATCACCAACAACAGTAGAAGATTTTATGGCGGATAAAGAATTGATGGACATTACACAACACTTGGATTCAGTGGAAGGATCACAAGGTCCGTTAGACCTTGACCTTTTGCCAGATCAAATTCCAGAAAGTCCTGAGATCTCAGTGCCATCTTCTAAATCGAAGTGTAAAGCCTCCACCTCCTCAGTTGTGCAGACTTCTTCTTGCACTAGATCTACGAGTCTGCAACCCACTGATTCAGTTTCCAAGAAAAACGACCTCCTATCTCCACGCCAAGTAACAAAAGTAGTGAAGCTCAAGTAAGGGTGAATCTGCCTATCAAACCTCCTCACCCGGCGAAACAACAAGGACAAGAAGTCCAGGCTGACAGCCAGCAATTTCATCTACGACCAAACATCTCCCCCAAATGAATGAGGGCGACTCGAACCTTCAAATTGGAGCAAATATCGAGGAGCAAAGATAAATACATGGTCTTGAATAGGAAAATAGTAATGAAACTATTTGCAAAGTACACAAATTGCGGTACTTAAATACAGACGATTTTACCTTGATCGAGCCCTATCATAGAGACCAGAAAGCCAAAGCGTATCTGCATATAAAAGCTTCCTCAGTCCGAGACGTGCCCCTGGAAGTCCACAAGAAACTCGAATCCATGGGCCTCCGCCTTTCGGAATTACAGGAGACGCACCCTGAAAATAAAAAACCCCTAAAGGGAGAGAAATGGCAACCAAACAGTTCAGGTACACATTAAAAACCGAGGACCTTTACAGATATAAGAGATGGGAGAAAAGGTCAAGATTCCTGGAAGTTAAGCAACATAGAACAAACCGTCTTCAATCTGACAGATCTGATACCTACAGACAATATCGACATCGATGGAAAGCAAACAGAGAAACCGAGCAACAGACGTATGAGAGGGGAAACGAAACCCGAAAACCAGCAAGCAACCCAGAGACCAAGCCGCTGCCGAAACACCTGGTGGCTAAAAACAGCAATACTCCATCACATTTCCACTATATTTCTACAAATGAAGCAGTAACCAAACCCAACGACGAAAAGATAAAGAGGAGACCTTGGATGTGGTTTCAAGCAGTCTTAAACAATAAATCTACGAGATAGCAACGACAACCATCCGCCAAACATTCGGAAAAACCATCACAACAAGAACATGACCTTTTTTCTGCAAAAACTTTGAACATGGGGTCGTGGAATACTAGAGGCCACACACATCTGATAAAACCCGAGAGCCAGGACTTGGGGGTCTTTGACATCTTGTGCCTCCAAGAGATCTGGCTGATGGAGAAGCCTTGTATCAATGGTTTCTCCATCGGGATATCTCCAGCCACTAAAGGTTTACTGGGCCGGCCGTCGTCAGACCTCTTATTAGCTGTCTGATCGGGCTCAGGGATTAGCATCACAAAAAAACTGGTGGAGTCCTATGGACTACTGGCGGTCCTGTTATCATGGCAGCATTTTAAACCGGTTTCAAATTTCCTGGTCACCACGCAGATGGCAGTTGTCAATCTCTACTGGAACCCTCAAAGAACCATGACGAGAAACTTCTGTGCATCTGTGGCGGATGTCATTGACAAAATCTACATCAAGCACGAGACAACTCATATAATTATTTGTGGTGATTTAAATAGCATATTCTTCAATTCCAGTTTGAACACGACCAAACAATTGTCTAGCTCTTCTGCCTAGGAACGGGGTGTGGCATGGCTAAACTTAATGAACTCGTGAAATTTCCAAAACGTAGCATGGCTACAGGACACTCAGTCTTATCTACCAACCTGGGAACGCGATAATACAGCGGCAACCCTGGATTACATATTCGTTGCCCATGCTTTGCTCCCCTACATCTCGACCTTTGAGGTAATAAGAACTAAAGAAAGTGACCACAACTTGTTGACCATGTCCTGGACCACCAAACGTCCTCAGAAAAAATGTACAGCTCAGACATCGAAGCAAATAATCAGCAAACGCGCCTCCGCCTGACGGCATCAAACATAACTGACCTAACTGAAAGGTTTAAAACCCTAACGTCTGGAGCTGGCAATCGTGAAATGTCAACCAAACCAAACTCTTTGCCTCTACTACTGACCTACGAAGTGGGGCGGACCGCAGCAAAAATATCCAACACAACAAACAAACACCTCTACAAGGCTTTGGTGGAAAAACCGAGGGATTTAAGGAAATTGAAAAGACTGGCCAGAACTGAAAACAACGAGGAAACCAGGTGCACTCTTCGTGAGGAGAAAGAAAAGTATAATGCATGGCTCAAAAGCCATAGGACAACACTCTACCAGAACGATGCAGAGGAAATGCTGAAGATAATAACCAGTAAGAAATCAGTGGAATTTTGGGCCCTAATCAAGAAAACAGATCTTCAAACCGATAAGCAGCTTACAAACTCAGTATCTGAAACTTCCTGGGTGAGATACTTCTCGAATCTGTTTGATCTCCCCACGAACCGGTCCCCAGCACCTGAGCTAAACTCGGGAGCATCATGGGCAGACTTAAAAAACGAAGACGATATCAAAAGCTCAATACTTAAGTTGAAATCCTCGAGAGCCCCAGGCCTGGATGGCCTGACTAACATCGACCTAAAACAGCACCCAGAGGAATGGTCTGTCTTTATTATCAAGATCTTCTCCCACTGTATGGAAGCAAAGTCAATTCCAAACTCGTGGACACAAGTGTGATAGTACCAATAGTACACGACAAATGTGCCTATCGTTATAGAACGACGAAAACCTGGAAAGTGTTTCTTCCTTTCTTTCTTCTCCGAACATCTTGAAACCTTGTACATTTTTTTTTATTAAACACAAGTAAAAAAAAAATGTGATTGCAGACAAAAGAAAAAAAAGGGAAAAGAGAAAGGAGAGTCGCATCTGGGAAATTAAGTCTGACCAATCAGAATCCACCTTTTTTCAGGTGCGATTCTGCCTTCACCGCTCATGGCGGTTGAACAAAAAAAAAGAAAAAATGGCCGCCCCCCCCATTAAAATAGGAAAGGGACTAGGTCCCTTTTCGGATGACTGTGGCCATTTTTTAACATGTTTTTCATGGCCTCCGCCGTCATCCGAAAAGGGACCTAGTTCGTTTCCATTTTATGGTAGCAACCATTTTTTTAAACTTTTTTTTTCACTCTGATGGGAGATGTGCTTGTGCTGAGCTCATCGGCCGTCAGAGTCAGAATAAAAAAAAATAAAAAAATGGCCACCCCCATTAAACTGGGCATTTTCTTTTAGCATTTATTTTACATTTTTTCCCATCGGAAGAAAAAAAAAATGAAAACTATACAACCGGGAAATCCGCTTCTCTTGGACCTAAAAAGATCAGGTGGTGGGCTATTAAATCCTGTATCCACCCCACCGCCAGGGTGTGAACGTTATAGAAAAAAAGTCAATGGGCAAATATCCCTGGTGACTAGGTCTATCGAGCCATGACTGGGCCTGGAGGATGGTTCAGGGGCAACACACTGTTTTTGGAAACAAGACTACACCGAACATCACAGCAGGGTCGATACCAGGTCCTGCACTACGAGCTGGGATCCGGCATGAGGCGCAATATAAGAAACCAATCAAATGTTTTATGGCTGAGGCACATGCACGTGTGTCACCCTTCAGAGGATTGCCAATGTGCTTGGAAGGTAGAATCCCTATGCAACCTTTTCTTTGTAAGTCTGATAAGGTTTCAAATTGACAAGGGGCCTCACGGATGGCGGTAAGGGATTACCAGTACCGGTAAGGGTACCCTTACTAAGAGGTCCCTTCGCGGGTCCCTACCTTAACGGCTGGTTTTACCAGCCGTTAAGGACAGGACCCACAAAGGGACCTTGGCGGTAATTACCGTACCGTGATTACCGCCTTCCCCATTCCCATTGAGCCCTATGGGGGCTCAAATGGGAATGGGGAAGGGCCAATGGTGAATGGGGAATTACCACCCTGCCAACCTTGGAATGGGGCTGGATCGGTAAATTACTGGCGGCAACCATGGCGCTAACAGCGCCATGGTTTCCGCCTTCCGTGTAATGAGGCCCAAGGTGTATTATGTCCTTCAATACTAATTAACAAACCAAAGGTCATTTTGACACAGTTGACAACATTATGTCCTTATTAATAAAAGCCTTGTGAAATGGGAAAACCCCATTGAAAAATGCTCTGTGAAGCAGACCCAATGCAAGAGTGCTGTGAGACGCATATTTCATTATTCTCCTAAATTCAACACTGTGGGACTCATTACGACCCAGGCGGTAACCATGGCGCTAGTAGCGCCATGGTTGCCACCGGTATTTTACCAACTCCGCCATGGTGAATGGCGGAATTACCGCCCCATTCCTAGGTTGGCGGGCGGTAATTCCCCATTCACCATTGGCCCTTCCCCATTCCCATTTTTGCCCCCATAGGGCTCAATGGGAACGGGGAAGGTGGTAATTATGGTACCGCAAATTGCGGTACCGTAATTACCTCGAAAGTCCCTTTGCGGGTTCCTTCCTTAATGGCTGGTAAAACCAGCCGTTAAGGTCGGGACCCGCAAAGGGACCTTGTAATTAGGCGGTAAGGGTTTATCGGTGCCGACACCCTTTACGGCGCCATTAACACCTTACCGCCTGGGTCGTAATGAGACCCTGTCTCTACGAACATGCATACTTTAAATTCCAGCCAATGACATTGCATCTGTGTATGAGAGATTAGTGCATGATCATATTCCAATCGTTGGCCATGATATTAGGACTACGACCACTTCTGTTTCTGTAGTCTTTCCCTTCGCAGGCATGTGAGATAAGTAGCGGTGTGCCGTCTAAATCAACATAACATAACAGGCGTGCGAAAATGATATACAACGAATCTGTGCCTGGCTGAAAAGCAGTGTTATATTTACACACTGAAACGCATATTATGATTGACTTGTATTCGAATGCTATCCTGTGCTTTTTAATCCATATCTGTATTTGGTTTGCTAACACTGTACCTAATAGCATCCCCTTGCATTAATGGCAATATTGTGCATGCTTGCGTTTTTTTAATCAAATGTAATGCATGTCTGAAGCACATGTTTGGTTTCCTTCTCGATCTATGTGTTCATAGTGCAATGCTGTAATCAATAGGATGTTGTTCTGAGACAAACAGGTAATGTGGGCCAAACACGTGTGTGCATTAGGCGATTGGAAATGTAAAGCGCCAGCCTCTCGGTGGAATACTCAGGCATACTGCTTAGACGTGGATCATTACCCTGGAATGGGAAAGGGATTCCCTTTCAGTGCCAGGTTCGACCTTATGGAATTTTGATAATGGGTGCAAAGCAAAGTTGTCACTTTTTAGGGCTGAATAATTGTTGGAATCATAAGTACATTCTTAAAGGGTTTGGAGGCTGCAGAGATACAAATTGGAAAAGGAACTTAAAAAAGCAAAACAGGGCAACATGATGTTGGTGCTCACACAGATGCGTAGTGACACATTTCAGAGGTAGACAGTGGTTATAGACGAGAAGAGAGCATTAAACACAAACAGGCAAAGCCATGGGAGTAGGCTGGCCCATGGGCCTCAAAGCATAATAACCCATTCCTTAATAATTCTGCAGAAGTGCTTCCTTGTCATGATGGAGAACAGCTAAATGAAGACTCCATCAAAGAACAAGAATAACCCACCCTCTGCATAATAATGACTTGTCAGATGTCTGAAGATGGCGCAAGCAGATGACCTGCATGGGAAAAGCAGAGCTGGGGTGTGCATAAAGTGGAGAAGTGCATTTGATATTGAGATGGGAAACGTTGGAAAGTAAATCCAACCACATACTCAGACCTGCTGTAAATATGGGTAGGAAACAAAGATGAAACAGCCTTGAAACAGGGGGCATATGTCAGTGCCCACAAAAATGACACCGGTCTCCTTAACATTGCCCGGTATCCTTTAGCGCCCACCTTGTAATGACCCCCATTGTTTTCAATACCCTTGAGGTAACAGGTGACAAGAATTATTTTCAATATTTTCAGTGGGCTGTGGAGACTTGCAGGTTCTTTCGGCAGTATGACAGAACCAAGCGGTCCACAATGGAGCAGGCATAAGAGTGAAAGAGTGAAAGATCCATGCAGGTCACTAAACACACAGGGCCTCATTACACGGTAGGCGGAGGACCAAGGTGCTATTAGCACCTTGGTCCATGCTGGTAAAATACCGGCATCGCCTTGGTGGAAAGGGGAATTACTGCCCTATTCCAAGGTTGGCAGGGCGGTAATTCCCCCTTCCCCCATTGCCCTTCCCCATTCCCATTTTTGCCCCATAGGGCTCTATGGGAATGGGGAAGGAGCTAATTACGGTGCCGCAAATTGCGGTACCGTAATTAGCACCCTGGTCCCTTTGCAGGTTGGTTTTTAATGCCTGCTAAACAGCAGGCGTTAAAGTACCTACCCGCAAAGGGACCTCGTAGTAAGGCGGTAAGGGTTAACGGTCACGGTACCATTACCGGTGACCGTTAACCCTTACTGCCTTCCGTGTAATGAGGCCCACAGCCTAGCCGACTCCATCACACCTGGGGAGAACTCGTCATGCAGCGGATTCCTGCAGTGAGTATGCAGAGCGTTTTTTTCAGGAAGGACTCAGACTTAAACTCAGAAACGCCACATGTTCAGAATGCATTCTCGTATGATCTCACCCCAGAATGTTATCCCAGATTGCAAGCGATTACTCCGATTCAGATAAAAAAAAGAGTTTGAAAGTAGAGATAAAAGCGTGTAACACAAAGATAAAGAGCCTAATTCTGGCACCAGAGTTTCTGAGATTAAAACTGATAACAACTTGGCTTTGGGTGCCAGGAAATAATTAAACAAAAAAAACAGTTCTCCCCAAAGACAGAAAGATATTTACCCTGTTAATAGGTGACACTAGAAAATACCGGGCACTATATTGTTCATTTAAAACTTAGCTAATTTACAGAAAGATCTGTTCTGATCTGTGTGTAGCACTGAACTACCTGAAACCCTTTTGCAACACTTGATTCAACAAATGTATCTGCTCAGTCCTAGGTATATCAGCACTTGACCCTTTCCGGTGTTAAAATGCACCAACTCTAAGAAGGGACATCAGACGAAGCAAGCACTGCATGAGAGCTTCAGGAAGCTAGGAGAGAGAAACATATCAGGGACCCCATCAATGATACCAGGCACTGAGAATTACCAAGGCTCCAGATACATGAACAGAACTTCAGAAGTAAATCTGCAGAAGAGGGATAATGATCAACACAATGACATGCCGAACACTAATGAAGACGCAAAACGTATGCAAATGTCACTCCTTCTCGCATGAGTTTGAGGGAAATTTGAAAAAAAGATGCTCGCCTGGTAGAATTATGGCAACTGCACAATACCATCTTTTAGTGGCATAGCCTAAATCGATTCAGAATAATGAGAAATTCTGTAATGATATTGATCGTAATTGACTGGTCCCTTAACTTCCACATACCGAAGGAACAACTAATAAGGTGAAACAATGGTATCGGCGAAGGAATAATGCACGAGTTGTGAAATTAAAAACCTCCACAATACTGAGCTATCGCATACCTAAATCATATATTCTGAAATTGTCCTCACCCAGGCATAGAAGAACATATTACGTTCATGTGATTCAATCAATTACAGGACTTGTCAACATTAGGCCCTCGTCAGGGTATATCTGACCGGATCAAATTTACTGGCTATGCAAAAGCTGTACTACAGAAACACTACAACATCTTTTAACGGAATGTATTAGTTGTGAACACTTACACAAGAAATCTATAGGAACGTTTATCTAGAATGTGGACACTATCCATAGTAAAGAGTTCCGGCTCAGATGCTCAATGGCTCCCCCATATCATTAAGGCTTGCTATCATTAACCTCTGGTACACAATTGAAGAGAAGCTGACAAGAGAGACTCATAGGAAGATTATATGAAACATTACTGCTTATGACCCCACAATGCTTAGAGCGGACGCTGTGATTTTAAATGTGCTATACCAGTCATTCTCATTTTTATTGATGTGTGTACAGATGGCATGTTATATGATGACTGTTTAACCTAATATGACTTATCAAGGTTACTCATGCCCTATGTTAGCATATATGGAGTGGTATCCTTTTAACGTTCTTAGGGAATATTTGGATTAACAGTGTGGAAAATGTATTTTCACTGTATGCCGGTGCTGCAGCTGTTGTTTCCTCCATTTGCAAGCCCTGAATCATTTCATCAAGATCAGGTCCTTGCACACAGAGAGACATATGTCTGAGAAGGCACAGAAACCACCGATAGCCACACTGAGAAACCAACCACAAGTAAAGCATGTTTGCATGCACTAGAGGGGACCAAGAAGGTAGCAGAATTAGACACTCAAGTGACAATAGTAGGCCTGTTCCCATTGTTTAACACAGTGTCTAACAGCAACCATGACTTTGCAGATCCAGATGTCAAACCAAAGGAGCGTTCATCTGATAAGTGTCCAGGGAATTTCTCTATAGCACAGTTGTTCGGGGATGTGCAGGGTAATAAGTAAAGTAAAGGCAGAATATGAAACACGACACACTTTTGTTAAAGGACAAGGGAGATGCTCCAGAGTAACCAGGTCAAACAGGCATGGTTGATGATCCAGGTTCCTCTTTGGAACTCCAAGTAAAATTCCAACTGTTTCTCTGGACAGGCCTGAGGTACCAAGTGACCAGGCAATGGCTATGAAAAAGGCAGGGTTTCAAATCACACGGGTAAACACTAAAATAGGCAAAGAAACACTGATTCACTAAAAAAGAAGGGCAAGGCCTCATTCCACATGCCACTGTGCCCTGTGAAAATGCAGGGTGGATGGAGAATGGTCAGCACTGAAATTAGTAACTCACTCACACAAGTGCTATACAACCATCACAGAACAGTTGCAGTTGTAACACTTTGCACTTGTTGACAGCAGTGCTCAAGCCACGGTCATGTCAAGAAATATTTTGGGGGAGCGCTGTTGTGCAAGATGGCGAGCTAGATGTGAAGAGCTGCAGCTCTGCTTCCGTGCTGCAAGTGGGAAGGCGTTCTGACCTCCCCACACGAAAATACTTGCTGTTTCTGCATGCCTGGGAGCCTCGACCTAACGGTGTACACGGGTAAGGGCGACGACCCCAACGAGAGGCCACCGCAGAGAATCCGGAACAGATTCACTAGGCTTGCGAGTAAAATGGCAGCCTGAAGTGTGGGAAGGAGAGGGCAGTAACATCAGACCCTCCAGGCGGAAGGAATCAGGAGCATGCGCCTGTGACTGGACCGGGACCCAAGCCAAGAGACACAGAGAGGGAGCGGGGGACCAGGGGATCCATGGTCGGGGCTGCAGTGTGAAGGTAAGTGGTGCTCTTCGCCCCTCTCCCTCCCTGGCTGGAAAGCTGGAGACAACAGAGCCGAGTCAAGCGACAGGAGCCTGTGCATAACATGCAGCCTGGGGGATAGGGAAATCCAGGGCCAACTCACAGCTGTAGGAGGCAAAGCCATGGACCCTGCCTCCCCACCCCAGTCAGAAGATGCTGGAGATCATGCGTGGGCCCAACTGGGAAGCAGCGGGCCCACACTGAGGAGCACTGATATTAGTGGCACTGGATGGGCCACACACCCTTATGGCCTTAGACTCCGAAAAAGCTTGCAACTCCATCAGGTGGGGTTTCCTGTGGGCAGTGCTACATAAAATGAGCTTCGGCCTGAACTTTCAGAACTGGTTGAAGCTATTATGCACCGTGCCTATGGCCAGAGTCAGGGTGAACGGGGTCCTGCCCCGGGAATTCCCTCTACAAAGCTGTACGAGGCAGGGATGCCTGCTCTCCCCCCTGCTGTTCCTCCTGGCGGTGGGAACCCTGGCGGCAAAAATCCAGGAAGAACCTAGGATTAAGTGATTCCGATGTTTGGCCGGGAGAGAAGATCGGATTTCTCTCTATGCCAATTACATTCTCATCTATGTCGGGGAACCCAGGGCCCGGTAGTAATGGAACTTATCAGAGAGTTTGGGGACTTCAGTGGATTATGGGTGAACTGGGACAAATCAGAGTTGCTGCCGATGAGGGGGGGAAGGGAATGCTACCATCTGACTGCCCACCAACCGTAGCCCAAGGGACGATCAAATATCTGGGAATCCACATAGGCCCGGATGAATGCACTTTCCTCCGGAACAACCTGGAACCGATATTTTCTAGAGCCAAGACAGACGTTCTCCACTGCAACACCCGGCCACTGGCATTGTTGGAACACGCAAATCTGTTTAAGATGCTGACCCTCCCACGATTGCTATATGTGCTCCAGAACACACCTGTGAAGATCCCAGACAAGACATTCCAAACCATAGAAGGGATTCAGCATCAGGTGGTATGGAGGGGTAGAGCTCCCAGAGTAGCTCTGTCCACCCTGGCAAGGTTGGTCTGGGAAGGTGGGATAGGGCTACCGGACATCCAGAAATGTTACTAGGCCTCACAGTTAGCAGTAGTGAATGAATGGGTCTATAACAAACAGAGGGCCTCACATATCCAAGTAGAGAAACATATTATGAAACATATTATGGGAGACTGCCCACCGTCACTTCTGCTCTATGGGCACCCACAGAGGATACAGCTGCTACCGTCTGGCGTCCGTGCAACAGAGACCTGGACGGCTTCCCTAAACATAGGGGATGTAAGAGGATTCAATCCAACACTACAGCTAAGTCAATGCCTAGTCTGGGATACTGAATGGAAACCCTTATTGATATATCTTTATGTCCAGTTCATGAGTTCTGGATGACTACCCCTATATAACACCCCTCTCTTAGAATCCCCCTGACCCCACTGAGCCAAGAAGTAGTTCTGTTTTGAAAGTTTAAAAGGTTTATTTGAGAAATAAAACAAAATATAGATACCACGCTTTTATAATAAATTAATAATCGATATCGCCCTTATAAATATAATGTTAATCAACAATGGGTAATCTGACACTAGCACACTTCTTTATAATCAATGAGGAGTGGGTGTAGGATGGATAAAGTAGCAAAAATACTTTTATGATTTCAAGGGAAAAGCAATGGGGAATAAAATGCAGTACAGAAATACTTGATATGATTTTAGCAAAAGATAAGATAATCACTTTTCCTCTGGCAATTCACCCCCCTCCCCTATGCAATGTAAGAAATGGAAGGAGATGGAAAGAGGAGCACACAGTTCTCAGGAATGCAATCAAATACAATACGAAATTCAGTTCCCCCCAGCAAGCTTAGAGGAAACCGGTAGGAGTTTTAAAACACAGGCCCAAGTGCTTTGAATGTGGTGGCAGTGACGTGAGAAATATGCTGAAAATGTTTTAATTCCCTTTAGGAGGTTCAGGGTGAGTGAGAGATACTTGGGATGAGCTCAGGCTCACTTTAGCAATGATTCAGGGATGGTTATTAAGAGACAAACGAATTTTTAGCACAGGAAAGCAAAAAGCTGCTATCTTTTTACAGGTTTAGAAATCAGGCCAAATGGCAAATCGCGGCAAAGTTCGCGAGTGCGTGAATCGCGATTACGGCAAAGTATAAGGAGTAGCAAGTCGGTTCTAGGTTCCTAGGACAAACGGTTCCAGAGATATGAACGATTTAATAAAGGTAGTTTTTTGGATTTAAAGTAAACTCAAAATGACAGGTGACAGCTTGCAGCTGCAGAATTGACAGGTGACAGTTGTGCAGCTTTAAAAATGACAGATGACACGATATCTAGGAGGCAGTTCTACTTAGGTTAAAATAGTTTGGATTAGATTATTTTAACTAAGAGATTGGTTCTGCACAGTTCTGCTAGGTACTCACAATATAAATTTGAAATAGGCCTCGCCACGGATCTGGTCAGGTTTTGGACTGGACTCCGGTTCTGGTCTCGGCACTTCACAGTGATATGGGTCAGCTCTCTGGTTCTGCTCACAGCGGTCTGGGTCACTCTGGATCTCTGGTCTGGTCTCTGGCAATTGTTCTTGGCAAAAGAATTCAAACAGCTCGCCCGGCTGTGGAATAGTTTTCAAATGATTTTAAGGTTGCTGAGGCCTGCTGAGAAGAGTTCTCAGTTTGTGGGTTTAGGCCCTTGCTTTAAGTTCTGAAGTAAAGTTCTGGTCTTTGGAGATTGATGGATTTGAAGTCTGGATCTCTGGATGTGAAGTCGTCGGTCAGCATGCTCCGCAGCAAATGGAATTGAATCTCTCTACCTGTCCCAGCAGTCTCTTTTTATGTGTTTTGAAAATGGGTGTGTGCCTGGGCCTAGCTAAGCCTGCCCCTCTCTACTTGTCATTAGCCCAATTCTCCCCTCTCCCAGGATTGGGGGAAGGAAATGGATTGTCAGCATGATGAAGTCTGTTTATGGGTCAGAGGATCCTCCCCTGGTCAGTTTGCCCACAAATCTATATTTGATTCAAATACATCCTTCCCAGATATACAATTTGTTGAAATTACATGTACACATTATATATTCCTTATGGTCCATGCTTGTCCGCCTCTGATCTTCCTGGGGGCTTGCATTAAAAAATGACAACATTTTGCGCTTTTTAACTGGTTTTGCAATATCGGACATTTACCCAAAATTACACACATGTGCGCAAGGAGTATGGACATTAATTGATGAAGTGTCAGATTTTTAACATGCAGACATTTGGAGTGAGACCCTATTTTCCGCTAGCAACCCCCCAGAATACACCACAGGGTCCTAACGCCTCTCAAAATGTTCACAGAAAAATCACAAAAATAATGATATTACTTATATAATTCTGACAAGTCCGCACTATGAGTTATCTATCTTTTTAAAATGATGTCCTGGTCAAAAAGGGGTGTGGTTTCCCACATCACAGGGTGGAATAACTGGTTTATCCACTTCCCCCAAGCTCAGCTGCTAGCAGAGGCACTGCCCCTCCCAGTTTTCCCTAAGAGGAAGCCACTTTACGGCCCCCCAATATAACATTTGCCTGAGTCCAGGACAGGCCTTTGTTCAACTCCCTGTAGTCCCCAGCTGCTCCACCCCTAATCTAATCAGAGAGGTGACAACTCCTTTTGGCAAGGGGAGTGGCTGAGCAGGTTTCAACTCCTGTCGGGGGTAGTTGTCAGGCAGAATCCAGTTTCATTAAGCCAGGTTTCAGCTAAATGTCACTTTTTGTTCCCAGTTTTCTACATTCAAATCAAACTGACATTTTTTACATATACATTAAATAATTACTTCCAGAATATAGTTTTACATTGTATCCACTTCTTAGCAAGTCTTTCCTTGGTCTGGTTTTGTTTCATTTGTTCAGTTTTACACAAAAGTCTGGTGGTTTTAAAACGCCGGCTTTCTGATAGTGGTGAGTACTGGTAATGCAACCATTTTTGGGATTAAGAAAATGAATTCCCCACAGTTCTGAGTTGCTTTTTTGGCAATCAGCATTGCCATTTCCAATGGTTTCAGGCTACTGTGTGTGTAGCCCACTGGTGGTTTTAGGCAGTGCCCTCCTGTGCTCACAACATAGGCGAAAATGGGTGGCAGCCTATTCTTCATGTTTTCCCTGTGCACTCTCTGGGGAGTTCTGGCCATCATGATGTTTTCCATGCCAGTACTGCAAAGTTTTATTGTAGGGCTTGGATCCATGGGTAAAAACATCCCACAAGCCCCCCCTCTTGCGATGGCCATTCTGTCGCAAGATCTGGGATGTTCGCCTCCTCTTCTTCCAATTCCATAAGTGGCACAGTTCAGCATTTTTTCCTCCCTCCAGTCGATCAATCAGTTCTCCTTGCTGGTCCTGATGGGAGGATTGGGCGGTACCCCGGGTCCCTCGGGTCTCTGCTCCCGGTCCCCGGTCGTCCTCCTTGGTCAGTCTCCATGGTTTCCTCTCTCCTAGGATGATAAAGCAAAAGCGGCAATACACATTCCTAGACATTTTTCCACCACTATTAATGGTGTGGCGAACATGTACATTTTATACATCCAAATGCATTTTGCAGTCTGATTTTAAAAACAATATATAACAGGGCACATTTGCATTACGTTACTATATTTTTGATATGTGGAATATTTTAGAGTTTGAACTGACTTACTCTGGAGCGGCCCCCTCTGGTATTGCAGAGGACTCCTCCAGTTGCTGCAGCGTGTGCCTGGGATGGCAACACCTTAGCTGATTTATATTTACCCACTTGTCTTCCCCTTCCGCCAAACTGCCTTTGGGGATGCGGATCTTGTATGCAACAGGGGAGATTTTGTCTATAATTTCAAACGGTCCCTTCCATGTAGGCAAGAATTTTCGTTGTTTGGCCTGGTTCCTTTGGAAATTGTATAGATAGACCCGATCACCCACCTTATATTCCTTTCGGGTAGTTTTTAAATCATAGTGGGTCTTCATGCTCTCGGCTGATCTTTCTAGATTCCGCTGAGCATAGGCAAAAGCATGTTGAAGGTGTTTCCTTAAATTCTCCACATACCCTGTTTGCCCCTGCCCCTCACTTCTGGCAGCATCTCTACAGGGCAGGAGCCCTCCTCGCACCGGGAGGATCCAGCCTTTGATGCCTCCCCCAGCCCCGATCGACCGCCGACCTTCAACACGGTCTGCAGGACCAGCCGTGGCCATCTGTACAGCGCTGCTGGAGCAGTCGCTGTGAAGCACTCCCTGTGCTTCTCTTAGGTGAGCCTCACTCACGAGTGCGCAGTGCATCCCCTCAGGCACCCGAAGCCCACTGCCTGCACCACGCCGCCGAAAGAGCCTCCCAAAATGGCCGCCGCCATTGTTTACTGCGTTGCCTAGCAACGCGTCTCGTTCATCTGCTTGCCAGCCCGCCGGCAGGCGGAAGCCGGCCCAATCGAGGAAGGCCCAGAGAGCAAGGCCCTTCCTGTTTGCCCCTGTTCGCCTCTGGAGTCCCGGAGTCGGCCCTCCCTGGACTCAAAGGCTACGTGAGTAGAACACCACACACCAAGGCTGCTCTGCACTGCCCCAGACTCTGAATTGCGTAAATTCTTAAATTTGCTTATATCACTATATGATTCTACTTTGTAAGTCACTCCTCGAATCTGTAATTTCTGCACATGTATCATTGCAATGCCAAAATCCTGTACTCTTGATTCAAAATGCCTCATTTCGTACTTACAGACAGTGAATGCTTTTTGCACATTTCTACCATCTGACATCCTCTAGGCAACTAGCGCCTCGCACTACTAGAACCACCGCTGCTCAGTCTCGCCTCCCTCCACGTGCACAACAGAGTACTCCAGCATGCTAACAGGGCTGCACCACCAGACTAGCACTCTACTACTCATAGGCACACTCCTCGCCACCGCAATATATGGACGACATTATCTACACTCGTGCTTACCTAGCCCCAGCATCATGATGCAGTCCAACACAAATTCAACACCTTCTCACTCTAGTCCCAACACCGCGCATCCTCACACCTCTACACCTAATAGCTGCACCAGACTGTGCAGACTGAGGACACGCACACTACCTAGGTCCTTCTCATCGCAACACATCCCAATATCACACAGAAACTATAGACTAGGTTCTCGCACATCCGTCTCCCACAACCTTATGGCCAGGATTCCTCACATCCTCACACCGTGTACTAACCTCACACCCACCCCTAAACCACCCACCCCACCCAACCTCAAGCAGAAAAAACAAATGAAACAGCGGCCTCCCAACAGAAGTCAGGTAGCACCAACACTCAAATGCGCATTACTTAACACTCGATCGCTCACCGCCCATGCCCTAGAAATCAACAAGCTCATCTCCAGCCTCGACTTAGATCTGCTAGCCATCACAGAGACTTGGCTACATGAAGCTTCAGGCCCCGCCATTACCCTAGCTGTACCAGTAGGCTACTCCATCCTTAGACGAGACAGACCTACAAAATCAGGGGGAGGGGTTGCCATAATTTATAAAGACATCCACCATATCAGACCCACACCCCACACTTGGGAAGGGAATGCAGACATACTATCGGCCAAACTACCCCTCTCTCACAACAACACCATTAACATTCATGTCATCTACCGGCCCCCAGGACTCCCAGCCGATTTTCAAGGGCAAATCACGCATATTCTCAGCGAAAACCTAAAAAAATCCACCAAAACCTTACTCCTAGGTGATCTTAATCTAGGCTATAATGACCCAAAGGACAAAACAGCAACCTCCTTCCTCAAGGACCTCTCCAACCTAGACTTCATACAAAAAATCGTGTCACCCACCCACACCAAAGGCAGAACTCTTGATTGGCTGGCCGACCATAACTGCAGCTCCTCTATCACATCCAATACATTCCTCCCTTGGACAGATCACAGCTGCATACAATTCTCTATCCCTACGATACCTACCAAAAAAACTCCAGTACATAAATCCGCCACCTTAGCCAGAAGCTCCAAAAAATTAACTGCAGACAATCTACGCCCCCTTCTCAAAACCCCATGCCTCGCCCCTCCTTTCCCACAAGATCCTAACATCCTAGCAGACATACTCAAGGATACGCTCACCAATGCTATAAATTCCGTTGCTCCTCTAGAAGAGAAAAAAGAAAAAAAATCTTTCCATTCAAACGCATGGTTCACAGAGGACCTCCAAGCTCTGCGTAACAAAAAGCGCCAAGCACTTAAAAACTGGCAGGCCAACCCATGCGACACCACCAAAGACTTATTCAAAGACACCGCAAAAAAATACAAAACCGCCATCTTCAATGCCAAATCTGAATCATACAACCGTCGAATATTAGACTCAAAGTGCCACTCAAGAGAACTCTTCTCTATCTTTAAAGAGCTCACAGTGCCTCCCACTTCCTCTGACGAGATCATTAAGGATGAAGGCTGGTGCAACAGTATCCAAGCCGCCATGCTCAACAAAATAGACCTCTTACAAAACAAAATCCGTGACCACTACAATACCTTGCCGAAACAGAGTCGGCACTTAGATTCCCAATCGCCTAGCAAAACCACTAACATCCCCAAATTTGCCTTTAAAGAAGTTTCAGAACTAGAAGTCCTGGACATACTGAAACATTTGAAACCATCGACTTGCAAAGCCGATACATGCCCCCCTAAGCTAATCAAGGACTGCGCTGAACCACTTGCCCCAATCATTACCGCATTCATTAATGCCTCATTCAAGACTTGTTCTGTCCCAGACAGTCTTAAAGAAGCTTGGGTGCGCCCACTTCTAAAAAAGCCCACTCTCGACCCCACGGTGCCTAACAACTACAGACCTATAACAACAGTCCCCTTCCTTCTCAAGATTCTAGATAAAGTGGCACACAGCCAAATCCAACTATACCTCGAATCTAACTCCATCCTAGGTACCAGACAGTCAGGCTTCCGCAAAGGTCATGGAACAGAGACTGCTCTGCTGGACCTTAAAAACCAAATAACCAAGATATTGGACTTAGGTAAACCCGCCCTTTTACTTCTCCTCGACCTCTCTGCGGCATTCGACCTAGTGGACCACAAGACCCTCACCTCACACCTCTCCCACTCCGCACATTTCTCTGACCAAGCCACCTCCTGGATAACATCATTTCTTGAAGGGAGGGCCATGAAAGTCTTTTCAAACACTTCTAGCGCAACACCATCCATAATACACTGCGGTGTCCCTCAAGGCTCTTGTACAGCACCTACGCTTTACAATTTATTCACTAAGCCCCTATTCGAGAAACTTGATGCACTTGGGATTGCCTACACCAATTACGCTGACGACACCCAAGTGCTCCTCCCTCTAACAGGCTCATACCACAAAGACGCCCTAGCTCTAAAACTCATATACGCCACCATTCAAGCCTGGATGGCCACTAACGGCCTATGTCTTAACGGGGATAAGACTGAAATCCTTATCCTCGGCCAAAAATCCACACTGGCCAGGCTAGATAGTTGCTATGCCAATTTCAACATCGACAACTGCACTATCCCAGTCTTATCTTCTGTGAAAACGCTAGGGGTCTACATTGATGCAACCCTGTCCATGGACAAACAAGTTAGTGCCATTGTCTCCGCATCTGCACTAAGCACTAAACTCATCAACGCCATCAAACCATTCCTCTCCAAAGAAAACTGCCTTTCAATAGCAAGAGCTACCATAGGCGCTAAACTTGACTATTGCAATGCACTCTTAGCCGGCACCTCTGAAAAAAACCTAAACAAACTTCAGGTCACCCAAAATAACGCTCTAAGAGCAGCCTTAAACATCTCCAAAAGGGACCACATCACACTGGCAAGACAATCAGTTCACTGGCTCCCTGTCAAAGAACGCATCACCTTCAAGGTACTGACTACTACCCACAAATGTATCCACCACACTGCACCATCATATCTCTCAGACACCATTCTCAGACCGACCTCATCCAGACCTACCAGACTGTGCTACACTAACCAACTCACTGTACCACGCATCAACAAGATTACAGCAGGAGGGCAGAGTTTCCCCTACATAGCACCAAAACTTTGGAACAATCTCCCCCACGCTCTAAGAGCAGAAGGCTCCCTCACAGCGTTTAGAAAAAAACTCAAAACCTCTCTCTTTAACTAAATTTCCTCTACCTACAGCCAATCAGGCACACATTGCTAAACATTGCTACTGCCCAAACTTGTATGCCTGTATGCCTCTATGCTGTAACTAAGACGCGCTTTTCCTGTAACCAGCGCTATTCTGTAACCAGCGCCACGATGCCTCAGGGCTGATTCTGTGCGCTTAACAAATACGAATAAATAAATAAATAAATAAATAAATATTCATGAGTTGTGGAGGCATTTATCAGTGTCTGCTCTTGGGTCCTGTAGAGCAAATGCTGGGGAAGCACCATCTTGCGTCCCGTCATCAACTCAAATGGTGACATTTTAGTTGCAGATGAAGGGGTAGATCTGATGGCCATTAGGACCAGAGGTAGTGGGATATCTCAACTTGGCCCAGAATCTGCCACAAACTTTTTTAAGATGCTCACAATGGTTCGGTTGTATCTCTCTACTGCCCCAGAAGAAGCTGGCCGGTAAGCAATATGTAGCTTTCTTTTGACCCCCAGTATCTCCCACATCTTTGTCATTACTTCACTGGTGAAGTGGCTACCTCTGTCTGACTCAATCCTTTGAGGTAGACCAAAACGGGAAAAGATGTGGTTAATCATCAGGGCAGCTGCTGTTTCTGCCTTGCAGTTTGGTGCCGGGAGACATTCCACCCACTTGGTAAACAAGCATGTAACGGTCAACATGTACTTGTTTCCTCTAGACGAGCGGATTACAGGGCCTACAAAGTCGATTTGAAAATCTGACCATGGCAGTGTCATCCCCCTCTTTTGGAGAGGTGCATGGTGTGTGAGGGATGATGGCGGAAATTGTGCACACACAAGACACCCCTTCAAGTATTGGTCGAGGTCCTGCCCCATGTGTGGCCAGTATGCAACCTCTCTTAAGATTTCCAGTGTTGTGTGAAACCCCCTATGACCGGCGGTGGCCGCATCATGGGCGTGACTTAACATCAGGCTTCGGAATAAGGTAGGGACCACCCACTGATCGTGGTCAGCTTTGGATTTCCTTACCAGCAAACCGTCTTGGATTCGGAACATTTTTGGACATTTCATCAACACTCTTAGGTCCTCTTTCCCAATGTAATCGATATCCGTCAGGGGAAAGTTCTCAGGGTCCTCAAGGTGTTGGTAAAACTTACCAATAATTGGATCCCCCTTCTGAGCTGTAATTAAATCAGCATCAGGGGTCTCCTTACTCCATTGTGCAGTTGAAAGATCATTGTGAGCATTTGTCTGGGACCTAGTGATAGCAGTGACCTGGATTTCCCCCAACAGGGACTCTATTTCTATTAGATCCCCGTGGATGGCCCCGGTTTTGGCCAGCTGATCAGCTAAGTCATTTCCAGTTTTGTGTGGTCCCTCTACTTTGGAATGACCCTTGATCTTTTTCCAGTAGATGGTCATCCCATTCGATGTGACCAGATCATCAATGTTTTGGATTAACTTCCCATGTTTCAAGGGTTTGTTATTAGCACATAACATGCCTCTGGTTTTCCAATTAACCAGGTGCTCCACGAACCCGTTCCGTACATAATCCGAATCTGTGATTATGACCAGTTCGTGGAGTTGATGTTGGACAGCAGTGAGGATGGCCTGATGCACAGCCATCAATTCTGCCACCTGACTACTTCGGGGACCAATTTTGTATCCAGCGGAGGGTTCTGGGAACTCCTTCACCCATGCATTCCCTACGCCAGCCACCAGTTCTTTCTCCCCGTGGTTGTCAACATGGTAAGAGCATCCATCCACATAGACAGTGGGCATTCCCTCACACTTGTCTTCTTCAAAGACTTTGTGTGGGGAATTAAGGTATGCCTCCATGTTGTCCTTGATTTTTAGACTTTCGTCCTCGAGACAGTTTTCTCTGGCACAATCATGCAAGTCAGCCAGACCTTGCGCGAGGGGACTCTTCTTGTTTTGTCCATATCTGACCTCCACAGGAAAGGCTTGCATTGACAGAATCCAGGAAGTAATTCAGGAATTACTCACATTTCCGGCCCGGATTCTGACACTTTGGAGATATTGCATAGGCTGGTGTGGAGTCTCCACTATGATGTGTTCCCCCTGGATAAACGGGCGGTAATTCTTCAATGCCCACACCGTTGCCAGGAGTGCCTTCTCACAATCGTTGAATTTTTCCTCCACAGAGGATAAAGTTTTGCTCGCATAGGAGATTACTTTATTGACCTTGTCATGGCCAGCACGCATGCAGTAAAGTCGGGCTTCCGTGGAGCTCTGGTCCGCGATCCTGTCAACACCTGAATTTTCGCCTTAATATTGTCTGCACGTCGGTGGCAAACATAAATCCACGAAGGGGAACCGGTCTCCAGCACTCGACCCCGCTCCCGTGGAAATTCGGAGTTGGGAAGCACATTAACGCGGGACGCAAAGACGAGCCCCTGTGTCCCGCAAGATGGCGGCGCACACGCTGTGACGGATGTGAGGGGGATTGATATCCGCAGAACCGCGGTGCTTCGTCTGGCCGCGGCCCGGTCCACCGTTAGTGCTGAAAGGCTGCGGAGACCACGTCGCAAGAGGAGATCCGCCGGGAAGCGCGACTGGAAACCCCGAGCGGCCGTGAGGAACCAGCCGCCTGGAAGGTCGGAGCGGGCCGCGGAGAGGGGAGCGCCGTTGACGGCGGGACGAGCAGGGGGCGTACTGGCAGTGGCCAGCGAAAAGACCCAGTCAGGTACCAGGGTCCCATCAGGAGACCCACGCGACGAGGGCAACAGGTGTGGCCCACGAATCGGCGCCGAAACCCAAACGACCTTAACTAGGGGCGACCTGGGAGGGGGCCCGCCGACTCCAGAGGGATCCCCAAGAGACGACATCGGAGCGCTGAAGGGCCACCCGACGCATCTCGCCTCAAAAAAAATAGGCCCCGGGTTGCCCGCGCTCTAGAAAATTAAGGACACCCATTTGGAACACAGCTCCGACGGGACCCAGCAGCGGACAGAAATCCGCCCCACTATAGCCGTGGAGCCCCAACACACCGCTTGCTCTCGGAGTGAGGGGCACTCTCCCTGGGACGCTCTGAAACTCAGCTGAACACCGCAAGCTCCGAAACCTGATCCCACTCAACGCCATCTCACCAGAGAGCAACACACGGTCGCAAGGCCGTGGCAGTACAGTGCCTGACTGTCGCCCCCCAGGGCAGTTATCGCAGCAAACAAAATCAACGGCGGGGTGAAACCATCGAGATCGGAGGACTAAAGGCGGCTAGATCCGGCCGAAACCAACAGAAGGACCACCCTGAATAGCTCAGATCGAAAGTGGGTCGCCAGGGCAGCAACAGATCTGGGCCGTTTGGCATTGACTGGTGGGAGATCTCACCCAGCAGATCACAACCGGTGACACAAATACTGCACCACAGGCCAGGGACCGGAGGAGAAGCCGATATACCCTTCAGAACCAGACTGAACACGCGAGGCGGCGAGCCTGGAAACGGGGGATGTCCCCCCCCAGAGGCAAACCCAAATTGGTCACGATGGACTCCTTCACAACAGTCAGACCCCAAAGACAAGCACAACCAGATCGGGAGCCACCAGAAGAGCCGCCCCATCAAGAGGATGATCTCAAACACACACAAGTCCTACAAGCAATAGCGGCCCTCCGCACGTCGGTCGAAGGAAAGATCGAAGAAGTGAAATCGGACATACAGCTTATGCGTCAAGACGCCCGAAACCTAACGGAAAGGGTCACGGCGGCAGAAACTACCCTACAGGACAACGTGGAGAACACCCAAGACCTAAAAACAAAAGTTCAGGATCTAGAACAGAAGGTGGCCAGGCTGGAGGCGCGCTCCGAGGATGCCGAGGGTCGAGCCCGCCGCAATAATATACGCATATTGGGGGTCCCTGAAGACATGGAGGGCTCAGACCCGACGGAGTTTATCGAAACACTGCTGCTACAGGAAATTGGTCCAGGGAACCTCTCCCAAGGGTTCTCCGTAGAAAGAGCCCACAGATCCCTCCAGAGGCGCCCCCCACCCGGCTCGCATCCACGCCCAATCATCGCTAAAATTCTGAACTTCCGAGACCGAGAAATCATACTGCGGTACTCTAGAGAGGGCGGAGAGATCAGGAGGAACGATGCGGCAATAGTTATGTACCCGGACTACACCCCCACAGTGCAACGAGCAAGGAACTCCTTCATCCCAATAAAAGCACGATTACGGAAGCTCAACCTAAAATATATGTTGCTATACCCGTCGCGCCTCAAAGTTTTATATAAAGGGAGAGCGATATTCCTTGAGACCCCAGCCGCAGCAAACATGTGGCTAGAACACAACAACCTGGCTGAGGGTAAAGATGAACCACCACAACCGAATCTAGGCTGAACACATACCTGTCGCGGCAAGGAGACCAACCCACAAGAATGCATAAAACAGACAACTGCACCATACTTTGAGACCTACTGAGATCTAAGCCAGATCGGACAGGAGCTCGAAGGAACACACGGAAGAAAAGAAAGCGACCCACCCCACCAAAAACTGTGCAGGCAGCCTGCCTACACACTGCCTGATCCGGAAGGCCAGGACTGGCCTGGAAGGCTCGGGACCCCCTGAGCGCTGCACGTTGAAGCAACTGCTAGGGACAGTTAGAGTTGTTTGGTTTGTTTTCCCCATGCATATAATGGGAGTTACCCAAGTTAATAAGTCTCCAAGAGTAACAACGGAAGATGCCGGAGAGGACGAGCTGGGAGAGGAAGAGCCGAATCTAGACGAACGAACGGAAGAAGTAGGTGTTTGCACGACAGGACCAATGGATACCCTATCAACACACTATGACGACTAAAATAAAGATAATATCTTGGAATGTAAGGGGCCTAGGAACTTATCCACGCCGAAACAGAATTAAGTCCTACTTGAACAGAAAAGGAGTGCAAATAGCACTGTTACAAGAAACACACTGCACGGCTGACTCGCTGGCCAGACTATGCGAGCATTGGGGAGGACAAGGAATTGGAACCACTTACTCCAAATTTTCGAGAGGAGTATACACCTGGATTCACCCTCAACTCCCATTCCATTTAATTAAGTCGGAAATTGACCCGGAGGGCAGGTTTGTGATAACATGGGGCCGACTAGAACAAGAACTGGTATGTATAGTGAACTCCTACCTTCCCAACACCAACATTCCGGCATATTTGAATTCGATGTACCCTAAACTTGCACCATACAGGCACGGTATCTTTCTTTGGGGGGGGGACTTCAATTGTGTGCGAGACCCCACACTCGATAGATCCCAGCCCCACCCGAAGGGTCCCTCAACAGCAACAGCGGCCCTGTCCTCTTTAATAGACGGATTAGACCTGGCCGACACGTGGAGGGAACAACACCCAGACGCCCGGGGATACTCATTCTTCTCCTCCCCACATGATCTCCATACGAGATTGGATTATCTCTTTATAAGCAAAGAGCACCTATCACAAATAGAGGGCGCAAAATTCCTAGGGAGAACCATCTCGGACCACTCACCACTCTTAATAGAGTGGAATCACACTGGCCCTAGACCCCCCATACCCATGTGGAGGATGCCGACAGACGCCCTGGGGGATCTAGTGTTCAGGGAAGAACTACATGACTTTATAGATAACTTCATAGAAGTGAACACCGGAAGCGTCAAATACTTGAGCACAATGTGGGACGCCCTAAAGGTAACAGCCAGGGGGGAAATCACAGCTAAAGCGGGCGGCATCAGAAAACAGCTCCGGGCGGAACTAGACCACTGGGAACAAGAGATTGAACAATCGGAGGCAGCCCCGGTGAACACGCACCATAGAGAGGACACCCTCAAAACACTTAGAGCCAAATGCTCGCTGGCATGGGACAGACTAGCCAAATTTGATTATACCACTAAGACTAATAGGGCACACACAGAGGCTGACAGGCCGAGCAGGCTGCTGGCCTGGCTGTGCAAGAAAGAACACCCACGACACAACATCACCATGATACGAGACGAAGACGGCAACGAATTCCATACACAACAGGACATAAATAACGCCTTCAGGCTCTACTACGAACACCTATACTCCCATACGGACCAAGTTCCCCGAGAACAGATTACAGATACCCTAGAGGAAATAGGCCTCCCCAGATTGACCCCAGAACAAACTGAGGCCCTAGAGGCAGACATCACCACTGACGATATAACTGAGGCGATCAAAGCACTGGCCGCAGGCAAAACCCCTGGGAACGATGGGCTACCCGCCGAATTTTATAAAGCATATGAAAGGTCCCTCACACCGTTATTACATGAGGTTTTCCGAGAAGCATACGAGAGAGGGCGACTCCCTGACAGTATGAGAGAGACCCTCCTGATCCCGATCCTCAAACCCAACAAACCCGCCGACGACTGTGGCTCGTACCGCCCAATAGCCATGCTTAACTACGATGTGAAAATTCTGACGACAATACTAGCAAAGAGGCTGGCCAGAATCATAGGGGGGGTCGTGCACATGGATCAGTGCGGCTTTATACCGAGCCGCAACACGGCCATGAACTTACGCAGACTACAACAGGTTATAAACCAAACACAAGACCTCACGGATCCGTGTGCGCTGCTATCCCTAGACGCCATCAAGGCATTTGATTCGATATATTGGGAATGGCTCGTAGCGGTTCTAGAAACTTTTGGCTTTGGCCCGGGGTTCGTTAGGTGGGTCAGGATTCTCTACATGGAACCCAAGGCTAGAGTGAAAACCGGAAAATACATATCTGACGCCTGGGACATATGCAGGGGTACTAGACAGGGATGCCCACTATCCCCCATGCTCTATGTATTAGGACTAGAGCCCATTGCCATCTATTTTCGGAAACAATTCTTTGACGCCGGGATACGCTTAGGGGGAGAGGATCACATCATCTCACTTTATGCAGACGACGTACTACTATACGTCAGGGACCCACACAACAATGTACCCACAATGCTGGACGTCTTAGACAATTTTGCAAAATACTCAGGTATACAATTTAACAAGGCAAAGTCCTGCCTCTTTCCTCTGGCGGGCCTCAGGAACAAGAACACACCGGAACTCCCTTCCCTAGGGGTACAATGGGAGATCACCACTTTCAAATACCTGGGTATACATGTAACGCACTCCCCGGCATTGACGCACGAACGCAACACGAAAGCAGCAATCCCTGCCTTGAGAAAATCCATGAACTTTTGGGCAAAACTCCCCCTGTCCATGATGGGTAGAGCCTCAATAATTAAAATGATCGTCCTTCCCAGATTTCTGTACAAGTTTCAAAACATTCACTACTATATCAACGCTTCCTTCTTTCGCCTCCTAGAAGGGATACTTCGAGATTTCCTATGGGGGAAAGGAAGGCGCAAGATAGCGCTCACTACCTTAGTCCTCCCGTACAGCCAGGGGGGGATCCAACTCCCAAACTTTGAAAAATATTATTTGGCAGCACAACTTACCTTCGTGTCCAAGTGGTTGGCTGACGACGTCACATCTGAAACTCCTCTGCTCCAGTCCTTGATCTCCCCAATCCATTTGCGGGAACTTATCTGGGCCCCCGGCCACCTGATGCAAAATGCCCCCGTATAGCAGCTCTAGGACGTAAAGTTTGGCGCAGAGCAGAGACACTCGCCCACATACGACACCAGTACTCTCCGGACATACCGTTAATTTCGGACCTATGCAGATCCGACTCGGACCTACAACACCTCAGATACTGGGAAAGGAAAGGGATATACACATGGGGGGACCTATACGCTGACGGTACCTTTAAAGAATTTGAAAGAATACGCGAAGAGGCTGGAGTGCCCACAGGCCAGTTTCTTTGGTATCTTAGGATACGAACTACAGCACGAAATAAGTGGGCAACATGGCCAGAGGAACCAGAATCAAACCCCCTAATTACATTATTGTATAACCTGGGCGAGGGGGGGAAGCCGGTATCCCAGATTTACGCCCAACTGAGTGACATCCCTAACCCGCGCAGTGCCGGTCTGAAAAGCAGATGGGAAGTGGACTTGGGCCGGGAGATAACGAGTGGAGAGTGGGAGAGGGCCCTAGCGCATCCTAAAACAGTCTCCAGGAATCACAGATTTAGACAAATTCAACTGAACCTCCTACATCGAACGTACTTAACCCCATCCAGGCTGGCGAAGCTCACCAAATCACCACAATCTCACTGCACCTGGTGCGGGGCGAACAATGCGGACCTGATCCATCTGTTTTGGTCGTGTACCAAAGCACAAGCCCTATGGACCGCTGTACAGCAGACATGCGAGAAAGCTGGGCCTGCTGTGTACAAATGGACTCCAGATGAATGCCTACTAGGAACGTACCCCAGGCCAGCCAAACTTAAGCACCTAGTCAAATTAATGGATATGGTGTGCATACTGGCTAAAAGAACCATCGCAATGTCCTGGAAAAAACCTGCAGGACCCCAACAAAAATTATGGCACAGGGAATTGGAACGCTGGATACAGGCCGAAACAAGGGCATGGGAAGACAGCGTAGCTAGGTCGACGGATGCCTCGAGCATGACCCTAGCGGCCTGGAAAGAACTTATAGGATCCCTGTCTCATCCCTCGGACGACAAGCCCCCATGAAGGAAATGAGCCCATGGCACATGGCCCTACGATCAATGTCATTGAACCCCAAGAGCAGCCGACCTTCACCTTACTAGGATCCTACAAGCTCCAACCCCCCCTCCCCCCTAACACCGGCTGACCTGATCCCCTCGGAACTGGCAACCTAAGCCACCGTAACGAACGGAACACTTGGAGACAGTTACTGTTGATCTGTTGATTTGTTAATTTGTTAATGTTAATGTTCTCTCACGGAATTCACACCATCCTTTAACAGTGTATATTTCTATGTCAAGTTACTGCAATAACATTGATAAATGCCAATAAACAAATTTTAAAATAAATTGACCTTGTCATGCTTTTGGTATAATACTGCCGTCAAGCACGTATTAGAGAACCCCGTCTCCAGGAAGAACTCCTTGTTTCTGACAGGGTAAGCTAGGCAAGGCGCTTGTGAGGGGCTTCTTTTGAGTTGTCTTACCGCCTCGGATTGTTCTGGACCCCATTCCCACTTGACCCCCCCCTTCAAGAGATGAATCAGGGGTCTAGTGATCTCTGCGTAGCCTTCAATGAACTTTCTGCTGTAATTAGTCAGTCCAAGGAGGTTCCTTAGTTCCCGCAGAGTTGTGGGGTCTTTCAGTTTCTGTAGTGCTTTCACTTTCTTTTCTTGGGGACAGAGACCCTGAGGAGTAATCTCATGCCCCAAGAAATTAACACGGGTTCTACACCACTGTGCTTTCTGAAAGGAAAGTTTTGCTCTGGCGGCCCTCAACTGTGTCAGAACATAACAGATCTCTGCTATGTGTTCCTCCACAGATGAACTTTTTATGAGGACATCATCTACATAAGCCAGGTTACCACTCGCACCCTGGTCGGGCATGGCCTTATGTAGGAAAATGTTGAATTCATTGCCGGAGTTGAGGTATCTGAATGGAGTTCGGGTCCATGTGTACTGCTGGCCCCCAAAGGTAAAAGCCAGTTTGTATTGGTCCTCCCTACTGACAGGCACGGTCCAGTATCCATTGGTCAGGTCTATTGCTGTAAATACCTGTGACCCTTGAATCTGGGACAGCCCTTGGTCAATGTAGGGCAGAGGCCATCGGGGAGCATGGACCTGTTTGTTGAGCTCCCTAAGGTCGGCGCAGAGACTCCACTGGCCGTTTGGCTTCAATATTCCCAGCACCGGATTATTGAAGGTGCTGTGTACTGGACGTATTATTCCCCGGGACTCAAGGTTCTTAATTATTTCAGTAAGGGACTCCATGGATGCGAGAGGCAAACGATATTGCTTCACAAACACTGGAGTCATTCCAGGGTCCGTGGGAATTGTTGTGGTGTGGATGGCGGTGCGACCACAGTCATATGAGTCTACCGCAAATAGATCTTGGAAATACAAGAAAACTTGTTTCAACTTTTGCTTCTGTTCCAGAGTCACACAGGCATCAGCTAGGTTGACTCTCTCTTCCACCATCTGCCTGAAGCCTGGAAAAACTTCTGGTTTGGCTATCTCAGTGGCCTCCTCCAGCTGGGTGGAGAAGTCCCTGGCCAGAGTGCTGATTTGGACTGGAGGCTTCAGGTGGGAAAGGCAGCCCTCATGGACCTGGAAAATCACCTCATCCCTCCTGAAGTCACAAGTCACATCTTCCTTACCATAAGGGCAAGAAGTGTACACCAGGAAGTTCCCCCCATGCCGGGTGAAAATCCTGTCTGGGGTTGTGTTGTCATCACTGTCACCGTCAAAACAGTCCTTGGGGATTGGTCCTAACAGTTCATTTCCTAGATCAATGGAAAAATGTCGGTCATCAACCGCCATTCCAATAATGGTGCCTGCAGCTAGAGTAATACTCTTTAAGTCGCTGTTATCCACCTCTATTGGAATGGTGTCATGTTCTATGTTGACTAATGGTGTCGGGTTTACCCCTAACCCTTGCTGTTGGAGAGAAGCATTTAGATGTATATAAGCATCAGGGTTTTGCAAATGTTGTCCTCTTTTAACTTTCACTTCCAGGGAGAATTGTCGGGTCCTTTCTGGGATGGTGTCTTCCTCTTTAATCTGAATTTCAACTGCATAAGGTAGCAATTGAGCTGACCTAAATGCTTTTTCTGGATCATCAAAGCCCATGGTATTATCCGCTAATCAGGACCAAGCTTTGAAGTTTATTAGGTCCAAACTAATGGCAAAGCGATTGAGAATGTCACTGCCTAAGTAAAAGGCGGCAGTGACGTCTCGCCATAGTCCATAGTCCAACCATTATGGACTATGCTCTTGTTGCCAATGGAGATTTTGAGCATACACCTGCTTGGCAGGAGATGTTTGGAATTAGGTGCTTTCAGGTCCATTTCCCATTTGTCTATCAGTTTGAATGTGGGAATGGCTGGATCTTTTGGGAGTTGGCGGAACATGGCTTCGCTGATGAAGCTCTTACCATTGTTCACACACACTCGAGCGAGAACAGAGTCCTTCCCATCATTTAACTGAACAGGGATGAACAACTGATCTCCAATTTGCTGAATATCAGCCAGGCTCTGAGCTGATTTCACATCTTTCTGGACTATAGGAGTGGGAGTTTCTGATTGTGGATTAGTAAAGAATTTCAGGGTGTTTCCTTCCAGTGTGGAATACCACCTTAAACTGGAAGGAAGGTTGATTTTCAGAAATAGAGAGGACCCCCCATCACCAGTCTGTTGTCCTACTGCTATTACTGTCACGTCTGGAGTTTGGTTGTTCTGGAAGTGAAATTCTTCTTGGTCAGATTTTTGTTCAACCATGTGGCAGGTGCCGTTTAAACTAACATGGTTGACACTTTGTTTTAATTTTAATTTTATTGGTCGGCTAATCTGGGTCCAGAGGACCTTGTTTACACAATCTATTAGGGGTGACAACCTTCTCAGGAGGTCATTCCCTAGTAATCAAGGGGTGCCCTCTGGAGTCACTACTATGACTGGGTGTTTCACCTTGTGTCGCCCAATTTTGATGTCCAAATCTGCAGTCCCCTCGACAGGAATTTCCTTCCCGTCAAAGTTCTGCAGTTGTCCAGGAAGAGAGGTGAGAGGAATACGGTAATTCTCCACCCTTCCTGCATTTAGTTCATCAAAGGCCCTTTTGGACAAAAGGGTAGCTTGGGATCCAGTGTCCACCAGTGCCAAAATTGTACCCTGCCCCTGTACTTGTACCGGGGCATAGTATCTTCCCTCCTTCTCCTCAAGGGGGCACAGATAATGCACATTTTTGGACAACTTGTGGGCTAACTTTCTGGTTTTGGACATTGCTAGCGAAGAGATTTGGGCAGAATTCTGTGGAGAGCCTTGGGAATCTGAAAGAAAAAGTTGGCAACTGGAGATCAGAGCCATTGTGGGTTCCCCTGGTTTCGGTTCTGGGACGCCCCCCCCTTTTTGGAGGCAGTCACCAGGATGGGTTTGAACCAGGGGATTTCGGTATTGTGGGTTCTGGGATGAGATGATGGGCGGCGGTAGCTCAGTCTCCACATCCCCCCAGTCTGGATTGGAATCCCTTGGGACTCATTTTTCTTTGGGAGGAGTTCCCCCATCTCTGAAGGAGAAGATCCTTTTCCCAGGATCTTCTGAGGATCGCCCTCCCTCAAATTGGAAGACCTGTACCTCCTCCACAAAGTGGGTCTGTTTGGGTCCTTTGTTTCTCCTACCTCCTCTCTGCTCCTTGGGTGGCAGACTTTCAGTGGCAGGAGATTTTGTTTCCGGTTCCTGGTTTTCCAGGGGCTGTTTACAAGTTGGGAAGGAAGCTTCCTCCAAGGCTTTACACCCCTCTTCCCCTTGTGCCTCCTCCCTGGGAACCGGTGGGTTATCGGGGTGCTGCCCCCGTCATTGTTCTGGAGCACCAGGTCCAGAGTTTGGGGCATTCTGCGGTGGCATGCTCATCTGAGGGTTCTGTTGAGCCCTCAGTATGTGACCCAGATCTCGTGCCATATTTTGGACCTGGCGCTCAAGTTGTGAAACCCGCTCAGGCTGATACTGGGCTCTATTTTCTCCCCTGGGCTGATCCCGGGAAGGGTAGCTATCCCTTCTCTGGTAGTACCCCTGGTTGGGAAGATTTTGGTACCCCTCCACCCTTGGCCTCCCCTCTCCCGGATTAGGTTGTCTGGGCTCAGGGAATTGGGGAAAGAAGGATGGATGATTTTGGGGCTGGAAATTGGGTGGATACCTGGGGAAAAAGTTCTGCCCAGGATTTGGAGAATTTCTGCCCTCCTGTGGGAAGTTGGGAGGGAAGTTCCCTGGGTTAGGTGCTTGGCTGTATCCCCCCCTTGGGCTGGAGGAGTCCACACATAACCCAGGATTGGTCTGTTTCCCTTGTAGCGGGGACTTACATAGTCAGGAGGGCGGGGGACCCCATTTGTGGGACTACCTCCTCGACTCCCTGTCTGTGACTGGCCCAAGGGCCTTCTGGGCTGTTAATTATTTGGTGCAGGCAGGTTTTTAGGCCCCCCCATCTCCAAATCTAAAACGGGGGCAACCTTTACCTCTGCCACCTTGGCAGCAGCAGGGGTGCTGTTGGTTTTGGGGTTTTTCGGCGCGTTATTTTTATTTTCGATAGGCTTCTGCACCTCATAGATCCGGGTAGCCTGTTCAATGACCCAGTCTAAAGATCTTTTCTTGTGAAAATCTCTCACGAGCTGGGTCATTATGTATTTGGGTAAGGCATGGAAAAACGTATTGATAAATTCTCTGCTATCCGTGCGCACCCTTCTGGTGGTCTGCGCAAAAGCACGCTTTAATTCTTGCACAAACTCTTGTGGGGCCTGATCCTCCCCACATTGCAAATTGTAGGCTGCCTTGCGAGCCTCTTGAGGATTTCTATGCACAGAAAAATGTTTCAAGATGGCCGCCCTGTATGTGGACCACCTTAAATGGTTTTGATCCTCCAGCCTCGCAAAGAAACTGGAGTATTCTGGGGAGAATGTCCATTTGACGTACTGGATGCAGCTACTGCTCTCCTTCAAATGGAAAGTCTCCATCATTTGCTCATAGAGCTCCAAGTGTTCCAAAACGGAATACTCGGCGTTCTTATGATAAGGAGTGATGACACTCCTGATTGCCTTGATCTGCTTTAAGGGGTCCTTAAGCAAGGCCCTTTTTGCCTTATTGGCCTTTTTGGTTCGGGTAACCCTGGTCCATTCATCCTCCGACTCAGAAGCACTGCTCCCAGAGGTGCCCGTTTGACCTTCCACGTTTTCCTGGATTCTGCAAGCCTGGGAATGGCTGGCCGAATGTGGGGACCTGGTCTCCTGTGTTCTGTAATGCTCAGAGGAGTCTTCAGATCCCTCCTTGCTGCCAGGATTTGATGGGTACCCCCCCACTGACCTAACTGGGCAGAGGTTTTCAGGATGCCCTTAATGGGCCTACTCTCCTGGGGTTCCCCACTAAATTACACTGTGCTTTGGTGCCAATACCCAGATGCCCGCCCCTCCATACCTGGGTGGTACTGGCCTATGAGCCCCATGCTTTTGGCTGGATAGTAATCTGCCATCCCTGTGGCCCATTGCTCATGTGCGCCAGGGGACATGGGGGTGGCAGAGTCCAGGGACTGAGAGAGATGAAGGCCTCCAGTACTAGGGATCCCGAGGTTATGTTCCGGTACTTCCCTTTCCCAGCGAACCCCGTCTCTATCAGCCCCTGCTCCCTGTTGCAATGTAAGAGCCTGCGCCTTCAGTTCCTCAGTTAAGGCCTTACTAGACTCTATCAGTCTCTCCTGCATGGCTACCTGTTTCTGGAGCCTATCATTGTGCTGACAGAGAGCCTCATTTTCTCCCTGTGCCTCCTGGTTGGTCCTGGAGTACTGGGCCAGTCTTTGCTGCAGGAGGGTTACCTCCTGAGTCCCTTCCCTACTGGCCTGCTCCTTTCTTGCCAGAGCCTCCTCCACCCCCCTGGTGTGCTCTAACAAGTTCTGGTTTTCTTTTTGGAGGTCACCCAGTCCCTGGGGGGCCAGGTGATTTTCTTCCATTTTTCTTTTTAAATGGCAGACTTCCTGGCCTAAGGTGTCCCTTTCCTGACCAAGAGCCTGAATTTGTGATGCCAGGTCGTCCCTCTGCCTTTGAAAGGCACCTGTTTTCTGGCGCTCTTCATCAAACTCTGCCTGGGTATCCAGGTCTTTCAGAATCAGTTTGTTGCTCTCTGCCTTCACTCTATCTAGATGACTTTGCAGGGTGGCTACCTGCTCTGTGCATGCCCTGTTAAAGTCTAGTTGCTGCTCCAGCTTTTTCTGGCTCTACAGGAGGGCGTCCAAACCTTCTTGGTACTCCTTCTGCAAGGCCAGAAATCTGGTATACTGGTCAGACTTTTCCTGTTGCAGGATACACATGCCCTCTTTGATTCTAATGAGATACTGTCTGCTCTCATTTTCTGACTCCTGGCTCCTCTGCAGCCTCTGCTCAGAAGAGACCAGGTCAGATTGGGCCTTCTCTAACGCCATCTGTTGCCTATTTGCCAGATCATAGCCTTCAGCACATTTGTCCTGCATGGCTCCCATATATAGATACAAATATGCCGCTATCCTGGCAATCTTATTATGTTCATCTTTGGCTTTAGGTGCCATATATAGTTCACTCAGGGCCACATGTAGGGGACCCTGATCTCCCCATGTATCTGACCCTGTTTCAGTGACCTGTTGCACGATTGCCTGCAACCAGACCGTTTGGTCCTGATGAGTCCACTCACCTCTCACAAATAGCTTATGTAAGAAGTGCTCTCTGGCTATTTTCATATCTACCAAGGTTGTCATTCTGGAATTTGAGTTCCTTCCTGACTTACAGAAGTTTGTATTTTATTTTGCAAAACAGACTGTTTCCTTAGAGCGTTCCTTTTGAGGAGTGCTTTACAGCGTAACACAGCGTGGTGATCCGACCGGATGTATGTATCTTGTCAGTTAGCACACTGTATTAATCTGCACAAGTGATAGATCTAATCCGGAATCCTGGACGAGCCCCCACTTTGTAAGAGGATTCAATCCAACACTACAGCTAAGTCAATGCCTAGTCTGGGATACTGAATGGAAACCCTTATTGATATATCTTTATGTCCAGTTGATGAGTTCTGGATGACTACCCCTATATATCATCCCTCTCTTAGAATCCCCCTGACCCCACTGAGCCAAGAAGTAGTTCTGTTTTGCAAGTTTAAAAGGTTTATTTGAGAAATAAAACAAAATATAGATACCACGCTTTTATAATAAATTAATAATCGATATCGCCCTTATAAATATAATGTTAATCAACAATGGGTAATCTGACACTAGCACACTTCTTTATAATCAATGAGGAGTGGGTGTAGGATGGATAAAGTAGCAAAAATACTTTTATGATTTCAAGGGAAAAGCAATGGGGAATAAAATGCAGTACAGAAATACTTGATATGATTTTAGCAAAAGATAAGATAATCACTTTTTCTCTGGCAATTCACCCCCCTCACCTATGCAATGTAAGAAATGGAAGGAGATGGAAAGAGGAGCACACAGTTCTCAGGAATGCAATCAAATACAATACGAAATTCAGTTCCCCCCAGCAAGCTTAGAGGAAACAGGTATGAGTTTTAAAACACAGGCCCAAGTGCTTTGAATGTGGTGGCAGTGATGTGAGAAATATGCTGCAAATGCTTTTAATTCCCTTTAGGAGGTTCAGGGTGAGTGAGAGATACTTGGGATGAGCTCAGGTTCACTTTAGCAATGATTCAGGGATGGTTATTAAGAGACAAATGAATTTTTAGCACAGGAAAGCAAAAAGCTGCTATCTTTTTACAGTTGGTTCTAGGTTTGTTGGAAAGCTGAGATTCTAAGCTTTCAGAGGAAAGTTAAACCAAGTTCCTAGGACAAACGGTTCCAGAGATATGAACGATTTAATAAAGGTAGTTTCTCAGATTTAAAGTAAACTCAAAATGACAGGTGACAGCTTGCAGCTGCAGAATTGACAGGTGACAGTTGTGCAGCTTTAAAAATGACAGATGACACGATTTCTAGGAGGCAGTTCTACTTAGGTTAAAATAGTTTGGATTAGATTATTTTAACAAAGAGATTGGTTCTGCACAGTTCTGCTAGGTACTCACAATATAAATTTGAAATAGGCCTCGCCACGGATCTGGTCAGGTTTTGGACTGGACTCCGGTTCTGGTCTCGGCACTTCACAGTGATCTGGGTCAGCTCTCTGGTTCTGCTCACAGCAGTCTGGGTCACTCTGGATCTCTGGTCTGGTCTCTGGCAATTGTTCTTGGCAAAAGAATTCAAACAGCTCACCTGGCTGTGGAATAGTTTTCAAATGATTTTAAGGTTGTTGAGGCCTGCTGAGAAGAGTTCTCAGTTTGTGGGTTTAGGCCCTTGCTTTAAGTTCTGAAGTAAAGTTCTGGTCTTTGGAGATTGATGGATTTGAAGTCTGGATCTCTGGATGTGAAGTCGTCGGTCAGCATGCTCCGCAGCAAATGGAATTGAATCTCTCTACCTGTCCCAGCAGTCTCTTTTTATGTGTTTTGAAAATGGGTGTGTGCCTGGGCCTAGCTAAGCCTGCCCCTCTCTACTTGCCATTGGCCCAATTCGCCCCTCTCCCATGATTGGGGGAAGGAAATGGATTGTCAGCATGATGAAGTCTGTTTATGGGTCAGAGGATCCTCCCCTGGTCAGTTTGCCCACAAATCTATATTTGATTCAAATACATCCTTCCCAGATATACAATTTGTTGAAATTACATGTACACATTATATATTCCTTATGGTCCATGCTTGTCCGCCTCTGATCTTCCTGGGGGCTTGCATTCAAAAATGACAACATTTTGCGCTTTTTAACTGGTTTTGTAATATCGGACATTTACCCAAAATTACACACATGTGCGCAAGGAGTATGGACATTAATTGATGAAGTGTCAGATTTTTAACATGCAGACATTTGGAGTGAGACCCTATTTTCCGCTAGCAACCCCCAAGAATACACCACAGGGTCCTAACGCCTCTCAAAATGTTCACAGAAAAATCACAAAAATAATGATATTACTTATATAATTCTGAAAAGTCCGCACTATGAGTTATCTATCTTTTTAAAATGATGCCCTGGTCAAAAAGGGGTGTGGTTTCCCACATCACAGGGTGAAATAACTGGTTTATCCACTTCCCCCAAGCTCAGCTGCTAGCAGAGGCACTGCCCCTCCCAGTTTCCCCTAAGAGGAAGCCACTTTACGGCCCCCCAATATAACATTTGCCTGAGTTCAGGACAGGCCTTTGTTCAACTCCCTGTAGTCCCCAGCTGCTCCACCCCTAATCTAATCAGAGAGGTGACAACTCCTTTTGGCAAGGGGAGTGGCTGAGCAGGTTTCAACTCCTGTCGGGGGTAGTTGTCAGGCAGAATCCAGTTTCATTAAGCCAGGTTTCAGCTAAATGTCACTTTTTGTTCCCAGTTTTCTACATTCAAATCAAACTGACAATCTTTACATATACATTAAATAATTACTTCCTTCAAGTCATTTCAGAATATAGTTTTACATTGTATCCACCTCTTAGCAAGTCTTTCCTTGGTCTGGTTTTGTTTCATTTGTTCCGTTTTACACAAAAGTCTGGTGGTTTTAAAACGCCGGTTTTCTGATAGTGGTGAGTACTGGTAATGCAACCATTTTTGGGATTAAGAAAATGAATTCCCCACAGTTCTGAGTTGCTTTTTTGGCAATCAGCATTGCCATTCCCAATGGTTTCAGGCTACTGTGTGTGTAGCCCACTGGTGGTTTTAGGCAGTGCCCTCCTGTGCTCACAACATAGGCAAAAATGGGTGGCAGCCTATTCTTCATGTTTTCCCTGTGCACTCTCTGGGGAGTTCTGGCCATCATGATGTTTTCCATGCCAGTACTGCACAGTTTTATTGTAGGGCTTGCATGCATGGGTAAAAACATCCCACAGGGAGGGGGGTTGTGATAAGGGTAGCATATATCTGGGGAAATGTGGTGCAGGCTGATGGGCTACCTGGGCTGCGGACCTGGTTACAGGCTGATGGGCTGTCTGGGGAGGGGTCTGGGTGCTGGCTGAAGGCCTGCATGGACGGGGGACTGTGGTGCAGGATGATGGTTCACATGGGGAGGGGTCCGTGCTGCAGGCTGATTGGCTGGCCTGGGCACAGGCTGATGGGCTGCATGGACAGGGGACTGTGGTGCAGGCTGATGGGCTGCCTTGGCAGCTGGCCTGGCTACAGGCTGATGAACTTTCTGGAGAGGGGTCTTGTTGCAGGCTGAAGTGTTGCATGAACATGGGACTGCCATGCAGGCTGATGGGCTGCATGGACAGGGAACTGTGGTGAAGGCTGATGGGCTGCATGGACAGGGGGCTGTGGTGCAGGCTGATGGGCTGCATGGGCAGGAGTGTGGGTGCAGGCTGCTGGGCTGCTGGGCTGCTGGGCTGCTGGGCTGCATGGGAAGGTGACTGTGGTGCAGGCTGATGGGCTGCCTGGGCAGCTGGCCTGGCACAGGCTGATGGGCTGTATGGGGAGGGCTCTGGGTGCAGGCTGAAGTGCTGCATGGATGGGGGACTGTGGTTCAGGATGATGGGCCACATGGGGTGGGGGAAGGGATGCAGGCTGAATGACTGCCAGGGTGCAGGATGGGATGCATGGGGAGGGAACTGTGGTGCAGGCTGATAGGCTGCCCTGGCTGCTGACCTTGGTACAGGCTGATGGGCTGCCTGGGCCACTGACCTGGGTATGGGCTGATGGGCTGCATGGGCAGGGGACTTTGGTGCAGGCTGATGTGCTGCTTGGGCTGCTCATCAGGGTACAGACTGATGGGTTTGCATGGGCATGGGACTGTGGTGCAGGCTGATGGGCTACCTGGGCTGCTGGGCTACCTGGGCTGCTGGCCTGGGTACAGGCTGATGGGCTTTCTGGGGAGGGGTATGGGTGCAGGCTGAATTGCTGCATGGACAGGGGACTGTGGTGCAGGCTAATGGACTATCTGAGGAGGGGTCTTGGTGCAGGCTGATGTGCTGCCTGGGCTGCTGGCCAGGGTACAGGCTGATGGGCTGCATGGGCAGTGGACTGTGGTTCAGGCTGATGGGCTGCCTGGTTTGCTGACCTGGGTACAAACTGATGGGCTGCCTGGACTGCTGACCTGGGTACAGGCTGATGGGCTGGGCAGGGGACTTTGGTGCAGGATGGTGTGCTGCCTGGGCTGCTGGCCAGGGTACAGGCTGATGGGTTGCATGGGCTGGGGACTGTGGTGCAAGCTGATGGGCTGATGGGCAGCTGGCCTGGTACAGGCTGATGGGCTGTCTGGGGAGGGGTCTGGGTGCAGGCTGAAGTGCCGCATGGATGGGGGACTGTGGTTCAGAATGATGGGCCACATGGGGTGGGGGACAGGATGCAGGCTGAATGACTGCCAGGGTGCAGGATGGGATGCATGGGGAGGGGGCTGAGGTGCCAGTTAATGGGCGTCCTGGGTGCATGCAGATGGCCAGCCTGGGTAGGGGGCTAGCATGCACTCCGAATGGCTACTTTGGGAGGGGTCTGAGTGCAGGCTGAAGTGTCGTTTTTCCCTAAAATGTCTGTTTTTCAAAACAATGGCCTTGAGGGATCCACCTTTTTGACAAGTGGCCCTCACATGCACGATTAGGGAGAAGAGGTCTGGGTTGCATAATCCGCACCAGTGCCAGGATTTCTGCACAGGTGTTGTGCAATGTAATTATGGAACCAGAAGATGTGGTGTCTATGCTGCCATAAAAAAGCAAACGTCATGTCCACCAATTTACCAGGGAAAAAGAACACATGTTTGACTGGATTTGGGAGAATGGTGTAGCAAAACTGAGCGGCATCGATTCAGAATTCCCTGGCAACAGCGGCATGCATGGCATCTTGACCTGAGTCATTGCAGGTACACATGACTTCTTGACAACTTGTCTGGGAATATAACAGTGCCTGCATATGTTTCTTTATATAGCTGAACAAATTACTCTTGCAATATTTACTTTTAATTGGTTTTCAATCAAACAAATGTAGGCAGCCCTGAAGTTAAATTGATGCTGTTTTGATCAATACTGTTCTTGGAATAATGAGGAAAAATTAAGATTAATCTTTAAAAATAGTTTAATAGAGGCTTGGGAGGTATCTGAGAACTTAAAGCAATTACAGTAGCAGCGCTGCATCACTTATTCATGACCATCTGGAACTCCCGGCTTCACGGCCCTGCTATCGTTTTTTTTCTGTGCAATTGTGTGGCTGAAATTCTCTCTACTGCATTGTGCTGCAGAAAATAAATATTTAATGGCAGTTTAAACATAATGCAGTGGCTCGAACATGTGGCAGATGAAGCCCATACGAGGGAAGGCAGACATAATGAAACACAGGACAGGGAGCCTAGCAGGCTCTTCGTGGATGTGCCTTGGTATCGCACTCACCTGATTTGTTCTGAATTAGCCAGCATGAAATCAGATGTATACGACGAAATCAATTACTCGAAAATGGGCAAGATGTGGTCTGGCGGCTGATTGGAAAGATGGGGTCATTTTGCATAAATTTGCCCAGGCCAGCCAATCAGCCTGCAGCACGGACCCCTCCCCATGTGAACCATCGCTGTTGCAAAAACATGGACTACATTATTTCCTGCGTCCTGTCTGCTTGCATAACACGCAATTGAGCAAACATATGTTGCTCAAGTCCATGTTTCATGACGATGCTGTGCACTAGTGCAAATGGAATAAGCTGACGCCGCAGTAGGTGTTCTGATTAACATAATTACTGTGTCATTTTGCAAACATATTTTGCCTCAATACCAATCCAATTTAAAAGGGAAGCAATACATCGCCCGGGTTTGTTCGTTGTTGCTGTAACAACGAAACAATAACGTGTGTTTTCTTGTCCTGGTACAAAAATGTATGAAATAACATCCCGGCTAAATTCGCAGCAAGCTCTTTTTATTCTATTCTCTGCCTCACAAAATCCATTTAATTCATATTTTCCATCGCAAAAGCATCACGGTTGCTCCATGTTCAGTAATCTAAGCAGTGCAACTGGCTCTGAATGCGTTTTTGCATTGTGTGCACATGTGCATACATTGTGGGGAGCCATTTTCTAAGCAAATTAACACTGCATCCCCAGACGTGTCCATACAGGCGTCTGCTCGGCCTTTACACGTGATTTCGAAATGAAAATACCTGGCATCTTTTTTCCAAGTGGAACATATCGGACCTCCAAACCGGGCTCCATTACCGGGTTCCTGCAATGAGGACTTACCGGGTCATTCCGACATAGGAGGACCCGGTAATTCTTCCTTGCAGGAATCATTCCCCATTCCCATTTGTGCCCCCTTTGGGCTCAATGGGAATGGGGATGGAGGTAATAACGGGCACATTATAACTGGCCCGTTATTACCTCCCTCTTCCCCTCACGGGACCGTCCTTACAGGGTCCCGCAAAGGGAACCTCGTAATCGGCAGTCCCGTAATGAAGGATACCGGTCCCGTACCGGCACCCTTCATTACGGTAGCGCCACCCTTGTAATGAGGCCCATAGGGCCTCATTACGACTTTGGAGGTAGGCATGGTGCTATTGGCGCCATGGCTGCCTCCAAAACCGTGTCCGGTTTCCCTGAATGGGCCATTCCGAGCATGGAGGGCCCGGTATTTCCCCATTCAGGGAACCCGGACCCAGACCTTCCCCATTCCCATTCGTGCCCCCATAGGGCTCAATGGGAATGGGGAGGGAGCTAACAACGGGCCCATTACAAGAGGGTCCATTGTTAGCTCCTTGGTTCCCTCGCGGGACCCGCTATGGACGTCTGGATTAAACCAGACGTCCACATCGGGTCCCATGAGGGAACCTCGTAATAGTGCGGAATGCGTTTAACAGCGCTGGCACCATTACCAACGCCGTTAAACGCATTCCACACAACTTGTAATGAGGCCCATAGTCTGCTTGGAAAAACGAGTTACGTGCAAAACACATGGGCCCTCATTGCAACACCGGCGCTAAACCATGGCGCTATTAGCACCATGGTTGGTGCCGGTATTGTAACGAGTCTGCCAATGTTCAATGGGGAATCACCACCCCATTCCAAGGTTGGCGGGGCGGTAATTCCCCATTGAACATTGGCCCTTCCCCATTCCCATTTTTGCCCCATCGGGCTCAATGGGACGGGGGAAGGCGGTAAGTACGGTACCGCAAATTGCGGTACCGTACTTACCTCTAGAGTCCCTTTGCGGGTCCCTACTTTAACGGCTGGTCTAGACCAGCCGTTCAGGTCGGGTCCCACAAAGGGACCTCGTAGTATGGCGCTAAGTGGTTAACGGCGCCGCAGCCTTTTACGGCGCCGCTAATCACTTAGCGCCAGGGTCGTAATGAGGCCCATGGTCGTTTTCTGCATAAAGACATCACAGAATGAAAGTGTCATGCCACCTCTGCGTCTGGGTATGTTTAGAGCACACAGACAATAAGTGCTGGACCTGTAACTAACAGGGTCAGTCCCTGTTCTAGCCCCACCCCTGGAATAAATATAACTTGTACACGCCCTAATTACGAGTTTGGAGGCAGCCATGGAGCCATTAGCTCCATGGCTGCCTCCAAACAGGGCTCCATTACCGGGTTCCTGCAATTGGGACTAACCGCGTCATTCTGACATAGGAGGACCCGGTAAGTCCTCCTTGCAGGAACCATTTCCCATTCCCATTTGAGCCCATATAGGGCTCAATGGAATGGGGAGGGAGGTAACAACGGGCACATTACAAGTGTCCCGTTGTTACCTCCCTCTTCCCATCACGGGACCCGGAAAAGACGTCTGGTTTTACCAGACGTCTGAACCGGGTCTCGCAAAGGGAACCTCGTAATCGGCCCTGACGGAATGAAGGGGGCCGGTCCCGTACCGGCCCGCTTCATTCCATCAGCACCAGGGTCGTAATGAGGCCCATATTTTGATTTGTTATCCTACTTCCCACTCTTGCTTTCTTCCTGTACTTGTCCTGTGCCCCCTTTCCCCTCGCTGATGTCCCTGGCCACCTCATCTGCTGCCTCTCCTTTCCCTCTGCGTGGTTTGGCCGCTGTGGAAATGGTAGAGGGGCTCCATAGGGAGCCCCGCCTTCCTTTTCATGGCAGCCATGTTTGTTTAGGATTATCTTTCTGTGAATGGGATGCTGTGAGCCAAATCATTCATGGAAAGAAAGTACGTTAAATTAGCCCTTTCCCTGCCGATGGGAAGGGTGCTAATAGCGTTAACCACCCATTCCAAGGGCTGGAAAGGGTGGTAACATCCTGGGGCCCTCGTTAAATGCCCTTGCTACGTGCAGCCGTCTAACTCTGGCCCCGTGCCATTACCATACGTTCCAACCCTTCTGTGACTTATCCGATTCTGGGGTACCAGTGGTCCAGAGGTGAATATCAGTTCTAAACCATCAATCAGTGCCACACCTCTAATACACCAGAATGGATCCTAACAGATTGTAATAAACAAGCTTACAATTAACATTATAAACCTCTTTGTCCAATTTTGGTAAGGTGGACGGAAAGGCAGGCTTATCTCCTCTAAAGGTCGTGGTTCTGTGGTTAATTGCAACACAGCGAAAATACAGCTATTACAAGGCTGCATACAAATATCTACTTTATTATTATCACAACAGACAATCTATTAACACTACTACAACTCACCCTGCAAAGGAATGCAGAGACAGACAGTTTCTATGAAGGAAAAAGGGATGCACTCTGGATACTGACAGGAGAGTGGTTGGTATGGTTTATAATGACAAAAGTATGTTAAGGCTTTTGGATTGAGCAGAAAGAACAAAATGGCTCTTAACATGTCTCTAGGTGCCTTCTGGGAAGGACTAGAGGGGCATAATCCCAATGCACCATTTGCTGTAGATGTTCTTGGTGTTTGATAAGTTTGAGTCAGCTTCATGGCACTTTGCATGCTTCTGTGACAGAGTTTGAGACGGGAAACGGCTGTGGGTTTCAGGTGGCAAGACAGTTCGGCGAGTAGAGCTGGACAAACATCTGCAGGCTGGCCTACACAGTGGCTCGGGTTCAGGAATCGTTGTCTCAGTGTTGTGCAGCAGTTCTGAAGCACTGGTCTAGACATCTCGAATGTCTTGAAGCAACTGCGACTTGTCAATGGTCAGCGTTGTAGACGGTTCCAGATCAAGGAACTCGACTGGCTTGAAAATGTCTTTAATGTGGACTGCGGTAGATGCTCATCGAGGCACTTCTCCCAGCTTCTTCAATGGGCTTGTGGCGTCCTTTAAAGCAGATGGCCCAAAGCTTGGGAGTGTGTGGTAGGCAGCTGCCTTATCGTAGGTTGTAGGTTCAGAGACCTTATAGAACTCCCTATCCAGGGTACATTGTGTGCTGACTGGGTACTGGTTATGGAGTGGCTGGAGGGTCCTCTGAGTTCTGTTTTTCTCCCTGTTCCATAGGAGAGGTTTAGGGGAGGGATCTTGCTTCCCTCTTTGGATATCCTGGCCTTCCTTCACTGGTAAAATATGGAAGGCCGACTGTACCTTCAGCCAGCGTCCCAGGTTGAGTTCTTCTTTCTTACTTCTTGTGAATCTTCAGATGATCTGCTTAAAGAGGGAATCTGACCCTCTTTTAAATCCAAGTCGGCCACAGTTATTGGTGTAGGCTAAGCCTACCTTAGTGAACCAATCCTGGTGTCCCTACAAACAATTTTCAGAATTCCTGAAGTCATAACCCAATCGCTTTGCAACAGCAAAAGGTAAGGTGGTGAAACAGGAACCAGGAGTGTCCAGAACCAATATGACATAGACCTCGAAACCTATAGAGTGGGGGTCCCCTTCTTCATGGGCATCTGGGGATATATCAAATGGACCAAAAACAAAAGGGATGCCTCGTTGAACCTCCATCAAGTCTGAATTGTTTTAAAGACAAGGGGGGTCATTACGAGGTAGGTGGTAAGGGATTACCGGCTCCGGTAAGGACACCGGTGCCGGTAATCCCTTACCACCCTATTCCGATGTCCCTTAGCGGGTCCCTTCCTTAACACCTGGTTTTACCAGGCGTTATGGAAGGGACCCGTTAAGGGACTTCAGAGCTAATAGTGGTACCGCAAATTGAGGTACCGTTATTAGCTCCATCCCCATTACCATCGAGCCCTATGGGGGCTTGAATAGGAATGGGAAATGGTTCCCGGAATGGGGACTTACCGGGTCCTCCAAGGTTAAAATGACCCGGTAAGTCCCTATTTCGGGAACCCGGACCAGGAATGCGGTAAGGGGGTAGCCATGGTGCTTATAGCACCATGGCTACCTCCAACCTCGTAATGACCCCCAAGGAGTATAAGCCATATTGGAAGAACTTACAAGCAAAAAAGGCCAGTATGGGCTAATCATATATCCACATTTTTTTTTATTAGCAAATTCTTTATTTAATTGATCTTCATTTTCTTAAAAAATCAACAAACATACTTATTACAAATATAAACATTTACAACATGAAGCATCACTTTTTGTTGAAAATAGTACACATATCAAATTGATCTTCAAATACTTTGATCTACATGATGCAAACTCCTTTTCCGTGCAAAAAAGTGCATGTGCAAAAATGTAATGTAGCAACATAGATCTATTAGCTTGTCCATTTTATTACTAGAGTCAACGTCTTTTCACCAATATTACACCCTTCCTCCGGAAACAGTACCATACAAGTAATAGCCGACCATAGGTGTTTGTGGAGTGTTCTATCAACCGACATATTCCTCCTTCTATCTTTTAACAAACATTCCTCACCTGTAGTTTCGATGATGCGCTATTTTGAGGCCCGCAAATTGGGTACTGTAGCTCGTCTTCATCAGGACTTGTACAAAGGTAGCTGTTATTCTTCTCAACAAATAACTTGACACGTTTTACTAAAAGGCAATAAAAGCATATCAATTCCTATTAAAATTATCGCCCAATTTTAATTTCTCGCGCAAAGACTATTTCCAAATGGTCATATTAGGTTATACAGATGGGGAACAATTACCTAGTTATGTTGAACTCAGCATCTGGACGGGTCCATATTTCTTTAATCTGACACCCATCTTCCAGAAGTGATCCAAATGTATACTTCTGTTGAAAAAGACCAAAAAGCAAAGGGTGAATCTTTACTTTTTGTCTTAAAGAATTGTGATCATACTGTCCCTCAGGGGCAGGATGGTTCAAACCCTAGTCATTTTTTAATTTTATGATTCTTATCTCATTAGTATTAATTAGAGGTGCAATTACGCACACACCTTTGTGTTCAATTTGCATATTATACTCCACTTGCAAAAGTTCATTCATTCATTTGCATGAGGTCAAGGGCTCCATAAGTAATACAGTCGCTGTATCCCTGCATGTCAAGGATACATCAATTAGGCTCTCTATCTCGTTGTCATTTTGACCATACTGTCCCTCAGGGGCAAGAAGGTTCAAACCCTAGTCCTTTTTGAATTTGATCATATCTCATTTTTATTAATTAGCAGTATAATTAGGCACATACCTACGTGTTCAATGCGCATATTATACACCACTTGCAAAAGTTCATTCATTCATTTGCATGAGGTCAAGGGCTCCATAAGTAATACAGTGCTGTATCCCTGCATGTCAAGGATACATCAATTAGGCTCTCTATCTCGTTGTCATTTTGACCATACTGTCCCTCAGGGGCAAGAAGGTTCAAACCCTAGTCCTTTTTGAATTTGATCATATCTCATTTTTATTAATTAGCAGTATAATTATGCACATACCTACGTGTTCAATGCGCATATTATACACCACTTGCAAAAGTTCATTCATTCATTTGCATGAGGTCAAGGGCTCCATAAGTAATACAGTCGCTGTATCCCTGCATGTCAAGGATACATCAATTAGGCTCTCTATCTCGTTGTCACAATAGAGGTAACAATAAAGCACCCGTAGTTTGGCAGCGTTCGAAAAGCGCCGGCTGTCATTCATTTTGGTTGCTTACCTTCCATATGTTGCGATATGCGGACAACCACTTATTCCATTGACTTCAGAGTCTTCTACTTCAAGTTGAAAGACTCTAACAGTCTTTGCAAATGATGAACGCCATTTGGGTAGTGCCAAACGCGTCCTGCGGCTGCTTGCCATATTTAAAGTTCTGTCCATAATGGAGGAGGGACTAGCTGGCTTTCAAAGCCTATCTCTGCCTCAGAGCGTGATAATGGCCATTGAAAGAGGACTATTGACTACAACTTCTAATATATGGGATGATGATCATTACTCCTTCTTATTGCCCCATATTTATTGTCCCCATATCTCGCACTCATGTGCATTACAAAACACAGTTTGTAAAATGTAGCAAGTAAATTTAAAGAAATAGTAAATTTAAATGTAGCCATCATCAAGATTTTGGCAACTGGTAATAAACCAACTATTCCTAGTACATTGACACATGATTACAGTGGCCATATCGTCTCAACAGGGGCATATTGCTTTTCTGTTAAAATTTGTATTAGACTTTGATGTTCAGTAATGACCATAGAGGACAGACCCCTTAGTCAAATCCCTAGATAGTGGTCTGTAGTTTGTAATGCAACCAGTAGTTGCTTCTCAGGATGTTTTATCTAAAAAGGTGTTGCCAATTCTTAACAAACATGTTAATTAGATGGTACATTGGTTCCACTCTTCTTGTAAATTTAACCCGCTTATGTAGTTCTGTATCTGATACAGCCACCAATGTTCTCTCTGTGATAATCTCGTGGCAGTATTTACATCATCAGTGCCTCCGATTTTATCGATAGCCCACCATTTCAAATCATTGCAGCTATGATTTTTTTCAATAAAATGTGCTGCTAATGGGGCATTCATGTTTTTATTGTGTATGTTTGATTTATGTTCGATTATTCTCAATTTAATCATACGTGATGTCTTTCCAATATAGGGTTTTTCACAGGGGCAAGTAACAGCAAATTTAACATTACTACTATTACAAGTGGTATGGTTCTTTAAATACCAACTTTTTTTATTCATCTTACTGGTAGTACAGGCTGAAGTTGAACTAGAATGGCAGCGACTTCCACATGGGAAATGTCCCGTAACTGGTTGCACCCCCCAGGTAGAGGTTAATTTCTGCTGTTTATCACCAGTAACTTTCCTATCGGCCTTTGAAATCCATTCTTTTATGTTCCTTCCTTTTTTGAAGTCATATATTGGCTTCTGAAAAGTTGGAATATTACGTTGCAAAAAATGCAATGTGACAATATGGCTTTTTTAATTTTATTGTGACATGTATTGTACGTAAGTGCACATACCAGTCTCTCATTATTGTGATTCCAAGAAATTTTTTTGTTCAATAAATGATCTCAATGTTGATATCTGGCCCTCTTTCTGGATTGTTTCAAGAGTTTAATAGGATATCCTCTGTCTTGAAATCTGTGTTGTGTAATATTTGTCTGAATTGTAAAATCTTCTACTCTCAAGCAATTTCATCTCGCTCTCAAGAATTGTCCATATGGTATATTGGATCGCCAAGCCTCAGAGTGAAAACTATTGCAATGGAGTATGGTATTCCTGTCTGATTCTTTCGAGTATAGATCCACTATCAAGTGACCTCGATCTTCCTTAAACATGAGGTCCAAAAATGGTATTTGTTTGCGGTTCGTCTGCATGGTAAAACGCAAATTAGGATTTAGGGTATTCACCCATTGTAAAAACAGATTGTAATCGCCTTTTTTACAGTCCCAAATAATTAAGATATCGCACCTTGAAACAATTGTGTATAGGCACGTTATAAATGCCATGTCATATCATATCATCTATGTATCTCTTGTATAGTTTCAGGGCCTCTCTATAAGGTTTAGTTTCTGTCATGATGTTGATCTCTTCGAATTTCCACATATATAATGGCAGTTCTCTTTATTTGCATATAAAAAGCGGACTTAATCTGAAAAAGCTTATCAAGTAGTTATATCAAGAAACCACTTGGGACATCTCATACTGTTCTTTCATCTAGAAACTTCTTCATAATGTTAAGTGATTCCATTGGGGAATGTTGGAATATAATGATTCCACATCTAGGGTTATCAAAATTTCTGACGTGATGTCATATGCCAAATTTTCTATCAATTTAATTGCGTCAGTGGTCGGCCAAATATGTAGTCATTTTTTGGGCCAAAGGTTTGAAAAAGAAATCTAAACATTGACCGACGGGAAACAATGGGTATCCCCGGGGGATTTAATACATATTTCTGAACCTTCTTCAATATGTAGAATAAAGTTATTCTCGTTTTCTCTGGGGTGAGGAAGGCAAATTCCTTTCTTCGTGAGAATATCTTGTTCTAAAGTAACATTACACACTTGCAAAATATCTCTTGTTATGCCTTCTATAGGGACACCTCTCAGTTTTACATAGACTTCTGTGTTATTAAATTCTTTCATAACCTCTTGGTCGTATTTGTCGGCTTCCCACACTAATATGCCTCCTCCCTTATCTGCTTTTTTGATCACAATATATAGATCATTTTTTAAGGAATTCAGGGTTTTCCAATCTGCCTTGGAACCATTTTGCTATAATTGTTTTTATTTTCCTTCTTCTCATCCTGCATTCAATGAAAATCAGTCAATACTACTTTTTCAAAAGTTTTCAAAAGTAGTGGTTTCTTTTGACACCATTTGTAATCTCGGTCTAAATACTGGTTTGGGTTTAAACAGAGTATTTTCCACTTGATGTATGACTGTAGTATCTGTGCCAAATAAATGTTTAAGGCGTGAAGAAGTCACATAATTCTAGTTCAATTTCAATACGACTCGGGTCCTTCATGGGCATAAATGAAAAACCTTTTTCAAAATATATATTTCCTCTTTCGTTTATGTCTTATCAGAAATTTTGTAAACCGGAGATATACTTTCTATGTCCTGCATGCCCGTCTGCACGTCTCTAACAGGTTTTGTAAAGGTGGAGGGCCTTGCTCTTGTGGTAGAAAAGGGAGTTCCCGTGGAGGGTATATCCATTGCTGGCTCTGAGGTATAAAGTTTTGCATCGGGGATACCCAAATTGAGAGTAGTTTTGATAATAAAAATTCTGTCTACCCCTCCTACCTCTGGAGGATCCTCTATTGCGTGGTCTATAATTTTGCTGCCAACCTCTTCCCCCTCCTTGAGAACTGTCACCCACATCAGAGGAGGTATCAGAGACAGTTACTCTCTTACCACGTATCATCTGGCCTTGTGTCTGGCTAGCTGCATCCCTCCAATAGGTTGGAACCTGATAGTCTGCACACAGGTAAGGGTAGGTTGTTTCTTTTGTGAAACTTTTTAGATCTTTTAGTAATTTTTCAATTTTTTTATTTGTAGTGCTCTTAATAAATTCATTCACTTGTTTCTCTATTGTTTCCAACTTATCGTTAAAGTTCAAGATATTAGTGTCAGCAGCAAAAGCTAATTCTACCTTTTGGATTTCTTCCCCAATTCGATTACTTTTCTTTATGGCAGTATTTATCGTGAGAAGCATCCAGTCGCAACTACATTTAGTCGCAACTCCTGAAAAGGAACTTTTGTATTCATCATCATCCACGAACAAGCCTGGCTCATTTCCAACCAGTAGTCCTATAGGTATAATATTTTTCTTAAGATATTCCGTTAAGAGGTGACTATGCATCTCAGTTCGGAATTTCTTTGTCTTTAGTTTGAGAATGCTATCGCTCGTAATATTCAAATAGTCACCTGTGACATTGGGCCTCATTACATGGAAGGCGGTAGGGGATTACCGGCACCTGTAAGGGCACCGGTGCCGGTATTCCCCACCGTCCTACTACGAGGTCCCTCAGTGGGTCCCGTCCTTAACGTGTGGTCAGACCACACATTAACGACACGACCCGCTGAGGGACTTCAGTGCAAATAACGGTACCCCAAATTGCGGTACCGTTATTTGCTCCTTCCCCATTCCCATTGAGCCCTATGGGGGCTCAAATGGGAATGGGGAATGGTTCCCGGAATGGGGATTTACCGGTCCCGCAAAGGTCAGAGAAGGCCGGTAAGTCCCTATTTCGGGAACCCCGCCTCCGACGGGCTACCTCCGACGGGCTTATAGCGCCATGGCTACCACCTTCCGTGTAATGAGGCTGATTGTCAACATGCAGGTTGTCAAAGAAAGAAGGAGCTTTCATGGCCTCTGCCAGTTGTTTGTCAATAAAGGACACGGTCTGGGATGCTGACATGTCAATCAGGCTAACGGATAGCACCACTCGATCACTGGCAAAATTGGTCAGTTATCACTCTTGTCTATATGTACACAATGTAATAAACCCACACAGCAACGTGCTGCACATAACTTCAAGACCAATAGAGTGGGCATCCCCTTCTTCACGGGCATCTGGGGATATATAAAATTGACCAAAACGAAAGGGATGCCTCATGTAACCTCCATCCAGTCTGAATTATTTTAAAGACAAGGAGTATAAGCCATATTGGAAGAACCTACGAGCAAAAAAGGCCAGTATGGGCTAATCCTATATCCAGATTGTTTATTATCAAATTCTTTTTTTATTGATCTTCAATTTCTTAAAAATCCAACAATGGATCTAGAATGTGAAGAGCCCTTGTAATTTCATTGTGGTGGGTCTGTAGTAGGGTGTAAGGGTTAGTACATGCTATGTCTTGTATTTCTGCATTGAAGACAATCCTGGCGAAGGTGTTCAGTGTTTTTTTCTTCCATAATAAATAGGTGTGAACATTTGCAGGAGTCTGGTAATCATATGATGGTAATTGCAAAACTGGTTTGCTAATGAGATTGCCTTATTAGTGACACCTATATTGATAATGTATAAATGACCCAGTATTTTTTATCTGAAGTTTATTATTATAGATGTTGTGTTGACTAGTCTAAAATAAAGTGGCATTGTGACCTGATGGTTGTTAAGCTAATAGTATAGTAATTGAGCCGTCATGTATGATATTTTTGATCAATGCTTGTCCAAACCAGTGGAATGTGGCTGATGAGCACATACTGCAGATGCTGGTTTTTGAGAACACCAGAGTTATGCCTCTCCCTATTTTGTTGTAACTGCTTAGGGTGAGGATTTTGTAAATACCTGGGAGCATAGTGTCTACTGAGGAGATGAAATCGTCAGAGAAGTAGTGTTTATTGATCTCAAGGAATGATAGGTTGTAATCTGCAATTGTATTGTGTATATTTGAGGTGTTCCTCTTTGCAGAACTGCCATTGTTAATCCAATAGTAACTCGGCCTTTGTTATCATTATTGTTTGGTGGGGGTCATACTAAAACAAGCCGATTCATGGAATAATTAGCGCGGCGCAAGTGGGCAAAAACGTGTGAATCGCAGTGGAATAGCGAAAATCGCAGTGCAAGTGCAAAAAAATCGCACGAAAAGCAGCGCACGTCGATTCATGGAAGTCCGTGCGCGAGAAAACCAGCGGATGTGCGATAAAAAGTGCGCCGCGCACGTTGGCGCACAGGCCATCTAACAGCGTGCGCCAGGTCACAGCAAAAATCGCACAGGCCACAGCAAAATTCGCACATAGCGCGGCGCACGCAACAAAAGTAGGCGGAACACGGGCGTAACACTCGGAATGGGGAACAACTTGCAAAAACGTGGGCGTCACGGGGGAAGTACAGGGCACAAGTGCGCGGAACGCCCACACGCTCGCCTACAACACGTATTCATGGAATAGAATAGGGCAAAAAAGCGCACGCTCAAACCAGCGCACAGGCACAAACACGACCGCCACAAGAAAGCAGGCGGTAGCGTCTCTGCGGCTGTAAGAAATGTGCGCCAAAAGGTGCGCCAACAAATAGCACCCATATACTGCCATGATGAATGTCCTATACTGTGGCCCTCCAGGACAAATGACGTGCAAAGGGGTACCCACAAACACGGACACGCTGACAAAAAATACGTGTGCGTGTATACCGGGGTGCGCGGGAAGTCTCACACACGATTTGGCCGGGTACGTGGATTTCAGGGGTGCGCGGGAAGTTCCACACGCGATTACAGCAGGGTACGTGTATTTCAGGGGTGTGCGGGAAGTTCCACACGCGAATAGCCTGGGCGGCTGTATTTCAGGGGCGCGCGGGAAGTTCCACACGTGAATAGCCTGGGCGCGTGTATTTCAGGGGTGCGCGGGAAGTTCCACACGCGAATAGCCTGGGCGCGTGTATTTCAGGGGTGCGCGGGAAGTTCCACACGCGAATAGCCTGGGCGTGTGTATTTCAGGGGTGCGCGGGAAGTCCCACACGCGATTACAGCAGGGTACGTGTATTTCAGGGGTGCGCGGGAAGTTCCACACGCGAATAGCCTGGGCGCGTGTATTTCAGGGGTGCGCGGGAATTCCCACACCCGATTACAGCAGGGTACGTGTATTTCAGGGGTGCGCAGGAATTTCCACACGCGAATAGCCTGGGCGCGTGTATTTCAGGGGTGCGCGGGAATTATCACACGCGATTTGGCTTGGTACGTGTATTACAGGGGTGCGTGGGAAGTTACACACGCGATTAGGCTGGATGGGTCCTCACAGGTGTTCCCTGTACACCCTCGACGGCCCCTGCAGGCAGCCCACAAAACAGGGGTCTACCCTGCACACCTGCTCATGGCTCCCACCACCCCCACCCCCCACCATCCAGGGGCACCCTCCACCAGGGCCCCACTCATGTCTCCCACCACCCCACCCCCCAGCAGTGCAGGGGCAGCCTCCACCAGGCACCCACTCATGTCCCCTATCACCCCCACCCCCCCGCCACCAGGGGCACCCTACACCAGGCCCCCACTCATGTCTCCCACCACCCCCACCCCCCCAGTCACCAGGGGCACCCTCCACCAGGCCCCCACTCATGTCTCCCACCACCCCCACCCCCCACCATCCAGGGGCACCCTCCACCAGGCCCCCACTCATGTCTCCCACCACCCCACCCCCCCAGTCACCAGGGGCACCCTCCACCAGGCCCCCACTCATGTCTCCCACCACCCCCACCCCCCACCATCCAGGGGCACCCTCCACCAGGCCCCCACTCATGTCTCCCACCACCCCCACCCCCCCAGTCACCAGGGGCACCCTCCACCAGGCCCCCACTCATGTCTCCCACCACCCCCACCCCCCACCATCCAGGGGCAGCCTCCACCAGGCCCCCACTCATGTCTCCCACCACCCCCACCCCCCAACATCCAGGGGCACCCTCCACCAGGCCCCCACTCATGTCTCCCACCACCCCCACCCCCCAGCAGTGCAGGGGCAGCCTCCACCAGGCCCCCACTCATGTCTCCCACCACCCCCACCCCCCTGCCACCATGGGCACCCTCCACCAGGCCCCCACTCATGTCTCCCACCACCCCCACCCCCCAGCAGTGCAGGGGCAGCCTCCACCAGGCCCCCACCCATGTCTCCCACCACCCCCACCCCCCAGCAGTGCAGGGGCAGCCCCCACCAGGCCCCCACTCATGTCCCCTATCACCCCCACCCCCCCGCCACCAGGGGCACCCTCCACCAGGCCCCCACTCATGTCTCCCACCACCCCCACCCCCCCAGTCACCAGGGGCAGCCTCCACCAGGCCCCCACTCATGTCTCCCACCACCCCCACCCCCCACCATCCAGGGGCAGCCTCCACCAGGCCCCCACTCATGTCTCCCACCCCCCCCCACCCCCCTGCCACCATGGGCACCCTCCACCAGGCCCCCACTCATGTCTCCCACCACCCCCACCTCCCCGCCACCAGGGGCACCCTCCACCAGGCCCCCACCCATGTCTCCCACCACCCCCACCCCCCAGCAGTGCAGGGGCATCCTCCACCAGGCACCCACACATGTCCCCCTGCACCCATGTCCTGACGATACTCAATCATGGCAGTAATGGGCAGCATACCCAGCACAAACACCCAGGCAAGGATTGCATCCACCCACATAGTGAATGCAATTACATGATGCAACCCCAATGGCAAGTATGTAAATGAACACATGTCCGTCACACACACATACACAACGGGTGCAAGTGAATGTCAAAACCCATATCATGACATGTATGAAACCAAAGAGAAAATACCACAAGTGAAAGTTAAAGAAACAAGTATTAAAGATGAAAAATAAGTAAACAAATCAAACATACAACAATGGGGATAACAAAATAAATGGTCCATGTCCGAGAACAAATGTAAAAATAAAAAAAACAAAGTAATCCAAAAACAAATGTTGTCCAAAGCAATGTCATGTGGAAGGAAAATAATGAAAAACCATTTCCTCATGGTGAACACAATAATCAATAAAAAAAATGTTTCTTCAAAAAGCAAACTATATACATGAATATTCCAGGGTCCATGAGCCCAACACCATAAATGAAACCTACTACTACCTAATGAAAAAAATATCTACAAAAAAGTGGCCATTGTCCGAGCGGTCCAAAAAAATAAAAATGAATAAAGGAAACATAACACTAACTAACTAAATAACTATATACAAAGGCAGCGGGCAAGTCCTGCGGCTCACTCGGTGATGTTGCTGGCCAGGGCATCATCGAACTCCATGTAGATGTCCTGGAGGCGGGACTCTGTCCTGGCCCCGAGGTCTCGCAGGGATAACCCCATGTTCAGCTCAAACTCCCTGAGGCACTCAGCCCGCGTCAACGCCCGACGCATGGAGAACTCCGCCCTGACCATGGTGAGCCGCTCCTCTTCCGCCCGCTGCCGCTCCGCACCTATCCGCTGGACCAACTGCTCCCACACGGAAGACACCACCATCCCAGGGTTGCCCTGCCCTCCGGCCGATGCCTGCCCCTCTGATCTTGATGGCCCCGAGCCATGATGCCTCCCACGTCGAGCCTGCTGCTGCCTCCGACGCCACTGCCTCTGCCAGCATGACGGCATCCAGGCTGATGGAAACCACCGACGCCGTCGTGCACGTGCCCTGCCCTATGATGCTGTCACATCTTCCATCTGCTGGGGTCCAGTTGCTGTGTTGTCCACCCCTGCTGGACCTCCGACTCCCAACTGTGGCAGGGATGGGATCCCCACCGAGGTGGCTGCATTGGTCGGGGCAGGTCCACAGGGGGCCCTGGTGGCATCTGGGCCGGAAGACAGCAAGGAGAACGACTGGTGTATAGCCTGCACAGAGGAGGAGAGGGCCGCCAGATTGGCCAACACATGCAGCAAACCCCCGAACATGGCCGATCCCAATTGGGCCACGTCGGCACGGTGCACTTCGTGATGACGTGCGTGCTCCTCCCGGGAAGCATGCACGGCATCACGAATCACAGCCGTGCGCATCGCGACCCCAATCAGGACCTTCTCCACACGGCCAGGGGTTCCCACGTCCGCAGGTGGAGGGGAGTCAGGTGACATGGACAACCCCTCTACCTGCCGACGGGCCTGGTACGGGGCATCCCTGCTGGTGCATGGTGGTGCACTCACAGGGTCAGGGACAGCGACATGCACAGGCCCCTCCACGGTGACCTGTGCTGCCTCCTGCCCCTGGCCCTGGACTGCACCACTTGCACCAGCAGGGATGCCCCCACCAGGCCCCATGTGTGCCCCAGTGGCGGCCTCCTCCTCCTCCGTGCAAACCACCAACCTGGATGGCTCCTCACCGTCTCCCACCGTAGCAGGCCCCTGTGGGGGCTCACCCACCCCTTCCGCTGCAGCTGTGGGGGCATCCCCGCCGCCTTGCTCCACAGCGCCGTCTCCGCCCTCTTCTTCACTAGCCGCTGCGTAGAGGGAGACAAAGAACACAAGCATCAGGGTACTGTACAATGGTCCCCTAGACAGGAAGCAATAGCAGATGAGCACCACTGTCAAAGTACACTTCCATCATGTCCCTCCACAACACATGGGTCAGTCCAGGCAAAACACACACAGTAACAGGCATGGTGCATGCCATGGACATTTCCATGCATGTCCAATGGACTCTTGAAACATTCAATGATATGTAACTCACATGCATCATGGCTCATGCCTATCACATGCACACACTTCACCTCAGTCACATCCATCTGGCCCCAAACACACCAAACACAGCGGATACAAGGGTAATTTGGCTGCTTCACTGAATCTGTGCATTGTCACACACATGTGTCATGCATCCATGGCATGCACAAGTCACAGACACGCAGGTCAGGCACACAGACATGGCTACCATATATGTACCTGGCATCAGCACCCATCCCTCACCCCCACCCATGTCCAGGTACAGAGACTGGCATGCTCTCATGTTCAAAATCTGCATAGGGCTCCCCATGCGGCATTTGAACACATGCAACAACCATGTGGGTCACACATCACTGGTCGCACATGCATTACTATGATGTCCCTGCACACATACATGCATACATGGCCTATGGCACACATACAGGCAAGTATCATAGAACCAGCACACCGCAACATGCCCTGTCTCACACAGTAATGCTTGGACACTTACCGCTCAACTCCAGACGGGCCTCCCTCTCAAGGATCTGGGCGTGGAGCGCTGGGCGTACGCGTTCCAGGACCCTCATCTGGATGGAACTCATGCGGCCCCGGCCCCCCTCCACGAGGCGCCGGGCCTTCACAAGGGTCCTGGACCTCAAGTCCTCCCAGCGCTTCTTGATCTTCTGGACGTTGCGGGTTGCCACCCCCTCCGCGTTGATGGCAACCACACAGTCGGCCCAGATCCTCTCCCGTCCTTCCTTGCTGGCGCGGGACGATCCAAAGAGGGCATCATACTGCCCCAGGACATGCTCCACCAGGACACCAACTTCGGTGGCAGTGAAGCTGGTGCCCCTCTGCCCCTCTGGCCTGGGGTTGCCACTGGTGCCAGATGTGGAAGTGCCCGACATGGCAACCCCAGAGGCAGGTGTGGGTGGGCAACTGGGTCCTGGGGCTGGGCTGTGGAGCGATGTAATCCCAGTCGGGAGTCTTCAGTTCCAGCAGGGGTGGACACAGCAACTGGACCCCTGCAGATGGCTGATGTGCAGGCACCAAATGGCAGGGCACGGTGGCAGCAGGCAGGCAGCAGCAGATGGCACGTGGGAGGCTGCTCGGGGCACTGGGGGGCAGTAACTCGGCCTTCTGGGCAGGAGCATGGTCTTCCGTGTGTTTTCGCGTGGCCAGCTTGATACGGAGTGATTTGGCACGTGAAAATCCTGCACGTCAGCGTGAAATCCGAGGAAAGGCCCTTAGCGCGTAAGCGCGTCAGCACGCATACGCGATTCTATTGGACCAGAGTCCCTCAGCGCGTAAGCACGTCTGTGACGTGACCCGCACGGGTGTTCCCCACTCAGCACGTGATGACGGAGCACACGTGGAAATACTGCACGTCAGCGTGTAATTGGACAAAAGTGCGCGTACACGCGATTGGCCTATGTACGTGTATTTCATGGGTGCGCGGGCACTTACACACGCAAGTACGTCAGCGCACCTGTATCCCGTGGTGCGTGGGAATTTCCACACGCTATTGGACTGGGAACTGGATTCCAGGGGTGCGCGGGTCACACGCTCGCCTAGAACACGCGCAAAGTATAAATTTGCGCACTTTAACAATAACAAGCTCAGACGCCAGGATGAACATACCGTTCCTAGCAGCAGTGGCAGTGGGCTACCAAAGGAGGAGGAGGAGGATAGTCAGGGCCAGAATATTCACACCCAGAACCAGCCTTTTCGGGATGCCTGATGACCAGGTGTATGGGAGGTACAGGTTTCCACCACACATAATACTGGACCTGGTGAGTGAGTGGGAGGATGACCTCACATCACCCACCCTGTGCTCCCAAGCACTCAGCCCCCTGGAGAAGGTCCTTAATGTACTGCACTTCTTAGCCACTGGATCATTTCAGCGGACAAGTGCCATAGTGGGTGGGGTGTCACAGGCCACCCAGTCAAGCTGCCTACACCAGGTCTTGAACATCATCACTGCACGCCCATCAGTCCGCAGGCACATATACCTGCCCAGAACACCTGCAGAAAGGCATGCTGCCGCCCTGGATTTTTACGGTGTGGCACGATACCCCAAAGTGCTAGGTGCCATCGACTGCACCCATGTGGCTCTACGTCCCCCCAGGGCATCTGAGCACATCTATAGGAACCGCAAGCACTGGCATTCCATCAACGTGCAGGTAGCATGTAATGCCAAGGGAATCATCACCTCAGTATATGCCAACTATCCCGGGTCCACCCACGACAGCTTCATTTACCGAATGTCCACCCTAAGCCGGGACCTAGAAGCTGGGCGGCATGGCGATACATGGCTGCTTGGTGAGTATGTATGCCACTGCACATGCATGCATGTTGGATACTGAGCAAGGTCACAACCCCACCAATGATACCAATCACCACCTCCACAGGGGACAGTGCCTACCCTCTCAGCCCCCACATGATGACGCCAATTCGGAACCCCACCACGCCACCCGAGGTAAGATATAACACAGCCCACATTATGACCCGGGGCATAGTGGAGCGCACATTCGGAGTGCTAAAGTCACGCTTTCGCTCCCTTGACCGTTCTGGCGGCCAGCTGTTATACGCTCCCCCAGTAGTGTGCAGGATCATAGTGGCAGCATGTGTCCTGCACAACGTTGCAACACGCCGGGGCCTGGCCGTGGACATGGTGGTGGCCCCACATCCCCAACCACATGCACAGCCGCTGCGCATGGGAGGGGAAAGGGCACGGGGGGAGGCAGCCCGTACACAGCTAGTGGCTAATTACTTCACATAGAAATCACACCCCTGTGGAGTGCACACTGCCCTGGCACATTCCATCTGACAATCAATGATGACTCAACCTGACATTGATCCTGAATGTCTGGAGAATGAACCGTGAATACCATATCAGCCTGAGATTGTTCACCTGGAAGTGTCACAATGTGTGCATCCCTACCCACACAGACACCACCAATGCAGTTTTGTGGAGTTACACATTCAAGCAGCTAAAAAGAATACCCACTTGCAAAATGCAACAAGAGGACAGTGCCATGTCAGCCAACCCAACCCCAGCACCGCCACACGACACACCGTGCCATGTCATGCTATTTGCAGGTAAACAAAGTAATCCCCACAACATGACACTAGTGTCACTATGGACAGTGTCCCTATTAGAAACCTGCAACACCTGAAATGCTCACAGCAATGCCGGACCAACAACATACTTGAGCACGTACTACCATTAACATGACATCACAAATGTTACATATTAGTAGTCTCACCACCTGGAAATGCCTGCACTCCCACCACTACCAACTGTGCAGTGTTGGCGCCATGTAGAGTTGTAGGTGCACTGCTGCCAACATGGACCCCATCTCCAGACTAGAGGTCCTTGTGTAGACATGAGGAAGGGACCTGCAAATTGGGAGGTAGACACAGAAGATGAGTTACACATCAATGCAACATGCAGTGTACAACACAACAGCAATATGCACTAGGAATGTATACACAGTATTGACTACAGACTGCCCACACAGCTCATGGGAGTCCAACGTCACTGTGTAATTCACTGTCACTTGGGCACACCCTTTGCAAGCCCATGGAAACGGGAAGCAGGAGGGGTGTGTGTGACTCAAACCCAAGCATCTGAACCAAATACATTACAAGCCTGCATGTGCCCAGCCACAATGCAGCGTATGCCCACAGGAACCACGGAAGCCAACAAATCGTCCCAAAAAAATAGGGAATAAAATAAATAAAAATAAAAATAAAAATAAGAAACAATCAAAAATGGCCATTGATGGGCCCGGGGGGGTTGGGGAGGCCACCCAGGAGGTCCGAGGACAGGATGCACACCAGAACCCACCTGCGTGGATCCTGGGAAAATAAAACACCTCCATGGGCTCATGGCCCACACGGCTACCCTATTGTGGGAGTATCACTGCTGTCGCTATTATCACCCTGTGCAGCTGCATCCGGAGGTGGTTGCACTATGGGAGGCAGCCCACGCAAGGCCCTAGTCTGCACCTCCATGGCTGCAAGCATGCGGGTGTGGTAGGTCTGGTTCTGGAGGATGAGTGTGCGGCGGTCCCCATGCAACAACTCACGGGATGCCCGGACCTCCGCCCTCGTTGCCTGCATCTCAGCTGAGAGCGTACGGGTGAGACGCTCCAGCTGCTGTTCTGTCCTTTGGTGTGTTGAAGCCTCAAGCTCAACAAGAGTCGTCCTGAGGTGAAGGAGCTCCTGCCTCAGGGCTTCCCTGTGGCCCTGGGACTCAATGGAGATGGCCTCCTGCAGAGTCGCCAGTGCCGCCCGCCTGTCCCTGTTGGACCCCAACATGTCCTCCCTGTGTGACTGGCAGATGGAGTCGGTTGCCTGCTCTAGTCGCTCCATCAGCCTTTCTGGGGGGACAATGGAAGTGGCCACCCTATCCATGGCCTGAGCCATCATCTCGGATGATGCAGCCTGTTGGGTTGCCATACCGTAAATGGATTGCTCCCATGCGGTATTGCCAGGTGGCGTACGGCCACCACGTCGGCGGGCACCACACCTGTCTGGGGCAAGGTGAACTGCGCCTTGCTGTGCCGGCACTGCCTGAGGCTGCAGGACTGCATTCCCCCTCTGATCTGCTGGCCCAGGAACAGGATCAGATGTCGCGGAGTGTGACCCTGCATCCGTAACCACCAAAGGCGTAGCTGCCAACACTGACATCCCCATGGAGGGTTCTGACCCTGGTGCAGGTGGGTGAGACAGAACAGAATCCCTCCCTGGAACACTCACCTGCGACGGCACGTAGGTCTCATCCGAATCAACACCTGAGTACAGCTCGGGGGAGGTGCAGCCAGAGACACCCCTTGAGAGCACGACCTGCAGCACTTGTGGGTTCTCCCCCACCACGTCCCTCACTGGTGGTTGGTCGGCCCTCGGACCCCTCCTGGGTCTGCACCATCTCCACAACCCCAGAAGTATCAGGTGCGTCTTCCCCTGCAAAGACATGAAAACAAAGAAATGGAAACAGGCATTAGCACCATGGCACACAATGAGGGCTGAGAAGCAAGAGAACCAGTACTTGATTGACACATGTCCCACATGACTAAAACCCTCCCATGCATGCACCCTCACTGCGTATGAAGTGCAGGCAAATGGCACACACTGATGACACCAAGATGGAAGATGAACACATTTTCTGCATGCTGCCTGGCAGTGGCATCACACATTGGCCTGTGATTGCCAGGTGAAACACACATGCCATCACACAGATGGCATGTACCATTGCTATTGAGTGAAGATGGAGAGGAGGGCAGCACCTATTCATTCAGTCCAGTTCCCGCATGTAATTGCTTTTCTAATTCTAACAGGTCAGATTTTTCACCTGGAGCTGCCAGTCTGAAATGGTCCAATTGCACAGGGACATGTGTGTACAAATGATATCCAGGTAACAAAGTCACTCCACTTTACCATAGCCATGTCAGACATGTGACTAGTGGACAGCGACATGGCTAGTAAAAGTGGGGGAATGCAAACAATCTGACTGAATGAACAGTGAAAAATAAGCAACTATGTTGTGGCAAGGTGGCACTTCAAGGGCAACTGGCGTGCAGTTGGGCTAGATGTCTACTGTTGGCAGAAGGGATACTGCTATGGCCAAATGCAGCTGCGCAGGAAGTATTGCATGAAGCACATGGCTGACCCATACGACTCAGGCGCACACACTCTCACCTGGCACACAAACAGAAGCCCTCACACACACACCATGCACATGGATGACACACACATGCATGTGCACTCACCGGACAATGCCTCGTAATCAGCCAGATCTCCCACGCCTTGGATCTGTTCCTCCGTGACGTAGGTCCCAGCGACTGACTCATGTGGAGTGAGTTCCATGTCTACTACTGGAGACCCACCTCCAGTCACTAGAGTTGCGGCATGACTTGAGGCCAGCTTACTCTTTGCCCTGCGCTTTAGGTCATTCCAGCGCTTATAGCAATCATTGGCTGTGCGCCTCACGATTCCAAGGGCACTTACGATGTCCGCAACCGTCTGCCAGTGTGCCTGGCGTTGTGCAGGTGTGGTCTTGGATCCTGCAACAATGACCATCTCGTTGTCATGTCCAGACACATACTCGGCAAGTGCATTCAGTTCGTCATCCGTGAAGCTGGGCTTCCTGGACGGGCCGGACTGTGTAGCCGTGTCTGGGGCATCAGCCTGTGCCGGACGAGCACTCTTCCTCTTCCGCTTGGAAGGTGGTGGTGATCCTGAGTGTCCTGCGCCGCTCTGGACACTAGGGGCAGGAGCCCTGGTGGACTCTGTATCAGGAGTGTGGGATTGCACACTCAGCATGGGAGTTGGTGCAGGCATTGGCTCTAGTGTGATGGTGTCAGGGGGAATGTCAGCAGCATGGACTAGGACCGACACTGTCCTGGCTGGGTGTGTGAGGGCTGGGGTGGATGGAGCCGCAGCTGCCCCTGCAGCCTCTCCGCCCTGCCTCCTTGGTGCAGCAGATGACCTTGCTGCCCCAGATCCACGTGGCATGATGGCATCAACGTGCACCAGCGCACGTGTCGTAGCCCTGCTGACCTGGAAGTCAGCCATGGAGTCAGCCAGGTCTGGTGCCACAATGGGCTGGTCCAACAAGGGCTGAGCATGGATGGTGTCAGCCACATCAGCCTCAACGGGAGGGGGGGGGGGATTATGGGTGCCCGTGACTGGTCCTCCACACATGGGGGGACAGGCTCACCCTGCAAGTTACGACCACGTCCCCTACCGGATCCACCACGGCCACCACTTGTGGCTCTTCCACCTTTGCCACCCTTACGGAATCCTCGCCTCCCAGCCATGGCACTGATGTTAATGTGCGTATGGGAGTGGATGTAGACTATTGTCCTGGGCAATTGGGGGTCAAAGGGGTTGGGTACCAGATGGTAATTGTACCCTAGTGCTCTAGCAAGGCTGAATGTAACCCCTGGGGAAAGATGACGGGTCACGCAACACACAGGAGGCCCAAAAAAGGGAGATGACGTGCACGCAACCCCTCCTAGACCACGTGTGCAGAAAGAAAAACCTGCACTACGCTGTGGCACCCAGTAACACAAGAATGAACGTATGCGTGTCACACGCAGCCTAGAATGACCTCTGAAGGGGTAGGCTACACACGGGGCAAGCACAGATGTGAGATACGTGCGTGACTCACCGTCTGCCAGGTAAAAGAGCGTGAAAAATGAGCGCGTTTGGTTGGCAACACCGCCGCCAAAAGATGATATGTACGCTGTCTGAGGAGACAGGACAACAGTAGAAGGGAACACTGTTTGAGGGAACAGGCCCAGGTAAACCAGTACAAGAGAAAAAATAGAAAAAGCTGTCAGAGGTAACAGGGAGTACGAACTTGAAACGCCGTGAAGTAAATCGCGTGTGAAACGACAAGAAGTACAGAATTCACCCACTCGCTCTCCACGAAAAGCAGTACAAGGAATTGGTGTTCTACACGTACCTTATATGCAGGCCCACACGTACAGCGTCACTTACGCGTCGTGTACGTGCTAGGCCCATTCCCACCAATTACACGCTTTGTCACTTCTGCGTTTAGGTCCATTTGCACCAATTACACGCTTTGTCACTTCTGCGTGTATGTCCATTTGTACCAATTACACGCTTTGACACTTCTGCGTGTAGGTCCATTTGCACCAATTACACGCTTTGACACTTCTGCGTGTAGGGCTATTTCCACCAATAACACGCTTTGACACTCGGACGTGTCACGCAACTTTTTCCTACGCGTGCACGTGACTTCATAGACGCGCACACGCGTTTACGCGCTAAGGGCCTTTCATCGATTTACACGCAGACGTGTGGGATTTTCACGTGCAAAATCACTCACTACGTATCAAGCTGTCCACGCGTTCACACACGAAAGACCACGCTCCTGCCCAGGAGGCCAAATTACTGCCCCCCAGAGCCGTGAGCACGCTCCCACCTGCCATCTGCTGCTGCCTGACTGCCTGCTGCCCACGTGCCCTGCCATTTGCTGCCTGCACATCAGCCAGGGGTGCTGTTGCTGTGACCACCCCTGCTGGAACCAAAGGCTCCCGACTGCTTTTCCGTCGCCCCACAGCCCAGCCCCAGGACCCAGTTGCCCACCCACTCCTGCCTCTGGGGTTGCCATGTCGGGCACTACAACATCTGGCACCAAGGAGGCAGAGGGGCACCAGCTTCAGTGCCAGGGAAGTTGGTGTCCTGGTGGAGGGTGCCCCTGCACTGCTGGGGGGTGGGGGTGGTGGGAGACATGGATGGGGGCCTGGTGGAGGGTGCCCCTGCACTGCTGGGGGGTGGGGGTGGTGGGAGACATGGATGGGGGCCTGGTGGAGGGTGCCCCTGGTGGCGGGGGGGTGGGGGTGATAGGGGACATGAGTGGGGGCCTGGTGGAGGGTGCCCCTGCACTGCTGGGGGGTGGGGGTGGTGGGAGACATGGATGGGGGCCTGGTGGAGGGTGCCCCTGGTGGCGGGGGGGTGGGGGTGGTGGGAGACATGGATGGGGGCCTGGTGGAGGGTGCCCCTGGTGGCGGGGGGGTGGGGGTGATAGGGGACATGAGTGGGGGCCTGGTGGAGGGTGCCCCTGCACTGCTGGGGGGTGGGGGTGGTGGGAGACATGGATGGGGGCCTGGTGGAGGGTGCCCCTGGTGGCGGGGGGGTGGGGGTGATAGGGGACATGTGTGGGGGCGTGGTGGAGGCTGCCCCTGCACTGCTGGGGGGTGGGGGTGGTGGGAGACATGAGTGGGGGCCTGGTGGAGGGTGCCCCTGGTGGCTGGGGGGTGGGGGTGTTGGGAGACATGGGTGGGGGCCTGGTGGAGGGTGCCCCTGGATGCTGGGGGGTGGTGGTGGTGGGAGACATGATTGGGGGCCTGGTGGAGGGTGCCCCTGCACTGCTGGGGGGTGGGGGTGGTGGGAGACATGGATGGGGGCCTGGTGGAGGGTGCCCCTGGTGGCGGGGGGGGTGGGGGTGATAGGGGACATGAGTGGGGGCCTGGTGGAGGATGCCCCTGCACTGCTGGGGGGTGGGGGTGGTGGGAGACATGGATGGGGGCCTGGTGGAGGGTGCCCCTGGTGGCGGGGGGGTGGGGGTGATAGGGGACATGAGTGGGGGCCTGGTGGAGGCTGCCCCTGCACTGCTGGGGGGTGGGGGTGGTGGGAGACATGAGTGGGGGCCTGGTGGTGGGTGCCCCTGGTGGCTGGGGGGTGGGGGTGGTGGGAGACATGGGTGGGGGCCTGGTGGAGGGTGCCCCTGGATGCTGGGGTGTGGGGGTGGTGGGAGACATGAGTGGGGGCCTGGTGGAGGATGCCCCTGGTGGCGGGGGGGTGGGGGTGATAGGGGACATGAGTGGGGGCGTGGTGGAGGCTGCCCCTGCACTGCTGGGGGGTGGGGGTGGTGGGAGACATGAGTGGGGGCCTGGTGGAGGGTGCCCCTGGTTGCTGGGGGGTGGGGGTGGTGGGAGACATGGGTGGGGGCCTGGTGGAGGGTGCCCCTGGATGCTGGGGGGTGGTGGTGGTGGGAGACATGAGTGGGGGCCTGGTGGAGGGTGCCCCTGGTGGCTGGGGGATGGGGGTGATAGGGGACATGAGTAGGGGCCTGGTGGAGGGTGCCCCTGTACTGCTGGGGGGTGGGGGTGATAGGGGACATGGTGGGGGCCTGGTGGAGGGTGCCCCTGCACTCCTGGGGGGTGGGGGTGGTGGGAGACATGGATGGGGGCCTGGTGGAGGGTGCCCCTGGTGGCTGGGGGTGGGGGTGGTGGGAGACATGGATGGGGGCCTTGTGAAGGGTGCCCCTGGTGGCGGGGGGGTGGGGGTGATAGGGGACATGAGTGGGGGCCTGGTGGAGGGTACCCCTGCACTGCTGGGGGTGGGGGTGGTGGGAGACATGGATGGGGGCCTGGTGGAGGGTGCCCCTGGTGGCGGGGGGGGGGGTGGGGGTGATAGGGGACATGAGTGGGGGGCCTGGTGGAGGGTGCCCCTGCACTGCTGGGGGGTGGGGGTGGTAGGCGACATGGATGGTGGCCTGGTGGAGGGTGCCCCTGGTGGCGGGGGGTGGGGGTGATAGGGGACATGAGTGGGGGCCTGGTGGAGGCTGCCCCTGCACTGCTGGGGGGTGGGGGTGGTGGGAGAATATGAGTGGGGGCCTGGTGGAGGGTGCCCCTGGTGGCTGGGGGGTGGGGGTGGTGGGAGACATGGGTGGGGGCCTGGTGGAGGGTGCCCCTGGATGCTGGGGGGTGGGGGTGGTGGGAGACATGAGTGGGGGCCTGGTGGAGGGTGCCCCTGGTGGCGGGGGGGTGGGGGTGATAGGGGACATGAGTGGGGGCCTGGTGGAGGGTGCCCCTGCACTGCTGGGGGGTGGGGGTGGTGGGAGACATGGATGGGGGCCTGGTGGAGGGAGCCCCTGGTGGTGGGGGGGTGGGGGTGATAGGGGACATGAGTGGGGGCATGGTGGAGGCTGCCCCTGCACTGCTGGGGGGTGGGGGTGGTGGGAGACATGAGTGGGGGCCTGGTGGAGGGTGCCCCTGGTGGCTGGGGGGTGGGGGTGGTGGGAGACATGAGTGGGGGCCTGGTGGAGGGTGCCCCTGGATGCTGGGGGGTGGTGGTGGTGGGAGACATGAGTGGGGGCCTGGTGGAGGGTGCCCCTGGTGGCTGGGGGGTGGGGGTGATAGGGGACATGAGTGGGGGCCTGGTGGAGGGTGCCCCTGCACTGCTGGGGGGTGGGGGTGATAGGGGACATGGGTGGGGGCCTGGTGGAGGGTGCCCCTGCACTGCTGGGGGGTAGGGGTGGTTGGAGACATGGATGGGGGCCTGGTGGAGGGTGCCCCTGGTGGCTGGGGGGTGGGGGTGGTGGGCGACATGGATGGGGGCCTTGTGAAGGGTGCCCCTGGTGGCGGATGGGGGTGGGGGTGATAGGGGACATGAGTGGGGGCCTGGTGGAGGGTGCCCCTGCACTGCTGGGGGGTGGGGGTGGGGGTGGTGGGAGACATGGATGGGGGCCTGGTGGAGGGTGCCCATGGTGGCGGGGGGGGTGGGGGTGATAGGGGACATGAGTGGGGGCCTGGTGGAGGGTGCCCCTGCACTGCTGGGGGGTGGGGGTGGTGGGAGACATGGATGGGGGCCTGGTGGAGGGTGCCCCTGGTGGCGGGGGGGTGGGGGTGATAGGGGACATGAGTGGGGGCCTGGTGGAGGCTGCCCCTGCACTGCTGGGGGGTGGGGGTGGTGGGAGACATGAGTGGGGGCCTGGTGGAGGGTGCCCCTGGTGGCTGGGGGGTGGGGGTGGTGGGAGACATGGGTGGGGGCCTGGTGGAGGGTGCCCCTGGATGCTGGTGACATGAGTGGGGGCCTGGTGGAGGGTGCCCCAGGTGGCGGGGGGGTGGGGGTGATAGGGGACATGAGTGGGGCGTGGTGGAGGCTGCCCCTGCACTGCTGGGGGTGGGGGTGGTGGGAGACATGAGTGGGGGCCTGGTGGAGGGTGCCCCTGGTGGCTGGGGGGTGGGGGTGGTGGGAGACATGGGTGGGGGCCTGGTGGAGGGTGCCCCTGGATGCTGGGGGGTGGTGGTGGTGGGAGACATGAGTGGGGGCCTGGTGGAGGGTGCCCCTGGTGGCTGGGGGGTGGGGGTAATAGGGGACATGAGTGGGGGCCTGGTGGAGGGTGCCCCTGCACTGCTGGGGGGTGGGGGTGATAGGGGACATGGGTGGGGGCCTGGTGGAGGGTGCCCCTGCACTGCTGGGGGGTGGGGGTGGTGGGAGACATGGATGGGGGCCTGGTGGAGGGTGCCCCTGGTGGCTGGGGGGTGGGGGTGGTGGGAGACATGGATGGGGGCCTTGTGAAGGGTGCCCCTGGTGGCGGGGGGGTGGGGGTGATAGGGGACATGAGTGGGGGCCTGGTGGAGGGTGCCCCTGCACTGCTGGGGGGTGGGGGTGGTGGGAGACATGGATGGGGGCCTGGTGGAGGGTGCCCCTGGTGGCGGGGGGGGTGGGGGTGATAGGGGACATGAGTGGGGGCCTGGTGGAGGGTGCCCCTGCACTGCTGGGGGGTGGGGGGCCTGGTGGAGGGTGCCCCTGGTGGCGGGGGGGTGGGGGTGATAGGGGACATGAGTGGGGGCCTGGTGGAGGCTGCCCCTGCACTGCTGGGGGGTGGGGGTGGTGGGAGACATGAGTGGGGGCCTGGTGGAGGGTGCCCCTGGTGGCTGGGGGGTGGGGGTGGTGGGAGACATGGGTGGGGGCCTGGTGGAGGGTGCCCCTGGATGCTGGGGGGTGGGGGTGGTGGGAGACATGAGTGGGGGCCTGGTGGAGGGTGCCCCTGGTGGCGGTGGGGTGGGGGTGATAGGGGACATGAGTGGGGGCCTGGTGGAGGGTGCCCCTGCACTGCTGGGGGGTGGGGGTGGTGGGAGACATGGATGGGGGCCTGCTGGAGGGTGCCCCTGGTGGCGGGGGGGTGGGGGTGATAGGGGACATGAGTGGGGGCCTGGTGGAGGCTGCCCCTGCACTGCTGGGGGGTGGGGGTGGTGGGAGACATGAGTGGGGGCCTGGTGGAGGGTGCCCCTGGTGGCTGGGGGGTGGGGGTGGTGGGAGACATGGGTGGGGGCCTGGTGGAGGGTGCCCCTGGATGCTGGGGGGTGGTGGGAGACATGAGTGGGGGCCTGGTGGAGGGTGCCCCTGGTGGCGGGGGGGTGCGGGTGATAGGGGACATGAGTGGGGGCCTGGTGGAGGGTGCCCCTGCACTGCTGGGGGGTGGGGGTGGTGGGAGACATGGATGGGGGCCTGGTGGAGGGTGCCCCTGGTGGCGGGGGGGGGGTGGGGGTGATAGGGGACATGAGTGGGGGCGTGGTGGAGGCTGCCCCTGCACTGCTGGGGGGTGGGGGTGGTGGGAGACATGAGTGGGGGCCTGGTGGAGGGGGCCCCTGGTGGCTGGGAGGTGGGGGTGGTGGGAGACATGGGTGGGGGCCTGGTGGAGGGTGCCCCTGGATGCTGGGGGGTGGTGGTGGTGGGAGACATGAGTGGGGGCCTGGTGGAGGGTGCCCCTGGTGGCTGGGGGGTGGGGGTGATAGGGGACATGAGTGGGGGCCTGGTGGAGGGTGCCCCTGCATTGCTGGGGGGTGGGGGTGATAGGGGACATGGGTGGGGGCCTGGTGGAGGCTGCCCCTGCACTGCTGGGGGGTGGGGGTGGTGGGAGACATGAGTGGGGGCCTGGTGGAGGGTACCCCTGGTGGCTGGGGGGTGGGGGTGGTGGGAGACATGGGTGGGGGCCTGGTGGAGGGTGCCCCTGGATGCTGGGGGTGGGGGTGGTGGGAGACATGAGTGGGGGCCTGGTGGAGGGTGCCCCTGGTGGCTGGGGGGTGGGGGTGGTGGGAGACATGGGTGGGAGCCTGGTGGAGGGTGCCCCTGGATGCTGGGGGGTGGGGGTGGTGGGAGACATGGGTGGGGGCCTGGTGGAGGGTGCCCCTGGATGCTGGGGGGTGGGGGTGGTGGGAGACATGAGTGGGGGCCTGGTGGAGGGTGCCCCTGGTGGCTGGGGGTTGGGGGTGGTGGGAGACATGGGTGGGGGCCTGGTGGAGGGTGCCCCTGGATGCTGGGGGGTGGGGGTGGTGGGAGACATGAGTGGGGGCCTGGTGGAGGCTGCCCCTGCACTGCTGGGGGGTAGGGGTGTTGGGAGACATGGGTGGGGGCCTGGTGGAGGCTGCCCCTGCACTGCTGGGGGGTGGGGGTGCAGGGGGACATGAGCAGGTGTGCAGGGTAGTCCCCTGTTTTGTGGGCTGCCTGCAGGGGCCGTGGAGGGTGTACAGGGAACACCTGTGAGGACCCACCCAGCCTAATTGCGTGTGATAATTCCCGCACACCCCTGTAATACACATACCTGGCCAAATGGCATGTGAGAATTCCCGTGCACCCCTGTAATACACGTACCCAGCCGAATCGCGTGTAGAACTTCCCGTGTACCCCTGTAATACACGTACCCAGCCAAATCGCGTGTGATAATTCCCACGTACCCCTGTAATACACGTACCCTGGCCAATCGCGTGTAGAACTTCCCACCCACCCCTGTAATACACGTACCAAGCCAAATCGCGTGTGATAATTCCCGCGCACCCCTGTAATACACGTACCTGGCCAAATCGCATGTGAGAATTCCCGCGCACCCCTGTAATACACGTACCCAGCCGATTCGCGTGTAGAACTTCCCGTGTACCCTGTAATACACGTACCCAGCCAAATCGTGTGTGATAATTCCTGCGTACCCCTGTGATACACGTGCCCTGGCTAATCGCGTGTAAAACTTCACGCGTACCCCTGTAATAGACGTACCCTGGCTAATCGCGTGTATAACTTCACGCGTACCCCTGATATGCACGTTACCCGCTTTGCGTTCCTTGTTTGGCAGCCCTGTAGACTGGTCCAGGGTTAGCGCAGCCCTTTGCGATGATTTAGCGATTTTGATGGCTTTTCCTTGCGCGAGGGCGTTCTTGGGGGCATTACTGGCGCTGCTGCAGGGTCGCTGCGATACTCTGCGCCACGGCTGGTTTGGGAGCCTAAAATCCATGAATACGCTGTGCGCGGAAATCGGTTTTAGCGCACGTGCCTGGCGCAGACAATCGCACGCGGACACTCTGCGCCAGCCGCTTGCGACACTTTTCTGCGAAATTCTATGAATTACCCTGAAAATACGTTGGCCTTTCATCTGCATTAAGTGTAGCAGAAGGCAATACAAGTTAGAGGCTGAACCTGAAATATTGTATTGCTCTTATCCCAATGGTCAGATCTAAGGGTTCCGATATTTAGCATGGTGGTGGTGGTTGGGTTGAAGAGGCAGGTTTCTCTCTCTTGATATGTTCGGGCAGAGTTGAAGGATGGCTGTCTACTATGGTTATTGTGTCTCATGGATTATGCCTATTTAGATTTGTTTGGTTTTCATGGGAGCCAAGAATGGAAATGGCGTGGGAGATTTGAGAAGGCACGTTTTCACCATGTCTTCCTTTCAATATGTGCATGTCACTATTTCAAATCTTGACTTTGGATCTCATTTATGTATTTGAAAGAACATATAAATATCCTAGAGTACAACCACAACATGAATTTGTGATATTTGCAATGTGTATCATTTATGTATGGATAGATAACATTTAAATAATATGCCAAACTTAACTACTTGTTGTTAGCATCTTAATCATTAGATAGTTGGCCAGTAGAGAAGGGAAGTCTGGTGGTAATGCTGACACTTCAGATTAGGCACAGACATTGATATTCTTTCATAGGTCAAACACATGAAAACAAAAGAGAAAATAGCAGACTAACAGCCTCACCTAAACAAACCAGTACAATTATCTGCAAACCAGTTTGCTGCAGGTTATGCTGCATCTGTACCATTTTGATTCAGATTTGCTGCACAAAGCAAAATAAATGTAGTACATTCTGCTCCATGCACCTCCTCCCCCTCAGCACATGAAATCGGAAAGCACATCTGCCCTGTATTTTCAGGTCAGGGATCCCTATGAAGTGTTGCTTTTTAGCAAGCATTTTATAATCGCAAATTTAGGGCTGAGCTTGGCGAACTTAAGGTGGCTAAATTTTTTTGAATATTGAGCCCTGGCTACCTTCACAAGACTTGTTCCCCATGCCTATAGAGGAAATGCCATGAGTGGACGGTGCCAAGTGGTGAGGAATCAGTAGTGTTATCTCTGGCACAGTGGAGGGTCCCAGCAATATCATGAGTTTGAAGATTTTGGCTGCCTCTCAAATTCTGCATGAAGACCCACTCAGCATCCAACATGGCACTGGATAACCATTAAGCAGAGAGTGAAGTCCTTCCTTTGTGAAGGTGCGGGCACAAGTGGTCAAACTGAACAGGCTGTAGAATGGGATGAATCCAAACTGTCAGTGGGAGATTGAATAGACTCTCATTGAAGGACCTTGCTCCCTAGGTGAAAAGTGTCACAGTGCTACACACTAGTAAAAGCTGAGGACGAAAGTGATACTGTACTTCTTTGCTGCTGCAGGAACCAAGTGCCAGAGGTTGAGAAGTCTCTAGTCGAGTGCAACACCAGAGTGCAGGACTCAAGGAGTGAAGGAAGCCCAACAGGTATCCAAGATACATGGTGGTGCTGTTTATCGAGTGCTGAAACCACAACGTGCTGCTGAGCCAAAAAGAGCCCGAAGCTGCCATTGACCTCTGGATTGCTGCTGCAGGAGTCCTCCAGATGTCCTCCCTCATGTTCCCACGACTGAGGCCCAAGAACCCAGGATCTGCATCACTGCAACCAGACAGAAACCAGCTGGACCACTCTTTTTCTAACAAAAGGTACTGTTCTAACTTGGGGTACTTACCTCAGTGTCTTTAGCTTTGCTCTTCTCAGTTGAGATTTGCAGTTGCTACTTTGCTAGAGTTGATTTCAGCTCTACCCTTCACAAGTATAACAGCTTGTGACCCTACAGTGATTTTTCTTCAACAAATTCTCTAACTTTGTGCAAGGCTATCTAAGAAGTGCATCAGCTCCATAGACTGTGCTCCAATTGACTTTGGCTGTCCTTGCTCCCGGCAGTCTCTTCTAGGCCATTTGACTTTGATACTTACTGTCCATCATAGGTGATAACTTGTTTTTTAACTATTACTGCTGGGAAAGGTTTTTATCTAAGCTTCATTGGGAGATTTAAAGTGCTCACATGCTCTGAGAACCTGTTTTAACCTTTTTCCTTCCCTTGACCTTTCCTTTCTACAAACCTCAGAATCTACAAAGTGTTCGAGTGATATGTAAATGCCATTACTGTCCTAGTTAGTGAAGTCACCTCAGGGTGTAGGGAGTGTGCACAAAGCATCTCTAAAGAGTATCTACTTGCTTTGTGTTGATTCTGGAAAAGTATTTTAAAGTGTATTCGATTGTTATATACATTGCCCTTTTTAAAGAATGCTTATTTAAAAACTGCTCTTAAATAAATACATATTTATAACTACAAACCCCAAGGATAAGTGTTACTTGGCTACTTGTATTTGTGGATTTTATTGCCACAGCTCTACAGCTCACATTTACTCCTCCTGAGAAAGCCTGGCTGCTCAGTCACACTACCAACGTGTGTAGTAGAGCCCTAAACCAAAAAGTGTGTTACCTAACACCAAGAGGACAAGTGTTGTGTAGTCTACCAGAGGGTTACTACAACAATTCTTGCCTAACAGTTACCCTTAAAGAGATTCATGTTATATTTTCATGTATTGCGGATTACCGAGGGTTGAGTGGGGGGAGTAGAGTGGGGAAAGAGTACTGTGTGAACAAACAGGGCCATCCTGATCTTGAAAATGTTCATACATAACTATATATAGTAATACGTTTTTAGCAAATGGGATTATTTGGGTTGCAGGCTGTAATGGGCATTGAAGCATTACAACGCTATCCAGCAGCCAATCTTTACTTGTGCTCTCTGGTGTGACCGATCGCCAGTCATCTTCCCCCAACCGCGCACTCCCACCACCGCTCTCTACTATTCCATTTTAAAAAACACTATCTCTCATGCAATCTAAACGAGCCAGCTGTAACTCCTCCAGCCTCTGTTACTTTTCCATTTTTACCATTTTGGTTGGTGCTACTTTTTCTTCCATGGAAGGACACTTTCAATCAATCAGCGTTTCTTGAAGGAAAACATGTTTTTCAGCTAGCATTAGCACCCTAAAACTTTGGCTCGGGGGCTAATGGAAATATACACCACTAAGAGGGCATCCAATACAGGGAAGAGAAATAGAAATATTAGAAGCTGCTGTAACCAAAGAGGACCCACATCCCACCCTTACGCCTTCCTTAGCACCTCGAAACGTAACTTAAGAAATCACAGCAGGGGGGTACACATCTTTGTCTAATGCGCTGACCACCCTTGATTCAGTAGGATATTTAGCCTGGACACTAATAAAAGCGAGAGCATTGAATTTTGGATGAGTACTTATTATCTTTGCAGCTCTATTTTTAACTTAGGATCACATGTATGTGTGTTTCATTTAAACATAAAGAAATAATTCCTTTATGTAGATTACTGAAGAGTGCTTGAGACCTGTGGTGAACAGAAATAAGTGCTATTGAGATGAACCCCAAGCTAGAATGCACTGATTGTAAGACCAACATCTGCTTTAGTCAGTTTGCAAAAGGAATACATGTGCAGTTTTAGCAATGGCGTTGTGGGCCATTTTAAGTTACAGACTGTGGTGAGAGCAGAGGTGGACTGCAGTGACAGCATGCTGTCTGCATGTGAGTCTTGACTGCAATAAAACATTCCTTTTCCAGTGTGGATTGGTTCTGTTCCTCGTCTTGGTCGCGACACAGTAGCGCTGGATGTGCTCTTTTCCCTGGATCCTTAGGCGGCACTGTAATGAAGCCCTCTCATCTCAGCATTGACTGCTGTGTGGATTGAGTCATGGCTGGAACACAAAAAGTAGTATTCCCCGAAGGTGACACGTCTGCACTGCCTTGAATCTATTCACTTACACAAGCTGATTCCTTTTCTTTCCATCCCATGGAAAACAAGACCACACAATATTCTGCTTGACCATGATCACAAGGCTGACCTGCAAAAAACCCGATAATCTTAATGTGCTCATTGCTTCCATTTTCTTCTTAGAGAACACAAGCTTGCAAAATATCCTTTGCCAATTATCACAAAGATACACTGAAATTAGTGTCTATGTCTCCCGGTATTCATTTGTCTCCATTCCTCATTGTGGAACATAAGCTAAAGGTGTCAATTGTGTTTGCCCAGGCGATCACAAGGATTACAAGGATTCACTGCATTGAATCCCTCCATTTCAGTGCTGATTAATTTCCACCCAATTAGTACACATGATCTGAATAGATGATTTGTTATAGAGTGGAGGCAGAGAAGGTGAGGGACAGGGGCAGGTTAGAAGTTGGGGGGAAATTGAGCTCAAATGCAGATGACAGCAGGTAAAGGCACTGATTCATAGAATTATTTGAGTGTTAAATGGGGATTTGCATGCCATTCTGCCCACAAATTCCCATTTGTCAAACAGGAATTTGCTGTAGAATGGCGCACACATCCCTGTTTTACACACAAATAATTCCATGAATCAGGGCCTGAGTAGTTAAGAGAATAGCTTGTAGGTGAGGAGGTAGGGTTTCAATTTGGCTTGCACTGCTTCTCGGATGTCCAGGGGCAGAGAATTCCATGCAAGTGGAGCAAGAATAGAGTTGAGGAGGCAGAGCAGAGATTACAAAAAGGCTTGTAGTTTTGGATAGAGGAGGGTAGGTATGGTAGCGCCTTACCAAGGATAGATTTGTGAACAAGGAGAAGACCTTCAAATCTGGCCCCTGTTTTGCATCATCAGCCATCCAGCCCGGTGACGGTAAGAGGAAATAGGTGTGAAGTGGGGAAGCTAAAAGAGAGTCCTGGTAGCAAAATTAAGGATTTTATCAAGAGGACCAAAATCATAGTTGGGGAGACAAAAGAGGCAGAGGCGTAGCCAGGATTGTCTAATAAGTGGGACATGAAGTTTCTGTAGTCGGGCCCATCACAGTGACATTAATACCTATAAATTACCACACAGCGCCGCTGAGTGGGTGTTAATAGTTTTTGGGTGGGCCATGCCTACTCAAGCCTTACCCACTCTATGCCACGGCAAAGAGTGTGCTGGCACAGTATTCCGGTTTAGAGAAGACGAGATTGGTTAAGAGATACTTGGCAGTGCTGAAAGGAAGCAAGTGCATGATATGTCTAATATGTTGGAGGTTGAGGTGAGCCCCATTGCAGTTTGAGAGATGAAAGTAGAAAATGTGTGACAGGAGTCATAGATTACACTGTGGTTTCTAGCTGAAGAGGTGTGTCAGTTGGGACCTGGACAGGCAGGGCATGTCAGAGTGTGAGAGGGAGTATTTGGCACAAAGAAGAGCACCTTTGTTTTAACATTAGAGGTTGCAAAGGCAACCACTATTTAATGACAGTAAGACAGTTTGACATATTGATAGATACATCAGAGTTCACGAAAAGAGTAGAAGCTGCGGGTCTTGTCTGCAAAGAGTTGGTACGAGAACCTATAGTGAGAGAATAGTGCCCCAAGAGCAGAGGAGTAAGTATAATGTAAATAGGAGAGGACCCCAGACAGAGCCTTGTGGAACACCAGTAGTTAGAGGAGTGAGTTGAGAGGTGTTGTTGTTCCAGGTGACAGAGATGACAGGGCTCGGTTGCAATAACATTGGATGATGCTGCCATTGAAAATACTGCTCTAGTTCAGATGTAATGGGACAGTGAAAGTCGCACTGCATCACAGAGCAGCTGGTGTTGGGGCTTTGGAGCCTCTTTGCTATCTACTTTAAACATACTGTGCAATGCAACACAGAAATAAAAACAATATGCATCAATCTATATGTAAAGAAAAGAAGCAATGGTCTCCCCGACTTGCACCGTGTTACTAGATTCTACAAAATGGCCGACACTATCCCAGGGCTTTTACCTCGATACAGTAGTTATGCATCAGAGAGCAGCTGATTGGCACCAAAGCTTCTCTACATGCTGTTCTCTTGGGCCAGACTAAAAAAGACAGATAACAGGCCTTCTTTTACTATGCACCCAGAAAATGGAAACACATGTCAAAACATTTCAGCACACTTTAATAACATTTTAACAGACTTTAACTACCCCTGAATGCCAAGATTTAAAAACTTGCCTCAGGCATGAGGCATGCCAGACCATCACAAGTTGGAAGCTTGCCAGGGCTGACCCAATCCTTCTTACTATCGAGGTAAATATATTGAATATAATTAATCAAATCATTATAACAGTTATTATTAAAGCCTTTAGAAGCAGTCAGAACCAAACATGAAGCTTTATATGCATGCCTAGCCCTCTGTTTACATGCTCTCCTATCTTGCTCTATACACATGTCTGCACATACCCACAAGTATCATTTTCAATATAAATGTACTTTTTCAAGGGGCAAGCAACATATCTTGGTTCGTTTTGCAACTTTAACACAGCTGGCATTTGCAAAACTCTATATCGAATTGTTTCAATGCGGTGCTTTTTCATTACAACAGCAACAGCTATTAGTTTACATTTTGTCAAATTATTCATGAGAAAACTGCATTAGGTAGTGCTGCTCTAATAGCCAGTATTATCAGCAAAGTGTGCGATGTGTATTTAAGTGGCCACTTCTGTTACCTTGATCATTGCTGCATTAATACCAATAACACTTCCCAGTGGCTTTATGGCAATGTATTCCAGGATCACGACAATGTGAACAAATAAACATGTTGACGTACAGCAAATGTCCGCGTGTTCTGCGATCAAATGCATAATGAACTCGGATGCACTGTTCAGTCGAAGTGTCATGCATCCTCCTAGCTCATTCTCCATTAACTCTGACCGCAACGATAATGGCATATATTTCAGGCTGCAGAGGAGAGAACACACCAAACGAGTCTTGAAACATTCGGCTGCAAAATTGGAAAATAAAGAACACTTAGTCCCAATGTCTCAGATGCTCGGTAAAGAGCAGGCAGACGGAAATGAGATTGCACGGAAAAACTGCCAGCAAGAATCATTAAAGTTCTCATGTTTAACTCATCAGCAGCAGCAGCAGCAGCCGATCAATGGCACTTGTGCAAATGAGTTTACAAAGCAGAGGGGGCGTCAAGAGGTGAGATGACAGGGGCGCGGGCGGGGCTGTGCACAGCTGGCTGCAGAACCAATGTTACAGAATCATGGTCTACATAATTCAATGACACGTGAGAGCTGAATGAGTGAAGGGGAGTATGCATTTTTTGACCACGGTCTCATTTTCTTGACTTTTCTGCACCATCCATGGAAATTCTCTTCTTCGTTGCACTATGTTGTTCCATTGCCATTGTTGCCCTCTTGACCATTACCTTAGTCTGTTTATGTTGTATGCCTCTAGCGTTGGTGTGCTTTAATGCGCATCCAGGTTAAAGCAAACATTTGAAGTCTTGTTATGTGGCTAGATGGGCGTCTGTTGTTGCAGCCGGTCTGGTTACATCTTCTAAATCGTGTGTCATTCATTTTTTACTGCAAAAACAAAAGAGGTGATGGCTGAAAGGTTTAGAATGAACCTTAAGCCATGTCATCAATCTGGGCAACGCTTCACCTGCCAATCACTGCAGAAAGGGGAAAGGCCATATGCAAGTCAGGCTTGGTCCCACCCCAAAAGGGGCAGTCTAGCCCAAACTGTTTGGTCATATCCCTTCTGCACTAGACCACAAGCATCCTCAGACATGTTTTGTTCTCATTGGGCATCATCGGAGTGGTGTAACTCTGGTCGCTAGGCCAAGCCTGCACGAGGCGAGCATCTGGCCATGCCCGTCCCACACGGGGTGACTATAGCAAAACAAAAGAGGTGATGGATGAAGAAATTTTAATGAATCCTCATTTCTGGCATCCCTCTGGGCAATCCTCAAGGCTACTGTTCTTCACCTACCAACAACACTTATCATGGAAACATGATAAGTATCATGCAAACATGATAAGTATTGTTATGTGGTGTAAAGTGTGTAAAGTATACAACAGTGTTCAGCAGGAGTAAGCAGGGACTAATAGAAGAGCGGATACGAAGAAAGAGGACAGACGCCACCTCTTTTGGGGATATGGCTGGAGCTGCCTGGGAGCCATGTTAAATCAGGCAGGTGAGTGTAAACCGCACAGTGTCAAACAGCGGGGATATCTCACGGGCCCATGGCTCTGACTCTGATTTGGAGGTTCACTTTGACTCTGCATCCCAGATGGGGGACCTTGCTTTATATCGGGGTCTATGAGTGGGGGGGGTGGGGCTGCCTTGCGGGCAAGTGCTCACTGCCACTCCTCATGCCCCCTCGAGGGGGATGGTCAAATAACTTGCGTCCATGGCTCATCGCAAACATATTGCAGAAGTTTCTGCTCACTTGGGGGGCGACAAACGACTAAATATACCAAATATAGATAATTTGCCTGCACTTTCAAATGACTGCTTACATGATGATTCTATGTCTTTGCTGGAAGGTAGGCCCTCGATTTCTGAATCTAAGTCAGTGGTGCAATTCAGCAGAGGAGATTAGCTGTAACATCAGCACAAATTTCAGTGTGACAGAGGAAGCGCCTGCCAGTGCGGACAACGCACTAACCCCCTGGAGGAGAGGGGTGACAAGTGCCCGAAATCTGCACAGGGAATGAATTTTTTGAAAGGAGAAAAAATCCAATACTGGTCCTTTGCAGAGTCCCCGTAATACAACAGTGAATAACGCCAACAACAACTTTTGGTTTCATTCCAGTGATAGTAGGAAGGCCTTGCAGCTTTCCTCTTCATTTGGCTTGACTTCTGGCAGGACAATCGCCCTGAGGTGTATACCCGAAAACAAGGAGGTGGAAAGCAATGTTTTTAGTGGCAGCGATTCCATCAGGAAAATAGATCCAACTGAAGGAAATTCCCAAACCAGAAGATACTGCACTGCAAGTAAGCCAACCTGGCAGCCCTCTGGTCTTACTCCAAGTAACCTGTTAGCGAATCAGCATTTTTTCTACAGGCAATCGGCACAGAGGTCAATCCCCAAAAGCTCACACCCTAATTACCATGCTCGGAGGTGTGTGAGGCATCGGATGGTGCACTACTTCAGAGCATTGTAAACATGGAGGCAGACAATTTGATTGCACCACAGACCCGTCAAAGCATTTCCAAATGTGGTGTTAAGGATGCTAAATTGACGTAAGGGGAAGATGCCTTATCCTTGGCTGCTATAGGAACGAGAGATATCACAGTGACTAGTCTTCTTGAGGAGTGTATGGAAGATACGCGCTGTCAGGTAGTAAACAACTGGTTTTTCATCTGGCCAAGTAACGGCTAAAATCCCTTTGTTAGCCTCTATGCCACCTCAGAAAAATAGCAAGCGTCCTCGTTTTTGTTCCCCCTTTGGGGAGGAGAGGAGGGTCTAGTGCCTGGAAGAGGTCGGGCAAAAGACTAACGAGTCTGGCTCTGGCCCGGTAAGGATGCCCGAATTTGTGGATAAATCCACCCTAAAAGCCGCCGATGAGCCATCCTCAGGTTTGGATAGCAACATGATAGCGGCTTTATCGGTCACGGCCCCTTTCGTGAAGCTATATGAGACTGTGAGCGACCAATTGAAAGACAACACAATGGTTCTTGCTATGCTGCATTGACATGATATTGTATTTGTATCACACTCATACACAAGTGTTTCAGAGCATGACGAGGCAAGAGAAGAGGACAAAAAACAATCTTAATAGGCCCAGTGGCATTGATAATGCGCAAGTGCAGGAGGGAGAGAAGGGGGAAAAGGCAAGGGGGAGGGGAGGAGTGGAACGTGCTGAACACGGGATAAAACCACCAGTTAGTGCAGCCAGCAGGTGGCAAGGTTAGAGCACCGACAAGGGGTGTCTAATACGTGCAGGTAAGGGGACTGTAGGGTTGCCTGTACATACCCAAGTGCAAGGGTTGCCAGGAGGCAGTGCGGGTGTGTGGCTGGGTGGGCATGGATCTAGCCCCTGAAAATCAGAGGAGAAGCAGGGGAGAGGAAGAGCAAAAACAGAAGTAAAGAGGAACGTCTTGAGGTTCTTGCGGAATTGAAGATGGTTCTCCTCAAGTTTCAGAAAGACAGGGAGGCTGTTCCAGGGGGAGGCCCCAGCCAAGGAAAGAGATCAACCCGCAACTTGTTGCTTGGAGAAACAACTGAACTGAGGAGTGAAAAGCTCGACTAGGAAGGTATTTAAGGAGGAAGAGTTGAAGGTATTGTGGACACAAGCCCCAGAAAGCCATGTGGACAATGCAAAGGTTCTTGAATTTAAGTCTTGAATTTAATCCTTGCTGCCAATGGGAGCCAATGTAGGGATTTCAGGGCTGGAGAGATAAGATCCCAGGGTTTGAGGCCAAGGACAAGTCTTGCAGTCCTGTTCTGGATGAGTTGCAGAGGGTGGATAGTTGAAGCAGGGAGATTTAGAAAGATGCTGTTGCAGTAGTCCATCCTTGAGAGAACCAGAGCTCTGTAGACAGTGAGCTTCTGGGGCGGGGGATAGAAAGGGAAGAATACCTCTGAGGAGGTGCAGTTGGTAGTTTGATTTCTTCGAAACGTCAGAGATGTGAGGAGAAAAGGAGAGTGTGGATTCAAAGATGATGCCGAGGTTCTTAGCCTCACAGGTGGGAGCAGGAAGAGGGCCAAGAGAAGCCGGCCACAGAGTGATAGGAAAGGAAGGTGATCATCTTTGTCGAAGTTTTTATCACGGTGATTCAAGAAAATCTGGATAAACATTCGGCACAGACTGCAAATATCCTCCATAGTATTTTGGACCCCATCATCCAAGCAAAAGCCAAAAGACAAATGGAAAGACTGTCAACCTCTACAGCTCCATTGCAAGAACCTCATGTGAATTGGAATATGGAAGGCCCCACCGCTGCACCCCTTGATTAATCTGTATTGAAAGTAGTTTCTGTGAATACAGGGGAAAAAGACATGGCTTCCAAGCGACTATAGTGCTGCTATTCAGGCCCCCTCTGGGCGCACTCCTGGGGGAAATCCAATGGGAAAAGACATTTGCCAGAAGGATCGCAAAGTGTGACATGATCATATACTAATCAAAATAACTATTCAAGATGTTGATGATGACGGGCTTGAGGTTGTGATCACATCGACTATGTTGGAGACAGAAGTGCCCACACCTGCTCTCATAGCATCCACTAAAAAGACAAAAAACTATGATCTGTTTGCTAGGAACATACCAGAAGCAAACAAATTAGGGTTGAAGGAATCATCAATGGTGACCCCTGATGTGTCTGTAACAAAGAAGAGTGAGCATAGGAAGATATTAAAGACAAAAGTGTATTTAAGAAAAAGAATTAAGAATACATTACTTCTACTTAAACGAAGATCTGATATTGGCAAATCTTTTGTCAAAAACTTGACGCTACCGGCAAAGACAGTCGACATTAACAAGAAAGTAACTTTGAGATCTACATCCCCAAATCGCCTATGAAGATGGTTGAACCTTGCCTCATTGATGATGACATAGAGTCTTTGCTACCTGGCAGCCCAGACTCGATTGTAGATCTTATGAAACTAGCAACTTACTCTATATCCGGCAATGAGGACCATGAAGAGACAAACATCAGACATATGGCTATTAGCAATCCTACACTGGATGATGCTACTGGGAGATCGGTTAAGTTATAGGGGCAAGTACAGTCAAGTATAGTCAACAAATCCACCAAAGGCCTTAAAACTGAAGGAGGTGACACTACCTCAAGTGAATCATCAAGAGATAGACACAGATCAAGAGAAAGCAAATCCCTGGCCCAACTCACGAGAAAAAATTTGACATAGTCCATGCCCTGTTAAGACGGATGTGCTACCTGTCAGAATGGCAACAACACGATATGTATCCTTTAAGGATAAAGACCAGAAGGGAGATTTGAAATCTCTCAACCCTGTAACTCCTATTTTCTAAATGCTGGAGGAACAGAGAAGATCTCTAATTCAAACAGTACCCAACTAAAGAAGCCTCTTGGAAACATGACATTGAGATAAAAGTAGTAATAATAGCTCTAAGTCTTGGAAAGGCTGCTTCACATAAATAATGGTCTGATTATGAACCAGGCAAATGTCTTTAGGTTGTTACATCATTTTCCGAACCTAAAAGCAATCACCCATGCACTTGAAAACTATTGACTAAGAGTGTTTTGATTGGATGATTCTTCACTTGCCCTCGAGATCTGTAAAAACCTAACTATTAGACGAAGCGCCTGGATTCTGAATTTGAGGATGACCTTTTATCTAAGGTAACTAACTACGAGGGAGGGGGTGAAGTGTAACAACCCACGATTGGACAGTGATAAGCCTAGAAGGGGCAAGGAGAGCGTAACATCATCATATAAGAATACATCAGAAAGGTTGCAGGCAGGGTTTGCCAAAGTGAATCATTGGGGAGGTGGTATTAAGACAGGAGAGCCGCTGCTCCCAATAACTTTGGAGAATGATGGAGACCCTCTGGAAATTTTGAAACAGATTGTCCTGAAGAAGAAAATTGGAGCTGGTTGGCAGGGGCACTGGCTTCTAGACCTAATAGAACATAACAGCTCAAGAAATCAGATCCCACACAGCTAATCATAGGATGTTGGAACACGAGAGGCTTTAAACATCTGTTTGCCCATGAGGACATTGATCGTGATGGCCTCGACATCCTTTGCCATCAGGAGACGTGGATGAGGAGGGTGCCTGTATTTGAAGGTTCGACTGTCTACTTTAATCCGGCAGTGAAAGGAGAGAAAGGGAGGACTATGGCTGGCCTCCTCGTTGTTGTCAAGCATGATGCTAATCTGGAAGTTTGGTCAGCTGTGAACATCAAACCTTACATTTAGATGCTCATGATGGTGATGAGGGGTGGTCAGTTTTCCTCTTCTAAAAAATGGATCTTATTTAACCTCTATTGGAACAACTCTACCCACGAGTGTGCTCAATTCTCTCAAGCCATGATGGACCTCGTGGATGAGACACTGGAAAATTGGTCAGACCCTTACATTGTAATCTGCAAAGATTTAAATTTACACTGCTTCAACAAACAGAAATGCGTAATTGAAGACACAAGGCCTGTATCAACAGAAGCTGAACTTAGAAGCCTATGGTGGCATGACAATCTGCTACTAAGAAACATCCACATGCTCAATGGTTTCACTCAGGGTGATATTCCACCAGGTGTCACCTGGGGCAAGGGTATGGAGGGGAAAACCCTAGACTACTTATTTGCCTCAGAAAACATGTTAGGTCGACTGCAACAGCTAATGGTTGTACCTACAAATCAGAGTGATCACAGAATGTTAAAGTTAGTCTGTTGGTCCAAGCCCACAGAAAGTTCTGCCCACTACCCAATGCCTCTGAATGTAAACATGGGGCAAAATTGATATTTTGATTAGGAGACCTGAAAATAAAGAGTATATGGACCGATCCTTGTCCACAAAGCCTGCTATGGACTTTTGTTAATTGATGTGGGACTTTGTTGAACATAAAAATGAATTCTCAAGGTCATCATTCACGTCTGTGCACAGTTTTGACAAAATACTAGTCACCAAAAAGAAATTCTTAAACAGCAAACTAAGTGGTTTGTGCATATAAACAGGTGCTCATACATCAAGATGCAGAAAATATGCTTAAGAGCATTGAGGCCAAAAACACATCCCAGATCAGGCAGTGGATGAACGGAGTCAACTCCCAACAGGCGGCGCTCATTTTCAATGCATTATCTGCCAGAAACTGGGAAGAACACTTTTTGGCACGGTTTCAGATGGAGCAGCCTATTTTGGATAAGAGATGTTTCCTAAAGAGTGGAGGCTGGACCTTTAAAACAACAAGAGAATAAATCCTTCATCTCATAAACAAAGCTAGCAACTCCAGGGCCTCAGGCCCTGGATGTCTAACGCTATGCTTAAAAGGAAGCCGGAGCAGTGGGCCTCCTTCCTGTGGGTCCTTTTCGACCAAATCAAAATAATTAAGAAAGTACCGGCCTCATGGAAAACATAAATTATTGTCCCCATTTTTAAAAAGGGTGACAGGACTATTCCATTCAGCTATAAACCGATTGCGCTGCTGGATGTGGTGGGGAAGATCTTTGCCTCTCGAATGCTGCAAGGTCTACAAACTGGAGTATGGAAGTGGTACAGCACAACATCAGACAATAGGGCTTTGTGAAAGGAGTGGGTACGGCTCTTAATATCTTCCTGTTAAATATCTTGAAAAGCCATACAAAGGAGAAGAAAGGCACTACATTATATCTAGCCTTCATACACCTTGCACAGGTCTTCGACACAATTGACCGAAACAAACTATGGTCTAAACTGGAGAGATGGAGCTGCTTCGAAGACCTATTAGAAGCCATCAAAGATCTCTACTCCGAGACCTTGTTGCAAGTAAAACTGGATGGAAAAGGCTTGCTTTCTATCTCAATTCCAACTATGAAAGGAATAAAGCAAGGCTGTTCCCTGGCCCTCAGATCTTCAATATGTTTATCTCTGACATCAATAAGGCATTAATGGGCCTAAGAAGCTTTCCCCCCAAAAACTAGCAGGCTTCTCTTTGGATAGTCTTCTTTATGCAGACGACCTGGTTCTTATTGACCAGAAAATGTTCTGCCAAGTGACAGCTACCCATCAGGTCATAGGTTGCTTAGAGAGGGGACAAAATTCTCTCTCGTTGTAATGACTCAAGCGCCTTGTAACTGACATGAATGGTGCAGGGGCATTGGGATTTACATATGCTTCCTGAAGTAAAAAAGCGCATAATTGAACACAGATCATGCATCAGAACCAAGAAAATAACAGCACCAATGGTCCCTCATTTCTTGGCAGAAGGCCACACAGCCGAGTCCTTCAAATGGACTATCCTTGAAAAAATCAATCGGCCAAAGAGGGGAGGAAACTATCATGCCATGTTGTTCACACAAGAACAGAAGTGGATTTTCCGCCTGAACACATGCAATCGAGGCCTCAATGAAGCAATGCAGTGGAAAGAGCTTGCAGTGCTGGAGTACTAAACCACCTGGGGCTGCATACATTACACCAACTGAGGAACTTTTTTTATGTCAGCTTGATGTGCATCTAAGTGACGTAGTGGCATGAGATTGCAGTTCTGCAGCACCAAACTTCTTGATGAGAATTTCTTGATGTTAACTGGATGTGCACTTAAGTGACAAAGTGGAATGAGCTTGCAGTTTTGCAGCACCAAACCATCTGGTGCCACATATACTGCACTAACTGTGGAACTTGTTTGATGTTGAATGTATGTGCATTTAATTAAGAACGCAACGTTTGTAAGTTGTCTCCAGATGTATCAGCGCTAATAGCATCCTTTTCCTATTGTATCTTTGGGCCTTAGCCTACTTCAACGGGCGCACACAACAACACTGCCTGACATATGGACATCTGTCTTTTCTAGACATGTCGACTTTTGGGTCCACCTGGGTGTCCTTGCCCACACAAAAGTCCCGTAACCCTCAGTTGCGGACTAATAAGTACGACACCCACCCAGACACTCGTGCCAGTGTTTTTCCTCCGTCCCCCTCCCTTTTCCCTTTCCCCACACCCCCTGCCCTCAACCCCCCCTGTTTTCACGCTAACCCCCCCAACCTCCCCCACCCCGTAGTCTGCCATCCCTGGAGCCGCCCTCTTCACACACACCAATCGGGCTCCACCCACCCTGAATGGCAGCACTAACCACGAATGACAGTTGTCTTTCACCCGGCCCACGCCCCCCGCAGTCTCTTCGTTCGCACACACCCGCGGCAACATCCCCCGCCATTGGATGCTGTCGGCTGTGATGCGTCCACACACACCCCCAAGCCCGGAGATCCCATTGGACCGTGCCGGGCGCCTAGCCACGCCCCCCCTTGACGCATCATACACGGAAGTAGTACATATTGCTTCTCGCTTCCCTCGTGCTCGGAAGCTGATGCATCACTCCACAGCCTTTGCCGCTCCCACTTACACACCCGGCAAGATTCTCTTTTCATTCAAGCACCAGCAGAGCCAGCCCACCCGGACTGCTCGGCGGCTTCAACTAAACGTGCGCTTCTCCATTCTTTGCAGAATCAGCACCGCGGCATCCCTCCGTGTTTCAGAAGTCCTTTCACGGCTTCTGCAGCACGCAGATTTGCACTACACCAGGTAGGACCCCTCCGGTTCACCTGCCCACTATCACCCCTCCTCCATTCCATCACGCGCACCTGCCTCCGGTCACCTCTTTTCACTTCCACTTCCTGATCCCTCGTAGCACGCGTGACACCCCCTACTTGGAGGAGCCCAGTTCCGTTTGCCCTTTGAATCACCACCCGCTCCCTCCCCCACGTCCCTCACCCCGGTGTTTCTTGGCCACAGGGTTCTATTGTTTTTTTATCTGAGCCATAAACAAGTGGCCATGCTCCCGAATTCAAAGAGCACATGCACCTTGCAAAATAGCCATTTAGACATGATTGTATATGTTCTGCAATGGTTTGCAATGCAACACTGCAAATAGAGATTTCTCATGCCCTCTTTTGCAATGTTCATTATGTTTCCTAATACAGGATCCTGTGTAGCCTGCTTAGGCTGTGCACGCTGCCCTACTCCCAAGGATAGCGAGTCACTGCGCCATCATATGAAAAAATCTATTGTCCTGAAGAAGATGGTTTTCAATTATATATAACCATCAAAACCGGTCGACTTGACCTGTTGTGGCCCCTCCACAACATCGTATGATATCTCCGAAAAAAGGAGTTGATATCTAGACACTAAAGACCACGACCCAGCATCCAATGAGTTTCTAGCACCTCAAGTGCGGACACAGTGATTTTGTTTTCTCTGAACAAACTAGTTGTGTGATTACTCTGATCACCCTTTTTTTAGTGAATGTTTTTAAACGAGACAACCACCCACATAAAAAGGATTTCGAGACATTTGGGTTAATAAAGGAAGCATATGTAAATCCCAATGCCCCTGCACCATTCATGTCAGTTACAAGGCGCTTGAGTCATTACAACAAGAGATATTTTTTTCCCCTCTGTAAGCAACCTATGACCTGATGGGTGGCTGTCACTTAGCAAAACATTTTCCGATCTAGCGTCCCCCTTGGACTTCCGAAACTTGACTATTTATTGAAGGCAATCCCGCCCATTCAATATTTGTTTCCCCACACAACCGTCTTTTGTGTACCATTATACCCCTACGTTTAGGGATGACAATAAAATTTCTTTTTGCCTAAAGAGGCCCCAATTTGCCCTGTTGTTTATTCCTCTTATTGACCAGACCCAGGTCGGTTTAAAAAGACAAATGGATGCCCTGCAAGCCTATGTAAATGAAAAAGGATTGAAGATAAACACTAAGAAATCCTGCCTTCTGATTTTGGAAGCAGGGGGGCTGAGAGGGCAGAGGAAAGGCTCCTTGTATAAGAACGGTGAACATCTTTCTCAGGTGTGCTTGATGACTTACTTGGGGATGTACGTTAACAAGAGTCTTATGGATGACCCTATAATGTTAATCCTCAGGAGTAAGATGAAGATGATACCCTCCCAGGACAGGATCATCAAGAAACAATACTGCAAATACAGTTTGAGCCCTCTAATTCAATTCTACAAAATGAAGGTTGTACCGATGATCACCTTTGGTGAGGAAGCTTTCTTTGTCCTCCCTGCAACAACCTGGCCTTGTTTGGAGGGCTTATTTTGGAAAAGGGTCCTTAACCTGCCTCAGGGAATGCCCATTCAAATAGTGAGAACGTAGTTGGGACTGAATTCCCTGCACTCAATGGTGGTGTGAAAATCTTCAGCACTTTTTCAAAAGTGCAGAACACCATCCCCACAGAGAGGCTTTGAGCTTCTGCAGAAAGCGATCACGGATGGATATGAAGGTGTGCTGCGGGAATGGGTGAATATTTGCAGGGACATTTTAAAGAGCCTTGACACCACCGAAAAATCGCTGATTGTTAGGCAGAATTATATGCAGTACCCTTTGCGAACAACACACACAATTAAGACTAGAAGTGACAGTACAAATTCACCTTTGGTACAAGCATGTACTACACAGTAAAGTGGTAGCGATGGCTGAGCAGCCAGACTTATCTCAAGAGTAAGTGAGCAGTATCAATAGTTACACAAAGGACAGAAATTACTATGATTCAAACAAACACAGACTCAAGGTTTCTGAGTAAAAGAATATACATTTATTTACACATCAGTTATTAAACATTTCACTATTATCAAACAGTTGAAAATTCACTTTACTAATACACTACACCGCACCCAATAGATTCTGGACAAGTCAGGCTCAAAATGAAGTGTGAGCAAAATGGCACTCCAGCAATTTAAAAGGAAGGGAAAGACAAAGGTTAGGCAGAAATTGAGCAGCACCAACACGTTATTTAAGCAGGGCAATCTAGAAAAAAGAACTACAGTGAAATCAAATTCAAGGGACCTCGCCCAAAGTCAATGGAACAGAGTCTTTGCTCAAGATCACACAGATCAGGGTAGTTCACAGTTAAGTCTTTGCCAAGAGTTCAGAACAAAGTTGGCCAGATGAAAAGTTACTTTAAAGATTGGAGAAGGACAAGCCCTCAGATTGGCGAAAGGTTTCACACGCTTTCACCGCGGCTGGACGAAACAAACCACCAGATTTGAACAGTACCTAAAATGGATAAGAAGGCTGTAGCTGAGGCAGACGTTCCTGGCAGATCCTGCAGGCTCACGGCTCCTGTAGCGACTGTTGGACTGACACAAAGTAGGAAAACTGGAGGGTCTTGCACTGCTCAGGGAAGAATCCAGCAGCAGAGCAAAGCAACGAATAAAAGGTGCGCTCCTTAAAACGCAAGCAGAGTCTATTCCTCCTGGCTATCCGGTTCACTGTAGCTCTGCACAGCAAATTCGAACAGAGGAGGGAGGCCTGGCGAGCAATTTGGTGAACTGGTTGTTCCCATCAGCTCAAGGGAAGAAGATTCTTTGCAGATCTTCCCCGTCGTTGGAGTATGAAGATTCAGACCTGCAGCAGGGCTTCAGCGGGTGGTTCAGTCGTTGCAGGGGTCCTCTTCTGTCAGCTCCTCTTCGGTTCTCTCGTTCCAGTGGCGACTCTGACTTCCAAACCCAAGAGACCTGCTTTTTATGCAGTTTTCCCCCATTCACACAGCCTGGCTATCAATCACACAGCAGGGTGGCTGTCCCGCCAGGACAGTCACCTCAGCCAATCATGCTGGAGCGAGACATGGGTCTCCAAGGAGACCCTGTGCAGGGAGTCTCAAACCCCTTCCTCACATCCTGTCCCCCTCAGACATTCAGGTGCCTAAGGTTTGGCAAACAGAGAAAGACACGAGAAAGACTTTTACAAAAAGAAATGGTGACTAAACCCAGCCGGAACCGTACAAAAATCTATATGGACCAGCGGGTTTAAGTTTGAGGCTGCTAAGATAGCCTAAAACACTACCAGGGCTATTTAAGATAACCGCGGTAGGAGATATAGGGTAGTTAGCACTGCCACCAGCCAAGTCTTAATGAAAAGTTCCACAGTTTCGCTGCTAGTATGGGGAAGCTGCTCCCTCCTGCTTTCTGTAGTTTAAAATTTGGGATTTTGAGGCAGTGTGACTGAGGCGTTCTAGTAGGTCTGTCTGAGAAGTTTTTGACAAATTTGCAAGCTAGATATTCTGGGGCTGAGTTGGCTAGGCATTTGTGCGAGAGTGTTAACGCTTTAAAAGCATTTCTGTACTTAATAGATAGCCACTGTGCATTTCGCCTTGCCGCCAATATGTGAGTTGTTTTGTACATTGTGCAATTTCTTTAATTTATGTGTTTTGGTCCCTAAGTACAAAGCGTGACATTAATCTAATTTTGATAGGATGAGCTCTCTGGCTAAGGTGATGCGACTAGTTGATGACAGGAAGGGTCTGCAGGCATTTATAAATTTGCAGGTGTGGGCAGACCTGTTGCATCGACTTGTTTAGTCAGTGTTAGTGAGGAATCAAGATTTTTTTTTTGTGTTTTGACACAACAATGTGAGTACCATCTATGATGAAGGATTTAAATTGCCTGTATAATTTGTTTAGCCTGGACTGAAAGCCCAGGAGGAGAAGCTCAGTCTTATCATCATTTAAGCAGAGGCCATGTGTGGGGTGAAGGATATGATGTGGTGGTCTGACCAAGCACAAGGTGTATTGGCAAGTACATTGGTGCAACAGTTAAGGTGAGCGATCCAATCTAAGGTTCTCCCTTTGATGTGCGTTGGCGAGGTAATGCAGTGTGTGAAGACTAATTACGTGATAGTATTAGCCAAGGCTGATGCATGGTCATCAGTTGTGTCAAAGAAGCCTAGGTTAAGGTCTCCGAGAAGCATGATTTGGGACTCAGGTTTAGTGTTGGAGAAGAGGAGCTGTGCTATATCTTCCTCAAATGTAGAGATGGGGCCTGGTGGTCTGTATAATAGATGGATGGTGACTGTGCGAGGGATAGCTTAATGGATAATAGTTCTCCAGATGGTAGCAAAAGATTTGGTAGAACTCTGATACCTAGTTGTTTTTTGGCAATAAATGCAACTCCTCCGCTTTTGGAGGATTCTCTGTCAAGTCTGATGATGGTATATTTATCTGGAATGACCAGGGATAGAGCCGGTCCTTAGGCTGTGTGGATCCAGGTTTCTGTTTCGGCTAGGAAGTCAAGCTCATTAGAGATGATCAAGCCAGCGATATCGAGTGCATGAGCTGTGAGGGATCTCGCATTAATCAGTGCTCCTTTGATGAGTACCTTCTTGTTAGGTGTGGTGAGGTTGTCGAGGCTGTGTGAGGCTTTAGCGGCTAGGATATTTGTCTCTATGCATGTGTTGGGTTGTGCCTCTGGGTTTCCCAGCGGGAGAGTCTTGAGGGTTAATTTGCTTGTACTCTGCTTCGGTAGTATGCAAGGGGTCTTAAGTCTGGTTCCAAGTCTGAGATTCCTGACTGCAGTGGAACAAGGTTGGTTAGGTGTAGGTCTGGAGGCAAATCGCTCAATCCATTGTGCAGGTGTGAGATGAGGGATATTGTTGTCTGGTGGCATCGTGGTCAGTTCAGTGGGTGTGGGATGTAAAGGTCCAAATTGCAGAGTAGGCAACAATCTTGTGGATAATATAGTCTTGTAGTGGGGCAGTAGGGTAGGTATGGTTAGGGGGATATGAAGTTTGTTTGGCTTGGAGAGGAGGGCCTTAGATAGTTGTGGAGTGGTCAGTCTCATCGCTTTAGCATTGTTGTTTAAAGGCATTATGTATGTGGTGGCAATATTAAGTAGAGTTAGCCTCCAGGTGAGGATAAGAAAATGTACATGCATGATTTTCTGGTCTAGGGCTAGTTAAGCAGCATCTGAGTGTAAATCTTTTCTGTACTCAGGCTTGTTAATTTTATTGATCAATTAGCGTAATCTGAGGAGACTCATTGTAGATGAAGTAAACTGATGTTTGGAGTGGGTAAGGTGCAACCCTATTCTACAAATGCAAGAACGATTTGAATTGGCAAGATTGCATCTGTGGCATTAATGATAAATTACCCAGTGGGATGCTAGCAAGTGGTGCATTTAGCAGAGATCAGTAGGCAACGTAGCCGGCTAGACTGGCAGCATGTAATAGTAAAAGGAGTGCAGATTGAAGGCCTACTAACATCATCATATAGTTCAGGCAGTGGTGTAGTATTCTGACGTAAGGTCATGTTAGAGAAATAAATAAGGCATGTGCCCTAGCGATGCATCGAGGAGGTGAGGGCAGAGGATCATATGGCTGACTGGCCTAGCAAATCACATAGCTGATAGGTGGGACGGTGATCTAGCATAACAAAGTGTAGGCGCGCTATTTAAATGGTGGCCTCGAATGCATCACATGGTTAAGACAGTGGACTGAGTGGCGTTCTGGCATGGCAGCATAAAGACAGGTCAATAGACTAACATGGTATTGTAAAGACACAGTGCTGCCAGCTGACAAAGCTGCAGCCAGGTTAAAAAGCAGGCAATGAGAATCACTACAGTGTTATAAATGGTTAGCAGTCATAGTAGCAAGAGATCATACATAGAAGCAAGAAACAGATAAAATTACTGTTGGTTATAAATGGTTTGCAGTCATAGTAGCCAGAGATCATACATAGAGGCAAGAAACAGGTTGCATATTTGAGTGAATAGCTTCAGCTGTGTGACTGGCAATGGAAGAGTTAGCGAGTCAGTGTAATAGGTTTGGTAGCGGCACAGCCAGCGAACATCATTATGAATTTTTGATGTGTGCCAGTTTCAGCAGTAGCGTGTTGCGTTGCCACGTACGTAGGGAGAAAGTTTGCCTGTTATAAGTGACGGCTGAATTGCAGTAGAGGTTATGAAGAAGCGGAAGTCAGTCTCATTGTTTGGCCATATACACAAAAGAATGGAAGGTGAGCCAAGTCGATGCTTAGTTCTGATGCCACGTGGTAGGTAGCAAGCAACAGGTAGCACATATCCAGAGCCTTTCATTCGAGGCGTGATGCAAGTACAAGAAGGGCGCCGTTATGTAGCATGAAAATGGAGCTTGGCGTATTATAGTAAGATAGGTATAGATGCGGTAAGAAGGTAGATTGATAGGCGGTTTGGGGAATGACATGTTGCTGATCGAAGAAGGTATAGCATGCCGTGGATACAACAAGCACTAGTAGATATGTTGATAATTGGCTTACCACACGTAGTAGATTGTGGAGGTAATCGTTTGAGCGTCTGATGGCCGAGGGGTATGGGTTCTGGCTCACAGCTCTGGATCAGTGCAGACAAGGGCAGACAGGGCCTTTTTCAGCGGCCTTTGTCAGTGGGCCAACTTCAACCTGCCGGTGGATACAATTGGTTCAATAGGCCTTTCATTGCTAGGTGACACTAGGAAACAGACGGTATCAATGCTGTTGTGCTGGCATGCTGAAGATGAACATGGTCTGCTGCGTAGCTGCTCCCAAGTGTATTGGGGCTTTCAATCTTGTGTGCCTATGGCTCCACAAGGTAGATCAGAGTACGGGCAAGAAAACAGCAATGCCCAGGATGTACAAAGTAGTCATTGTGCCTGATACGAATATTGCATCCTATTGTTTAGCAAACCAGCATGCTGTCACGGTACCTGCCCCCAGACACCAGGAACAGACCAACCAGCCCAGGGTATTGTCACCCATGGGGACCTTCAAGGTCCCAAAGGATTCCCTAAGGGATTCTTGGACTCGTTCCTGGCACTGTAGGCACCAGGCTCATGCTGCCTTCTCAAGTAAGGCAAGTTTCAAAGGGAGAGAACCACATGCAGACCAGTCTGAGGAAGGCTGAAGGGACTACTTTACCAAGGGACTGCTTGCTAGGGTGTGGTTGGAGGGAATACTTTAGCTCGGAACTACTTCTTGAAGGCTATATAAACCAGGCCTTCAGTACAGAACACGCTTCACGTTATTCTGCACTCCTGCAGTGTAACGCTCACCGATCTGCAAACTCCAGGCCTGTCTTCAGCCACGCCCGTCCCGTCCTCTTGAGTTACCTGCAAGGACGGAAGAGAGAGAGAAGAGAACAGAACAAGACTCTTACCTGATGCTCCATCTCGGTCGCACCAAGTCACCGCTTCTGCAGAGCTGCAAAGGAAAAGACACCAGGTTAGCAGCGCAAGGCTAATACTTACCAGAGGGCTGCTCATTCCAGCGATCCATAGAAGCACCATCACTCGATCACTGCTCCATCATCCAATCGCTGCTTCGGAGCTGCCTCATCTGTAGTAAACAAAAGAAGACATCAGGTTAGCCGCGCAGTGGGGGAAAGGCCTCATTCAGACTTTAAAATCTTGCGCAGCGCCGCTACTCACCTGATGGCAGCACTTCCTTGCGGTCCCGCAAGACATCACCACGGACTCTCCTCCTTGAATATACAGCACCTGCAGAATACAACAACAGCAGGTTAGGTGCGCAGAGAACCAATACCGTGTGGAAAGATTATTGCATAACGCTGCCGCTAAACCTACCTTGGAAGCAAGCTACCATTTCCGGAAGGGACCCCACTCCATATTAAGCACCAAGGGGAAACCTGTAAGGAAGAGGCACAGGAGTGAAATTTTGGCAACTAGAACTCTTAAGCAATCGATACCTTGGAATAAAGACTTACCCACTGAGTCACAGTTGTCAGTGAAGTAACTAGATCCTTGAACTACTACGCACCCTTACACACAGTCGGAGGATGGAGAGTCCGCCATTCATAACATACAGGCAACCTGCTCTGAGACGAAAAAGGGGAATCAGAGGGGAACACAAGGAACCACTCAACACCGGACCGTCCAGCTCCGTTCGGTGCCCCTGTGGAGACCAGGTGAGCGTAACACATACTCTTTACAGTGACAATAAATTAATTCACTTACCATTACATTTTCAATCAACATTCTTTAAGCATATATTTGTTTTTTCCCTCACACCTGTAACAGATAAACAAGTCTCCACACTTCTATGGTACATCACATCACAACTCAAGCCCATCATGCAGCCACTTAATAACGAAATCCAGTTATAGTACTAGACAACTCCCACTGGATATTCTTAGGACCATTATCTTTAACCTCTTTCCTGATCAGGTATATTGGAAGGAATTGATTGCTCGTCACTGACACTGCAGGCACACAACTACTGCAATGTCCATCACTATATGCCATCGCCACTCTCACCTGCCAACATGTTTCATGTCTGTTTAACTCCTCTCCCTCTTCACCGCTCCTCTCCTCTGATGCAATTTTCCATTTCTCCACAGAATATGGTTTGCCCCAACACCACAGTACGGCTGTAGGGACAGGGAGCTCAAATCAGGCAAGTTGCCACTCCAAACTCTGGTTTTTGCTTGACATGGCCAGAATTTAAGAAGTATAGCATTTGGCTGGTGCGTTCTTCCTCAATCAATAATGCAATAAGATACAGTGCCAGAACGTTACTTCCTAACGACACTCAGACACAAACTCTATCATTTTCATTCAGCCTAATTCCATTTGTTTACTACATACCGCATTATTGCTAACAAACAGTGGTTCGACAGAGGATTGGAGTTCAACCAAACTGTTAATCGAAAAGGGTACTTGATGTATAGTAAGTAAAAGACTTCCAGGAGAAATCACTTGGTGTGTCTGAAGACTCGAAAATCAATATGCCAGGCGGCAATAGATCTAAAGCAAATGAATGTGGCATACAGCACTGTTTTTTTCTGATTCACATTCTGTTGTGTGTTTTTTAAACTAAGTGCAACCTTTATCCAAATTAAGATCTCATGCAGGAATAATGAAGGGAAGATGGACTGGTCAGGTGACTATCAGAGCACTTGTAATCAGTCATTCATATGGGAAGGCAAATGTGGTGTTACCTTTAAACCCGAAGTCTACTGCATCTATTGATCTTGTATTATGTATTAACTTTCTGCACACAAAACACAGTGATCCTTTTTTTGTAAAGCTAGAGATCTCAAATGCTCTGTCTTTCCATATGCAAAATCCACATTTTCAATGCACACACATTACATTGCCATGGAAAATGCTCCGTATGCATTGGACTGTTTTGCTAGTCACAAAAGGAAGGCCAAAGGAATTACAAGTGTGCCCCTTCTTTTTGACTCTAAAAACACTGTGTCAATGTTTTAGAATGTGTTTTGCTTTTGGAAGTGTTAAATGGTCATTGATCACGAAGGGCAAGAAATGACTATAGCAACGTGGAAGTGGTTCTCCGAGCAGAGCGTTTGCTGTGACGTGTTTGTGATGAAATGACTTCTGCTCTGAAGGAGTACATGGAGTGGCTAATCCGACTACTCAGCCCCCACACTTCCACAAACCAACAGTGATCCCAATCATAAAGGTCAAACATGGCATAGCTAAGAGATATACCTCCTTCGCCTTTTGTGGTAAGTGTGTAAACGTGAGCCAGTCCCAACCGAAACAGCAATAGTACACTAGTTCCAAAATAAAAGAATGTCTAATAAAGGTTCTATACAAATATATACTTTAAATGGAAAAAAAAAACAATCATACAACTACCTATCAAAAGCTCCCCCTTATAAAAGAAGACCAAATATGCGGAACATACATGCATGCACACGCTAGATACTTATGTCACTGAGGAACATGCACCAGGAAGTGGCAAGAAGAAGCAAGAATTGCAACAATATTGATAAAAAGGTTATGAAAGAAAGGTGCAAAAATGCTTATCCAGGCTCTAGGAGTGGAAATGGACCGGGGCCACTTGTAAGCACCTGATCCCAACGTTGGGTGATTTAACAGTGTAGAACCTAGCTTCACAGTGCTGTAGTTGCAGTTCCAACTAGGTGCAGGTGCAACAAGGTGCAGCAAGTTTTACTGGTTCAAGTGGCAAGCTGGCATCTAGTCATTTTGAGGTGTATGCCTGGTGGGGTTACAAGGTGATGTTTGACCGATGCATATCGGATGGCTTATCGGGTCTGGTTTGAAGGTTGAGTCGGTTTGAGACATTAGTAACCGTTGCTTTGAGTTGATGAGTGACAAGATGCTCCAGCAGGTCGAGTCGTGGTCCAGTGGTGCAACGCTGTGATCCTGATGGTCTGGTGCAATGTGTTCAAAGAGCTGGCAGTTTGAAGTCGTCCACAGCAGCAAGCTGGTTATTAATGCCGAACCGGTGACATGCTCAGATTGATTCGATGCAGCAGTGGTTCTATGGATACAAGTAATGGTGGTTCAAAGTTCAAGTGAATGCCAAAGGGAGCACTGATGAGTCCCATTGGTTCAAGTAAACCAAACAGAGTTTGAATGCATTTAATTCAATTTGATGAGATAACAACAGAGATGCTGGCTGTTCTGGTCTCAGGATGTTGTGTGACCAGCTGCAGAGACATTCAGGAAAAGATGGTTCTTTCTCAGTCTATGCTCTCCCAGCTCAAGGTAGATATACTAGGAGTGGTAAGACATGGTCCTCTGCAAGAGTCACCCCCAATGTGGCCTGGAAGTAGGTAATGACCAGATCCAGCCTCTACCTTAGATAACTCCTTCTTCACCTCAATGGATGAGGGTTTTGGAAAGATTGTCTCTCTCAAAAGAGGTCCAAATTAATTATTTCTTTCTTTTTTTGTTCATCTGTCCAGATGGTCCAAAAGTGATTCAAAGATGAGGTGTGAGACCCCGGCCTTATAAGCACAATGTCACATGCGATTGAAGTCTACATCAACACTGATCAGGGTAGGGGCTTTGGACAGACACTGAGAGTTGTATTTGATAGTCATTTAAAAAAAATATCTCACCAATGTTTGATGCAAATACACAAATAAATTGCCTTTCTATACACAGACACAACAATTACTTTACAAACATTAAATCAGTGCATTAGTCATATGAACAGACATATGAACAAAATCTCTTATGCCAGGAGGGGCTGGAGCCCACTCCCCGTCGCAACCCTCGACTGCACCGAAGCGCAGCCACAATCGCAAACTTGAGGTTCCTGAAATTGCGAGTAAGCAGAGACACTGCTTCATCCAAGCCCCCAATGCCTGATCTGATCAACATCAGTTGTTAAAAGCCCTCATCCGCCCCATTTGTGACGATTTTCTGAGACCCGACACGAGAAGCACACCAAAATGGCCACCGCTTTTCAGAGTTATGGTTGCTAGGCAACTCCCAGGAAATCTCATATGCAAGGAGGGGCTGGAGCCCACTCCCCATCGCAACCCTCACCTGCACCGAAGCCCAGCCACGATCGCAAACCTGAGGTTCCTGAAATTGCGTTTAAGCAGAGACACTGCTTCATCCATGCCCCCAATGCCTGATCTGATCAACATCAGCTGTTAAAAGCCCTCATCCACCTCATTTGCCACAATTATCTGAGACCCAACACGAGAAGCACACCAAAATGGCCACCACTCTTCAGTGTTATGGTTGCTAGGCAACTGGGTTCGACACTGCAGCATCCCGATTGGCTGCCCATGTCATTTCCAGGCACTCAGGCTGCCGGAAGGTGACAGCTGGCACATCTTCCTAAGGCACCCATCACAAGGCACATTCCTGTCAGTGCCACGCAACGCTGCCTGCTCTCTATGCGCACCTCGAAGTAAGTGTCTGCCCCTTCTTGTCTCTGTGTGCAAACGCTCTCAAAACTACGGCCCTCCCGCGTCCCCTCATATGGGAATGGCAGAAACCTGAATGCTCTAGGTACGCCACCCTCACGGATATCCCCCATGACTGTTAAGACTCTCTGCTACTTGTACTACAACCTACCACTATACAAGTCCAAAACAACACATGGCTGTACTTATACCTAATACGAATTAGCCTATCATAGCTAATTATGCCACCAGCATACAGCCATTGCATATCAGGGCATCATAACTATACCCTAATCTCAATCATCTGACCTAGCCTATCTCCACTGCTTACTGACATGTTGAACCAGCCTACCTCTACTGTATACTGATATGTTGAACAAGCCTATCTCCACTGTATGCTGCTAATTTCGAATGACCCTATTTTCCACTGTATGCTGCTAATTTCGAACTGGCCTATTACCACAGTATGATGCCAATATTAAAATAGTCTACTACCACAGTTTGCTCATACAACTCAAAGTTGTCCGAGAACCTGCACACTGGTTACAGCCCACCGCCTTATATCATCCAGGTGATACACACTACCCAGCCCTGAAGATGACTCTACTAAGGAAAGTGACACTCACTATGGCGACCATCCTCCCACTATGCCAAAATATACTTCCACCCAACCTCCCATCCAACACATGGGATAGAATATCGACTACTATACCCACTAGAGCCAATTGCCCTTTTTATCCTCCTCTGTCTCCTGCAGAATGGATCTACAATTTTGCCACCCCTCCCACACCCCTTATTCCATGCCCTATTGACCTGAGAAATGCCAATCATTGGCTCCCGGATAAACATGCTTGACATCACTAGCTTTGTCACTGCATGCCCCGTGCATTCTAGAAATGCTAGACTAAGATCCTGCACCTGCTTCAAGTAAACATCCCCCATATCACCCACCTTACAACCAGGGGTTGGCAAATCGCCACCTATTCCACCTGCTTTTAACACCGACAAACCAACGACCTTAGCTCCCCCACATTACTCAACCACCCAACCAAAGACTCAGTGACACATGACATCTCTACTATTAAAGGTGCACTCATTAATGCACGCTCTCTAGTAACCCACTCTACTGATATTGCAGATGCTATCACAACCAACAATCTTGACTTCTTGGCAGTCACAGAACTTGGTTACATCCAGCTGTGGGCTCATCACTCTCAATTGCTATACCAGAGAACTACATAATTATAAGAGCAGACAGATCATCCAGAATAGGGGGCGGAGTAGCTGTCATTGCTAAATCTAACCTGAATATCAGAGAGATTACCAACACAGACATTTCTTCTGCTGACCTCCTATCCTTTAAACTCCCACTATCCAGCTCCAAAACTATACTCTTTCACCTTATATATAGACCGCCTTATATATAAATCAGGTTCCCAAATAATACTATTGGGTGACTTCAACCTCAGCTTCCAGGACCCCAATGATGTAAATGCCTCCTTGATTTCAGACACCATCGTGCAACTTGGACTGCGCAACTTGGACTGCTACAACACATCAACAAACCGACATATGTCAAAGGCAGAACTTTAGACTGGCTTGCAGATGTCGATGTGACATTTCCCTAACTTGTGCCTGGTCAGACCACCATCTCATTACCTTAACCATACCTAAAGATACACAAAAAATCAAACCCACTCCAGTCCCAGCAAAAACATTAACTAGGAACAAAAGTAATATCACCATGGATAATCTCAGGCCCTTACTACACCCTAACACCTCTGCTGCTCACACTATAACCAACTCCAATCCCACATTGTTAGTCAAACTCTACAATGAGACACTGGAACTAGCCCTGAACCAAATAGCTCCACTTAAATTAAGGAAAATCAAACCAACTGTGCATGTGAACAAATGGCTCTCAGCCAAACTTAAAGCTCTCCACAACCTTAAGAGAACTGCTGAATCTAGCTGGAGAAAACCCCCCTCAATCGCTACCAAAGAAAAAATCTCTCAATCAGCTGACACATACAAAGCTGTCATCACTAACGCTACAAAAATACATTTTCAATACAAGAATCCACAATGCCAAATCTGGTACAAAATAATTATTCTCCATCCTAAGAGAACTAGAATCGCCTGTACCCCCTACCGATGACTGCATCAAGGACAAAGCCTGGTGTAAACAAAATCCAACAAGCACTCTCCAATAAAATAGCTCTATTGCAAGCGAAGATTGAATCATAAAAAGCTAACATCGCTTCTACAGCTCACGCTAGCCACACACTTAGCCCCACCCGTCCCGATTGTCCCCCCTTCCACTTCTCACCAGTCATGGAGGATGAAGTAATCAATATAATTGACAGCCTCAAGCCATCCAACTGTCTAGGAGACCTTTGTACAGCCTCTGTCATCAATGACGGTGCTAAAGACTTAGCCCCCTTTATCACTTCCCTAATCAACACCTCGTTCAAAAACTCATCAGTCCATAACAACATCAAAGAGGCATGGATCTTACCCCTACTTAAAAAACCCAACCTCGACACCAATACTCCCACAAACTATAGGCCCATCAGGACTGTCCCCTTTCTCTTAAAAATAATAGACAGAGTAGCCTACCTCCAAATACAACATTTGGAAGACAATAACCTCCTAGGCCTGGCACAATCTGGCTTTAGTCCTATGCACGGGACAGAAACTGCCCTTCTGGACCTAAAAATACAAATGGATAAAGCCAAAGACAAGGGCAAACTGGCCATTTTAATCTTGTTGGAACTGTCGGTGGCCTTCGACCTAGTCAACTACCAAATATCTACCAAACACCTCTCATCTGCTGCATTCTCCCAGGATGCCACCAAGTGGATTCGATCCTTCGTATCGGATAGAACAACCAGGGTTTTCATCCTCACGGGTGATGCTGTGGCGAACCCAGTCTCAATCCAATGTGAAGTCCCCCAAGGCTCATGTATTTCCCCCACGCTTTACAACATCTTCACCAAGCTCCTCTTCGACCAACCTTGCTGACCTGGGTGTTACATACACCAACTACGTGGACAACACCCAGGTCCGCATCACGCTCAAGGGAAGCTATGAGGAAGATGTTGCAAAACTAAATGAGATCTACCTTGAAATCCAAGCATGGATGGCCACCAACAGCCTCTGCTTAAACGACGACAAAACGCAACTGCTGATTGTCGGATCAAAGGCCCATTTTAATAAACTTGACCCCAGACACCAATCGTTCGCCATTAATGGCAACATTATAAAAGTATCAAAAAGTATTTTCCTCAAAATAAATCAACGCCACCAGCTCCTCTACAGCATACACTTATAAATGTATTAATGCCTGCAAACCTTTCTTATCCACCAACAGGTGTCTTACACTGGCAAGGGCCCTCATACTCTCCAAACTCGACTACTGCAACACACTCTTCCTCGGCTGCACCAACCACAACCTGAACAAACTACAGATAATCCAAAACAACGCCCTTAGATGCACTCTTAACCTTCCCTGCAAGGCCCATATCTCCTCTGCGAGAAAGAAATCTCATTGGCTCCTCATCTGGGAGAGAATCAAACTCTGAGCACTAACCATCACACATAAATGCCTTTATTTGACAGCCCCACGATACTTATCAGACAAATTCTCCAGACCGATCTCTACCAGACCAACTAGATCCCCATATCTATACCAACTCAACATCCCGAGGTTTAACCTGAAAACTGCTGGAGGAGCAAGCCTTCCTGTACTTGCAGCTAAATGCTGGAATGCACTTCCAATGTCTATCAGGGCTGACACCTCCTTCTGGTTGTTCAGAGCTAAGGTAAAGGAACTACTCACAAACCAGCAATAGACCATTTTCTGCCACCTAACTAGCCCATCCTTCTGGTCACTATTGTACCCGGAATCCTCGGTCTGCAACTGGGCACGCCACTTGACCTCTTGTATCACTGTATCCAATTTACGCCCTACCCATCGGACAGTGCTAGTCCACCTGTCCACATGTATTGCTGCTTTTCATTGTGTGCATACAGTTTGGGCCATTCTGTAACCCGGTCCTGTACCTTTTTCGATTGTACGGTATCACTTCTGCTCTGTGCACTGTATGTGCAACCTTCTGTAACCATTGTTGCCTCTAAGAAAAGCGCCCAGTTACCTGAGGGTTGGACCGCGCTATACAAATAAACAAACCAAACCAAACTTCATGACAGGGAACATATACATTCAGTTATTTCCACATCTTGGGCAAACATACATACAATGATTGCCACCTATTGTTACACACAGGATCAACAAGCGTGTTGCTGTTAATGTATTTGGTGATATTTCTTCTTTATTTAGCTCATACATGATAAAAGGCATTACCTTTATTTATGCATACCAACGCTCGCTTGTTACTTCATATCTAAGCTTGTCTGTTTCTTTCAACGGATATTGTGTAACACATGACAGGCACTATTTGGAATCCACCTAAGGGATAAAACCAACAAGTTCTGTCTACTAACCAACTCACTCACCTCTTCATTGAGGGATGAGATCTCGTTCATTCATGTTCAACTTTTAAGATTCTCACCAGCGCTGTGGATATCTGTTGTGCTTTTGTATGCTTGAATTAATTGGTGGGTGTCCTGCCTGTGGCCAGGCAATCACTATCTTGTGTCTTTGATCCATCATTTCCATCCAACCTATCTCTTTCTGGCCTTTGCAATAACTGTTAACTGCTTCCTGAGCTAGGCAGAGCTCTGTATTTCTGTTGGTACAGCCTTTTGAGGTCTCTGAAGGTTTCAAAGATTTGTTGTCGATGTAAAAGCATGTTGTAGTATCAATTTTAAAGAAGATGACTGCCCTATTACACTATGGTTCCTATATTAGTGAGCTATATTTGTGTGCTGTTCATGTTGCATTCTGCTTATTCCTTGGTTCTATTATGTTCTTCATGTCTTGTGATTGATATGTTCGTGTTTTTCATGTCTAAATGCACATTTGACCTAGTGTACATGCTCTTAATGTGGACTGCATATCTACTTTGTGTATAGTGTGTGCATCTATTGATGTTACAATGTCAGCTTGACTGCTTTTGCCATCTTCAGCTTAGCTTGTCTCTATATCCTTTTGCACATGCCTGTGATAAGAGCGGTATGGTTGTCTGAGTAAGTAACGCTTCTCACCTGTGTGTTATTGGATTGGGGGTGAGGCAAAAGCTATGGATAGAGTATGCATCTTCCTCTGGACAGTGTGATGTGAGATGTTTTCTTTTATCAACATTTTATTCCTACTGAAGTCATGGTGTTAGTTTTACATGCATTGGTTATTGTAGTCATGTTTGCAGTTGTGTCTATTTGGTGTGTTCTGCAGCATAAATGTTAAAGTGACTTTTACGCATGTGGATGAACATACACGTTGCATCTGGTCTATACATAAGGGGATTGCCTTTTTGTAAATTACTCATGCATATGAAGCAAATTATTGTGGTTGCTTGCTTTTTTTTCATCTTAGAAGTTAGACTTCAAAATAGTTCCAGATAGATGAGCAAATGATCTGTGTGTGCACTACACCTGTAGGGATACATGTAGTATGCTCTGTAATGTGCTTGATTGCATTGATGGCATGATGTAGGGGTGGACGTCGGTTTGTAGCATTGTTTCAGTGTGAGTTTGTGTGCATAGGTGTGAGTGTAGTGTCATTTGTCATGCTGATGACTGTTGTTGGTGGGATGCATGGGATTCTGCTGTTTGTGGTGTGGCATTGTTATTTCACAAGGTGTTTTTTGCTTTAATGTCTGTTGCTTTGAGAGTTCCCTTGGCCAAGGTCACTTGCAAGTACAGGCCTACCTGCAAGACATAAGGTAGAAGGATATTTTGTTGTTGTTAGTTGTGCATTTTGCTTTTATTTATGGGTTTGCTTTAAATAATAAATTGAACTTACCAGATTCACAATACTCCAAGTGTGATGGTGCAGGTAAAACCAATGATGCACCAAACCACGCCCCCTGCAGTCCTCAAGCATTAACGGAAATATAGGCAGTAAACGGCCTCGGCCATTGTTTGTGCAGCCTCCATGTTTTTTTGTATGGCGTACCACAAATACAGTATAGATAGTTTTGCCACACTTCAGGGAGCTCGTTTAGTTGCACTTCAGGGTGGATCAGGTTGCTGATTACACAGAGAACACCGGGAAGGCACTCAATGGCAGCATGCATAGCCGAATAGGGTATAGATGAGAACATTACACATGTCAAGAAGCGAATAAGAGTACCGCCATTGTTTAAACAGGCCCCTTAGTTAGAATTGCACAATCTTTGAGTTTAGATGTTTAATGGGAATATCTGTTGGTTCATGGTGTTCAGAAAACACAAGGGAGCCAGGGCCGAGAGGAAAGGGAGGATGCAATAGAGGTAGCTGAAACTGCAAGAGTTGGCCTTTCCCAGGGCTTGAGACCATATATTTAACAATTTGTTTAGTTTCAGACAATGGCATATGAAAACACTGAGTTTTGTTTGCCAAGTGAATACAGCAACGTTGCCAAAGACACAGCACCCCCAATAGTCAACAGGAAGCATTGCGCTCACTTTAGAATGCAGTGACAAGACTGATAAAGACAAGAAATCAGTTTTGTAGTATGGGTCCTCACCACATTTTTTATAAGACAGTTATTCATTCCATGACCCAATTAAAAGATTATGCACCTGCAAGTGGCAATGTGTATATAGACGGGAGAGCAGGATAAACTATTCAAGGTTAAGGAACAGTCTAGGACTATTGGGGCCCGGAATGGGAAAGGAGATGGGAGTGTGGGTACTCCCCTTGCTAAATAAAACATCACTCGACCCTGACATCCACACCAACTATTGCCCCATCACTACCATCCCCTTCTTCTCAAAATACTGGACAGAGCTGCCTATGTCCAAATCCAGTCCTTCCTTGAGAGCAACAACCTCCTGGGACTACGGCAATCAGGCTTCTGGGCTGGTAATGGTACAGAATCATCTCTCTTAGATCTAAAACACCAGATGGATGAAGTCAAAGACTCTGGCAAAGCTTCATTATTACTCCTGCTGGACTTGTTAGCAGCATTTGATCTTGTTGATCACCGAATTTGATGCCAGCACCTTAGATCGGCGGGACAACTCTTTGAACAAGCCACTGACTGGATCTCCTCCTTCCTGTCTAACAGATCCTCTAGGGATTTCACTTACACAGACTCTGCCCAACCTACCCCCATCTCTTGCAGAGTCCTCAAGGTTCCTACACCTCCCCTACACCATATAATGTCTTCATGAAACCACTATTCAACATCTTGGATGACCATGGTGTCTCCTGCAAAAACTACATGGACAATATACAAATCATCCTGCCTATCACAGGCAATTACACTGACGACACCAATACCTTAAAATCCCCTTCCCTCATCATTCAAGCCTGGATGGTACCAACATGCTATGCATAATGATGAAAATGGATATCCTCCTGACGGGATCCCACACTACCCTCAACAAACAGGACTCCAAATACAAAGCGTTAATCATCAACAGAAATCCAATTTCAGTCTCCAATGCAGTGAAAACGTTAGGCATGTACCTAGACTCAACCATGTCCCTAAACAGGCAGGTAAATGTGATTCCTCATCCGCAGCACACTTGACAAAATTTATTCATGCCTGTGGGCTATTCCTATCTTCTGGCACTTGCCTCACGATTGCTAGGGAACCCATAGGATCAAGATTAAACTACTGTAACGTTCTATTTGAAGGCACTTCGGCCCAAAACCTTAACAAACTGCAGATCATTCACAATAAAGCTCTTAGGGCTGCCTTGAATATCTCCCGATGAGAGTATAACTCAGCAGCAAGTGAAAATGCTCATTGCCTCCCTATTCGACAGCGGATTCTGTTCAAAACACTGGCCATTACTCATAAATGTACAACTACGACTGCACCTTAATACCTGTCCCAAAAACTTCATCAAGCCAAATCCTCAACACCTATCTGATCACTGTACACCAACTGCCTGATTCCCCCGAAATAGCCTGAAAAGAGCTGGGGGTACAAGCATCCCGGTTGTTGCAGCTGAAAACTGTAATGCCCTCACACACAAACTTAGAGGTGAAAATCATACTGGGTCTTCCATAGACACCTTAAGACTTTGCTGTTTTCAAGGTAAGCAGCATCTATGGAATGTACTCCTTAAGACAGTCATGGAGTACTGATTGATGCTCATGCTCCTGTCTACTTTGTTGTCTCTTTGTCTCTTTTTCTGTATGACGTACCATTTTTCTTTTTTATTTGCAACCAGCGCCCTGAAGTCTAAGGGTTTGGTGCACTTTATAAATGTTAAACTAAATAAATAAATAAATAAATAATAAATAAATAAATAAATGCATAGACAAAGTTTATTATGTAATGAAATGTTTCACTGACTGGAATGATGGTTATGATGTGCCTTGGACCTGTGATTTTGGTGTTTCTCTCAATATTTTCCCAATCCAGTGCCCTGGCTGTGGCTGTGGTTTGGCAGTGGTTCTGTAAATAATGTACATGTTATTATTAGTTAATCACCTTTTAGTGGTGTTTTTCAACGGATTTTGAATTGGTTCACACATTGTTAGTGATTTCAAGAGTTGCATTTTGTATATCTGTGATGGTTTTCAAGATCGTACTGATGGTTTGGGTCTCTTCTTTCTGGTGATTTACAGGGTTTCTCAACTACTCTTTTGCTTCTTCCAATGCTGTTGGCTTGAGATCATTCTCTTCACTTTTTGTGTGGAATCTCCTGTTCATTTGCTTAAACCAGCATCTCTCTGTGGATACTCCACTGAGTTTGATAGTCTTATACATGTACAGTGGTGTTATAGTTATGAATATTATATTTGTTACTCCATTTATTAATAACAGTTTTTGTTTATTGGACTAGTAATGTAAAGTTGTTATGCTACAAAATGTAATTCCGCTTGCTATTTAGGAAGTTCCTGTTCAGTTGATTTGTATAACTCTGTTTAGTAGTAATGTATTTGACCAGTAACAGCGAAGATATTTCCATTAAAGTCCTGCAGTGATTTTAATGTATAGTTATTTAAATGAGGGCAATATTGTTTCTTTTGAGACTTCTTGGACTTTTGTGGTGCCCCTCCTTATCTGGTATCTTGCTGTCCTTCTTCTCAGGTGTCCTACATTTCCTTCACGCATGCGTCATCTTTTGCATTTTCTCAAGTATCCTGTTTGTGGTTCTTTGATGTCCTGCCTCTTATTTGTGCAGGTCTCCTGCTGTTTGCATGTTTTGGTGTCACTGCAATGATTGCCACATTGCACATTTTCTTTTATATATATATTTATTAGTTTCACAGTTGGAGCAACAACATTACATTTAAACGCATAGCAATCTCTGAAGAAATGCATTATATTCTAACTTTAACTAACCCCCTCCAACACTCCTGCTTACACATTGTTCATCTCACATGCCAATCCATTTCTCTCATCTGTATCCTTTCGGGCCCAGGCATAACCGTACGAGCCGTGCTTTAAATGTCAGGGCTGGGAATGTTTGGTCATACTCGAGCAGGGGTGGCCAGACTGCTTGGAATTGATGGAGCTTTCCTTCTTTTGCAGCTGATACTTTTTCGGCTACTAAGATGTCCCAGACTTTAATCCAACATCGTCCCAAGTCTAGGCTCTCTGCCATTTTCCAGCAACAGGCGGTAGTGATACGCGCTGCCAGCAACAAATGAGTCATTAACTTCGTCCAGGCTCCTGACTTTGGATATACCCCTTCACATGGTGCTCCTAGCACCAGGGTCTTCAGGCACAGCGGGAGGCGACTACCAGTAATGTCTTGAATCATTTGCACAATGTCCTCCCATAAGGTCCGCATTAGGGGACAATCCCACCACATATGAAAGTACGAGCCCTGAGCCCCACAATATTGCCAACAGGTAGGGGGAACATAGCCTGGAAGTGGTGAATCTGTACTCACGGGTAATACCACTGGAACAACAATTTCAATGCACCCTCATTGTTTGTCACACATTTAGATGAGGCACAGCCTCTGGCCCAATTCTCCAACTGGAGGCCTAGGTCAGTCTCCCAACGGGACATGTAGACCAGGCTGCAGGGGGGCCATGAGGTCCTCCCGCAACAATCTATACCATTTTGAAATACCTCCCTTGTGTAGGGCATCCCTAATGTTAAGTTCAAGTGGGCTCATGGGCCGATTGGGCCTTATTTCAGGGTGCATAATCCAGTGGCGGACCTGGGCGTAAGTGAACCTATCCGCCTGCGAATGTTTAAATTCTTTTTTACAGTCTTCAAACGAGTGTGGTTGGCCCTCAACAAATAGTTGCCCAAGAGTGAGTAGGCCTCCTTCTTTCCACCACTTGAAAGATCCCCGTGGGATGCCCGGTGTAAAGGCAGGGTTCCCAAAGACTGGGGAGAGTGGGACCACACCCCTAGCAATCTTTTTTCTCCGTAGAACCTCATTCCATACTTACAGAGTGGTTTTCGTTGACGAGAGTAGGCAAGGCCATTGCTTACGTGACAAATGGGGAATAAAGGGTAAGAAACGAAGGGGCAGGGAGCATTGAGCTTGCTCTATCTCCATCCAACATTGAATCGGAGAGTCCACCAACCATGTGGGTACATGAGATGGTTGGGCTGCCTCTCCATATCTCAGTAGGTCTGGGATGACCAATCCCCCCAGCCCAGGGATCCCCCCATCATCACCCTCTTAGGGGTCCTGGATTTCTTCCCCATCAGATGAAACCTAATAATGTGCGTAGAAGCCTTTCCAATACAGGCTTGGAGACCTCTATTGGGAGGGATGAACAGCAATATAAGAGTCGGGGGAGGAGGTTCATCTTGACAGCAGTGATCCACCCCATTAATGACGTTTCTTATCCCGCCCATTTCTCCAGGTCCTGTTGCAATTTCTTAATCAAGAGAGGGCAATTAGCCCCATAGAGGTCCCTTGGAGAGGCCGTCAAATGAACACCCAGATAAGCTAAAGAAGTTGTGTCCCAGTGAGCGTACATGCCCACTCCCAATGCCACTGATTTCCCAAAATTAATGTCAAACCCAGCCACCAACCCAAATGATTGAAATTCTTGTAGGGCCACCTGCAAGGAGGGGAAGATGTTGGTAATAGACAAGAGCACATCATCGGCATACGTTGTGACCTTAAGGAGAGAGTCCTGTACCACCAGGGCCTGAATTGCATTATTTCCACGTATGCGTTGAGCCAACGGCTCCATAATAAGTGCAAACTTGACGGGCGATAGCAGGCATCCCTGGCATGTTCCACAAATAAGGGTGATTGGAGGTGAACACTCCCGATTGACCTGAAGTGAGGTATTACGGGCAAAGTATGTGATTTGTGAGTGAGAAATCCTGTTTTGGGGGTGTGCAACCACTCTGAGTTTAAGGGGTCCTTGGGTAAACAGTGAATGTGAGCTGCAGAAGTGGAGGATCTGGTGACTTCTCACTTCCACCTAGAAAGTAAAATAACAGTGAAAGGCGTCCTCTACTAACCGTGCTCACTACCATGTATAGAACAAAATAAGTTTCCAAAGCAAAGATAAGCCTTTGCCTGATGGCTCAAATTTATTACTTATTGGATGACATATGTGTCTGTTATCATCACAAACATGAAAAATTGTTAATATTGAGATGGCACAAATGTTAACATGAAAAAAGGGGGGAAGAGTGTGTTTTTCCACCATGAAATTCTCTCAAAATACTGAGTGTACAAAAACAAATTACACTTGTTCAATATTCAAGTACACATTTGGTTGCATATGAGTTGTTCACCACCAGCTACTGCTGGTATATCTCAAGTTATGATGGACCAAACCAAACATAGGTCCAAATAGTATTGTTTGCAAATAGAGATTATTGGTATATCCTTCATAAAGAGATTATTTGTATGCCAAGACGTGTTTCAACCCACTAGGGTCGTCATCAGGGCGTACTTAGGAATATAGAACTTGGGTTTTAGGACTGAAAAAATAATGAATTCAAACACCATATTTTTGGGATTTTCCCATGCACAGGAACAGGAGAAACAGAACATAAATGGAAAAGGTAGGGAGAGAAAGGGAGGGATGGTTGGAGGGGGGTTTTCGGGGAGCAGAGAGACAAAGGGGACAATAGGTTAATTCAGCATATTACCACCATTTTTTTTAAGTTGGCTGTCAGTGTAAAAGCATTGAAATTGTGAAACAATATCATCATTATACCACATCGTGCCGATTGATTACTAAACCTTGTGAGTAGGAAAGGAGTTTTTGGAATGAAAACATAGCGAGAGAAAGTCAATTTGTGGTGTGATACAAATTTAGAAAAGGTATTTGTATATATATATATATATATATATATATATATATATATATATATATATATATATATATATATATATATATATATATAAACCCAGTGCAAAGCGTGGACTACATATAATAGTCTTTGACAGGGTTTAGGTACCTTGGTGATTGTTTGGTGTGCCTATTAGCCATATGAGGTAATCAGAAACCTTCTTAACTCCTATTGCGACCCTTCTAGACCCTTGACCAGACCGGGTGGCTCGTTTTCAGGAGGAGGTCGTCCGTACCCCAGAGGAAGCTAGAGAGAAGCCACCTCCTTTATCCATTGAGGAGGGGTTCAGGATCGTTTCTGCATCTTCTAGATGTACAATGGCTAAGGAGACCCCTTTGTAGAAAATTGGATCGCGGTGGGGAACAGCCAGTGATACCTGATCTTTTTATCTCATAGGAATAGTGTCAGTGGCCTGAGGGCCCTCCGTTTCTGTATGGTCACTGTGGCTAGATCCTGGAAGATTTGCAGGGGAGACCCCTGGAACGAAAGTTCATCACAGGAGCAGCGTGTCGCCATTATTGCCTCCTTTGTCATATAGAAGTGGACTCAGGTGATCACATCCAGGGGAAATCATCTCCAATCGAGGGCACAGACTGTGGGTGTGATCCAACAGGGGTTGAGGCTTCTCGAGATGTTGCAGGAGGGACTGAAATAGGACACCCACATAATCTGCCAGGTTCTGGTCTGGGTTTGAAGAGGGCACCCCCCTAATGCACAGATGATTTCATCAGGCCCTGTTCTCCAGGTCCTCCTGCTTATACTCCAAAATCTTGTTTCTATACTTCAGGGCCTGGATCTTTTTGTACTTCAAGAGGTGAAGATGAATGCTTCCAGGTCAGGGGCTCTACTTCTACCAGTATTTGCTCTACCTCCAGCACTTTTTGATGTGTACGCTCGAGTTTGGTGGTAAGTTCTGTCATACAGGTGTGGAATTCTGATTTAATATCCATAAACGCCTGAATGTCCTCTTTGGTAGCCAGTTGTCTGGCTCCCCTGGTTGAAACTTGTGGCCGGATTTGGTTGTCTCTGGCTTCTTCCCTTTTTCCGCCGAGAGCAACATGGTGGTGATATCTCGGCTGTTAGGAGTCTTAAGGTGTTTGGACATAGTAGCAATATCTCCTTGAGCAATGCAAGGCTCCTGCTGTTGTAGGAGGTGACTGGTGGATGCCCCCCGGGAGCCGGGAGAGTTTGTCTTTGTTTGCCCTTGTTGTGAGGCGGGTGCCCAACTTCAGGATCCAGGCTGCTGAGGCAACTGTTGGAATACGTACATGCCTTAGTAACCCGCTTTATCTATGGTGGGGGAGGAGACAACTGATAATATGTCATAAATTCGGAGGCTCCCCAGCTACCCCTGGATGCAGCCGAAGTGAAGGGGGGAGTTTGCTGTCCCGTTAACATAGGCGCTGCTTCAGTGGGGCCTCAAGAGAAATGGTCAGTTTATCTGACAATGGTGCAGGGGGCGATCCCTCTTAGATCCAGGATTAACTGCGTGGGGAAGCTGCCCCCTCCATGGAGCCAGAATTCCCAGTGCATGGGGGCAGACTTTCCATCCCCCTCAGTTGGCTCACTTAAGTTTACCAAGCTGAGGTCCTGCGCTGCCCAGTCGTTATTCCTCCGCCTGTCCCTCTCTTCAACTCTGTGTGGACAATCGCCAGGAACGCTGCCCCCACTGGTGTACTCTTGACCGTCCCTCTTACCAGTGCCACACAGACAGTGGAGCGGGGGGAAGCAGACACACCCATCTATGCCCAGTGGGCCCACCAATGTTTTTCCCAAAGGGACGAGCAGCCTCTCTCCTGCCGTATCAGCCTGCCCAAACGTTTGTGGCGTAGAGTTGTTTTTGGCTACCCTGGGGACCGCGTTGCGTACCGCGGGCACAGCTGGTGTCTGCGTCTATTCAGCGGGGAGGACTCCTCTTGGGCCGCACTATCAGAGCAATTAGCAGTGTTGGCCTGTGGGGATCAGCTGCTCTGCACAGGGCTCCTGGGCTGAAGATGTTGCGGCCGCCTGAGCACTGCACCCCGATTCGCGGCTGGGTTTCACGCTGTGGCTCAGCATGGAGGAGCAGTGTGTCACCTCCTGCTTCTCCAAGTCAGCCCTATGGTGCCTACACTGGTATCATGGATCACCCTCTGCACTTGGCTTGCTTTGTGGTGTTGGGAGAGCGTGTTCACTTAGCACGTGGCTGTGGCAAGCTGTGGGAGTTGCTCTGCTCATTCACTGCCCCGAGAACAGACTCTCCTCTCTTCATCCTCCCTGCGTCCGTTTGCCATCATGGCGTTCTGGTGCTGCAACCTTTGGCACATCGATGGATTTCAGGCATTAGTCCTGCACATTAGTTTCCCATATTAGAACTGCTGATGCTTGATACCTTCTGACCACGGCTGATGGCTTTGCCTACTTGTAGGCTCAGTGGGAACAGTGGTTATTCTCCAAAGCAGCGGGCTTCACACAGAGGCCATCAGCAGAGCTGTCACATCTGCGCTGCGGCCACGCCCCACATTGCAGATTTTTACAGTTGCATTAGTTGCTGATTGCGTTGGTGAAATCTTGTTCATGGGCACTTTCCAGATGTGTTGTAGCATTATGGATTGTACATTGAGTGGTCAAACTGTGGGGTATGATCCGGCCAGTGCTTATTTCCTCTGGTTCGCCAGAGAACTGGTTTTATTGATGCTTTAAAAACGATGTTTTTGTAAAGACAGGTACATATGTGTGTTATTAATTACGTGTTTTGGTTTTTATCTTTGCTGTTGGTTAAGCATGAACAGTCCTGTGTTGTTTTAGGTAGCTTTGGGGCAGTTTGTTTGGCTGAACTGCAGAATGTTTAGGGGATTGCTGTTACCTTCTTTAACAATACTATATACTACAAATTAATATGAATGTGAATGCTGTTTTTACAGGTCCATGGGTGCAGGCTTGGTTATCCTCATAATGCAGGGCAAAACTGCTTTTCTTCTAATTGTGGGTCTATTTATTCCCCTTCCGGTGCTCTCTTTCGACTGCCAATCTGGTTGCTCCTTGCTGGGTCATGCGGAATCGGTCAAGGCCGACCCAGTAATTGTTCTGCAGTAGCCAATCAAGTGGCCCAAGAGTGTCATGTAGGTCTGATGATTGTTCCAAACTAAATCAGACATCACAAATTGCCCTTGGATTATTTTTGGGCTGATTTAAAAGATTTGCCCTGAATTTGTAAAAGCATGCATTAAGGAACAGAGGACTGCACCTCATGCACATTTAGTGCAAAATTGCCCAGCCGTTCAGGCTGCAGGTAAAAAGAAACCTTTCAGTATAGGAAATGAAAGGAGAAAAACAGTTGCAGGCAGGGCCGGTCTTTGCAGTCAGCCTCTAGGGGGTGCTGCACCAGCAGTCCACAGTGCTAGATTACACTTGTAACACGTTTGTTTCCTAACATTATAAAAATGAATGTGCCTGTTCATTTTTATAATGTTAGGAAACTAACGTGTTACACGTGTATTCTACCACTGGCACTGCTGTAGGCTGTGGCCTGGGCTAGGGCAGTTTCTAGTCCATTTGGTGCCCAGGGCGAAACACTAGGAATGCCCCCACCCCCGCATCCCATCCCATGTGCCACTCCCACCGCACCACGCGCACCACTCCCACTGCACACCGCGCACCACTCCAACTGCACCCTGCGCACCATTCCCAAATTACACTGTTAAGGAACTCCTACCCAAAGTCAAACAGTCTGTCACAAAAGAAATGAATTGCCATTTGCAACGGTGGGCCACTTTTTCACTGGAGCCCAAGACAATGTTATGCCCCAGTCCCACTTAGGCTGCAGATAATGAGGACTGGGCACACCAACCAGGAGACCATGAATATGGCACAGGATGCAGTATATACAGCCAACAAAGAACACAAGATGCTTAAGGGGGTCTGGAGGCAACATAAGCCAAAAGGGAAATGACAAGGAGACACCTGAACCCAATAAACAATCACTTTAACATTCTTTGAATGGGAATCAAGGGTTATGCTTTGATACAGTAAAGTCTTGACTGTTGTAAGGATACATGGACCATGATTATTTATTTATTCATGCAATGTTTGTCGGGTACCTGCATATTTATTTATTTATGCAATGTGTGTCGGATACAGGTATCCCACAAACATTGCATAAATAAATAAATTATCCATCTCCATGTACCCGACAAACATTGCATGAATAAATAAATAAACCGGTTCGTAGCTTAAAGAATATTTACTCAGCAACACTGGTCAGAAATATTATCCGCATAGTGAAGTAACTCCTCACCATTGCCATGGAAGTGATTTAAAGTGTTATTGATATATAGTTTGGAAAAGAAGCGACATGAAAGAAATAGCGCTGCTTTAAACTATTATTTTGGCAATTTTCTGTGCTTGCAGGGACGCACCATGGGCCCAAACGGGTCTCAGTTTGTACCGTGTCGGGGCCCACAGTGCGTCCCTGCAAGGCACGCCCACTCCCCACCTCACCTCCCCTCCCATCTCAATGCCAGCACGAAACCATTTAGTGATTAACGGGCCACCATTAGCACTTTCCTGCCGGCATTGTGATGGAAGGGGCTGGTTTTAGCTGCAGGGGGACCTAAAGTGTTTTTATTGGTGTGCTTATGCCCCCTACCCAAAGTGGCGCAAAAGTGGTCAGAGGGAGCCTCTGACTTCTGTAATGTCACATAGTACTTTTCTACTATGTGATATTACAGTAGGAAGGGGCAGCGCCAGCACCTGACCTGCAGAACTTTCCCCATGTCAATGCGCTGCCCGAGAAACTGGGGAATTCCATCCCCTCCAGAGGCTCCTGGGACCGGGGCAATTGCGCCCTCTGGGGCTATTGTGACCCGGGCAGTTGCCCGTCTCGTCCAGGCCAAGAATCGGGTCTGGCCTCGGCCCTCAGGCAGGGCAGGGCAATTGGCATATAAATTAGCAATATTTGTTGCTTTATTACCTTCCCCGGGCCCCAGGTTGCGCCGGCGCTGGTGGCGCCAGCCAGGCCCATGGGCGCACGTGCAGTGTGCCCTCCTCCAGGCTATCGGCCTGCACTGACACTGAAGTGTGGATCGATTGGGGCTGGCTGGTGTTGTCGGACGTGGCCATTACAGCAAAGAGGAGTGAGTGGGTCACTAAATCCTGAAGTTGTTCCCATCACAAGCACACACTGCCAAGCAGCAGCAGAATCAGCAAATACAAACAGTTGCTGGATCCTGCCCTCGCTGATTGGCCTTGTTTCAGGAAACCCGGCAGTAACTACAGCCTGTCGTGGCAAGCACACTTCTTTCCTCCTGCTTCCGTCCTCGCAGGTGAGGCCCATTGCTGCATAGGCATTTTATTTATTTTAAAATGGTATTGCAGAGATTACTGGGCCATCCAAGAACAGCCTCTGGAGGCCAGAACACTAGACACTTTTGCCAAGGCTCAAGTAGTCATGAAAAAGGAAGCGAGCACTGGTGGTGGACTCTCCTCAGGAGATCAAAAGGCTGGTTCTCGGAAGACCTGGGCAGAGTGTCACCGTCAGCAGATCTTAGACAGTTGCACGTTCCTGCAGGTTTGGATTGGTCGATCCGTTGGCCGGGCCTAATACACTTTGAGGGCGAGGTCCTGGGGGCCTGTACCACGCTTGGGCCGGTTTGGGGGTTACTACGCCCCCCTAGTTCCCGCTCCCGAGCATATTGTTCGTCGTTCCCTCTTTCCTGGGCATGCACTGCTGACTTTATTTTAGTGCAAGAGTTTCCTACATTTCACTGTTCGCTCAGACTTGTCTTATACTCTTCTTTGTTGTTGTGCTTCTTTTGTTTGGAATAGCAATCACGCTAGTCTAACGAGATAAACAAACACCTACACGAACGCACCTTGTGAATGATGGTGTGAAGGATGGATGCAGGCGCTGGACCAAAAGCTGAGCGAAGTCTGCACAGCAGCTGGTTTGGGAAAGCAACTCAGCAACTACAGTAGAAACCGTCTCCTTGGACGATTGGCCCGTCTTTCGTATAATGCAAATGCCCAGACTTGCAGGATGCATGCTTCACTTTCTTTGTTCCATTGGGGGTGACATGATGTAGCATCAATTCATGGCCTTTAAAATACCCTGCACAGTGCAGCTTCCGATCTCCTTGAACACAAACGCTGGGAAATGGCCATGACTAGCTAACGCCACATTAATCAAAGCCAGGTGTCTAAAGTGTTGGGGAATCACCTGCTCACACTTTCTGTCGTGTGACCAAACAGTGCGCAAAAGATGTTTCGGAGCGTGGGGCTCTTGATGCCACCCATTTCTGCATTTCATACACCAGCAGCTAAACACACCCTTGGGAGGCAGCTCCTTCTGCATAGTCCATGTCTCTCCCAAGCTCAGGACAATATTCTTTACCATAATGGAGAATGTGAGAAAGCGCAGGGCTGCATGGCTGGGGGGTGAGGGTGGTGGGCAAAGCGCACTATGCTTGGGGTACACTGCAGATGCTTCCCATGATACCCACAGCACTCCAAGTCCCTTGAAATGAAATTCGTCTATACACTGCACAATGTGCAAGGGCCGCTGTTATTCAAGCAGCATGCGACTAGTAATTTGCAAAAAAGTAAACTTAATGAGCCCCAAGAAAAGGTCATCTTCCACCCTTTAAGAATTTGATTGTTTTTGTTTTTATGTTGGGATGGTAGACATCATTTTTCTTTGCGATTTTACAGTTTCATGGGCCCTGGCACTGTGCCCCTTTATGCTAGTGAAGCCACTTCAGAGCCTTTGCCTATGACATGCGCAGGGCATACGCTTTTGAGCTGTTCCAACATCCACCCGACTCCCTTGCCTAATATGCAGATGGAGAATTGGGGTTTCTAGTCTGGGATGCTCCAGTTGCCTACCACCTTCCCTGGTCACTTCAGCTGCCCTCATTATGAGTAAGCCTGGATGTACTTTACAACTACAACCTTGAATTAAAGGTGATTTGATCGGATTAAATTTTCGTTCAATTTTCTTACGAAGATTAGTCAAAGTTTGCCCACCTGGCCTAAAGGTGGACACAAGGTTTCCGCTAATTTCCAGCTGTTGGCAGCTTTTCAGTAGATCAGGAGGTCAATGCCGGAGGCAGGCTTAGGAAATGTAGCCAAGGGGAATAAACTGTAGTTAATTTAGAATAGTTCTGTAGGAAGAAGGGTACAGGGAGGTAAAGAGTGCTGGGGACGCAGAGAGTTATGATACGATATGATGTGGCATTTATAACGCCTGTACACAAGTGTTTCTAGGCGCGACAAGACAAGGAGGGGGAAACAAAGTTAGGACAAAATAACGATCTTAATAGGCCTTGTGTCATTCAGATCGTGCAGGGTAGAGGGAAGGGGAAAGTGCCAGCGGGGGAAGGGGAAGGGGAAGTGCAGTTAACTCACAAGTGCAGCCACAGGTGGCTCACAAGTGCAGAGAGAAGGGACTGTAGGGTTGCAGATACAGACCCTTAAGTGCAGGGGAGCCCTGAGGCAGTGCGGGGGCAACTGGACCTGCAGGAGCCTGGGCCTGAGTTCACAGGGTGACCAGGAGACCAGTGCACGGAACAGTCAGGTGCATCAGCAGGGGAGAGGAAGAGAGAAAGCGGAAGCGAAAAGGAAGGTCTTGAGTTGCTCCTTGAACCGAAGTTGGTTCTGCACAAGTTTAAGAGAGGCAGGGAGGCTGTTCCAGAGGAAGGCCCCAGCTGAGGAGATATATCTGATCCCAACCCTCTGCTTGGAGAAGCGTCAGACCCCCAGAGAGTTGAAGGTGGATGAGCGGAGAGATCGAGAGGGAAGATGTTTTGGAAGAGAAAGTTTGAGGTAGAGCAGTCTTATGTGCTTGAATATATTTAGACTGAGTTCCTGACTTCCTTCCCAAACATGCAACAAATGCTTCATGTTCATCGCCGGGATTTAACAGACCATCCTGTGTACCCTTTTAAGTCAGTTACATATATGTGCCTCTCCCAACATCTTTTGTTGTTTGTCTTATATTTCAGCAGCCTCCCCTCTTTCCTAGCCAGGTTAGCTGTATCCCTCGTATTGCTGCTTTGTTCTTGCCCACTTTAGTCCTCTGACATTCTCTCCATGCTGAAAGACTGCACTCTCATCCAGCTTCTCCATTTCTCTTGCTTTCCCGATGACAGATTGTGTGAGTGTTCTACTTGTCTCAGCTTGGCATCAGTTCCAGGTCATCTGCTCGCCTCTGAATGGTCAGCACTCTGGTTCTCTCTGTCACTCTCCTCTCTCTGTCTATCTGTCTCTGTCTCTGTCTCTGTCTCTGTCTCTCTCTCTCTCTCTCTTTTTCTCTCTCTGCAAGTTCTATTTTGAAAGGCCTGTGGCTCTGTGGACTCAGTCACATGAAAACATACATAGACTACAGATTCAGGACCCCCTCTATCCAACATCCCCAGGAGAGGTGACTCATCACGCAGCAGATTTAAACATGCAACAGGTGCCTCCAAGTGTCCATTTAGTTACATTTGTTTTGAATAAGAAGAGTAATCATTTTTAACTGGGTGAGGCATATACCCCACACATTCCAAATAATGGTGTTACTGCATTCATATTATAAATAATGTAATCATCACAATACAAATGTGATGCCCTAAGACATTAGCTAGAGCTTTTGTAAGAATGAGTTCTAATTCACAGTAGTGGATTTGTGGGCTTCTTAAGCTTCAACAACTATAATGAAGTCAGTACTTTTCAGAAGATCTTTGAAGTTATGCCAAAGTGTGAAGCTGAAGCATAGCATTTGCTGTAGAAGAGAAATTCTAGATTGTCTAGAAATGTCTAGGAGAAATGTACATTCTTAAATTGAATCCTTGCAAACCCAGCCTTGCACTGTTAAGTCAGCGAGACTCTACGTGCTTGGATTATTTATACTGAATAATCCAAGCACGTAGGCATGAACACCTTGAAGCCATTGGCTTAAAACGTACATTTTCTATTGCATTATTTTTGCATCCAACTTCTTTTCAGTGAACTTCAAGACGGATTCCGAACTCACAAGGGAGCCAGCAATGTAGAGTTCAGAATATTGAGGCCCAGGATCCATGTCATAACTCAAATTTGGGTATGAGCTTTATTTGGTTCAATTGGTACTTGTTGTCTCATAGGTAGATGCCACTAAAGTACTCTGCATTAGGTAGAATGAGAGCTGCTGGAAGTTCTACCTACTTGGATATTTCTAAATCCAAGGAACAAAACTTTGGTTGCAGTGATTATTATTTTTATTTTTTTATTTGTTGCATTCATTTCAGTGCAGAAAACCCTGAGGCATCTAGGTGCTAGTTAAAGCAAGTGTACATTACAGTTAAAAATTTGCAAGAATATACAAGTGGTTTATAGACAAAATTGATGAGTGTACACAGATTGGCAAAGCCTCATCTCATGGTGCAGGGGGCTACTTCAGACATGCAGACAGGCATGAGAGAATACAGTTCCATATTCAGAACAAGGCTAAGAGTCACATCAGTTGGTTAGCAGCTAGATTAGGTTGCATATCCAGCACAAGGCTGACAGTCAAATCAAGTAGGTAGCAGCTAGATTAGGTTACATGCGCAGCACACGGCTAACAGTCAAATCAGGTAGGTAGCAGCTAGATTAGGTTACATGCGCAGCACACGGCTAACAGTCAAATCAGTTGGGTAGAATCTAGAATAGGTTGCATGCACAGCACAAGGCTGGCAGTAAAATCAGGTAGGTTACAGCTGAATATAGTTGCATCTACAGTACAAGGCTACCAGTCCAATCAAGTAGGTTGCAGACAAGAAAAACAACATTTGTGGAGGTGCATTATCTGGTAAAGCCTCACCTCATGGTACAGGGTGCTACGTCAGATGTGCAAGTATGTTACAGTGATATTAGTCGTGATAGGCATCAGGTGTTCAGGGATGCCTTTTTACAAAAGCAATAACGTTGAACGACATGCCCTGCCAATTGGTCTGCAATCGAATATACAGCAGGCATACATATGGGAACAGTGAAGTACTAGGTCATGGGGGGTGCCAGGAAAGTGTCCCCAAGATAGGCTGGGGTCTAGATGAGGAGTCTAGCATGGGCGGATAGTCAAGGGTAGGTGTTTCCAGGGGCCAGGGGCCAGGCATGGGTTAGTAATGGAGAAGTCATATGAGTGTAGACACCCCCATGGACTCGTGAGGAGGAGCATAGGATGAAATACCGCAAGTCACATGAACGTATATGAGGTTAAGAAAAGCATACGTTATTGGACAAACATTTGGGTGGCAATCCTGGCCCTGATAGGCCCAGCGAGGGGTCACAGGCCTTTTAAGGGGATTTAGAAGGGGGGCCAGCATCACCTTCATCAGCTACAGGCTCCCACTTCCTGGCCCTTCCTGTGCTGCCAATCGGTGGTGGGAAATGCAGCAAAGAAACAAATCAATGTCCAGGTAGGGCTGTTGAAGTGGCAGGAGCCATCTTTAAATGAAGGGGCTGCTCTCGAACACAGATAAGCATTTCAGCAGTGCTCACCTTCAGCAATCCATCCTCAGTTGAGCAATACAATGTAACAAAACCTTTGAAATTCAAGGAAAACACTTGAGTTGCAGGGACGTTAAGGTGAGAACTTAAAACAACAACATCCCTGGAACTCAGCTAAAGGCAGCTTGACTTCGCACCCCCTGTTGCGCAGCCTATGACTATAATGATGACTTTACATTACAACAATAAGCAGCACTAAGCGTGGCCTTCAGCCATGGTTAGTGGACATGGCCAAATATATTTTAACACATTAATGGGCCAGTAGACGCACCCACTCTATATTTTAAAACACAAACAGATCACCAACCATAGGCTTTGGCCTTCACCAGTGGCTACAGCCTTCAGCCATGCCCACTGTATATTTTATACACTATACAGAACAATACTGGCCAGTGGCTACATCCTTCGGCCTTGCCCACAGTATATTTTAAAATACTAACGTGCCACTAGCTATGGCATTCAGCCATCCCCACTGTATACTTAACAACACTAAGTGACCACTAGCTATGGCCTTTGGTGATGGCCAGTGAACAAAGCCTTCGTCATGGCCAAGTCCACATCCTAAATTGTTATTCAGATAATCCAAGTATAGCCGTGTATAGCCGTGGCTATGGTAAAACATAAACAAATGTGTTTTGTTTTAACACACACATATTGTATTTAAAGGACCACTTAAACATTATTGATCCATTTATACAGAATGTGCTTTTTATTGTCTACTTTTATAACTGAAAACCTGGCTCTGAAAAGGACACATTTTTTAGGATTTTCCTTCTTTTTTTTAACTTTAATATTTTCACAAAACGGGGGTGGGGAGGAATTGCCACATGAAAAAATATGCCTATGGGTGGCAGTGAACCTGGTGATTATAATGCTTCTTACCTCTCCAGGTAGGGAGGGATCTCCCGCCACAGCCCATTTTGTGATCTTTGCAACCCATAACATTCTACTGCATCAGATTGTGGTCTAGAACAGTACAGGAGGTTTGGTAGTAGTCTATGGGGTACCAGCTGAGGATGCACTTGTTTCTGGTGGTGATGTAGCCGGAAGGACAGAAGATGTTGTAGCATCAGAGGTGGAGGTGTTTCTTAGATACTGCTCTACCGACTGGGGTCTGTGTGCTTTCAGTTTATATTTAAAATGAGCTAGCCGGTATGCTTCATCGACATCATCCCAGTGAACTCTGCTGAATTAGCACCGAAGACTCCAGACTTTGAAATGGTGCTGATGCTAGAACCCTCCATAGTGTTTTTGTGCACAAAGTGCACATGACATCCTCTACCTCCTTCTGGCTGTGATGTTGTTGCCCCATAAAATATATCCAGCTTTCCGCTCTTGTCTTCATCCCATACTGCTTCTTGCGGAGAGGTAAAGCATTAGAGACCCAACCCACTTCCTCATTACTGCTGTGTTCAGACAACATGTCAAACAGGGATGAAAATAAAATAATTCAAAAATGAAACTCCCTTATAATGAAAAAACCTGTAAAAAAAGAACATAATACAATAACATCACAAATGTATACAAATCACCAAGCACAAGGCAAAGGAAAGAGATATAGGAGTAAGGGAGGGCAAAAAGGTATTGGAGAAATAAAGTCTCCAAGTTTGGACAGTTCTTGGAGGATTACACAGATGTATCAGGAACCAAGATTAAAAAAGCAATGAGGAAAATTAATGGGACTTCCTGAAAACTGTAAAGGGTATCTGCGGCGATGCCCACAAACCAACCGCTGTCCGCATTTCATAGCTGACGTTATGACAAATTCACGCTCGCATCACTGACCAATCAGAATGGGTGCTGAGGCGTGCAAGGAAACATGACATATATCCGCGCCAACAAACCAGCCAATGGCAGCACGGGATGCATAGACGCAGCTACACCCATGCATATAACTAAATCCATGCGTGCAAAATTGACCAATCAGAACAAAAGATGTGGCTGCGTGGGTACACATGGCATATATCCAGGTCAACAGACTCAGCCAATCATTTGTCGAGATTTGTAGATGCGTCTATGACAGAATCTGTGTGTGCAAATTTGACCAATTGGAACGCGCGCGGTCACTGCATGGGTAGACATGACATATATCCGCATCAACAAAAAAACCAATGAAAGCACCAGATGCATAGACGTGGCTGCACCTACGCCGTATGATGAAATCCGCGCTTGCAAAATTAACCAATCAGAATGCATGCTGAGGCTGCACGGGTACACATGACAAATATCCACATCAACAACCTCAACCAATCATTTGACGAGTTTCGTACACATGTTTAGGATGAAATCCGCACATGCAAAATTTACCATTCAGAAGGCGTGTTGCAGCTGTGCGTCAACAAATCAGCCAATAACAGCATGGGATGTGTATACGTGGCTACGCCTACGTCATACAAATAAATCTTCATGTGCCAAAGGGATCAATCAGAAAGCGCACTGCGGCAATGCGGGTACACATGACATGTATCTGTGTCAACAAATCAGCCATTGACAGCACGGGATTTGTAGATCCTGCTCCGCCCATGCAGTATGACAAGATGACAAGATATGCGTGTGCAAATCGGAACGTGTGACTTTGTGTAACCGCAGATATTCACCACACCCAAAGCAAATCACATAATATTTGTCATTGCTTTCAGTCCTTTCTGTGAACAGGTTTCCTCAGTAACTGCAATAACCTTTGGCTCCTCATACCTTACTTCTCCATCCTTTTTACCCACTTTGCACCTAATGCTCTTTTGCCTTGCCTAGCTATTTGTTCTATTTGGCTATTCTTTGTTTTATTTTGTTTTCTCTTTAAAACATTTTTCATTTTTTGTTGCATTGCCTTTTTGTGTTGTCATTTCTGTTGTTTTATATTTTCCTCCCCAGTCATACTTTTAACAGAATGTCTGACCCAACGTTTGGCGCCTTGAATCACTTTTGTATAGGTGCATTATAAATGCCATATCATATCACATAACTGGTAGCAGTTTGGATGATGTAGTCTAGGTTCAAAATCCATCCTCACCATGTAAGAGGGATACAGGAATGAAGACTGCAGCAGACATTTGGAGGTACTTTTATGTAAAGCCACAATGTTGCAAAACAGAGGCTGAGGAGGTGCAATTCACATTTTGCCAGAAGATGCTTCGACGTGGCCTTCGAATGTTCCATTACAGATTTTGGGGACATCTGCGCTTAGCAATCCTCTGGGGACGATGCATACAGGAAGGCCCATCAGCACCACACGAGCTAGATGCACGGTTCTCATTCAATATGTTGGCAAGTAACTGCAAATCCTCCATCAGCACCTGCATCCACCAGCATAACAACTCCAACCAATATTGAAGACACATCTTCACCACCTGATACCTCACATCCACCTGCTGCCATTCTACCGGCACCCAATTTATCAGTCATGAAAACCATGTGCAAGATATGCCACATATGGTTTGCCACAGGAGGTGCCAAAGTAGAGGATTGGCAAAAGGTGTGTCTGAACATCAGATTCATTGACATCCCTATTATTTTTAAAAGTGCCAATTTTGTCCCCCTTTTTTACAAAATAACAAATAAGAAAAAACAAAAACAAATACCAACAAATATTCATGTTACTTTTTGTTTTAACTCCCTTTGTTACATGTTTTAGCTTAATGTTTTTTCCTTCCCTCACTCTGGCCACCCTCTAAGTTATAAAAATAGATTAAGTGAAAAATAGAGTGCAAAAATAGATCAGTGCTTTATATAATCTATTTTATGCACTTTGGATTACAGTAATTTATATTTCCAAATTTGTCTCTGTTGCCGTGGCTATAGTGGTCTGTGACAGCCACGGCTACAAAACACATAGACACATTGGCCTGCGGATAGCCACACATAGGACTGCGTCAGATATCCACGACTGGATTTGCAATGCTGTTATTGACTCTCTCCTAGCTGCAGATACGACTTCCAGTCATTGCTGCTATTACAAGCGTTTCATAAACTCTGCATCTCATTGGCTGTTGTGGTAGCCGCGGTTATAACTTCATATTTTAATTTGTTTATTTACACTTGTATATATATCTGTGTATTCTGTAGTACTTGCAAGTTGTATTTTCAAAATACAACAGTGTAAGGGAAAGTGGGAATAGGGTACAGAAGCATGAATAGTTTCTGTAATGGTAGAATGGGTGGATAGGGGTCGGAGAGGTGGGAATGGACTTGGTAGGGGTATAGAGGGTGTGAATAGGTTATACAGCTAAGGGAAGAGATGGTAGATGTACAATGAGGGTAGAAAAAGTGTCAGTAGGTTGAGTGGGCAATCAGGGTTAGATAAGCTGGGTGAGGATAAACGGGGGAGTATAATGATAGTTGCAGCAGAGAGATGGGGTAGGTTGAGTGAATATAGAGAAAGCGGAATACAATATGTACACACAGGGAGAGACACTAGCCATTGCCACACTAATATGTCCAAAATGATTGTCACAATTTGCACTTTTCTGCCTGTAAACAAAATATATATAATAAGTTAAATAAATCAGTTACACTTGCACACATATATTTAATTGTCTTCACCCTCATAAGTAGTACACCGTATCTCTTATACAACATGTGTGAGTAGTTCACTGTTGTCTTCACATGCAATAATCATTGCGTCATTGAGAAAAAGATTCAAAATGGATTGAAAAAACCCATACAAGAAAATCCATGGTATACATTTGCAGTTTATGAGAGCTCCTTGTGAAGAACCACTGTTCCCAATAAAAGTGTATATTGATTAAATAGCAGTAAGATTGGTGGTAGGGGTCAAGATGGTGGGAGTAGTCTGAGTAGGGGTAGAGAGAGTATGTGTAAGCAGTATGAATGAAGGAGGAAACGGTAAAGGTTCCATTGTGGTAGAATAGGTGTCAGTAGGATCAGTGGGTAGGGACAGTCAGGGTTAGGTAGCATGGAAAAGGAGAAAGCGGTGGGAATGGTGCGTGGTTGGGTTAGAAAGCATGGGGGGTAGCGTCTGTGGATATAGAGAAGGTAGGATATGTTTTATATTTTCCTCCCCTGTCATACTTTTAACATTATGTCTGACAGATGTGTTTGAGGATGATGTAGTTTGAGTTCCAAATCCATCCCTGCCACAGAAGAGGCCTATAGAAAATAATACTTGTCCAGACAGGGATAGACTGGGTAGAGGTATAGAGGGTGTTGATATGGTATATCGATAAGGGAAGAGACAGGAGGGGTACAATAAGTGTAGAAATAGTGTTAGTTTGATGAGGTAACAGAGGTACTCGGAGTTAGATAAAATGGGTGAAGATAAACAGGGGGGTGTATGGTGGGTGGTTGCAGTAGAGAGGATGTGTTAGGTTATGTTATGTTATGTTATGTTGATTTATACGACGCACTGATACCACCCAAGGGCAATTTCCAGGCGCTCATTTGGCTCTGCAAAAAAGAGGATAGGGTTGGTTAGTGAGGAAAGAATGATAGGATAGGTACAGAACCAGGAGAAACTGGCATCTGTGTGCGTTGGCTTGCAGATGGTAGGTTGCTTGCACTGGCTTGTTGTAGCCGTACGGGTAAGGTCCAGTGCCTGGGATGTTTTCCTTGTGGCTGTTAGTTGTGTTGAGATGTGCCTGTGTGTTTTATGTATATATTATTTTTATTTAGGGTTGTGCACACTGGCTTGTTGTATCCGTACAGGTAAGGTCCAATGCATGGGATGTTTCTGTGTGACTGTTATGTTGGGGTGTGTACGTGTGTTTTATGTGTAGATTGGCAGTGTTTAGGTTGTGCGCGATGCATTGCTGTGTCCTCTCCTTCCCTCATCTCTGATTGTCTAATCGCCATTCAAAATTGGTGTGCCGTCAATGATCTATGTCTAAATGCCAACAAGACTGAGATCATCTTTCTTGGTACACCAGCTCCATCCCTTCCTCTCACTCTCTGGCTGGCCCCCTTCGTCCTCCTCCCACCCCCATCTGTGCAGCTAAGAACCTTGGAATTATCTTTGACTCTACACTTTCCTTCTCTGCACACATCTCTGATGTCGCCAAAGAATCAAACATCTTACTTCACCTCCTTAGAGGTACTCTGCTTTCCTCTCCTTCCCACAAAAGCGCACTGTCTCCCAAGCTCTGGATCTTTCCAGACAGGATTACTGTAACAGTCTCTTTCTAAATCTACCTGCCTCCACTCTCCACCCTCTACAATTAATCCAGAACAGGACTGCAAGACTTGTCCTTGGCCTCAAGCCCTGGGATCGTATCTCTCCAGCCTTGAAATCCATTCATTGGCTCTCAGTGGATGCAAGGACTAAATATAAAACCCTCTGCATTGTCCACTAGGCTTTCTGGGGACTGGGTCCAAAATGCCTTCAACTATCCCTCCGTAAATACCTCCCCTCTCAAGCCCTTCGCTCCTCTACTTCTAACTCCCGCAGGGTTAGTCCGTTTGCAAAAAAACGAGTTGGGGCTAGATCTCTGTCTTCGGCTGGTGCCTCCCTTTGGAACAGCATCCCGACCACCCTGAAACTTGAGGAAAAACATCTTCGGTTCCAGAAACTTCTCAAGACCTTCCTCTTTGCTTCTGCCTTTGCCCCCTTCTCCCTGTTGATCTGTTTCTTCTCTTACCATCGTGCACCTGGCCACCCTCTGTTCTTTCGGGCCCAGGTACCTGTTCACCCTGCCACCCTCCTGCAGTGCCTGCAGGCCGCCACCTGCACTAGGGTTCTGTATCTGTACCCATACAGTCCCCCTCCCACTTTTCTTCTGCACTTATCAGATATTCCTTTCTGACTAACTTTCACCTGCCACTTGCTGGCTGCACTACCATGGTTTATCGCCCTTATTTATTATTTATTCTATTTAATATTTATTCATGTTTTCTCTCCTCTGCCTCGCACTTTCCACTCCCCCCCTTTCCAAGCACTTTTCCCCGATTTTCCTTTTCCATGCATTTGCGCTTTCTTAAATGTCACTGGGCCTAGTAAGATCGCTGTTTTTCTGTTTTTTCTCCCTTGTTCCCCTCCCTTTTTGCCTGGTCGCGCTCTGAAACACTTGTGTATGTGCGCAATATAAATTAGATTTCATTTCATTTAATTTCATATGGGGAAGGTCCAGTGTCCTGGTTTGTTTGTTGTAAGTGTGTGTTGCTTGTTTTGGGTGTGTGTTTAGGGTATAGGTTGGCTAGCCCAGTGTGTGACAAATCTACAGTCATATCTGTTGTGACAAATTACTTATCTCTGCAATTCTATACAAGTGTGGTGCATGGTTATTCTTCTGAATTCTATCTAAATGTGACACCTGGCTAAACTACACAATTCTATGTAAGTATGAGGCATGGTTAATCTTCTCAGTTCTATCTGAAAGGGATGAATGGCTAATCTTCACAATCGTATCTAAGTCTGGCACATGGCTAAACTTCATAATTCTCTAAGTGTGATGCATGGTTAATTTTCACAGCTCTATCTAGAAGTGACGCATGGTTGAACTTCACAATTCTATCTAAGTGCGATGCATGGTTAATCTTTACATTTCCATCTAGGTGTGACGCATTGCTAAACTTTGCAATTCTATATAAGTGTGATGCATGAATAATCTTCATAATTGACTGTAAGTGTAACACAACATGGTTCGTCTTCACAATTCTAGGTGGGCACATGACTAAACTTCACAATTCTCTCTGAGTGTGATACAGGGTTAATCCTCATAATTCTATCTAAAAGTGACGTTTGGTTTAACTTCACAATTCTAGAGACACATGGTTAATTTTCACAATTCTATCTACGTCTGACGCATGGCTAAATGCCAGATATGGCTAACTAACACAATTGGCCTAAATGTCACATATGGCTAAGATAAAACCATGCGCTACATGCAGCAGACTACAAGCTTTTAGGTAATACGAGTGGTGGGACAGTTTAATGGGGAGCATTAATGGCTTTTCCCCCTGCCCGGACCTCGTTTACCTTATCAGTCACTGCTGGTTGACGGCTGCGCTGCAGGTTCCAGAGGCGAGCTATGGCAAACATGGTCTGCTTCTGCAGTTGAGTAAACGTAGAGAAGGTGGGATACAAAACAGTCACACAGGTAGAAACACTACCCATGGCCACAGTAATAAGTCCACAGTCATTATGTCAGAATTTGTGCTGCAACAACATGGCCCTTCAACTGTCCGAAACAGTGCTTGAGTACATCTGTCCTAATCAATTATCTACTATGTGTCCACTAGAATAATGTTGAAAATACATACAGGAAGACCCACAAGCACCACAAGTTGATGATGCATGGGCATCATTCATCAAATTGTCGTATATCTGCACCTCCTCCATCACCACCTCCATCCACCATGGCAAAACCTCCAACTATCATCAAAGCCGCAACTTCTATGCAAAATCCTATGCATTATATAACCACAATTGGATTGTCCCAGCCATGGCCATGGCCATAGTAATATCTTCACTGTGATTATGGGTCTCATTACATGGAAGGCGGTAACCATGGTGCTATTAGCGCCATGATTGCCGCCGGTAATTTACCGATTCCACCATGGTGGATGGCGGAATTACCGCCCCATTCCAAGGTTGGCGGGCGGTAATTCCCCCATTCACCATTGGCCCTTCCCCATTCCCATTGAGCCCTTAGGGCTCAATGGGAATGGGGAAGGCGATAATTATGGTACCGCAAATTGCAGTGCCGTTATTACCTCCAAGGTCCCTTTGCGGGTCCCATCCTTAACGGCTGGCAAAACCAGCCGTTAAGGTAGGGACTCGCGAAGCGACCTCGTAGAAAGGCGGTAAGGGATTACCGGTACCGGTACCCTTACCGGTACCGGTAATCCCTTACCGCCATCCGTGTAATGAGGCCCTATGTAATCATTTGCGCTTTTCTGTCTGTAAAAAAAAGATCATATTATTAGTTAGGCAACATACTTTCTGAAAAACAATGAGTTACAGTTGTACACATATGTTAATTCCCCAGAATGATGTGTTTATTTCAAATGTTCATGTTTTTTATTGAAAAGTAACTTGTGTAGAAAAAGGGAAATAGTTCAATATGAATGCTGTTCTTTTAAAAATGTATTTTTAGCAGCATTTTATGCAAAGTAAAAAATAAATGCATAAGTGAATTAGGAGCCCCACCATTTTTACCTTATTGTACCTTATTTACAAATACAAAGCAGTTGTAAAATATTTCTACAATACTGCTAAGTGGAGCTTGTGTTCTATGTTGGCACGACATGTAATCTGATAGCAGTGCTTATAAAATAGTGTAGCTTTATATGTAGAGAAACTGACTATATTTTAGGGATAGCAATTTGTGAGGGCATCAGAGTGTAACACAGCTAATGAATAGGTAAATGAACAGGTATGGCTATATTTAATACAATCTCAGTAAAACAATCACAATAAATAAGTGTATGATAGCTGAAACATTTTTCTAATTCTTCAAAGTTAAGAAGAGTGAACATTATAAATACCCTTATGCTACAATTAACTGCCACTTGATATGAGCTGGTGGAAAATAGTGCCAATATATGCCATCTGATAGCAGTGTTTAATGTAGCTGACACACACAACACTACAAATATACCTTTAAATATGTAATTATTTACTTACACTTACTTTCACATCAGCCACACACTCAGCGGGTGCACAGTGTGAGTTCTGCAATTGAAATGAGAAAAGTGGACAAAATGGTGGCTTTTATACTTTCAAAATGCACAGAAAGGGGACTATAATAAGCAAAGTACTAAATTGGCCAACACATTTTCACTGCAACCTATCGCAGACAAGTATACAACCAATTGCAAACACTGAAACACATTGAACATTTTTTTTAACAGTCTTTTTATAGCTGCAGCTATTCAACCCACGGCCAGGGGTTGCTAGGTCTGGAAAAGACCCAGGGCTACGCTAATGTCTGAACTGTTGGGACTGGGGGCTAGCTAGCCTTGTGTTTGTAGATCCTGAGATTCTATCCAGGGCTACAACCAAAAGACCAGAGGCTATAGCCCCTATTGCCCCCCCTAGCAAGCCCTCTACCCGCAGCTACAAACACTTGCTTCTAGCCACAGATACACATACGTTTTTTACTAACTCAAAAACAGACATTGCCAACCTCTAAAAGTTCAAATGAGAAAACAGTAGATGTGAAGACATGGAATCAGGAACAGATATCAAACTGTATGGTCTAACATCCACAGAATAATATGATTATTACAGACAATTGTATGGCTTAATACCAGCAGCAATTTACATAGCCGCCTGTAACACAGCAAACAATCAACTGACATGATAAGTTAATGCGCTTACATACGCCTGGCTGCATTCTGTATATTGCTGCAGATATGACAACATTCAGTGGAGTTGTTTGTTTCGTAGCCAAGGCTATCTGGAAAAACGGGTTGGGAAAAATGCTTTCCTGTACTCCCAAGCCCTCACCTTCTCTGGCCTCTCCCATTCCCCCATAAAACTCACCGATTCTGTGACGCAGTTTCAATCAAAATGTTAGTTAGCCACAGCTATGCATCCCGTCAAAATACACGGCGCATCCGTTGCCTGTATATAGCCACGATTACACATGCCCCTACAGATAGCCGTGGATACGCATACCGTGCAGTGATTAGCATTGTCATAGCTGCAGCTACCCCCCAGTTATTGCTCTGATTATCTGGGCATAAGATTCGCTCAATCAGATTGTTACGCAACCACGGCTATTACATTTTTACCTCAAAGATTATTTATATATGTGTACATTCAGTAGTCCTTGTAAATAGTTTTTTGAGATATATAGAGTATAAAGGATAATGGCAGAACGACATAGTGGGGATACAATGGTAATACAAAATATTTAAGTACGGTGAGTAGGTGGGGAGTCAAGATTAGGTAACATGGGAGAGAATAAAGAAGAAGGGAGTGTTGTGGGTGGTTGGTGTACAGGGGATGAAGGGAGGTTGGGTGGATTATTGAAGTTGGGATACAGTAGGTGCAAAGAGGTAGAGATACTACCCATGTCCACAGTAATATGTGCACAGTAATTATGTCATAATTTGCACTTTTCAGTTTGTAAAAAAAAAACAAAGAATATATAATTAGTTCGAGAACGCAATCCCAATGCGAGACAAGTACTTATAAATCCCTAGTACCCACACAGTTGAGCAAGCTTGCCAAGCTAAAAATAAAAAAAACAAGGGGTTGCATCCGCCCTCTGAAAAAAGGTATGCTGTCCACCCTCATGTGTCCCTCACTTGTACCCTGAAAAACAGACACAATCAGGGGCAAATAACTGCACCAGTGTACAAGATTACCACATCGTATGCAACATTGTGGGCAAATACTCATGGCTTGGCTTCTCATCATTTCCCATCCTCACCCCCACGTGCGGCTCTCAACAAAGCTCTGGTTCATAAAGATGATTTCAAAAATATGCATACCTTAGTGTCACTGAACTATATAAATCCTTATAGAGCTATGTTAGGCAAAAAGTGTACAATTGTGGCAGTGTTCCCACGCTCTTGACTGGGAGACTTCAAATACCAGAATGCAATTCAAGAAAAGGCAACACATGCTCTCTTAGAGCTCTCAGTGGACACTGGGGGGAACATAGAAGGTCCGTAAAGCATATTAAGGCATTATATATTTTTTATATTTTCGTAGGGAAGTGTCATAGCAAGCCATTTTTTACCCACTGCCACAGAAACTGCGCACAAAGCTTGTGTAGGTCTGCAAAATATTTCTTACCAGGCCAGATAGGTACATTAGTGAATATATACAGCAGTTTAGGAAGTAGTATCATTTTGATCAGTGAAAATCTCCCCACTAGAGATAGTGGAAGAGGGCGCCAGCGCGTTATCTTGGCTTCAGCCTGTTCTGCCGGGGCCAAGTAATTGTCAGCCAGGAGGGTGTCTTTGGTCAGGGACACATGGATTCCCAGATCCCAGATATTTAATCCCGTCAGGGGACCAGCGGAGCGGGTACTCAGTGGCAGGGCACACAGTGGAGCTTGCGAGAGGGAAGAGTTCAGACTTGGCATAATTGAATGTGAAACCAGAATATGTACCGATGCGGGTGATGTCACGCAGTATTGGGTCCAGGTGGTCATTTGGATGAACAGCAGCACGTCATCCGCGTAGAGTGAGATAATTTCGGGGGTATTCTGTAGCCATAACCCTTTACGTGAGTGATGCTCCCTAACATAGTCCGCATGGGCTCGATAGCCAGGGCAAATAAGATCGGGGAGAACGGGCATCCCTGACGGGTGCCTCTGAAGAGAGGGAACAGATCGGAAGTTTTGGAGTTGACACGGACTCTGGCAACCGGGGAGGTGTATAGCAAATTGATGTATGCGATCATCCTGGGTCCTATGCCCATGGTCTCAAGGGCGAACCACATGTACTTCCAGGACACCATGTCAAAGGCCTTCTGGGCATCCAAGGTGACCACGACCGCACTCACACCCTGATTGATTCATGCCATGACGTTAAGAAGCCTTCTGATATTGTAGGACGTAGATCTCCCGGGCACAAAGCCTGACTGATCATCATGTACCATATAGGACATGACAGGCAGGAAGCAGTTAGCGATCACCTTGGCGAAAATTTTAGTATCCAAATTCATCAACGAAAGGGGCCGGTAGGATCCACATTCACTGCTAGACTTACCAGGCTTAAGCAGGACCGTGATGACGGCCTCACATAGTGTCGGGGGAAGGGATCCTGGCCTGAGTGATTCATTCCACACCTCAAGCAGTTCCGGGGCCAATATTGCCATGTGCTCCTGATAAAATTCAGCCGTTAGCCCATCGGGGCCCGGTGCTTTACCTTTAGGGAGACTGGATCTGGCATCCACTATTTCGTTCAGTGTAATAGGGGAATCTAATTGGTCTCTATTGGCAGGGGAGACACAGGTGGTGGGTATCCGTTCCAGGAGCTCCCGCATCTGGGAGTCACTATGTTCAGGGGGCTGGGAGTATAATTCCGAGTAGAAGCCTGTAAAGACCTCAAGGATTTGCTGGTCGGACCACTGTATGACACCCTGACTGTCCATGACGCAGGTTATTAGGGATTGGCCCCACTCCCCCCTTGCCAACGCGGCCAACATTTTGCCAGGTCTGTCACCCTCGCCGTATTTACGTGCTGCCTGTGGACGACTGAAGTACTGGACTTCCCTAGTGGCCTGTTCATTGAAGATTTTGAGCTCCTCACTGATCTGGGAGAGGACACTTGGGTCGATCGAGGCCGAGTGGGCACGTTCCAGGTCCCGTAATTTAGTTTCGGAGCGGGACAGGGCGGCTCTTATGGTTTTGAGGACTCCCGACTCTCTAGAAATGGACGCGCCCCTGATGAAGGCTTTGAACGCGTCCCAGTGGACCCCGAAGGTGGTGGACTGCGGCAAATTGTGTTCAAAATAAGTCTGAATATCGACGAGGATGTCCGCCTTGAATACAATGTCCTGCAGAGAGGATGATTTGAATCGCCATGTTTTAATAGTAGGGGCAGGTATCCCCAATTCCAGGGTTATCAAGATCGGTGAATGATCAGACAGTGTGCGCGCGAGTATCCGCGATTCCACTACCCTGCCCGGCATAGGGCCGGACAACATAACCAAGTCAATCCTGCAGGAACTGTCGTGAACTGACGAGTAGAACGTAAACTTGCGCACTTGCGGATGTAGGGCCCTCCATGCGTCGTGAATGTCTGTTGGCTATGGCGCAATGTAGTACAGTGTATCTCCCCTCGGAATCTATATAACTCTTGTGGAGAACAAACTTAAGTGATTTATGAATCATCGTCACCACCCCTCTGGCGCGCGTGGAATATGAGGTGAAATATCTGTGTGGACCCCATATTGGTGCAATACATTTGGTCAGAGGGCCCATTGAGTGAGTCTTCTGCAGGAGCAATATTTAACAGCCGTGTCTGTTGGTGTACGCCATAATTTTACGAGCCTTGGTGTAATTGCTCAGATCCCGAACATTGCAGGATTTCACCGTTACAGGCATGTCAATGGTTTAAGTAACATCCCACCACTGTTGTCGTAAAGTGAATCCAGGGCGGAGACCGCCCCCACCGGGGCCCCCCGATGCGCTGTGGTCTGCCAAACCACCTCTGCCATTTTTCCCCATAACACACAACAAGCCCGCTCCACCCCCTCCTGCACCACCCCACACACCCTCACTGCCCACCCCCAACTTGTAGTGTGACCCCAACAACATAAGTGCCAACATTTCTCCAAGCCCAGGTGGCCCCAGTTAAGCCAGAGCCACCATTCAACCGTAGGGCGGTGGCTAGCACCCAACATGGGCGTGCCCCTTCCACAGTCCAACCTAGGTCCAGCAGTAGCGGCAACCAAATGGAAATAAACAGAATCATTGCAAATGCAGCGAGGTGCGCTGTTGCCATGTGGTCGGCATCTTGAACATCAAAGACGGCCAGCGGATGCTGTCTGCGGTGGGTTTCTGCGGTAGGCGGATCCAATGTTTGGCCCCCGGAGCAAACATGTGTACCATAAGGAGCAGGTTTCGGATGTACGAGAATTCAAGGCAAGCGGCGGATTTAGGCATCCAGAAGAAGAGGTGATGGGTTACTCCAATTCCAGAGCGTGGTTTGTGGCCTGGCCGATTGTAGCAGGGAGGCATCATTACTGGGTAGAGAGCAACGTTGCCATATTTGCGTTGTGAATCAAGGATCACCAGATAGTGTGGGCATCTTCAAGAAGGGTGATCAGAGGCTATTCAGCGTCGGCGAGGCCATCCCCTGGATTGTGTAGTGGTATTTGTGACTCAATAAATTTCACCGCCTCGTCAGGGACCGTGAAGAAGTCGAGTTTTCCATTATGGGTGAGTTTAATTCGAGCCGGAAACAGGATGGCATAAGGGACATTGCGCTCCCTGAGCAGCTTTTTTACACCTAGGAATTGGCGTCTCTCCTGTTGAACCGCGACTGAGAAGTCGGGGAAGATCCTGATGACATTGGCCTCTAAGCGCAAGTCCCCTTTCTCCCGTGCCAGGCGGAGGATGAGGCCTCTGTCCCGGTAATTTAAAATTATGGCGATGATGGGTCGCGGGATGTCGCCCGGCTTGGGGCGAGGGGACAAAGCACGGTGGGCACACTCGACTGTAAAATATGGTGACAGAGCCGGATTGCCCAGGCGATCTTTGAGTAGGCTCTCGACAGAGTCTTCCATGCGTCCCTTGAGGGCGTTCTCGGGAACGCCAACAATGCGTAGATTATTTCTGCAGGAGCGGGATTCCAAGTCGTCACACTTGGCCTTCACTGCCTTCATGTCTCGTGACAGGGATGCAACAGTGATCTGCAATGAGTGTATTTCGTCCTCATTTGTAGAGATTCTGCTTTCAGCCTCTGTAATCCTGGTCCCGGCTTGGTCTACACATGTCCTGAGCGAGGCGACATTCACGTTTATGTCATCCAGTTTCTCGTGGAAGGAGGCAAAGTTTTTGGCCATTGATTCCATAAGGGTGGTAAGGTCCAGTCCCGATGTACCAGGGTGGGCATCAGCCTCAGGGTCTTCTTGTAAGGGTGGCGGCGGACTCGCCTCAGCCCTCGAGATGGCTCTAGCAAATGTATCCATGGCTCCCTCCTTGGCAACCCCTTTCTGCCTGTTTTGGCATGCCTGGGTAGTGGTGGATGTGAGGGCGGTCTGCAGGCAGCGCCCGTGGAGAAAGCAAGTGATGGGGGCTTCAAGGATCCGGCCAGTCACCGAATAGCGACTCCACAACAGCCAGGCCCCCGCTGTGACAGAGGCAAGTGTCACTAGTAATATTGGGTGGGGTAGACGTCAAGCTCAGGGCGCAGCGTAGCCAGGCCTCCAGCGCAGCCAGGCGGTCCAGATGTCAGGGCCCCTGGCAGGCCAAGGGTTCGGTGTGTATAACTGCTCTTCAAAAGTCCAGTGTGCGGCCCACAGCCTCGTTAGTGCGGCCGCGGCGGCTGTGAGTCCCCCCGCACTCCTCACCTGGATATAGCTGGAGCTTGGGGCATGGCCCAACACTCACACCGTGCGTGGCTTCTCCGGAGCTCTGGCTCACGGGACACGCCCGCGGCGCTCTTCCTCGCAGGAGCTCTGGCTCCTGGAGTAGGGGTGGGGGCGGGAGGGGGAGAGAGGGGCCACGCTCCGCGCCGGGCCAGTCCCAGCTTCACTTCCCAGCAGCGCCACCTGCAACAGCACGCAGATGGCCGCGGCCACCCGCAGCCGCGCCGGGGCCCCGCCCGCCCACCAAGGGCCGATGAAGGTGCGTCCAGGCATCCCAGAACCGCCAGACTGGGGACTTAGCCTTGCGGGTTCCTGCGCCAGGGTACAGCAGCCAACCGCACCCCAGGGCAGTCGCACACGTCCAGGCGGCAGCTGGCACATGCGCCACAGTAAGGCCCCCAGATGGCCAATCGACGCCAAACTCGCAGGATGAGAGCAGTAGATGGTCCCCAGCAACACCAGCCGATGGCAGCCCCCAGGGATGCAGTGTTGCGCAGATGGTAGCAGATTTCTGCCGAACCACACAGAGCTTATTTGCTAGGCAGCCATCATGGGCTGCTCAACAGCGCCACCTCCCCGCTTTACTGCTTAGTTATTTCACTTGTAGTTTAGGTTGCTCTAGCCATGTTGCCCTAACGGAAATATAACAACGCTAAGCCCCACCACCCTCATATCAGAAATTGAGGTTGGCCCCACCTATAATGTGGCTTGCAAATGTCTTTCCTGTGGTTCATCAGTAAACGGCATCTAGTATCTGCTAACTGTGGAAAACAACTGCGACTCAGACTTCAGTCCCATTCAGCAATTGCTCCTACGCTGCTTTGTATTTGATATTCATTTCTTACCACGTTGCCTATCACTGGTACTCCAAACCAGCCTTACGGTGCTCGCAGCCCACTGAGCAACTAACACGCAGATCACTCCTAGCCTTACTGACTAATTTATCTCACAGTATCCTGTCACTAGCTTACCTAACATTTTAATTGCCAACCACTGCCCTACTGAGCAAAAGGCTCCACATTGGTCCAACCTAAACCCTATAAAGGGTTTCTGACTCCCTTAGCCTGTCAAGTTTCAGACAGCCAGGCCCTCTGCTAACTCACCATTGAAAATACCAAACTTCAGTCAAAGGTATATGATCCCACATTTGCCAAGTCCAATGCCTTACTTGACTCCACCATTTACCAACTTCAGTGCACAGTATAATTGTGTCATGCCAAGTTGCAAACCAAATCTAATTCTATTTGTGCTCATTAGCACCTCTCTAGCTATGGCTCTACCATCCCCATCACCCTCAACTACCCAGCTGACAGCACCCCTACGGTTAACAATGTATATGTCTAGTAGTAAATCGTATTCACTGGACAACAACATAGCCACATCTGTCCGTACCTGTGACCAGAGAAATAATAGACTTAGAAACAGGACAAGAAACTACTCGCTGCCTCAAAATCAAAGGTCAACATTGCATATTTCTAGTTGTAAATCGCACTCACTGGATAACAATATAGTCACATCTGTCCATACCCGTGACCAGAGAAACAACAGACTTAGAGACAGGACAAGACATTATTATTTGTTGCATCAAAACCATAAGCCAGCATCCCACCCCGGGTACAACCCAAACATAACTAGATCCACTGATACTAACCTAGCTGAGGAAATCACTATCACCCACGGGACAGAGATTAAAAGAACTAACGCCACTAGTCGCAGGCCCAAACGTTCAACTTGTACAACCATATCTATACTTACTGACGGTAAAGTTGGCAACGCATCCATGCTCGGCCTTAAAGACCACATATGGAAACTATAGCACAATAACCATGTACTAAAATGACACGTCAGACGCAAGGTTCCTTTTCAAAACAAGTCTGGTTTATTTCAAAGTATTCTCAGTCAGCCGACTGGGTCTCACCGCCTCAGGACGTGTGTTCCCAAACACTGTGAGATGCGAGAGAGAGCGAACAGCGCTCAAGCAGCAATATATATACATTAGACTTATCCTTTGCTAAAGCAATTCGACCCACCCTCTTACATGTCATACAGGCTAGGGTTCAGTGATTGACAATTATGACAATTATGACACGTTATGACAAGTCTTCATTCAGCCTAAACATAGTTATTTTAGCAAAGGCAGCAGAGACAGCTTTCTGTTATGAGGAACATGGAGCTCTGGCTTGGCAAGGATATTGTGTTCTTAGCAGGGAAACATTCCTTACTACGTTATCTGTGTGTTTCGGCTCATGAGCTAAGGGTCAGATAGTTCTGAAGCAGAAAATACCACTCTCCGCGAAGGAGCACTGCTAGGAGAATATAATTCATGTTGTACTGCCTTTTACAACAGCGCTTGCAGGACAAACTGGGACCTGGACTACTGATTAGATGTGGCTTTTGCTCCACTTCAAGGACTCAGTAAGAGAGAAAAACAATGTATTTCTGCACAGTTTGACATTCCTGTCTGTGTTAGTGTTTCAGCGTTCAAGCCGTTGCCTTGCACGGTGTGTGAGTCTAAAGCATGGAACACATTTGCAAAGTGTTTTGAAAGAAAAGAAAAAAGCATATGGCCGACATTTCACAAAATGGACGCCCTCTGGTTACACTGACGATTCTTAGATTGCTTTGTTTGTCACATGATGCGATTGGCTTCCGGCCAACATATTATATGTATCATTCGACTATAGGGTTACTTTTCTGGCTTAACTAACCCTCCTTTTGGCCTTAAGCCAATAGCATCATCCATACATCGCGTCTTCATCGGACCACGTGTCCAATTCCGAACTACCCATGCTGCCATAATCGTCATCAGAAATATGAATTGCCATAAATTCTTTAATTATTTCATTTTCGTGTTGTGCACCTTCACTTAACATGCAAGGAGGTTTCGTTCTAATTGTATGTACACACTCATTTGTAATTTGGGAGCAGAGGACTGGCAGGCATTGTATGCAACAACAGCAGAATATGAGGATTCCAAATATCATAACCAAAATTGCAATTAGTTTCCATCCCCATGATCGTAGCAGTTCCCAAAACCATGAACTTATATTCAGATTCCAACCTCCTGCGGGGACATGAATTTCAGAATTTAGGACATGCAATTTCTTAATTGCATCAAATATCGTGGGGGAGGAGCACTTACGAATACACAGAACGCTGACCACACCAATTTGTATACTCCTCCACGATCAGCCAAAATTATATCAAGCATCATTCTATTCTGAAGTGCGATTAATCTGATTGCTTTTTGTTCCAATGTCATATTATAGAGTATATCTGTTGTTCCATTTATCGTTTTTTCTAACACCCTGGACAGTTTTCTTATATTCCATGAGTTTATTGCTTGCCCTCAAAATTGTATAAATGATTTCACTATATCCCCAACAATCTGTCCTGCGGTATCATCTCGTTGTGGCCGAGATCTAGATAATTTTGCTATTTCAGAAGTTTTGGAAAGAAATACACCAGGTAAAAGTATACCTAAATAACAGGTCCCTTCCCAAGTTCTAGGTAACCCTGGATAGGCCTGATCTCCACATATAAAATAGACAGAACCTCTTTTCTTCTTGTTCAAGTACAGCAATATTCATGCATCTAGTGAATGTTCCCACTGGGTAGGAACCTTTTTCCACAAGCAAAATGTGACAGAACGTGGACTATGATTAATAAAATATAGGAGGGAGGCAAAGCATCCTTGTTTCCTACCGGATCTGTTTTTAATGTGCTCAGGGACGGGTAAGGCCTAGAGAGCCCATCTACTGGACTTGTTGTTACTGGTTTTATTGTGCTTCTGCTTGTAAATACGGAACAACCCAACGGTTCCAGTACCAATCTTTCAAATTCATTTATGTTTGTTCCATCAAACTGACCAGTGACACTATCATTCCATTTTCCAAAAAATAGCGTTCCTAATGATGCATAGCAGGCGGTATTAAGTGGCAAAGGATGTACATATCAACCCATTCCTCTTTCCCCGTGCTGGGGTAAATGGGAACATACCCAACAGTTGGACCTATTCTAGATTGCATGGGTCATACTCATAATCAATAGTAATGTATGATTATCATATCCTTTTCTATGTTTCACTTCTTGTGAAGGGAGAGTATAAGAGAGCACATGTACTGGGCTGCTCATGGTAGGAGCATTGGTAGCAGTCAAGAGAGAGTTTAAGGGATGCACAGTTTCTAGATACCAAAATATTGGGACCAGTGTAATCAAAACACAAAGCGGTATCATAATCATTACCATATTATTATTTCTGAACCAAGTCTTTCTTAGAGTAGGCTTAATCTCTATCTCAATATAATCAACAGCATTGGTACAGGAGGGAGCAGGAGCAAATATAGACATTGGGGGTCATTACAAGGTTGGAGGTAATGGAAAAATGATGCCGGTAAAGGATTACCGGCACCGCATACTGCTCCAGGCTATTCCGACCCAAGAACCCGGTATTAGAGGCGCCGCTAATAATGTTGCCGCTAATAGCGGCATGGGCGCGGGCATGCAGCCCTTCAGGCGGCAATACCGGGATGCCGCTAACAGGAGGATATCACAAGTCAGGCAGACATGCACATACCGGCATCATGAAGGCGCTAATACGGAATACCGGCATGCCGGCAATACCAGCATCACGAAACACCCGTAAACTGCTATGTGCAGTGTTCCCAACTGCCACAGGTGCACACAATCAGCACAGGTGGAGGCAATGGAGTCTGGGCCAGTACAAAAGGAGCACACCCACACACCACACCCCTTCCCACACCAAAATGATTCCACTAGTAGTAGCAATACTGGGGCTGGAGGACATGCTTGCATTGCTACACCAGCAACAACAACAACAACATCAGGCACCACAGAGGAGACACAGGAGGAGAAGGAGGGTGAGACAGGCCTAGCATGCCCCACCAGTGCAGCCAGTGGTACCACACAGGCAGCCCCCAATCCCTCGCATCAGAGCCAGTCCATTCAACCTAACCCCTGAGGAGATTCACACCCTGTACCGTCTGGACCGGGACACCATCACCACCATTGTGGACATGATACACAACAACATTGTCAGCCTCATTGAAATACACCCCGCCATCCCCCCTCTACTGAAGGTAGTGTCGGTGCTCCACTTCCTGGCCACAGGCACCTAACAACACACAGTGGGGCACATGCATGGCATATCACAACCCTTATTTTCTTACATGCTGAACCAAGTGCTGGATGCTCTCCTGAAGCACACAAGGGACTACATTTCCTTACTATGAACTCCCCAGGAGGTTGTTGATACAAAAGTTGGCTTCCATTCACTGGCAGGCATGCCAAATTGTACTTGTGCCCTCGTGCCATGGAGGTGGTGTACCGCAATCGCAAGCAATACCACTCCTTCAATGTGCAGATGGTATGTGACGCCAGCAAGATCATCACACATTGTTGTGCCCGATACCCCGGATCAACTCATGACTCAATGGTCCTGCGGAACTCCACGCTACCACGCTACATGGAGCGACATGCAGGACGACGTGCCTGGCTGCTTGGTAAGTTGCATGACAGGCAGATGGCAGTGAAATGGGGGATAGATGCACACACCGCCATGGTGTAATTGTTCTGGTGACAGCACAATGTGCACAACCCAAAACACTGTGCCCCAAAGCATCCCAAACTGAACATGACAACCAATTCCCATAGCAATGAAGTAAGCTGCACACCTATGACAACATGCCAAACTTAAAACCACCCCACATCCCACCACACGTGCACCACCCATCATCATACCACACCCTCCGTAACACAATTCAGTAACATGCTTTGAGTATTCACTATGTAAAATGTCTGCAGCAAATCATCACACAGGGCAAGCATCCATGAGAGTGCACTGAACAAAACCGCCAAGGGAATCCACTGCTTGTCACAGGGCCAACACCACAAAAGTGCAGCATGTCACCATGGGAATATTCAGCGCTGAATGGCAAATAATGCAGAGACTACTGCCAACGTTGCCAGTTAGAAAATCATACAGAACACTACACATCACATATTTAACACAAACACAGCGGTATGCATCCACAATGTATGAATAACATCAAGGCAGTGTACACCATGTATCATCTTGAAGATGCAAACCACACCATATGCCTATGGCACAGAACACATTGAGGGCATGAAAAATGTGTCCATACAACCAGGGACATGTGTATGTGACCAACAAATATCTGCAGGCATGTGTGACAAGTACAGCTGTCCATCATGAATTGACTAACATATACCTTTTCTTTCCTCTCATGCAGGTGATAGTGGCTATCCCTTGAAGCCATGGCTCCTCACCCCTGTCCGGAACCCGCAGTACAGGCAGGGCCGGACTGGGAACCAAAAGTGGCCCTGGAAAATGTTTTCAAAGTGGCCCCATATTTCGCCCAATCCTTCAAACAGGGGATTGCAAGTATCCCCCAAGAAAGTCTTGAATAAAATTAGTCAAAATGAGTGCACTTAAAGCATGTTTTAAACATACACAGATTAAAAAGTAATGTTTTAAATAAGTTCATGATCTCCCAAAGTAGATCTTCAATGATAGAGGGACCTGGAACGTTCCATATTTTGCAGATGAGAAAAATGAATTCAGACGTTTTTAAAGATGCCCAAACAACATGCATCCCTAATCCATTCCCTAATCTATTTCACCCTATCCCGTGCTGGGAAGGGCACACAGATAAAAACATTCAGAAATGAGCATTGGCAATGCCAAGAGTTTTGGCTTTTGTGTAGGCACGGGAAAGGCATTTTGCCAGACACTGCCACAGTGTTATTAACTGTCCATTGATGGTAGCATCTGCAAAGTGGTGTGAGTACCTGGGTATACAATAGCAGTGCCTGCTGAATGCCTAATATTGATACACAAGCTTAAACTGTTGGCTTTGCCAATGCTTGTTTTTAACAGGACTTCAGTGAGGGACAGACATAGCGCTTATACATGGAATGCCTCCTGTCCTTCCACTGGACTCTTTCGCAACCTCTGCCAATCTCTATCTCTTTCTATTCACCTCTCTGGCCCAACTCACTCTGCAAGGGCACACTCTGGAAGTTCTAATCTCTTCAGACCTTCCCCTTTCGATCCCTCTCACCACTCCTCTCTCCTGGAGCGATCACTTTCTCCTTTCCTCCCAGCTACCCCTCAGGCCAAGCCAACTCCAGCACTGCCACCTACCTTCAAGGTTATCGGACCCATGAAGCATGTGTCAGTTGAGGCTTTTGCCAACCCCCCCCCCCTTGCCTGACACAGCCTTTTCCATGTTCCACTCTGCTACATCTGATACTCTCGATCTTCTTGCGCCTGTCATGAGGATCCGCTTGAAGCCAAAGCCAAGTGCAACTCTTGGTACGACTCAGACCTCGCCACCCTCATACGCAAGTGCAGGGTACCTGGCCTAGTAAGATCGTTGTCTCTGTCTTCCCTCTGTTTCCCCCCCCTTGCTTCGGCGCGCCTTGAAACACTTGTGTATAGGCGTGTTATAAATGCCATATCATATCAAACCTGGTTGACATTTTTATTTCACGAGTAGCGCGTTTATAGTTCCATTTCAGTCATTAACTCTCAGAAGACTGCTTTGAGAAAAAACTGGCAGGCACTTAAAGCACACACTTTGATGCTAAGGCTTGATAAAGCTAACTCAAAAACATCCCAAGAGGACGTGTTTTGGGTGGAGAAGGGCAGAAAGCAGGTGGAAATGGCCATCGGGATTAACATGGCCATGGGCAGTCAATGGGTGGATAAATAACCAAACAACATGTACACGCTTTGTGTCTCAAAAGACACCAGAGGGTCAGAAAGTGAATGGTAGGATTCGGGGAGTTGATGCTGGGAGGACGAGAAGATCTGCCAGACAAGATCTGTGAATATAATTTAGAGGCGAGTACAATAAAAATATGAGAGATGCTGTGGTCCGTACACTGCACATCTGTATATGTATACAATGAGAACCACACAGTCCACAATGTAAATCTCAATAACAAATATCCATAGCATGACTCTCCCCGGGTCCCCTCCCTCCATGATCCAGCTGTGTCTGCACGGATGTTTGGCCCCATGCTTTGCTGGGAAGTCTACATTTAAAGATGTACTCATGCAATGTCCTGGCCAGCACCACCCATCCCTGCTTCATGGTGATGGGATTTTTCAAAATGGAGGTAGGCAAAGAAACAGTGACAAAATACAAAATTTCAGGGGAAGAGAGACAAAACACATAAAGGAGCAAAAAAAGAGGAGAACGTGTGAGAAAGGGGATGAAGGGAGGAGAGACAAATTCTAACAGAGAGGAGAAGTATAACAATAGAGAATGCTATACTGGAGAGATAAAATCAAAGAGAGCAGAGAAAAAGATTGTCAGGGAGAAGGAGGTGGATAAGAGATAAATGTTTAGAGAGAGGAGTGAGCATAAGAGGAGTGAGAGAATTCAAGAGAGAGGAAAGTGAGCAGGTGGAAGATAAAAACAATGTGCGAGAGAGAGAACAGGAAAGAGGAAAAGGGCTGACAATAAGGAGAATTGAAGCCTGCCTACTACACTAAGGAGGTTGTAGGTAGCCCAGAGAATTAGGCAATAAGGCGCGGGGTGGCCCCTAGCGTTCTACTTCTTGCAGTGATTGTTTGATGTGCTGCTGAATGTTCGTCCTCCAGAGGCTCCCTTTCTTCCTTCACAGCAACCTGCAGGCTACCCCACTGCTCCAGCTGCAGTGCCCTGGCATCATGCCACTCTAAAAATGTGAGCAATAATATTTACCCTTGACGTTAGTAATATATCCACATCATTTAAGTGCTAACGTAATGCATTCAAGTGACAGGGATCTATTCATTTGTTGCTAGCAGTTGACGAATGGTGAGTTGTATTAGCTTTTTTCAAGGGTATGGCATGTCCACAGCACAATCACAAAGACCCAAAAGTGCTGCCATCAAATACTAGATGCAGCCTCATATGGCTAGGAACTGCCATCTTATGACAGGCTGAGCCTGGGTTGCCTGGGTGCTGCCAAGAACACAGCATTGTATGCCAGGTATATACATGAAACAGGGTGCAGCATCAGAGTACACCAATAAGTACACTGCCAATAGCGCTAAGAGAGATATTGGGGAAATTGCAGTAATAATGGGGAGGGAGAAAAGTAATGTGTAGAGAAAATAGTCTGTTGGACAGGTTTCAGCCTCTTAATGGATTAGCAAAACTCTTACAAGTTTACTGTTTTTGCAGCAAGGAGGTGGCTGGGCAAATGTACCTCGGAAGGTTGTTCCATAAGGCAGGGGCTGCCGCTGAGCACCCTATGCCTCCCCAACACCCTATGCCTCCTCAGCACCCTATGCCTCCCCAGCACGGCTATCGGGAGAATTTAGGAACAGTGCATCAGTCAGATGGTACCCTGTGCCTAGGTGTTGCACATGCATGACAGATAGATTGCTTGTGCTTTGACAAAATGCGTATGTGGCTTTTTCAGGCTGCCATGTGTTAATATACTGGGCGGGGCAATCAAGGTTATGCCAGGTGTAGCACTCCAGCTATTATGGCAAGTATTGAAACGCAGCCTTTATACCGGCTAAGGATCAAGTCCTGCATAACTGCACTCATAGGCAAACACTCCAGCTTCTGGGGGGCATCTAAAGTGCAGCTAGTGTGGCATAGATGAACTTTAATAGGGGAACTAAATATATCCTATTACTTTGTATTATTATGATGAGCTGCCCGTTGCCTTCAGACCAGGTGTGTGAGTAGACCATCCGTGCAGAACTACAAGTCCCACAATGCAATGCTAACAACATACAGACCTGTGTGAACCATGTGCGTCTCATTGTGGTGCAGCACGGAGCAGTAAAAAAAGAAAAAAAAGACAGACACATCAACATTCCTGCTGAAAGACAGAGAATGACGATTTTGCATAAGGATAGCTGTCATTATGCTGTGCAATTTCATACCATATGTACACATGACTGTGTGAAGGCGGATGAGCGTCACTCAGGCTTGTTGAGCACCCTCATGAGGGCCGGCGCCAGCGTGCGCAGTCCTCTTCAAACACATGTGAGAGGCGCTGGCTTGGCCCCCTTTTCGCGCCGCTAATTCACCTGACCGTGAATGCTCTGGGCAGAGAGCGGCCTTCCTTCATTCACACCAAGTGCCCAGGCCTGCTCCATCGGCAGGAGCCAATTGCAGGCAGGCAGACAGATACGGAGGTTTGCTGCTGCCTTATGTAGACCCACGGATTACATGATGCAGCTGCATGATCCATGTTACATGTTAAATGTATCATGCAGCTGCATCATGTAGTACAGGTCTAAGGGCAGATATTCGTATTGGCACACATTTAAAGACGAATCGCACCTGAATTGTCAGCACCTGGACTCAGTTGTCGAGCACTCAGCAGCACTGAGGTGGACACTGGCAGCCCAGGGTGTGCAGCCTGCACTGTCTCCCACCACCAAGTCAGCTGCTCCCTCAATTATCTCGTTTTCACCTACCTTAGTGGTTGTGGCGTTGAGTCGTCGGAAGGCACGAGCAGCAGGCAGCTGCCTGGCTGTGGCCTGTGGCTGACTGGCTGGCTGCTGCCCTGCCAGTGCACTTTAGCTGCCCAGCTGCAATGTGTGTGTAGCAGCAGGCAGGGCACGTGCAGTTCCCAGGACCTCATCATCCTGCGCAGATACAAGCTGCTGGGGAAGAAAATAAATGTGGCAGCACCACGTGCCTCGGTCGGTGGTGGCAGTAGCCAATTCAATGTGAATCATCCAAGCGGATCACACGATGCATGTGATCGTTGCTCCTCTAATGCGATATCCTTCCGCACCTTGCCAAAGAGGCCCTATGCCCAGAGGCCTACCGGGGGATGTCCCGGTGTCCCGGTGGGGCAGTCCAGCCCTGAGTACAGGCACGAGGAGGACTACAATCGTTCCCATACCTGTACCCGTGTGGTCATCGAGCAGACCTTTGGCCTGTTGAAGGCACGGTTTCGCTGCCTTAGGCGGTCGGGTGGGGCACTCCACTACGGGCATGAGAAGGTGGCCAAGATCATCATGGCATGTGTCATGCTGCACAACATGTGTATCCGACGGAACGTGCCCCTGCCCCCTGACATTGAACTGCAACCACCTGGTGCTGATGAAGGGGATGAAGAAGATGTGGGCACACATCATCGTGATGCAGATGCACAGGAGGGACGTGCTGTGCGTCAGTCAGTGATTGCACAATATTTCTAACACACATGGGTGCAGAGGGTGACATGAAGGTGGGGCAGATGGCACTGGGTGTGGGAGTACATGTACACTATGCACTGTATATCAATAAATGACACATATGCAATAAGGAATGTCCACGCAAGTATTTTTTTCTGCTACGCAACAGGTGTATTTAACTTTTCAATAGTACAAAGTGCTCAAACCCTTCACCTCACAAACCCCCTCCCTGCTCCCCCTCCCTCCAAAACTCCCCCCCACACCCTCTCCCCCTCACCCTCTCCTCAAAACTCCCCCACACACCCTCTCCACCCTCCATCTCCTCCACAACTCCCCCACACACCCTCTCCTCCTCCCCCCACAACTACCACACACATGGTGTCCAAGGAAATGCAAAAGGTGTCTGCGTATATTGTCCTAATCTGGCTGCCACATCTACATACGTCGACTTCCCGCACCTGGTGGCGGCATGTCATACCTCTGCAAGGTGCGTACTGACCTGCTAAGGGGGCTGGTTTGAGTGGAGCTATATGATGATGGGGTAGCCGCTTGCTCCAGTCTGGGGTCCGGACGCTCAGCCTCCAAGGAATCCCCTATGCGGGAGAGGACCTGCCTCAGAGCAGACACCTCCTCGCATATGCGTGTAGTGCTGGCCTCAATGGCCTACCTCAGGGACGTAGTGTTGTCGTGCCCCTCCTGCCTTGCCTGGGCACTGTCTCACACAAACTGCTGACTAGGGCAGTGAGCTCCTCCTGGCGCTGCAATGTGTATTCGATCTGCTGCACCCCTGCCCAAACACCGGTGGAGGTGGATGGTCCATGTGTCACATCCCCAGATCTGTGTGGCTCTTCTGTGGGGCTAATGCTCCCTTGAACTGTCTCCCCTCCAGACTGCTCCGGTGTGGTGTCATGGTAGGAGTACATAGGTGTGACCTGGGGTGATGGTGTGGGAATGGGTGTGGCTGGTGATTCCGAGGAGTCATCCTCCACACGGACATACACCTGGCCCTCGCTCTGCGCGTCCTCGTCTGTCCGGGGTGCCGTAGCTGCCACCTCCCCAACAGAGCTGGTTGCTGCTGAAAGGACTGCATCGGCCACTGTCTCCTGTGCCGGGGACACAGGTGTTGTGGGGACTGTAGCAGTGGCCCTTAGCAGCACCAGTGCCATGGTATCCGGTGGTGTTTGCCCCTTCTGTGCCTGTCGTGGCATGGCTGGCACTTTGGATGACGAAGGCCCATTGCCTTCTTCCCTGGCCCTCTTCCGGGGTGTTGTTGCCTGTGGTGCAGAGTCCCGGGTCTCGCTGTCATGATCAGAGCCTGTGGGGGACCAAGAGAGGGACGGCATCAGTGATGGTTCAACAAGCATCATGCATACATTGGTATTATTGCTGTTCAACACATTAGAGACTATTAAGTATTGGAGTTTTGACAATCACGTTGCTTGCTATATGAATGGAGCATGCAGGCATCCGTTAGGGTCACTCATGTTGGAGCTGGCGTATGCTGTGTGACATGCATTTCTGTTGTGGACTGCGTGCAGTGTGACTTATGCCGTTTTCATATATGTGTGGTGTGTGTCAGGTGCTGCATGCATGTGCATGTGTCTGTGCTGCGGATGGCATTTAGGCAGGGATGTTTCATATGTGTATGTAATGGGCCATGCATTTCCTATTTGGACGGACAAATTGGTGGACTATCATCATACTTTGCATTACAGTGTTTTATTAGGAAACTCACCTCAATCCGCCGATGAGGTGGCACCACATTCCATCTTGCCAACATCTTCTTTGCCTCGATGCCAATAGTGCTGGCACAGATTTCCTCCCACTGGCTTAGCTTGATGGGTGACCTGGGACCACCGCCAGTAGCCATGGCCTGGCTCTGGTTTGCCGACATAATGTTCTTGACTCTCAGGCGCAGGTCATCCCATCGCTTGAGAACATCCTTGATTGTGCGGGGGATTTCCCTACGGCACTGACTTTTTGGGCAACATGTCGCCAGATCTCTTTCTTCTTAATCTGTGCCTCTCTCTTGAGGCTGTTGGCAAAAACTACCTCTGCATTGTCTGCCAGTGTCTCTGCCAGCATAGTCAGCTCATCCTCATTGAAGTGTTCTTTGCTCTTCCGGGATGCGCCTTTTTTTTACAGCTTTGGGCATGATGCTGGTGATGAAGGTTGATATCTGCAGTCGGAAATAGGCTCCAGGTCCTGTGTGTTGAGGATGGCAATGGATTGTGCTTTTCAAGAGGGCCGCCGTGCTCTTTCCCGTTCCTGTGCGATGACGCTACTGCCGGTTCCGCTTATTAACAGGCACCGCTATCAGCGGTGACCACTATTAGTGGTCACCGCTGATAGCGGTGCCCGCTAATGCCGTATCCATTGATGCCAGTCACGTTATTTAGAGGAGGATGCCGGCGGTTGTGCTGTCTGCGCTTTCCATGATGCCACTAAGGGCCATTTTTTGGACTTTAGCAGCATGCCGGTAATGTCGTTACCGGCATACCGCTAAGCTTGTGCATGCAAACTCGTAATAGCCCACTATTAGCGGGCTCTTTACTACACGGACACGTTATTTGCTCCATGCCGGTAAGGACTGTTTCTTACCTCCATCCTCATAATGACCCCCATTATCTGTAAAGTTTATCTCAGGAAAAGTTTTTCAGTGTCTGTCGGGGAAAGTTCTCCACAGCAACACATGTTAGCAACAAACGTTCAGGCCAGTTCAGGCTAGCCTGTTTATAGATGATAGCAAGCTGATGTTAATTTGCACAGAGCTCCAAAAAGGCAGGAGCAAGTATCAATTTTATTGTGTCGGTACCATTTGCCCCTGCTTGTCCATGCTAGGTTGCAATGGTCCTTCACTTTCAATGGTAGCATCAGGAAACCACGTGTCAGAGCTTTCAACTTGATACAGCTCATACACTCCTTTTCCCTAGGCCTCCGTTCCCAGCTTCATCCGTGAGCTAGGAACAAAGGCGAAATCAAAACTGATCACTTCCGATTTTGTGAACGTAGATTGTACCTTACAGCTCCAGATACAGTATGATCGATAAACAATGCACTCTCATTCCCAGATGCAGGATCAGTGCCAACTTGTGATGCACTGTGTGATGATGATGAGGTAGCAGTCGAACAAAGTTGAGGCAACTTTGGCCTTTCGATCTTTGTTGCAATCTCCCCAGGCCCTTTCTCGGGCTTAGGAAGTACTACTGACAGAGAACTGGTGATGATATCTTTGTGATCAAGTGCAGTTGTCTTTCTTTTGACATCAGGATCATCAAGCTCTTTCTCATGTGGCAAAGGAAACGGAACTCTTTTCGTGTGTGTTTCATGGATCCAGTGCTTGCAGCCATTCACTCGGACTGAAGTCTGCATAGCCAGTAGCACCTGAAAGGGTCCCGCCCAGCGGGGTGCAAGGAAAGATTTTCTTTCAAAATTTGTTACCAAAGTCCAGTCTCCAGGCTGCAGACAATGTCCTGGGCCGGTATACCTGACAGGAAGAGCCTCCTGCACCTGCTGATGAATCAAACGCAAGTTTTGAGTCAACTGTTGGCAATAATCAATAAGTAATGGGTATTCAATATCCCTCAACCGTTTTGCTCGAGGCACGTTCCAGACATTTGCTGGTCTCCCCATCACGATCTCGTAAGGGGAGAGGCCAGTCCTTGCCTGTACAGCTGTTCGCAATCACAGTAAAGCTAGGGGTAGTGCATCGGGCCATTTCAAATTGCTCCCTGCACAGATTTTACTTAGCTTGTTTTTCAAGATACCCTTTTGGCGTTCTACCAAACCGGCACTCATCGGGTGTCTGGCCAAATTGAATTGTTTATCAATTTGGAGACCTGCACAAATTTGCAATATCACGGCTGCAATAAAGTGTGGGCCATTGTCTGACCATATGACACGGGGTAACCTGAATCGTGGAAAATATTCTTTTAGCATGGCTTTCGCTGTGGACATAGCAGTACAACCTTTCAGGGGATAGGCCTCTACCCATTTGCTGAATGTGCAGACCACTACAAGGACATACTTATAGTTTTGGCACCTCTCCATTTCTATGAAATCAAAATGGATGACTTTAAATGGCATAGACGGTGGGCCAAAACTACCTGCTGGTGTCACTGTTCCCTTTCCAATGTTATGTTGTAAACAAGTCATGCAATTCTGAACCAATCTTTCAGCAGTTTTTCTAATGTGTGGATTCTGCCATACAGAATCCAGGTGTTGAATCATTTTTCTAGCACATATGTGTGTTCGACTGTGGGCCATAGTGACCATGGCCATCACATAGGCATTTGGCAACATCCATCAGTTATTTTGCTTGCCCACCCAACAACCCTCAGAATCTAATTCTGCTAGACCCTCAGACCAGTTTTGTATTTCATCTACAGTAGCTTCTACTTGCATTTCTTTAACTGTTGCAATTCCATTTTCTATCATGCAGGGTACATCCTCTATTCTTTCGACATGCATTTTTGTGTGTAAATCAGTGGCAGTTTGTTTCGCAATTTTGTCTACAATTGCGTTTCCCTTTGCAATATTACATGTTACTTTTTTATGTGTTTCACATTTCATTATCGCTAATGGCTTGGGAAGCGCAAGTGCTGACAACAGTTTCACTATCAAAGTGCCATGTTGGATTTTGGTTCCGTGTGATGCCAGGAAACCCCTTTCAGCCCATAATCGACCAAAATTGTGTACCACCCCAAAGGCATACTGACTGTCAGTATATATATTTACATTGAGTTTTGCAGAAATTTCACATGCTCTTGTTAATGCTATTATTTCTGCAGCTTGTGCTGAGTTATATGGGATTTGTTTGCTTTCTATAATTGTTTTCAGTGTGGTGATGGCATAAGCAGCAGTTGATGTGCCATCTGGTAATGTAAAACAAGAACCGTCACAAAACCGTTCTCCATCTGGCTCTTTCTGTGGGGTGTCAGTTAGGTCAATTCTTCCTTTTGTCTCTTGTTCAGTAACCATTAAGCAATCATGGGGACATTGTTTTTCACCCCCTTTCTCATTTGGAGGAGGCATTAACTTATCCGGATTTAAAGCGCAAAACCTCTTAATTTGGATATGCGGTGCAAATAGAACAATTTCATACCTTGTTAATATGGCTGATGTGAGATGTTGCGTCTGCGTTCTATTTAAAAGAACGTCCACTGAATGAGGTAACATTACGGTTAAAGCATGACCTAAAACCATTCCATCGGTTTGTTTTACTGACACAGCAGCTGCAGCAACAGCTCGTAAACAACGCGGCAAAGCACATGCAACAGGATCCAATGTGGAAGAGAAGTAGCCGCTTGGTCTATTTCTCCCCCCGTGTTCCTGAGTCAAAACATCCAAAGCACATCCATTGTTCTCATGCACAAATAACTTAAAACTCTGGTCGTAATTTGGCTTGCCCAAAACTAGAGCTGAACACAATGTAGCTTTAAGCAAGTCAAATTCTTCTTGAGATTCCATGTTCCATGGCAAAGGTAAGGTAACATCCTTCCTTGTCAATGCCAGTATTGGTTTCACGATCATTGAAAAGTTAGCAATCCACTGCCTACAATATGAAGTCATGCCAATTAAAGCCCTGACTTCTTTCTGCGTATTTGGAATAGGCATATCAGAAATGCTTTCTATTCTTTCTGGTGTCAATCTTCTTCCCTCCTTCGAAAGGAGGTAGCCCAAGTAGGCCACTTCCTTTCGACAATACTGGAATTTTTTTAGCAAAGCTTTGTGTCCCTGCGCTGGTAAATGTGTCAATAATGTAACTGTACTTTCTTTCATATTACTTCTGAATCTGCTGCTATTAACAAATCATCTATGTATTGTAGTAATACGCAACCGGTTGATAGTTCAAACATATCTAGTTTTTCCTTCTAAGCTCTACTGTAAATACTTGGACTCTCAGTGTAGCCCTGTGGAATTCGTGTAAATGTAAATGATCGTCCTCCTAGTGTAAAAGCAAACAAATATCTACTATCTGGATGCACTGGGATACTAAAAAATGCATTTTTTGAATCAATCACACTAAAATATGATGTAGAAGCTGGCATCATAGTCAACATTGTAGTCACATCCGGGACTAATGGAAATTGCGGATCAACCACTTTATTCACTCAGCGTAAATCAATTATAAAACGATAAGGTATATCATTACCTCCTTTCTTGTAAACCGGAAGAATCGGCCTATTGCAAGTACTACCAGAAGTTTCTTCAATTACGTTTCTTATAATTAAATCTGATACAATGCATTTATGTTGCGGAATATGCGGCAATGTAATTCCTTCTTTCAAAAATGTTTTACTGGCTCTACTTTCAAACAACCAACATTATTGTTGTTCACTGCCCATATACAAGCCAGTACTTTACTCAATTCAGTCGGTAGTGGCTTAGATACAAATTGTGGTGAAATTGTCAAATACACTCCATCAGGAGAATAACAAATGACCGCATTTAATTACTTCAACAAATTTAATCCCAACAAATTTTCGCTGCAATTTTTCATCAAAAGAAATAGGCAAGACTCTGTGAATTGACCTAGTGTTATAGGTAATAGTTGTAACACTGGACTAATTACTGGCACACCTAAGAACCCTACTGAGACATTTTTATGCCCTGACAGTGGTATTTCTGGAACCCGCTGATGGTCAATTGAACATTTGTGTGCACCTGTGTCCACTAAAATAATGTGCTCCCTATTCCCAACCTTCATTTCTATGTAGGGCCCTTTCTGGTCTATGGTAATAGGTACTGGTTCCAACCTCTGTCTCGGGCTGTCCTAGTAGAACAGTACATCGTCAGATGTAAAGTCGCCAGAGTAATATGCATTGGACTGATTGTCAAAAAGATTCCCACCATTTGTATTGTTTCCTTGTTGATTCTGATTACCCTGATTTTCCCGAAATTGTTGCGCTTTTTGGTTTCTATTCTGTCCTTGTATTCCCGGACGACCTCTATTCTGTCTTCTCGGAAAAATTCAACTTCTATTCTGTATATGCGGGCACTGTGCTCGCCAATGGCCTTCTTGCCTACAGTAGGCACATTGATTAATCCCTATTGGACCCCCTTGCATATTGGATGTTGATGCAAATTGGACTCTTGACGGTGCATTCCCACCACCTATATTATTGTTCTCTACTTTCTGTAACAATACTCTTGTTTTCAAATTCCCTTTGTCCCTTAGTTCCTTATCCTTTTTCTGAATTTACTCTGTTATCATAATATTGGGCCATATGTAATACTTCACTTTGTGTTTTTGCTTGCCATGCACTTTCAGATGTCATTATTAGACTTTGGATTTTCGGTAACAACCCTCGCACAAACTTATCAACAAACAATCTCTTCCCCGGTTCAGCACTTAGATCTTGACCACTAAAATCTGCAAATACGTCTTCAAACCTTTTAAAATAATCCGTTGCTCCTTCCTTTTTGCCCTGTAAAGAAGCACTCAATTTATCCCAAACTATTCTCTTTTTGGGCACTAAAGTTTTAAATTTCTCTACTATTCGCGATGGTAAAGCCAACATTACTTGCAGTGGCTTTTCTCCAGCCTTTCTCTCACTATCAATTCTAATCATATTCTCCCATGTTTCGCCTAACATCGGTGCGTCACTTATATTTCTAACCTGTTTCCATATGTCTACAGGAAGAATCACAGGAAACAGTAAATCAATGTCACTCAATGTAAAAACAGATGAATTCAAAGCAGATTCAATTTCCTAATGGAATCCTGCAGGATTTTTCCTAATATCAGGGATCGTCTGCTTTATAGTATTTACCTCTTGCATAGAAAAAGGGACATGTACAAACTGTGTGATATAATGAGCTTCTATCGTTCGCGCTGGAGCTCCTCCAATGGCAGCAACCTCTACTTTCAGGACAAGCATGGGAGGCACCTCCCACATGGGTAATTGCAAAGTAGGCAATTCTACACTTGTTTGTCTATTAAGCAACAAATCTAAATCAAATGAAAAAGCAGTCGTTCCAGTTTCAGGCGAAAATGCTCTTTTGTAAATTGTCATTAGATCAGTGGCACAACATATCTTATTCTTCATACATTCATCTTGTAGGTACTCTACCATAACCTGTTATACCTTTCTCTGCATTTCTGGTGTATACTGACTAAACGTATCATGCACTTCAATTGGGGAGATGGCGGCATCTGTAATCCATCTAAGCGCATCTCGCGTACAAATTCGCATCTCTTCACTAACAGGTTTCAGCGGTGGTAAAAACTGTTGCTGGACATACGACATATGTGGTTTCTCTTTTTTCAATAATTCTTTATGCAATCGATCAAGTTCTCACTTAAACACAAATATTCGGCCTACATGTTCTCGTACTTTCATCGCATTATCTCGCAGATTCGAAAGAACAACCAAATCAGGCAACTCTTACGGTACCACTGTATCGGTTAAATCACTCCCTATTTTCACAAGATAATTCCCCATGCATTCTAACAATACCTGCTGTTTACCAAGGCCTCTATGATCAGATATGGAACTTTGCACAGCCACTTCATTGTCATCATCAATATATGCTTTGGCCCATTGTTTCAGTTCTTCTTTCCTTCCTTTGCTAATCATGCTACAATTCTGTCTAATGCTTCCTTGCGCAGGCACCATCTCTGTAGAACTGCCTGCTAAAGCAGCTAACTCATGCTCTGGCGGCGGTGGAGGAAATTATGTCACAGGCACAGGGGGAGACAAACTGCTTACTGCAGGTGCAGATGGAATAACGGGAATGGGAGGTACATAAGGAGGAGGTGCAACTGGGTCAGTACATTGATGTTCATTTCTTCGCTCATTTAATATTTTGTTTATTAGTTCATCTGATGTATGCAAATCTTGCTGGGGATATATTTTCTGTACATCTAATTGGAAAGCCCTGTCCATGTTTCTAATGGCTTCTGTCTGCTGATGCTGATCGTGCTCTAGCGCTTTCTCTACATTTGTTTTATGTCTGCGCGCATGTTTCTCCCTACTTCTCAAACGGAGATTAGCTTCCTTCCTCCAGTCTCTTACAAAGTCGAACGCTGCAGATCGGGCCATTTTGCGTAACAATACTGATTCACGGTGTTCTATACGTCCTATTTCAAAGCTCCCATTATTAGGCCACTGAAGGTCTGATACATGTCTGGTCTGCAAATGCCAAATCGCATTAAACACTATTGCCTCTATACCATACTTCATATACATTTCATGTGCCGGCGACCGTTCGGGTGGCGCGACCTGGCCTGTTTGCAAAGATTGTCTACTGCAGTGAAAAAAACTCACTAAACAGGAAGACAATTTCACAGGCATGGTTAATTCTTACCCTTTTCTTACCCTGGGCGTTTGAACTTGCAAGTGCAACTCTCTACCAATATCAGGATGTTTAAGAATCGGGGCACAACTCATCTGATCAACCATTTCGTCACTCAGGATGCAATTTTCCCATATACAGACGCAACCAAGAATCGTTGTGACTGCGTGTCTGGCTCAATCTGCCTCGTTCCAGGACCCTCGCCTTGATGCTCTCTGAGCGCTGCTCATCGATCAGGGATCGACTGTGTACAGATCTGTCGAGGAGTCTCTCATCACTTCTAAAGGGGCGCCCTGAACAACTTCCGATCCCAGTTCGATGGCTTCCACCTCGGCTCGTTTTTGCCTTCCTTCAACTTCAACGTATACGATGGCGCATTAGTGGGAGGGTCCCTATTCAGCACCATATTTGCTAGGCCATAAAGACTGCATATAGAAACTAAGGCACAATAACCATATACTAAAATGACACATCAGACGCGAGGTTCATTTTCCAAACAAGTCGGTTTATTTCAAAGTATTCTCAGTCGGCCGACTAGGTCTCACCGGCTCACGACATGTGTTCCCAAACACTGTGAGATGCGAGAGACAGCAAACAGCGCTCAAGCAGAAATATATATGCATTAGACATATCCTTTGCTAAAGCAATTCGACCCGCCCTCTTACATGTCATACAGGCTAGGGTTCAGTGATTGACAATTATGACAATTATGACACATTATGACAAGTCTTCATTCAGTCTAAACATAGTTCTTTTAGCAAAGGCAGCAGAGACAGCTTTCTGTTATGAGGAATATGGAGCTCTGGCTCGGCAAGGATATTGTGTTCTTAGCAGGGACGCATTCCTTGCTACGTTATCTGTGTGTTTCGGCTCATGAGCTAAGGGTCTGATAGTTCTAAAGCAGAAAATACCACTCTCCGTGAAGGAGCACCTCTACTGCCTTTTACAACAGCGCTTGCAGGACAACCCGGCACCTGGACTACTGATTAGATGGGGCTTCTGCTCGACTTCAAGGACTTAGTGAGAGAGAAAAACAATGTATTTCTGCACAGTTTGACATTCCTGTCTGTGTTAGTGTTTCAGCGTTCAAGCCGTGGCATCACACGATGTGCGAGTCTAAAGCATAGAATACATTTGCAAAGCATTTTGACAGAAAAGAAAAAGGCAAAAGGCCGACATTTCACAAAATGGACGTTCTTTGGTTACACTGACGATTCTTAGATTGCGATGTTTGTCACCTGATGGAATTGGCTTCTGGCCAACATATTATACGTATTATTCGACTATAGGGTTACTTTTGTGGTCTAACATCCATACCAATTAAAGGCGCCTTAATTAATGCCAGACCCATACCTGCACATGCTCTGGACATATCTGACCTCGCCACAACAAATGACCTTGACTTTATTGCCATTAGAGAGGTTTGGCTACATCCCGCAGCAGACCCATCTGTAGCCCTTGCATTACCGGATGGGTATGCAATCATTAGGAAGGACAGAATTAGTTCTATGGGTGGAGGAGTTGCCATCATCTCTAAATCTAATCTCAACATCAGAGAAATTCCTAACATCTCTTTCACATCAGGAGAACTATTATCCACTAAAATCCAATCTCTCCAACGACCTCTTTAAATTTGCACCTCATCCATAGGGCTCCAGGTCCTACCTCCTCATTCAATTGGGATATTGCTCACAAAACTCACTTCTAAAGTGATTGTCCTAAGAGATTTCAACTTAGGTCTTCATGATAGTTCTGATACTCAAGCTTCTGCATTAGCCAACACCATTGAAATCAAGGTTTCACTCTACGATCCTCAGGCCCAACCCAGACCAAAGGTCTTACCCTCGATTGGCTCGCTGACTACAACTGCACTACACACATCTCCAAAAATGATCCCTGCCCATGGTCAGACTACAATAGTATACTATTCCAAATTAGTACCAACACACCTACTAACCTCCCAACGCCAATGGCTCCTGCCACTCAAGCGCGAAACATGCGCAACATCACAGCAGATAACATTCTCCTGCTGATCTCTCGGCTTGATACTCTCGCAGAAGAACCAATGGAACCTGCTTCCTTGGTATCAACTTACAATCTGTTTATGGAAACAGCCCTAGATGCAGTGGCCCCTCTGGGTAACTGCAAAGCTAAACCTAAAGCGCATCTTAACCACTGGTTCATCGCCGAACTTAAAGACTTATGGAATAGAAAAGGAAACGCAGAAAGCAATTGGAGGAAAAATCCATTAAGCTTCAACAAACAACAATTCACTGGGCCTCATTATGAGTTTGGAGGCAGCCATGCCCTTATTAGGTAAAACTCGGGTCTGGGTCCGGGTTCCCTGAATGGGGAAATACCAGGCCATTCCGACTTTGGAGGGCCCAGTATTTCCTCTTTCAGGGAATCCGGACCTTCCCCAATGTGAATGGGGAGGGAGCTAACAACAGGTCTGTTAATAACAGGCCCATTATTAGCTCCCTGGTCCCCTCGCGGGACCCACAATGGACGTCTGGTCTGACTAGATGTCCAGAGCGGGTCCCGCAAGGGAACCTCATAATAGGGCGGAGTGGGATTAACGGCACCGGCACCATTACCAGCACTGTTAAACCCATTCTGCCTGCCTCGTAAGGAGGCCCACTTTCTTAGCCTCTGACAATAGAAAAGCTAACCTTCAGGCCAAAAGCAATGCATACAACGTGCACATATAAAATGCTAACTCTAGCTCTAAAGAGCTCTTCTCAGTCCTAAGAGAACTAGAACCCCTTCTCAAACCCCTGACTTATGCATTAAAGACCAAGCCTGGTGCGAAAATATTCAAAAAGGAATCATGGATAAAATCACGCCACTCCAACTCAAAATTAATAATAAAAGGCTGATACTCAACACATATCAGCAGCCCACCTTTAAACCTAGGCTACCCAAACCATTTCCCAATTTTGAGTTTGCCACCATCACGATAGAGGATACAATTAAAATTATAAAAGGCCTTAAACCCTCGGGATGCCAAGGCGACATACGTCCTGCAACCGTAATTCAAGACTGCGCAGGGAATGTGGCACCCTTCATTCCGTCACTTATAAACAACTAATTTGCCTTTAACATAGTGCCGGACAACCTCAAGGAAGCTTGGGTGATGCCATTACTGAACAAAATGATGCTAAATACAAATATACCTACCAACTATCTGGCCATTACAACGGTATCATTCTTGTTAAAAATTCTGGACAGTGTAGTAAAAATACTTAGAAACACAACATCTGTTGGGCCTACGTCAATCGGGCTTGCGTCCAGCCCTTGGCACAGAAACAGCCTTAGTTGATCTTAAAGCGCAAATGGATCAGATTAGGCACATAAGGGACCTAGCCATGCTCCTCCTTCTGACCTTTCAGTGACTTTCGTTCTTGTGATTCACAACATCCTATGCCGTCACCTAGACAGCAATGCCCACAATGCAATAACATGGATCAAATCCTTCCTGTCAAACCACTCGATGAAAGTCTTCTCATCTGCAGCAGCAGCCATCCCTACCGCAGTCACCAGCAGAGTGCCACAGGATTCATGTGTATCACCTACCATATACAAGCATTCACTAAACCTCTCTTTGATAAATTAGACAATTTGGGTGTCACATACACAAACTATGCTGACGACATTTCATATACTAATTCCTTTCACGGGGGACTACATCACCGACATGAATGCCCTAAACGCAATCTATCACACGATCCAAGCCTGGATGGCTCAGAATGAGTTATGTCTAATGATGACAAGCCCGAGATCCTTATCATGGGCAGCCAAACTAAACTCAAAAACCTGTCTCCACTGTAACAATCTTTCAACATTGATGGAAACCACATCACAACTGTCAAAGAGGTCAAAACCTTAGGAGTCTATCTCGATTTCTCACTTACCCTCTCATGGCAAGTCATTGCCATTATCTTGGCATCCTCCTATACAGTTAAACTCATCACTGCCTGCAGACCATTTCTTACAGAAGAGAATGTATCACTTTGGCTAGAGCACTAATCCTCTCCAGGATCGATTACTTCAATGCCATTCTTGCAGGCTCTTCTTCAAAAAACATCATGAAACTCCAAACCATGCAGAACAATGCTATAAAAGCAGCATTACATTTTCAGACCAAATCTCCTCGTCAGAAGAAACATCCACTGGCTACCAGTGAAGGACCGGATTAAATTCAAAGTACTCATGCTCACACATAATTGCCTTTCTACCAATGCTCCTCACTATCTCTCTAGCTTGATAACAAAAAAGCAGTCTGACAGACCTTCCCGAGCTGCCTAGCTGGGGCATCTGACCAAGCCTAGATACATAAGACAAAGAGCAGGTGGCTCAAGTTTCCCCGTCATGGCTGCCAACTACTGAAATGCCTTGCCACTGGCTATAAGGATGGACACTTCCTTACTGTCAATTCACTAAAAAATAAAAACTTGGCTTGTCAGACACAACATCTAGTTATACTATCTTCACCTGCTAGTAACTAGGCATGATCTACCTCCTTCTTTATAGGCATTTACCAGCCTTGCTATTAAAACTTTGAGGTGACACAATGTGCAACAAAAGTCTGTACCTTGTTTCTCCTGGAGCCAAAAACTCAAGCACACATTGTTTATGCCCTGCATAACCTGTAACCACATTCTTAACCTTGTTAAACATGTAACCAAATTGTAATGCTTGCTGATTAAGCATGCGTTGTCTATGTTCTGCATAATCTGTAACCAAACTCTTAAGCTTGTTGAACATGCAACCAACTTCTTCTGCTTGCTGATCATGTAACCAATCCCATATGCCTGCTTGTCATGTAACCAATCTCATAAGCATGCTTTTACTTGTAACCATATTTTTAAGCTGATGCGCCCAGGTACCTGAGGGTTAGGCGCGCAATGCAAATGTAATAATAAATAAATAAATAAAATGAATAAACAATTCATTTTTTGGAGGTTCCTATGGGAGTCTGACTCGCCTTAATTATAGGGCGCCGACCGCCACCTCATTACATACAGCTCATTAATTTGAATTGTGGTTTTCATGTCAGCATCAAGGATGCCATCAAATTATTACATCCTACACACAATACAGAGCCCAAGTAAATATGGTCATTATAGTATTAACATTCAAATATGTTCATTTCATTCATACATGATCTTTGTGAAAATGGTATCCGGTTATATTAACATTCTCGCTCCTTGGCTTACAATGATTCTTCACTTCCGAGGTTCTAAGTTTAAAACATGATTACAGTTTAATGGCGCAGTAAATAATGGAGCACATTAGAGGCTGATGTTTTTATTAACGCACCTGGGGATAGTCTGGCTCCACGGCAAATCAAATAGCTGTGAGAGATTCCTAGAAGGGTGATGATACATTAAAAACATGAATTACTGCCCATGTCCTCATTAAGTAAAGGCATATTTATTTATCAATGTATTTATGTATGCGTTTTCACAGTTGTTACACATTACCTTTCAGATGTGGCTTCAGTGTATCAAGACCAGATGGAGGGAGGAAAGAAGTGGGTTTTATGAGACATAAGTCATTCAGAAAAAGCCAGGTTTTCATTTCCTTTCCAAACGTAAGGTGAGATGGTTTGTGTTGGAGAATGTGAGCCACGTGTAACCACAGTTTGGCCTGTAGGAGAATTATGTTAGTTTTCTTTTAGATCTTTGACACATAGTGGACAATGGGCCTCATTAGGACCCAGGCGGTAAGGGGTTTACGGCGGCGTAAACAGCGCCGACCCTTACCGCCTGATTCCGAGGTCCCTTAGCGCCATGGAGGATTTAACACCTGCTTTTAGCAGGTGTTAAAATCCATGGCGCTAAGGGACCTTGTTGTTAATTACGCCACCGTAATTTACGGTGGCATAATTAACGCCTTCCCCACTCCCATTATGCCATATGGGGCAAAAATGGGAATGGGGAAGGGTAAATGGGGATTGGGGACTTACCGCCCCGCCAACCTCGGAATGGGGCGGTAAGTCCGCCAACCACCATGGCGTAAACATAGTTTACGCCATGGTGGTAAAGGTACGACACAGGCGGTAACTTACCGCCTGGGTCGTAATGAGGCCCAATGTGCCTCATTACGAGTATGGAGGTACCCATGCTGCTTTAAGCGGCATGGCTACCCCCATACCGGGTACCGGGTCTGGGTTCCTGTAATGGGGAAACACCGGCCCATTCCGATCCTGGCGGGCCTGGTATTTCCCCATTCAAGGAACCCAGACCCGGTACATCCCCATTCCCATTTGAGCCCACATAGGGCTCAATGGGAATGGGGAGGATGCTAACAACGGGCCCATTAATGACGGGCCCGTTGTTAGCATCCTGGTCTGCTCACGGGTACCGCTAAGGACGCCTAGTTTTACCAGACGTCCTTAGCAGGTCCTGCAAACAGACCTCGTAATGAGGCGGTAGAGCGTTAACGGGCCAGCAGCTCTACAGGCGCCGTTAACCCTCTACCTCCTGGGTCGTAATGAGGCCCAATGTCACTGGCTGGTCTGGAGGGTGTGTGTAGTGTAAACCTGGAGATCAGGGCTTTGGCATCTAGTCAATACAGGGCAGGTCTTTGGGAACAGAGCAGCCTGCTATGACTCGGGATCTGTTTGTGCCGATGGATGTTGTCAGGGGTGCAGAGATGATTTCCCAGCGCGCAGAGCTCTGGTATTGGAGCTGCGTTCTGGACACGTTGTAGGTGTCAACAGCGCTCCAGTTTTGCCAAGTTTGCAATTAAATTGTCTACATAAAAAGGAAGTCCTTGCAATTTAAATACTGCAAAATATAGCCACATTTGAGTTATCAACTCAATTTGTCTGTTTACTCTACTCATTAGTAATGCAACATTTTTATCTTCATTATAAAACCTTCAAAACATGTTTGTTGTAGAAATCAAACAATGCTAGAAATTAAAAATAGTCCTGGCCAGTGAAAGTTGGCACACTTCAAGGTTTGGCATGAACACAACTCGAGTCCATAACAAGACAGGCCTCATTACAAGTTTGGCGGTAGCCTTGCTGGTAAAACCGGAAGGCTGCTGCCAAACTTGTACATTTTTTAGGCCTCTGGCAATGGTGAAATACAGGGCCATTACAACCCTGACGGATCCTGTATTTCCCCATTGCCAGGGGCCGGAAACTTTTACTCCCATTCCCATTGGGAATGGGGAGGTTGGATGCACCAGCACCACTCGGAATGGTGCTGGTGCATCCCACATGTTCGGCTCGCGGGTGCCGTTACGCCCAGCAGGCCAGTCCTGGCAGGTGAAAAGGCACCCGCGAGCAGAACTCGTGGTTTGCCGGTCCGGTACCTATGGTACTGGCAAGCTTACCGGTACCATAGTGACCGAAACCGGCAAACTTGTAATGAGGCTCACTGTTTATCTCTGTGAGACGTCTGTCATATAATTATCCCCCTCTCAGTGAGACACATGTTACTAGCGCTGTTAGAGTCCCCATGCTGTGATGGGCGTATCCCAGTCCCATATTATTTTGGATATGCTACTTTGCAGTCCTATCATGCTGACCGATTTTAATAGGCTGGTAGTTTACGCTAACCATGTTCTTACTACGTGGTTGTGTTATGCTATCAGACACTATGCTTGCTATGCTCAGCACGCTTTCAAAAGTCTCTATCTTGTTTAGGTTGGGTATGCTATGCTGTATGTGTTATCTTACACCATGACATGTAAACTGCTGGGACAAGCTGTGCAAGTTGGGTCTGTTAGGATGAATAACCTTTACTCCCAAACACAGAAATATTAACATGAAGTATTGATTGTATATGGGCATGTTCCTTTTGCTGTTAGGGTGGTGCCTTTACGCCCCCCCCCCCAACAAGGGCCTGTTGGATCTTAGACTTTCCTCACTGTATCTACACCTAACACTGTTTCACCCTTGTGCTGCTCCTTTTTCCTTTCCCTTTCCCAAATTTGAAATTGATAAAAATGTGTTTTGCTTTAATGGAGTTTTGCACCTTTCAACTGTATCTATTTCTTTCTGAATGTATTTCACCCTTTCATTTCTTTCGTTTACACCCTGAAAGTTGTAGAAGGACAGCATTGCAACCTGGCCATTCCTGAGCCAAAGGCACACTAACATCACTACACTAGTTCATGCAAAATGGTACCATATGTCAATGAATACAGAGGCACAGGCACCTGGCCTCTCTACCTAATTGCCCTGTTTATCTCCATCCACTTTCATCTTTCACACAGTCTATTCTTCAATGTTCCACTACGCTTGGCAGGAACTAAATGGCTACTCTGGCAACAAAAGCAAACACGATTCAAAGGCCTATCTGAAAACATCTGGAGTCCATCACAAAGAGGCACCCTGCTTTTATTAATTAAAGATCTCTAGCATAACATAATATTAAATAACATATTACATTGCATTGTAATACATTCGTTTTTCTTCATGTTACCTTTGACTCAGCACAGCAGATGAACTCTAGCTGAATTATGATTTAGGACACAAAATGGGCACGGGTTGCAGAGGTTTACTTCCACAGTCTGCCAGCCTACTAGCAGATACTCCTATCACTGTCCCGGAGCATCTACCAACAATCATTTAATTTACTAGTAAAAACCAATAACAAAACAGAGCCACCAGCAGCACGAAACTTTGGCGCAAGTGAACTGCCCTGCTTCTGTGCACTGTTCTCTTATACCCAAAAGAACTATGTGTTTCAATGGAAGGGGTGGACCCAACAGGGCAAAGTCTCACCTTAAAACATTGTTGCTGGCAGAGAACAAATCCTCATTATACATGCCTGTGATGCTAGCTGCATTCAGTCATGCTAGTTAGCATTATCAGGGCAGACAGCATATCCTAATATATTTAGTCAAGGTGAATATATTCCTTAAAGATTCGCACATGCTTTGACGCAGATGAGAATGCTTGCAATAGCCTGCCTCACCATCGCCAGGGCTATGATAGCATCTAGATTGGACTATTGCAATGCTCTCCTGGGTGGGACATCTGGCAAAAACATTGCTAAGCTCCAACTGGTTCAAAATAACGCCCTTAAGGCTGCCACAGGACTTTCCAAAAAGGATCACATTTCTGATCTTAGAAGGCAGGTCCACTGGCTTCCCTTTAATCAGAGAATTATCTTTAACATCCTCTCCCTCACACATAAATGCCTCCATGATCTTGCTCCTCCATACCTTGCCCAAAGAATAGCCATGCCTATTTCCTCCACGCCTCCAAGAACTGCCTATACCAACTTGATTTCCATCCCTGAGACTCACAGAGTGTGTGTAGGCGGCGCCAGCTTCCCAGCTACCGCAGCCTCACACTGGAACGCCTTACCCACGCACCTTAGGGGGATTGACTCTCACCTAGCATTCCGCAAAACCATCAAAACCAGGCTATTTGTTTGACCTACTAGACTCCCAACGGTGCTCTAGGCTCCCAGAGTTGCTCTAAATTCCCAAGGGCTCACTAGGTACACCTGTCACAATACTGTAACCTAGCACCCCATCTGTAACTAAGTACCCATGTCGTCTATTGTTTTATGTAACCGTAATCTTGCATCTGTAATTAAGTACCTCATGTTTTCTATGTAATCCGTAATCTTGCCTAAATACACCTTCATGCAACAGCGCCTCGATGCCTGTGGGCTGCAGCACGCTTTACAAATGTAAAAAAAAGAAAAATATAGGCAAAGGGCCTTCTTTACAAAGACATGTGCAGTCCAATTTACAGTCTCACCTCACGCAAGCAAGAAACAGTTGTTTCAAAATGACAGTTTTGAGTGCCTACTCAACATTATAATGCAGTGATATGCAAGGGGAGTGCATATACTTTTCAGTTCCCAAACCTTCACCCACATACGTAAATAGAACTATAAGGATTTAGTATGAATGCCACGATTTATATATTATAAAACCTAGTTTTCTAAATTGCACTTTTCAGAGTCTAAAGTTTACTACTACAGGCAAAATGAGGATACTGAAGGATAGCATGAGAGCATGTTTAGCAACCACCTTAGCCAAAATAAACAACATTTCTTAAGCATTGACTACGCAAACAAACTGCTTCAAAAATGCTTTATTTGATCATTTGCTAAGACTTATCCACGCATGTAGAGGGCATTTCAATAAATAAAATAAACAGACAGTGGCATTTTTAAAGTGGTTTGCTCAATGCTTAGAGAACAAACAAACTGATTGTAGAGGCGGAAGTCTTAATGCTATTAAAACATTCCAACTGCTTGATAATTGCTTGTGACACCTCAAGGGGTCTGAAACCTGCGGTTCTCCAAATATTTTGGACTATGAGTCCCAGTCTCCATCATCATTGATTAAACTTGCTAGGTTTGATGGGAGCTGTAGTCCAGAACATCTGGAGTGCCAAACGTTGCAGACCCCTGGTCAAGGGCAAAAGCAACAAGTAGAATGTTCCTTCCTTCTGTGGCTTATTGGTTCCTGCATACTCCAAAAGTGCCTGTCATGGTTAGGCTGTGTTATCCATGTTATGCTAATATTTACATGTTATCATAACTTCAAAGTGCACTATATCCACTCACTAAGGTATATTTCTGGTTCTGTATTAGACTGAGCAATAGCATGTATATCAACTGTGAGGATTCTGAGGGCATCCTCACTTCTTTCCCCGATATAGCATCCTCCCAAGTGATCTGGGAAAGGCTGTCACTATCAGATCCTGACCATGGGGGTAGATTTGCAACGGAGGACTTCCTGTGTGGAAGACACATGGTATTCTCCATTTCACTCTCACCATGAGTCCAGTGCCCCTCAAGACTTTATAGGCTATTGTCAATCCCTTCCCTACTTTTCCTGTAAATCATTCCCTAATAGATACCAGTTAAGTACTGGAAGGACGAGGAAGAGACCAACTAGAGAAATACATCCTCTCTTTATTGACACACACACATACACACACCAGTTATGTACTGGGGTGAGGAGACGAGCAAGAGCAATGCAGAACTTCCAAGCCCAATCAGCATGGAGGGAAGTTTAAAAGCAAGAAGAACAGTTAAAAGGGAGTCATCTGTGGAAGCAGGTCTACGGACTGGAGGAGGGCAAACCTCACTGGGAGGGCGATGTGGAAGACAGAGTGCTTGAGAGCCCCAGAACAATGCAGAGTGTATGCAGGGGGAAGCAAGACTAAGAGAAGCTGAGGTCTGCAGCGAACTAAGAAATGGAACTGGCATACCAAGCAGACCTTCCAGGATTTTGCGGCATGAAATGGCAAATTTTGCGGCATAAAATGGCAAATTTTGCGGCATAAATCTTAATTTATTGTGCCATTTTTGCGGGACATTTTGTATTAACTGGAGGGTGTAAGATTGCCACATTGCAGGAAATAGGCAGAGTGCAAGGCTACAAGAGAGCCAGGGTATCATTATTATGTATCGTTTGTATTAATTTAATAGGAAGAGTCCCAGATGTCTCTGGCTTGGCAGAACAGTGTTTGATTTGGCTACATTTCTGGTTTAATGTCCATGCCTATTTAAAAGTATTAACTAAATTGATCATTATCAGTTGTAATGCTGCAAATATTCCCCTTCTATGTTCTCCAATCCCCCCAAACACCCACACACCTCTCTCACCAACACACATCTCACCAACTCTCCATCACAACTTGCATTCCTTAACCTCTCACTCTGTCATACAAATACTCACGTGCTATGTCACACTGTCAAGTCACAATTTGCACTGCCCAGTCCCTGCCGCACTCCAAATCATACTCCCAACTCACACATTACACTTTACAATTGCTCCCGCAATATACAGTCCTTCATTCTTTTGTGCTGCTTCTGCATCTTGCATCCTTTCTCCCATTCTATCGCACTCTTCCCTCATCCTTTTTCCCAATCTGCAGCTCACTGTCTCTTTCTGGCCAACCGCTTCCTCTCTACTTTCTGGCTCACTGACCACACGCTCCCTCTACTTTCGGTACCTCTGCTCGCTCTCAGATTTCTGGGCCACCACATCACTGCTTCCTCTGCTCTCTTGTGCAGCACTTCCTCCTCTGACCCACTGCTCTCCCTCTGCTTTCTTGCCTATCACTTCACATCTCACCCATCACTCTTCCTCTTTCTCATAGTGTAACCATTTTTACATTTTTTTAAAATGTAGATTTTGACCCAGTTCCTCAAAAAAGGGGGCAGTTAAAAAAAGAACGGAGGATATGCTATTTTTAGACAACCCATTTTTGGAAATGAGCAGGTCACCTTATTCTCAAAGGTGACCGGCGCATTTCCACAGGCTTCAGCTGTAGCGCAAATTGTGCGCTGGCCAGCTGCCTTGAATGGTGTTCTGGGTTGTTTGACCGAAGTGTAATTATTTGCGGCGGAATTGACCGTAGTCAATTTTGCTGCGAATTGATTTGCACTTCAGCCAAACAACCCAAAATGTACCTATCACCACCACCCCACCCGCTCCCCTACTTAACTGCTTGGTCGCTGCCGCTTCCCCTGCAACCCTGCGGTTCCAGATCCGTCCCTCTTACACAAGTCGGATCCGACTCCGCAGGGTCCCTTTTTCGTTATTTTCTTTTTTTTCTGTACCCGCCTCCAATTTTGAGGAAAAAGGGGAAAACACTTCTCCCACCCTAGACCAAAAATACTGAACATGGGGAGTGGGTGACACCCCCAACACACATGTTCAGCATTTATAAAAATCAATCGAATAGTACTGGACAAAATAGGTCAAATTGTAACATTCAATCGATTTTTGTCATCAAAATGGGCAGTACTTTGAATATAATCGCTCTCCCAACAGTGTTCTGCAAGCTCCCAGCGCCTTTCACATGGACAGGCCCTCCAGGTGCCTGCCACTGTAAAATGCGACCCAAAAAATGCATTTGTATCCTGTTTGAGGAACAGAAATGCAAGCGACACAGCAGCGGTTCATACCTTAAATGAAATGCATGGCAGGGTCAGGAAAGACCCTGTCATGGAGTGGCAGCCCCACATCCTGTACGCATAGGGTTGCCTAAAATGTCTGCACATTTAAAAGTGCATCTTGCATGGAAATGAGGGATGCGCTTTTAAATTGACAGACCCGCCACTTGATCAAGGAGGTGAAAAAAGGCCATCTGAATGGGCGCTCATATAAAATGTGCCCATTCATGTGTCCCTTGTGGATTGGGCTGCACTTTTTTGGGGCGCAAGTGGTGAGACGCATTTCATTTCTTGTATAAAAAAAAAAGTTGAGAACCAGGCACCCTGAGTATTATTTTTTTTAAAACAGTCATTTTTGCAGATTACTTTAAAAAGAAAAAGTCAAATATATATTTTTTTTTTAAGATGCAATTTTTGCACAAAATGGAAGGTGCAGCTTAAAAGTGAATCCTGAGCTGTGAGAGATGCATCAGTGTATTGCTCTCCCCAGAGTGCATGGAAAAACATAAATCACCAATGCAATTATAGAGTAAATACTTTGAACGCAGAAAGACTCAATAACTCGCAAGCACACACTCTTAGAAGATAATCAGCACTCATACGGCTATTTATTCAAAGTTGAGGAGCAACCAGTGATAACATAGAAATAACTAACAGAAGTAACATAGTCATAAATCACAGAAGAAGCAAAGAATTCAAAAGGAAATACATCACCATGAGCGTAACTGGATTCCTCATCTCGCCCAGAAGCAGCTGGAAGACCCTGGGAACAGCCAGGCTGAAAGCACAACAGCTCAGAGGAGTGCCGGACGTAAGCGTCCTTCTCCGGCTGAAGTCTCACCTGACCACCTGTGGGTTTCCTCATATATACACACTCCGAAAAGGGGTGGCAGTTCTCAAACCTTGTGGAAATGGCACTTGCACAGTTGATGAGCAGCCGTCGGTTGCCAGCTCGGTCAATCGACAGCCACCCTCAAGGAGCAGAGTGCCTCCCTCCTCTAAAAACACGCTCCGCGGAGAACAGTGACAAACCATAACAAAGTTAGCTTTCCCAGCAGAAATGTCCTTGACCGCATACCAGGTTTGGAAAGCATGTTTTCCTCAGCACCGTGAATCTAACACTCAGCAAAATGTGTGCAGCTTTTCACTGCGGCATGAAGTAAATATCCATCATGGCTCCGAGCGCTCCCAGAATGCACTGCGCACCAGCGCCATTTTAGTTCAAGCATAACAATTCCACCCTTGGATTTTTTTTCCTTCCATAGCCCGGTGGCAAAGGAGCCGGTCTCTGAAACCTACGAAACGTTAAAACTAAATTGGGAATACATTGAATACAACAACAACAAGCTGTTAGGATAGCTAATATAATGAAAATGCAAGCAAAAGTGTAACGTAGTGTACCCCCAATATCAGGTATCCATGAAAATAACCAATCCCACCAATTCCCAGTACGATCTTGAGACACTTGAGAAATGAGATCCCTCAAACCTCGAATATGACTTTCAATAGATCGTGAATGGTCCCTTAGATTAAACAACACTTTATCTTCAGATGCGTTACACCCTAAATTATGCTTTAGCAATAGATAATCAACAGCAGCTCTGTTCTGCAAAGTTGCTTTTCTAATAACTTGACTATCAAGGAGTAATTCTTCTAATGCCTGAGAAGTATGATTAAGGCTTTTGACTACTAAACATGCTAATTTCATCAAAGATTTGTAACCTCCAGCAGCTAAACCCCAAGCTCCCACTAATGAAAGGGTTAATGCTACAACCTCAGCTTCTGATAACAAGTGTACATGTGAATCACAATCAGGAGATAGACCCACAGATTCAAAAGTTGGCGGTTTACCTCAAGTTAACGCTGGGTGTAAAGGAAACATCATTAGTCCTAATCGAGTTAAAGCACATGGACCTCCGGAAATGTTAGCTGGAATATAAGTGTATGTGATGTTGCCACATGAAAAGAGCCATCCTGTTGGAAGTTTCACATGATTCAAATGACTGGCAGCTATCACTGTATGATTACAAGCCATAGTATTATTTACACTGGTGCATTTGCGTGGCACTCGCGAACAAAGTCGTTGCTCAAACCTTGCATGATTGTGTTGTTTGTTTAAATCGATCTGTTGGCATTTGCCAATTTCTTGTGCATTGCCGGTCATAAAATAACATACATCACTTTGGGTTATATTATAAGTAATAACACGTGTCAAATTCTCCATTTGCGATCGGTTTCTTGGCAGAACCTACCGTACTCATAAAAGGAAAAAGCTTGCCTAATATCAGAATCTTGAACCAAAGAATCATTGTGTGTGACGCCGAAGATATGCTTCAAAACCAGAACAGACGCCGGCACTGCTACTAAGCACGTAGTCAGTAAAGCTTCAGCATTGGGCACATCAGTAAGACAGAAGTGTGATATGTTGAGTACTTGCTGTGCCAGATATATCCACATATTCTCTGTCTGGGTGATCATATGAGAATGTTTTCGCCTTCCTGAAAATGCTTCTCGCATGACTGGCATCAAGGTTGTTTTCACTTGCTCCTGATGTGTTTGCTGCATTTCACGAATCCAAGTCTTCGGTCTGGCTGGCTTTTCGGCATCGGCATAAGGCTGCTTTGGGACAACATTATTCATCACTATCGGTATCCCCATGATCACTGGCACAGATGTGACATTTTTCGTTGGTAGCAGCAGGCTGTTTAACTCTCCCAAATGGAGTCCATTTAGTACCACAATTACACCAGCCAGACACTGGATCTACAAGGCAAACCCAGAAAAGAGATATCAGTTTTGTACATTACTCTCTCAGGTAACATTTGTCTGCGGACACATATTGCCATTTCTTTCTACCAGGCTCCATGACTAAAACTACTTGATCTTTGCCTGATGCAATGACATCTACGGGCACTGGTGGGCCACTTGGCTTTTCCACCCACACCTTTGCACCCGGTACCATACTGTCTGAAGAGCCAAAACCGCGATCCCCACGGGTAGTTAACACTGTAGGAGGCTCCCCCTTCTTAATCATGGACAACTTAACGGGAATAATGATCAATTGGGCCATTCGATCACCCTTGTGGATTGATAACAATTGGTCCCCACTATTCATCAGGATCACTTTAATCTCGCCTTGGTAATCAGCATCAATTACCCCTCCCAACACTTGAACTCCCTTCAATGCTAGGCCAGATCTAGGGGCAATCCATCCCATATGCTCTGGGGGAATTTTTACTCCAATCCCTGTTTCAATTACAACCATCCCTCTCGGGTCTAATCTGATTTCTTCATGGGAATGCAAGTCTATCCCTGCTGACTCTGGAGTTGCTCGATAGGGAGCTAAAGAACACGGAGTAATTTCCCAGTACAATAGTGTTTCTCTGACTGAATTGGGTTGAACCTGTAAAGTAGGAGTCATTAGTCGCATCAAAGGAGTTTCATGCTCATTCACAGGTCTATTGTTTAATACTTGCACCGCATCAAACACACGATCACGCCAGCTTGTCAAACTGCCGTCTCCAGATTTGCGCAACTGTTGTTTCAATAACCCATTCATTTGTTCAATTAACCCTGAAGCAGCTGTATAATAAGGTACGTGGTACAACCACTCAATGCTCTTTTCCTGACAATACTCTTGGATTAGTTTGCCTTTGAAATGTGACCCATTGTCACTTTGAATCTGCAAAGACACTCCATAATGTAGTATGATCTGATCTTACAACCTGATGGTGTTCAGTTGTGTTGCACGTTTGCACGGCAAAACCATCAAATATCCTAAGTATGTATCCACAATAGTGCATGCATACTGACAACCTCTACTGATTGGCATGGGACCGAGATAATCAATCTGCCAAATTTGACCTGGTAATTTTCCTCTTCGCAATGTACCTCGAACAATCTGAGGGATAGGTCTATGCATTTGGTTTTGGCACACTGGACATTGCAAAATGATCGTTTTCACTACTTCTAAAGGAAGACTGATTCCTCGAGCTTATGCCCACCTGAAAGTAGCCTTTTCTCCAAGGTTCCCACATTACTGATGGGCCCATTCGGCCAAACCCTCCAAATCGTCTTCCTGAGCCTCTGCATCCACAGATGAAATCTTGGTGTGTTCGTCTGCAACAGAATTAAACCAAGGTTCTAATGAGTCTGTGGCACAATGCGCATCCACATCATATACAGTGACTTCACTTTGTGATAAAATTTCTGCAATATCTTGCCACAGTTCTTTTCCCCGCAACTCTTTTGAATGAATCTTCCACACATTCTTTTGCCAAGTTGGCAACCATACTGCCAATCCATTCGCCACTGACCATGAATCTGTGTACACATAACATTGACCCGGGGTCTCTTGTTTCAATGCTTGGTAAACTGCGTAAAGCTCTGCAAACTGACTGCTCTTCCCTTTCCCTGTCGTTGTCAACATCTGTTTTGTTTTGGGATTGTACGACACTGCTTTCCAGTACCGCTCAGTTCCCACATATCAAGCTGAACCATCCGTGAACCAAGCATGCTCTGTTTGCTCCACGGTCAAATCGCTGTAAGGTACTCCCCATATCACGGGAGACTCACGTTTTTCAGGCACTTCCGGTGGTATGTAATCTGAGGGCGGTATGTTGGCTACTTGCTCATGTAATTTTGCCACTCCACCCTTTCCTGATTTGGCTCTGTCTTGAATATACCATTTCCATTTAATTATGCTGGCTTCTTGAGCATGTCCTATTCTATGCGTTTTAGGAGAGCTCAGTCCCCATTGCATGATTGGTATTTCTGGTCTCATTAATACATCATGGCCCACCGTCATTTGCTTGGTATCAACAAGGGCCCAATAAGACGCCAACAATTGCTTCTCAAACGGAGTGTATGAGTTACCAGCATCGGGCAATTTACGACTCCAAAACCCCAATGGCACAAGTTTCCTGTCTTGTTTCTGCCACACACTCCAGTTAGCATAATTGTCTTGTACAGACACATTTAATTCCACTTTGCCTTCCTTCAATGGCCATAAATCAAGCACCTGCTGCATGGTGTCTTTCGCCAGCTCAAAGGTTTTCTGTTGCTCCTCCCCCCACTGAAACTCATATTTCTTTCGTGTCACCTTGTAGAGGGGGGCCAATATCTGCCCTAAATGTGGAATGTGCTGTCTCCAAAACCCAAACAGCCCTGTAAACTGCTGAGCTTGCTTTTTGTTCATTGGAGTGGTGAATTCAAGTATTTTATGTCAGGCATTTGGCACCATTTCTCGATGCCCATGATGCCACTGAATCCCTAGGAATATCACTGTTTCAGCTTGACCTTGAATTTTACTCTGGTTAATCTCCCACCATTCCTTCTTCAATCCTTCCATAATGACATCTAACTGGCTTTGCACACTGTGCTCATCCTTGCCCTGAATCAAAATATCATCAATGCAATGAGAGATTTGTATGTCAGGTTTACACGGTATCTTGTCTAAGTGCTCTGCCACCAGCCGGTGACAGATAGTCGGGCTATGTATATACCCCATAGGTAGCCTCGTGAAAGTGTACTGACGTCCACTCCACGAAAATGCAAACTGCTCTTGACACTCTTCAGCAATTGGCACAGAGAAAAATGCATTGGCTAAATCGATCACTGCATACCAAGTCCCCTCAAACTTTTGGACACTCTCAATGAAGTTAATGGCATCTGGGACTGCGGGCACTAAGGGAGGAGTATGTTTATTCAACTCCCTGTAATCCACCGTCATCCTCCACGACCCATCTCCCTTTTTAATAGGCCAGAGAGGATTGATCCATGCAGTGGTAATAGGGCGTAATACACCCGCCTCCACGTACTCTTTGATGGTGTCTGAAATGTCCTTGTGCCCCCCAGGAATGCGGTATTGTTTCATTGCTACCCACTTGGTTGCCATCGGCACTTGCACTGGGGGCATCTTCAATTTGCCTACGGTAATGGGTGTACAGATCAATGCACTCACCCCAAACTGGTATGTTTTACCACCAATTCCCAAGGTTAACCCTTCCAAAATGTCAAAGCCAATTATATATTCAGGTATCGGGACAATTAACACTTGCTATTTCTGCCTATTCGAATTGCCTATTTTCATCTCCACTTTCATTTGTACTGCAGGGTTCTCCTTTCCCCCTAGACCTGTAATAGTAAATTGTTTACCTTTAAATCGTGTTGGATTGCCATGAATCAAAGAGGCATCCGCCCCGGTGTCCATCAATGCTCACACCCCTTGTGTATTTCCTGGCCCCCAAAAAATCTTAACATCAACATGAGGCCGCCTATCAACTTTTATGCGGGCAGACGCTGCCGGAGCTTGCCGAAGCCCTAGTCAAACATCGAATGAGTGTGACTTGACTCCGCCTCTAACATTGCACTCACCACCTTTCTCAAATCAGCGTATGTTGGTTGGTATGGGGAAGGTGTCCCCATAGACCCTTCGTCTTGTTCTTCCGCAGGGGGAGCAGAAGGTGAGGTGTCCCCCTGTGGCGTGGTGACCACCTGTTTCTTAACCTGTTTATAGCGCTCTTTGGCTGCAAGTCCTCGTTTTTTGTATAATTCATACATTACTCTGGTTTCAATGCCATCAATTTCTTTGTGTGGCACACCATCTTTTAACAAAGCCAAAAATATGTCTTTTCAAAACTTTCCAACACTCAGGAATCTCTGCTATCTTGCCGCCTGCCTTCGGTTCTTCTCTCACTACGCCCCTCTCTCTCCCGTGGCTTGTTATCGCTCTTATCCCACTCCCCTAAATCTGCAAGCTGCCGAATGGCATCCGCTACCTCATCAGTAGCTTTGCCCGTCATACCTACGAGCAAAGTCATAATAACACTTTTGTATGCGGGTGGCGCGGTTCTAATCACCATGTTTCGAGTTGAAATTGAGAGCGGCACGGCTCCCATGTGATCAGAAGCATCTATGTGAATAGCCTCTTTCATAGCATGCTCTCTGACTTTTTTAATTGCTTCTCTCAACGTATACCACTTTGTTTCTTCACTAGGCCAATCTGTGGTAATGTTGTATTTACGGTTACATGCTTGGGCTACCAGGTGCAACAAAGATACCTGTGTATCTTGACCATTTGCGTCAGGGGGTGGTCCTGCCCTTAAGACCTCCTGTACATTGATGTCAATTGACAGTGGTAAAAAACACAGTGAATCCGTAGAATCTACCAACAACCCTGCAGCACCCCCATCTAGCAATCTCACCATCCATGTCAATAAAGCTTCCCCTAATTTTTGCCTCAAACGGGTAATAATTTTCTGAACCTCCTGCTGTGTGTAATCCTCCAGCGTGGTTAAATCCACCATTCTGCCAGCAGGATTCTGTGGGTGGGGTCCGGCTTGCCGTCTTCTAACGGGCTCAGCCGCCACTTTTTTTCTGTTTCGCTTCAATTTTAGGGTCAGACTCATTTGCGGAACTACTTTCTAGACTGGTTGAATCAAAAATATCACCATCCCATTTATCCGGATCCCAGTCCACACCAGAGGTAGCGATTAGAGTTGCCACCTTTCTTTTGTTGACCCCTCCCCGTCTTTTCCTATACTTATACCAGGCTACTCGGACTGCTGCCCTCTCGGCCACAGCCTGATATGTGTCAGCCTTATCTTTAAACAGTTTCATTTGAATCTGCTGTATTAACGCAGTCTGCCCTTCTGCAGCCAGCTCTCTCTCTAATCGCAAAACCTCATTTTTCATTTCCACCTTCATTTGATGTATTTTCCTATAAGCATGCAAAAGAACCCAACCTCGCCTACCTAATGCCGCACATTCTCTGCCACGTTCTACTGGAACTTGTTGCAAGCATGCCATTACATCAGTCGGATCGGCATCTCCCAATCCTTGATCCCATGTTTCCCACGCCTGGGCCAACTTATCATATGGACTCTTAGTCCTGCCTGGAATAACATCAGAACAGTCACTGCCAGCGGTAACTCTCTTCTTCCTGAATAAACTACTCATTATCGCAAACAAAACAAAACCTCTTTATATCTATATATTTTTTCTCTCCACACTGCAATCACTCCCACAGGCACGCACAGACCAACAAAGAACAAAAAAAACTTCACTACTCTAAAACTTCACTTGCAAGACAACCAAATCCTATCTACGTTCAAACAGATTCTTGAATACTCGGAACAACTCATCACTAGTATCCTGTTTGCGATGCCAAAAATGTATTGCTCTCCCCAGAGTGCACGGAAAAACATAAATCACCAATGCAATTATAGAGCAAATACTTTGAACGCCGCAGAAAGACTTGATACCTCACAACCACACACTCGTAGAAGATAATCAGCACTTATACGGCTATTTATTCAAAGTTTAGGAGCAACCAGTGATAACATAGAAATAACTCACATAGACATAAATCACAGATGAAGCAAAGAATTCAAAAGGAAATACATCACCGTGAGCATAACTCGATTCCTCATCTCGCCCAGAAGCGGCTGGAAGACCCCGGGAGCAGCCAGGCCGTGAGCACCACACCTCACAGGAGTGCCGGACGTAAGTGTCCTCCTCCGGCTTAAGTCTCACCTCTCCACCTCCGGGTTTCCGCATATATACACACTCCGAAAAGGGGTGGCAGTTCTCAAACCTTCTAGAAATGGCACTTGTGCAGTTGATGAGCAGCCGTCGGTTGCCAGCTGGGTCAATCGACAGCCACCCTCAAGGAGAAGAGTGCCTCTAAAAACACGCTCCGTGGTGAACAGTAACAAACCATAACAAAGTTAGCTTTCCCAGCAGAAATGTCCTTGACCACATACCAGGTTTGGAAAGCATGTTTTCCTCAGCACCGTGAATCTAACACTCAGTAAAATGTGTGCAGCTTTTCACTGCGGCATGAAGTAAATATCCATCATGGCTCTGAGCGCTCCCAGAATGCACTGCGCACCAGTGCCATTTTAGTTCAAGCATAACAATCGGTGGCAGGAGCAAAGCTATAGAGAGCCCCTGTGGTGACTGAGCGAGGTACAGCACGAGAGAGAGAGAAATTGTGGCATCTGGAGACCTCCCTGACGCGCCATATGCACCGACCGGTGAGTCCCCCAAGGAAGGGGGACACTGAGGCGGCAGGCCCATGTTACACTTGTGGAACTTTAATGAAAGCTGAAAAAAAGGAAAGCAAACCTTTTGAATACCGCTTTGAATGAAAGCAAGAAAGTAAACACTTTTCAATACTGATTTGAATTAAAGCAAGAAAGCAAGCACTTTTGAACACCAATCCAAATGAAAAGCAAGTACTGTTGAATAGTGAACTAAATGAAAGCAGTTGTTTGGAATATTAACGCTGTGAAGGCACTGTGTAACTTGAGAGAGCAAGCATTGGCAGCAGCCATACGAATATATGAAAGTACAACAAGTGAATAGTGGCAAAGCAAGCATAATGAATAGTGGCAAAGCAATACATGGTAAAGCATCATGAGGATGTGAAATGAGATTGAACCACTGTAGTGCTGAAACAGTTGCAATAAGCATACAAGGAAGAAGAGGCAAGACAGGTGTCTCAGTTGCATGACCTGTAATGGGTGGACCATGTGGTCCGACAACTGCGCCTAGACCGAGGACACCCACTCAGGGAAAAGCCACTTAAAATACCCGCAAATAACCTTGTGATTGAATATAAAGGAACATTGATGTGAGCTGAAATTAAGGAACTGTATTTTGTGAACTTGGAGAAAGATAACCAAACCAGAAGAGCTGGAATGCAGTACAAATCACTGTGTTTTGGAACAGATGAAAGACTCAAAAGCTTGGGAAGGGAACCCCTTAGCATTGTGAACTATCGTGAACTTTGGGGAACGGACACCCTTTACAAACCAAGAGCTGGAGGAAGCTCAGAACATTACTTTGAACATTTCTCCTATTGACGCTAACATCCCTACACATCATGTATATATATATATATATATATATATATATATATATATTACGGTAGTGGCCATGTAGTTATGGTTAAGTTGCTGTTTCCATAGGAAGAGCACTTTTTGGGTGGCTTATAACTTCGCTCTCCCTGGACGGATCCTCACAAAACTTTGCAAAAAAAGTAGTTGGGTCACTCTGAATTGCAAAGTTTGGTGAGGATTCGTCCAGGGGGGGAAAGTTATAGGGGAGGTCCCAAAACTTTTTTTTTCCCATAGACTGAATGGGAAAAAACTTTGCGCACGGCTACAGCCCGAACCGTTGGACGGATTTACACCAAATTTGCGGCAGGAGCGGCGGCCTGTTCCCAAAAGCGTGCTTTTGTACATTTGGTGTAAATCTGTCCAGTAGTTTTTTTTAAAATGACCAAAATGTAAGGCAAAAAAATTAGTGATATCTGTGTTCGCTCCGCGGACAGCACCCCGATTGGCCCAAAATGTAAGGCAAAAAAATGGCCTTGCGTCATGTCCGCGGACATGCAACGTGTTCGCTGATTGGACGGCGAGGGGCGTGGAGCGCTTCAGATTTTCTGTGGCGCCCGCCATCTTGTATTCGCAGTTGACTGCGTACAGCGCAGTGAAACGTGGATAAAAAATTGTATTTAGTGCCGTGTGTTGGTGTGTAAGAGTTTTTGGGGAGGGTGGGGGAGTATGAGATAGGTTCAATGTTTTGTTTTTTTATGTGCTAGACGTTTTTGTTGCGTTCGATTTGTCCACGGAGAACACGGCTGTTCTGACATTTTGTAAATAAACTAAATGGTGGGGTGTTTAGAGGACGGAGTACGTGTCATTTTTGTTCACAAGGAAGGTAAAAATGAGCTATGAACACTCGCGGTGTACTTAATTGTTCGTAAATACACAAACTGGGGGTGTCCTCAGGAAGCTGTCCGTATTGTAATCTGTCTAGTTGAATGTGTTCTAAGAAGACTCGCAGTGTCCCGAAATGGTTGCAATTACACAAAATGGGGGTGTTCTGAGAACGTTGTTTGTATTGTTCGTTGTCAGGGTGAAAGTGTTTTAAGAGCACTCCTTTTGTTCTCTAATAGTACAATTTCCTATGGGCGTCAACTGACTTTTTGTCCACTAAAGAAACGATAAATCCGGCTGGTGTGCGCCGACATTATGTGATAATCCTATTACTGGTGCTATTGACCTGGCTGACTTGCTTTTGCGACACTAAATCATATCTCCCGCACCTAAGCCTGATATTATCAAAGCATTCATATTCCCCGCCTCTCTCCGTGACGTTACAGGGTGCGTAATCAAACGCGCCCAGTCGTCTCCAGTACTACGCGACTTTACACAGAACCCGGAAGACAACACACATTATGTCACAACACAGCGCGCCACAATTCGGAATATGAAACTGTGATTTAAAAGCAAACAGCAAGATTGTAAATGTTGTAAAGTACATTTATTTGACATCAAATGTTTAGAGAATATTCAGCAATTTGCATTTGTCTTTGTTGTCGATCCGCAAAAGTTCATGTTGAGACATGCGATGTTCCTTTGCGGTACAGAGAGTGTTAGATCAGCTTACAACTCAGTGCGCCACAATTCGGAATATGAAACTGTGGTTTAAAAGTAAACAGCAGGATTGTACATTTGGTAAAGTACATTTATTTCACATGAAATGTTTAGTGAATATTCAGCGATTTTCTATTCTCTCTGCTGTCGATCAGCAAAAGTTTATTTGGAGCCACGCGTTGTTCCTTTGCGGTAGATAGGCTGTTGGTTTATGATAAAAGCAGTAAATGGTCGCTCTGATAATCGGAAGGTTGCTCCAACAACGAGCCATTAGACCACCCTATTGGTTGGTATGTTGTTTGTAGCCGCTAGTGCTGCGTAAGGGCATATTGGTCCTTGGCGATTGTCCCATAAAATGGTGAGGGTCATGAAGTTGCATATTTGGACCTGCACCTGGCAGTTGAAGACGCCATCCGCTGGAGTCTGTAAATCGTGACATAGGCAAAATTGAGCCACATACCTGTTTTAAAAAACATAAATTAGTATCACCAGCCGATCTTCATTAAAAATCATCATTTTATTTATTAGGGCGTGAAAATATTTGCTATCGAAGATAGTGCAACAGAGTATGTTAATAATAAAATAATAATATTTTCCTATTCATATAGCGCTAAGAACCGTGAGGTATCTAAGCGGTGCTTATTATTAACCACGGTGTGTGGTGCTCATTTATCGACAACAGAAGAATGAAAGGCTGAGTTTGACCTTGCTGGGATTCAAACTTGCGTTAGCAAGCTGTGCACGGATGTCAAAGCGAGCGCTGTACTCGCTGTGCCACTTGACAGGCTACAGTGAAGTGGCACAGCGAATAGAGCGGTTGACCGCCTATAGACCGGTTAAATTATTTCTATTAACCCACCCTGTGTCGTCTGCCTTTTTCAGAGCCCTCTAAATGACAGGTAATCAATTCGGCGGTGATAGTGCGCGGTAGAAAACATTATGCCATTTTCAACGAACAAGTTCAACTTGAGCGGTCTTTAATGCTACGCTATTGTAATTATATTTGGTATAAAATAATCTAAAGGGTTACTTACAGTACAATTGCAATTTCCATTGTCTACGAGTAGTGCAGTCCCAACATACGACTCCGCGTGTGCCAACGATCTTTCGCATAGTGATATAATATATAAAAGTGGTTTCATTTCAGAAATTTCATCTTTATCTTCTCTTACGTTTTAGCAACACTCCTTCAAGAGAAGTATTTCATCACAATCTCTGTCTGTCAAGGTCAAAACACAATACAACCTTATAGTCCGCTTTGTGAGCCTCTCCGGGGCCCGAGAAAAAAATGGAAGCAGCTGACCTTCACTGTGAACGAGCATAAATTTTTACTTTGCAACATTCTGTGTAAAGCCATGTGAAGAAGTTGTGGAAGCAGCTGACCTTCACTGTGAACGAGCATAAATTCTTACTTTGAAACATTCTGTGTAAAGCCATCTGTAGAAGTTGGTTTTTGCACGCCATGTTTGTATATTGTTTGCGTGATAGTAAAAAAAGTTTGTTTAAAGGACGTTATGGTTCTAAGTACAGCCGAAAGACCCCTGAAAATCACAAGTTATGGTAAGCTTTGAAAAATAACTGGCGCCACCACCGTGCACTGCTAAGACTAACACCAAGGACATTAAAGATGACATCGCAAATGTCATTGATGAAATCACTGATGACATCACGTGTGTATGTACTTTTCATGGAATTTGTGTACTAGGGATTTTTATTATAATGTTGCGAAAAAAGTGTCAATGATATTGCAATAAATATCATACCGTTATTAGTGCTTTCAACGATGCATTGATATAAATAGCATTGTATTATGGGATTCTATCTAGTATACTGAGCTACTGATGGAGAAAGATAGCATTGTGTGCAGAGTACAAGATGAAAGTATAATATTTGTAATGTTAATATGTTGAATAATGAAATGATAATTGTCCTGAAATGTTCGTAAATTCACAAAATGGGGGTGTTCTGAGGACGTTATTCGTATTGTGTGATTGCTTAGCTGTATGCAATGAGGGAATGGCACAGAGATTAAAGTGGACGCCGTCCGCGGACACCGCGGCTGTTCGTGGACAGGGCGTGCTACATCTGGGTTTTTCCAGGAAATCCAACATGGAAAAAAGACTGTACGGATCAGCCAATCAGATGTCGAGGTTGTGGATTTGTGTTGAAAGAGACTGTGTGTGGTGCAGATGGCAGAAGTGGAGAAAGTCAGGGTGTTGGTGCTCGGAGATATGTTTGTGCATGGTTTACAGCAGTACGCTGAATGCAGGCATGTTGCAAAGAACTTTGATGTGAAAGGAGTGGAGGTGGTGTGGAGCAGTGTGCCTGATTGCAATGCACAGGGAATTGTACAAGTTTGTGAGGATATGGCCACGATGAACAGTCCGCATGTGGTAGTTTTGCACTATGGTGCTTTCCATTTGGGCAACGTCAGTGCCCCTACTTTGTTGGCTGATTTGGAACACTTGGTTCAAGCAGTAATGAAGATCCTTCCAAATGCAAAAGTAATTTTTTCTGGATTACTACCTAGGGCAATATGGGACAATAGTTCAGTTTTTTGTCCTCAGCAAAATATTGCTAGGTGTGTCATCAACCGAGGCATGTGTGCCTTCATGCTTAGAGCTGGTATGTTCTTCTGTAACAATGAGAATATTGATGCCAGTAATGCTGTTAATTTTAAAGAAGATGGCATTTCTTTATCTTTTACGGGAAATGCCTTTCTATTTTGGAATGTAAGAGTTGCTTTGGAGAAGGTTATGTGAAGATTTTAGGAGTAAGTAAGAAAAAAAAACAATAAAAAAATACAAAATAACAGGTGTCTGTCAAGCATCTGTAAAAAAAAAAAACGGCTTTTTTCAGAGTCAACTTCAAAGGGGAAATGGTGCACACTATTTAAATTTACATTCACCACGTTCAGATTTTCGATGTGTCCGCGGACATGGCGGTAGTCCGCGGATATGAAAATCACTACGAGGGGGTTAGTATGTTCTATGTTACATGTATATGAAGTCAGGGATATTATGGTTAAGTTGTGCACTAAAAACCTATGAAATTCAGTGAAAAAACTTTGTTAAAGGGACGTTATGGTTAAGTTGCGCTACTAAAAACCTATGAAATTCAGTGAAAAAACGTTGTTAAAGGGACGTTATGGCTCAAAGTAAAACCGAAAAACCCCTGAAATTCGGCAGTTATGGTAACATAAGCAACCATAACTCGCGCCACCGTGTGCTGCTAACAATAACACCCAGGACATCAAAGATGACATCACAAATGTCATTGATGACATCACTGATGACATCACATGGCTGGCTCTCCCTTTTTATCCTTTACTGACATATCGAAGCCACGTAGTTTTCTTCAGTAACAGACAGGAAGTAAAAATTGAAAAGGTACTATATTTGTAGACTTAGGGTCCAGTCACATCATATGAAACATATACATAGCGGAAGATACAGGCTTGAAAGAGAGCAATCCTTTCTGTGCATGAAGATAATCATTATGGTTATCAGCACTTTCTTATAGTTTTATTTTTATTACTCTACCTTCCCTCTATATGCTCATATTTGTATACATTATACTCACTCTCCATAGAGTGAATGGGAAAAAAAGTTTGCTCGCGCCTACAGTCCTAACCGCTGGACGGATTTCCACCAAAATTGGACCAGGAGCAGCGGCTGGTGAAAATCCGTCCAGTAGTTTTTTTTTAAAATGACCAAAAAGTAGGTAAAAAAAAATTAGTGATATCTGTGTTGGGTTTGCGGACACACTTCCCTGTTCGCTCCGCGGAAAGTGTACTGATTGGCCAATCGTCTTGCGTAATGTTCGCTGACATGCAAAGTGTTCGCTGATTGGACGGCGTGGAGCGTGAAGCGCGTCAGATTTTTCGGTAGCGCCCGCCATCTTGGATTCACGGACGTCTCCGGACAGCGCGGTGAAACTTTGTTCAAAATGTGTATTTTGTAGAGTGTGTTGGTGTGTAGGAGTGTTTGCGGAGGGTGGGAGTGTATGAGATAGGATGAAAGTTGTGTTTTTTATGTGTTAGATGTTCTTTTTGTGTTCGATTTGTTTGCGGCCATCACGGGTGTTCTGAAATGTTCTAAATAAACTGACTAGGGGGTGTTCTAAGGAGTCAATATGTGTCCGTTTTCTTCGCAAGCAAAGTGAAACTGTTTTAAGAACACTCGCTGTGTCCGGGGAGTGTTCGTAGGGGGTGTCCTGAAGACGCTGTCCGTATTGTTCTCTGTCAAGTTGAATGTGTTCTAAAAACACACGCGGTGTCCTGAAATGTTCGCAAATAAACAAAATGGGGGTGTTTTGAAGACGCTTCTAAGAACATTCCCGGTGTCCGAGGAGTGTTCATAGGGGATGTCCTGAGGACGCTGTCCGTATTGTTCTCTGTCAAGTTGAATGTGTCCTAAGAACACTCACGGTCTACTGAAATGTTCGCAAATAAACAAGATGGTGGCGTTCTGAAGACGCTTCTAAGAACACTCCCGGTGTCCTGGAATGTTCGTAGGGGGTGTCCTTAGGACGCTGTCCGTATTGTTCGTTGTTAAGTTGAAAGTGTTCTTAGAACTATCGCGTTGTTCTGAAATGTTTGTAGGGGGTGTCCTGAAAACGGTGTCCGTATTGTTCTTTGGCAAGTTCAAAGTGTTCTAAGAACACTCACATTGTTCGCGGACATTAAAAGTTTCCCATAGATCATAGTTGAAATGTTTGACTCTATGGATGTGATATGCTGCGGTGGTTGTTGGAGTGCAAATCAGAGTACTGTGCAATTTGCTCAGTTTCTGTATTTGTTGCTAAAATCATTGGGCCTCATTACGACCCAGGCGGTAAGTTACCGCCTGGGCCGTGACTTTACCACCATGGTGTAAACTACGTTTACGCCATGGTGGTTGGCGGACTTACCGCCCCATTCCGACCTTGGCGGGGCGGTAAGTCCCCAATCCCCATTTACCCTTCCCCATTCCCATTTTTGCCCCATAGGGCATAATGGGAGTGGGGAAGGCGTTAATTACGCCACCGTAAATTACAGTGGCGTAATTAACTCCATGGTCCCTTAGCGCCATGGATTTTAACACCTGCTAAAAGCAGGTGTTAAAAGCGCCATGGCGCTAAGGGACCTCGTACTCAGGCGGTAAGGGTCGGCGCTGTTAACGCTGCCGTAAACCCCTTACCGCCTGGGTCGTAATGAGGCCCATTGGGTCTGTGGGAGAAAAAAAAATCCATGTTGGATTAAAAAAAACCTTTTTCTGTTATTGCTACAGTTTATTTGTTTGTTTGTTTTCAGTGTTCACTTGTTGTTTCTGGCTAATGCTTTATACTTTGCTTTGTTGTATCTTTTTTTGGAGCAGTAACAGATTCTTCATTTGTTTTGATATTATAAAATTTTGGAGCAGTTAGATACCAATTGGTGTATTCTAACTGTCTATTTTTTTAATATATTTTAGTGGTTTGATTTATCTATTTGGATATTGTTAAATTTTGGGACAGTTAGATACCAATTGGCGTATTCTAACTGTGTATTTTTTGGCCTAATTTAGCAGTATTCATTTATCTGATTAGTTTTTGTAGAATCTTTGAGCTGTTAGATAGCTTTTGTAGTATTCTAACAGTTTATATTATTTTAACACAAATTTATAATTTTGGGACAGTTAGATACCAATTGGCGTATTCTAACTGTGTATTATTTGGTCTAATTTAGTGGTATTCATTTATCTGATTAGTTGTTGTAGAATCTTTGAGCAGTTAGATAGCTTTTGGAGTATTCTAACAGTTTATATTTTTGTAACACAAATTTACTTAAAGGTTTAAATACAGTTCATTTATCAAATTTTGGTTTTAAGAACATCAAATAAGCGTTTGTAAGATTTGCTGGTAATTTCTGCTTTAGAGTAATGGTACTATCATTACATTCAAACCATCCACATTTCTTTTTTATTTATGCAGTGTAGTGCCCTGAATTGGTTGTGGCTCCTGTGTGGTAGATTATACCTATTGTTGTGAAGGTTTTCTTACCAAGTGATATTTGACCATGTGTGAATCCAGTCAGCTTGCAGTTGTTTTTGGTACCATCTGCATTGTAACGTAGAAGCATTAGTATTACGTATTTACTATGTGTTTGTATTACTAACGTGGAGGGATTATCTGAATTGCAGGTAGAGCATAATCTACCATGGTTTGCATTTTGTACAAGTTGCTGAAATGGAATGGATTCACAATTTGGTATTGATATATATATATGAAGCGTTCATTGGGGATTTCTTCTTGTGTCACATTGTTGCAGAGAGTGCATGTATGTTTCCACATGTATGAAATCTGAAAGATTTCATTTATAGGTATGTTTTTGTTTTCCAGTACTTGTAGTAAGTACATTAGAAATTCTTGTGGATCTTCCTGTGAGTTTATAGTGAATTTCACCATTCCAGCACAGTAGTCCAATTGTCGTCTTATTCCAAAAACACTATATGTGTTGTCAGGATTGTTTGCTGCATTTCTGTGAAGTACTAACATTTGCAAACACAAAGGGTCTGTACTGTGTAAGTAAATGTTGTCAACAATTGGTGGTAATTGAAATAGAATATTCATTGCGTCATTTGCATAGCAACTTACACCAACTATATTTGAGAATTTAAATGGTCCAGGTAGTTCTGTATCTAACTGCTTTTTTTGGAGTTTGTCTTCCTTCTGTAAAGAAGTACCTGGTTTACTTTCTCTAATTGATTCTTTTTTGTTTGTGGTACTTGATGAAGTATTAGTTTCTTTTACTCTCTTTGGAGGATTTGCAGTGACGTCCTGTTGCATTTCTGTTTGATTTAGTTTTCTTTTACAACGTTTTAGTTTTTGTGGAACAGAATATGTGTTTAGATGGGGAGTGTATAGTGAGCGAAGTCTATTATATTCTAAAATGCAAGGAATATCAGCGTTTACTTTACTTGCATCAAAGTTGATTAGAAATAGACCGTCAAGTGTACGTAAGCGTGATAGTGCTACGTAGCTCATGCCTTCTTTAAAGACTGTGTTACCAATATCTATTATTGCTTTGTCTAGGGTAAGACCTTGTGATTTATGAATTGTGACTGCGTATGCAAGAGTTAGAGAAAATTGTTCTCTGCGTACATACATATCTTTGAAGAGAAGGAATCTAGCTGTTGAGCATCCTATCCGTTTTACTTCTGAAAGTTTGTCAAAGAGTATATTGACAAACTGAATTTTGTTGTCACGTGGGTATGTTTGAAAGCCAACAACTGCACCCATGCTCCATTAACTAGTCCTTGGTCCACGTCAAGGTTACGTTTAAGCATTACTCTGCAATTTAAGGATCATTTTAACATCTTTTCTAAGCCTGCTGTGTTTGAGATTGATTTTTCTAAATTATTTAGTCTTGTTGTGGCTTGGTCACACATGGGTAGTGTCATACCATGTACATCTAGTTTGTCTGTGGCGCTAATTTCCATTATTGGTTGCATTTCTTTACTTAGCATGATTTCATTGAATTTGAGACAGCTTGCAAGAGTTGGCATTAAGGCCATACAATCGACATTTTTGTGGGCATCTGTAGCACATGCATTATCGCCATAAAGTTCATTAATGTGCCGGGATTTCAATGTTGCTTCTGCTTCTTTAGAAAGTATACCAACTCTCAAACTTTTTAAAATGTTGGCATAAAATAGATCTGCAGATTGGCACATGTTTTCTGTTAATTCTCTGTATTGGAAATGTTGCCAAAGGTTGACATTTCCAATGCTGCCAACAGTTTTATGGCAGAGTTGCTGCCCTAATGTTTTAAAAATAGGTTCACCTTTTACTGGTGTTAATTGAAGCAGATCTCCAAAAACAATAATGTGTTTTCCTGCAAAGAGCTCTTCATAGTCTGTTTTGAGTACTTCTTGTAATCTGAGGTGAATCAAAGCTAACATCAGGTTGGAGACCATGATCACTTTATCTATTAGTAGCATTTTCATTTGTTTCAATATTCTGCGTAATTCCATTGCAGCTTCTGCAGAAAGTTTGTAATAGTCTAATTTGTTCTGGTGTTTTACTGGTGATAGTAGTAATCGGTGTAATGTAACACCACCTATGTTGTAGGCAGCTAAACCTGTGGGGGCAGTGACAACAGCTGACAGTTTGTTGTTTGTCAATTGTTGAAGGAACTTACTAATGATTTTGATTAGGAATGTTTTTCCAGAACCAGCTTCACCACTGACGTACAGTAGTATAGGTTTATAATTATGGCAGGAACATTCTTTATTTTCATGTTTTACACCATGTGCAATTTGTTTTGTTACTTCTTGAAAAATGCTACTTTGCTCATTGTTTAGTTTTGATTGTAGTATAGTTAAGTCTTCCTTATCTTCATACTGACACATGGTGTTTTCTACTTCTATCATAGCTAATTCTGCCTCATTTGTTACTAGTGGTTCTCCCAGTGGTTCTTGGCTTCCTGTTACAGAAGGTTGACTACTGTCAGGAGTATCCTTATCTAGTTGGGCTTGGAGTTCTTCTTCATGTTGCTGTTCATTGTGCAACATTGTTTTGTACTGTGTAAAGTTTACATCAGTTATAGTGCTTTCATTTGCTTTGAAAGCATCCTCATATGAGTCATAGTTATCTAGTAATTGTTCTTCTTTTCTCCATGGTTTGAAGAGTTGTAGCAGGGACATGTAATATACTTCTTTATGTTGAGGAGTCTTCAATGACAATTTGATATGATTAATTAAATTTGGTTTAGTGAGTTTAACTAAGCTGCCTTCACAGTCTGTCACTCTATATGTACCTTTTTTTTCATCAGGTTTCATATTATTTTTGTATGTGTAGTTTTGGGCTATTTGGTATAGACACATGTTTTCCAAAGTATTACTTCTGTTTGGGTAGTATGTGTCCAATAAATTGTTTTTTAAAATGTCTTGGCTGTTGGGATCATGTTTGGCTATTGTTTATATGTCTTCATATAATTTTAGAACTCTTTTTCTATATTTAGCTGGACCAAGACTTAGCCATACTATATTTTCAGATTTACCATACAATGAAGTACCAGTTAAACGATCAGCTGCTTCATAAGATCCACATTATCTATGGGTGAGCATTTTTATGCCCAAGCTGTATAATTTCTGAGATACTGTTTTATCTGATGACAGGTCATTCCAGAGGTCTTGGAGCTCTGTCTTTTCTGCTTTAGTTAAGTATGCTGTGCATATCGTGCAACTGCAGTAGAATTGTCTGCAATGTACTGCACATCTATGTTTGCATTCCATAAGTGGGCAATGATTGCATTATAATCATTGATATATTTTTCTTCTTCTTTTCTTTTTATGTAATATGTATTTTTAGGTGACTTACCTTTAACACTATGTCTAACTGAAGGCATGAGGTTGTTTACTTGACCTGTATTTGTAACTGGTCTAGGGAAACCAAATCGGCATTTGGTGTAGTATTTGCCTTTGTTTTTGTATTTGCGACGACAATATTTTCCACATTTGTGTCTTTGAAATTGTACAATTTGTGCACGAAGATCACTATTTGTGGCTTCTGATGGAATTTCACAAGTGACATATTTTTCAATAAACTGTAAAACAGTGGCATCACTGTCTTGACCAAATTTAGGAGCATCTTTTATCCATAAAAGCATGTGGATATGTGGTGCTCCTCTGGTTTGGTATTCTTTTCTCCAAAAGAAGTGTTGCACTTCTCCAAGGGGAGGAACAGTTTTATTACAAATAAAATGTAGCATAGCAATGAAGCGATGGTGAAAATATCTTGAAACATTAACAGGATCCAAAGAACAAAGTTCTCCAGGTGTTAGAATATCTATGTTTGTTTTGTTTTTATTTGATATGCGTAGGAAATCATTTAAATCTTCCCATGCATATTCTGCACAACTTAATGTAACAAACCAAGTGGGTGGGCCAAGGTTTCTGATCATACAACGTACATCTCCATGACGTCGAAACCAGTACCACGCATATTTGCTAATAGATTTGTAATATTTGATTGTAAAACCTCATCCTTTTGTTGCACTTTCTCTAATAATTGTGTAGCTGTCATATTTTGAAAGTGTGATCCTGATTTTAATATGTGTGCAACTCCGTAACATAAAGTTGCTACTTCACTTTCAAAGAGTAGGTGGAATATGTATTCCACATTTTGTCTAAATCTGGGATCTTCAGAATACATCCGTAATGAGCGGTATTCTGAAGCTGATATTTGAATAGGTCTATCATCATACCTTCCTCCTTTGCCAGTAGGAAAGAGTAGAGGAAAAGCAGGTGCTTCTATACTTTTTTCCCATATACTGATTGGCGATCCTTTTGTTTGACGCATTTGGTAAGTTTCCAGTACATCTTGTACGGTGTCATTACAGTGCAAATGATGAATTGTATAATGGTCTATAATGGTCTAAAGTATTTGATATTGTAGCAGGATCTAGTAGCTCAAATTGACCAGCTTCTTGTGTTTCTTGAATTATTTCAGTTGTATCTTTCAAGTTTTCTTCAATATTAATTTTTTTGTCTTTTGTAGGTACTCCATTAACTAATATAATTAAAGATTGCTGCATTGGACGTTGCACTCCTAGAATATGCACATTTTCTTTTAGATTTAATGGCAAATAAACTACTTTTCCACGAATACCTTTTACCAATTCAGAGGGAGGTAATTTTGCTGTTTTTGGTTGAAGGCGTATTATTGCTTGAAATGGGTGTACTGTTTGAATTATGATGCTCTCATATACATTAAGTTGTTGTAGAGGTTTTGGTACTGGGTATAATTCCAAATTATTTGTGATAGAACGTGAAGGAGTTTGGTTGTTGTCAAGTTTTGTAGTGCAATAACTGCAAAGTATTAAGGGCTCAGTTATTTCATATTTGTTTTCTGCTAGAAGGTAGAGAGCTAATTCAAACCATTTAGAATCTTCATTGTCTTCTATTTTGTATGATAGGTCCACAGTTTTTGTGTTACTTTTATAAAAAATTCTACGGCAACATACACATACATGGTTTGGTACTTCAGCTGATGTACTTTTAAATTTTAGTATTTCTTTTTTGTATGTGTTTAGCAAAAGGTTGCCATGTGTAGAATTGTTGCTTAATTGGTTTAAAGCTATTTCATTCTGTAAATGGCTTTCACTTCCAAAATATTTTTTCTGGATATAGTGAATTTCTTCAAGTAGGTCTTTTGCTGTACCATGTAGAAGGATGTTATTTAACTTTGCTATTCCTAAAGCAGGACTTTTAGCATAGTACAGTTTATAGACTAGATTTCTTATAGTTGAATGATGTTTTTGATATCCTTTTGATATCATGGAAAGTGGTTTTACAAGTAGGTCCTGTAATGCAGGCCAATGAATGTCCTTGTAGTCCTGTGTACTTGCGCACTGGACAGGTATCTATATTTTGCAGTAATTTAATTTTGATTTTGTCTTTGCTTTTTACATATTTATTGAGGAATTGGTGTAAAGATTTGAAACATTGTTTGGGAATGTTACACATTGACGTGCATGGCCATTTGTACACTAGACGTTCTGTTTCAGTTGAATGGAGGGGAAATTCTAAGTTTTCAGGGCATATTTTTGTAAGGAGTACTTCTTGTTCCATTATGGTATTATTCACTTTTTCATAACCTCGACCACTGCTATTTATGGCAATTGTATTCGTTTGCTTTTGTTTGTACGCTTCTTCATTAAAATATGGTTCTGTGCTCGTAGTGTGATTCCATTCACCTCCGCAGATACTTAAGAAGTTCTTTCTGTTGACATTTCGCTTATTGAGAAGTCTTTTTTGTAATTCAGTTATTAGTTTTGTTAGTGGTTTCATTTTGTTTAACAGTAAAATAAATACATTTCTTTTGAGAAGAATTGCAGTGTCCATCAATGCTTCTAAGATTCATTTCCTACGATAGGTTTTAAGCTTTGAACCTGATTTCTCTCCTGTTTTTATAAGATTTTGAAGGACTTTGTGACGGTATATTTTGGCTAAAATACTTTTCTTGGTATGCTTACTTTGCACTATATTAAAATTTGAAGAAGTAGTTTTATCTGTACTGATAGCTGATTTTCTGTTAATTGTTTTTTGGTTTGTTTTACATTTTGATAGAAGAAGCGAAGTTGTTGTACTTGAAACTTCTTGTGTTTCACCAAATGATTGTATTAGCTGTTTTGTTTCAACTTTTTTTTACAAATTCTGCTAGAGATGGATGCTTATGTTGGACACCTTTATTTTCATTTGCTCTACTTTTGCGTTGCTTTCTACGGACTTGTCTTTTGGTAGGCATTCTTTAGGGTCTGTTGAAAAAAATAAAGAAGATATGGGTTGGGGTGTTCTGGAATGTATGTGTGCTGTGTGCATGAGTGTTTGAGTAAGATGATAAAGATGTATGTAATGGTGTGTGATTGTGCATTGGGAACTAAAACTAGTAGGGATAGGTATTCTTGAATTTATGTGTTACTAAACTGGGGTTCAGATGACAAAAAAAAAGTAAGCTAGTGGTGTGGAAAAGTAGAAATAGTAAATCTAATGTATACAATTAAAACAGTTGTTTGTTCTATAATATGAAAATTGTAGTGGTTCAGTTGGCTAATTTGTGTGTCCAAAAATAGAAATTTGTGGGCCATTCTGGCTGTAAATCGCTGTTTAAGACATGGACATTTTTGGACAAAATGGTACAAAATCTCTATTTTAAGAAACCAAAATAGCTCGTATTAATGTTATAGTATATTTGATTAATAATACAAATATTATGGTGATATTTTACTTACTTTTTTTTAAAATTAACAGGTAACTTCTTAGTTTTTCTTTCTTCTTCGAATTCGGCTGCTTCTTTTCAGGAAACTGGTCTTCACTGCAATTGTAAAAGCTTCAAACTAGTAACTTTGTTTGTATATAGCACTGTTTTTAATTTAGATATTGATTTTTTTAATTGAAATCCTCAGTGCCTTCTGTAAAACCATTAAACTAATTTATTTACATAAGATACATTGCATCAGTTCAGTACATATGATATGTTCTTAATGAACAAATTGTATTGAATGACTAACTGTAGCAAAAAAAAATATCTTTACTATGTCTTGTGAAATTTATAATATATTAGTGAATACCACTATTTCTGTAAGTAAACTGTTCTAGGTAATAGCGCCTCAATGTCATGTCTAATTTAAAGTAATTAAGTACATAAATAAATAAAAACAAAAAATATGAAATTGTATAAGTATTTTTATAAAGGTTTAAACATAGATTGAGTTTGCATGCAATTTTGTTTGAATATATGTAGTTTATATGTATCATTTAAAAAATGTTATTTTAACATGATTTGAGTGTGTGTGTATAAAGAAAGTAAAACGTATAAAGGTTTATAAGTGATAGTTGATTTTAGGAAATTGAAAAAAGTAAAGTAAATTCATTTTACAGATTTTACAATGTGTTCATCTCATAGCTCTCAACACACACGCTTTTGGCGGGTGTCACATGCCTTGTAAAGGGCAGACTCACCCGTCAAACCTCCTGCACGCCCATTCATTCCAATGGGCGTCTCACCCGCCAAAAACAAAATCGGGTGATTTCACCCGCCTGTAAAACAAAAATGGTTGAGAGCTATGTCATCTACTATACAGAAAATATGCATACCTGAAGTTTGTGTTCATGCATATGGATATGCATGGAGCTGCAAGTAGAAATCTTGAAGACTTGTACAGTATTTCTGGTAGATGCTGCTTGCCAATGATATGACACTTGTACTCAGAGAGATTCAGAGTACATTTGCAGTGCTGATCTATGATGATGCAGTTAGATGTAGAAGTCTTGATTGTGATTGGTGCATGGTCATGTGATTTTTGAGGTACATCAAATGAGGGAATGGCAGAGAGAGTGTAGTGGAAATGGTAGAAGGGCTGTTCATGTTACGATATGTCCACGGACATGACGGTAGTTCGCGGACATCGGGAGTTACATCCAGGGATTTTTGGGTTCAGAAGTCATGCAAATGAGAATAAGCACTGAAAGGGATTGGTCAGGAAAGTTTGGTGGGTGTGTTGTGCCAGGAGAGATTTTCTCAGATACTCTTTTTGCTGGCATGGAGTACGTGGAATGAAGTGGTTGGACTTGCTACCTCTCTGTGCTACTTTGGAGACAGAGCAACATCCAGACATAATTGTAATTCATTGTGGAGGGAACAGTTTAGGACATGTGACTGGAATTTTTTTGCAATTTGCTATGAAAGAAGGACTTAGGAAGGTTATGGACATGTTTCCTAATTCTCAAGTGATATTTTCACCTATTGCGCAGAGACAAATGTGGATTCGTTCTTCTTCATTTGGTCCACAAATGGAAAAAGCAAGGCGCAATGTTAATAAGGCTGTTTGTGGCTTTCTAAGAGATTTTGGCATGTCTTCTTTTCACAATGAAAATATTATGTCTTGTAGTACATACATTTTTCGCAGAGATGGAGTCCATCTTACTTATGCTGGCAATCAGATTTTTCTGAGAAATGTACAAAATGCAATCCGACCTTTTTTGGAATTACAACAACGATTTTGAAGTAGATGTTAAGCATTTACAATTTTTGACTTACAAACACCACCCAAAGGCTCTTTTCAGAGCCACCACTTCTTTCCAGAGAACATTACAATGTTTGTGATGGAGTAGCAACCCAATTTTTTTAATGTTCGCGAACTGTCCGCAGACTTCTAAATACCAAGAGCCCTGCTTCATTTATTTTTACTTCTATTTTTTAACTGGGAAAGGCGGCTCTGAAAAGAGCCTTATTTTTTTTTGATTTTTGTAATTTTGTATTTTTTTTGGTTTTTCAGACACGACACACTAGGAGAGGAGGGCAAAGGAGGGTAAAGGGGGGGACACCAACCACAGGGATAAGAAAGGGCGAGCTGAGAGAGGAAGATGTAGAGTGGGTTTTATTTTGGTAGTGAGCAGGTCTTCTCTTGCTCTGAGACGATAGTCTCAAAAGCACTCCGAAGTCGCTCCCCCCTGCAGAGTACTGTGTCACAGTACATACATACAACTGTGACCCTCGAAAGGTAAGGGTCATCAGCATTCTGTATTGCCTTTGAGGCAGCTTGAGAAAGACGCTGTCCCACAGAGGTGGTCCTTGTGGTGACAGGATTAGAAACAGAGGATGAAGTAGAGGAAATCAACCTGCTACGTGCTTCGCAAGGTACAAACGTGCGAATAGCCCCAGAGTGAAATGACCTCAGGTGTCGCTTCATAGTAGTGGTCCCAAAGCTGTAGTTACCGTGCTTCCCGCGACTAAGTATCATTTTGCACTCATTGCAGGTAACATGGTTCGCACAAGCCTTAGGACCATTCCCATGAATGGTAAATAACCGCCACACCCAAGACTCACACCTAGTGCGGGTAGTAGGGATTTCCTTTGCCTCATTCTCATCATCCTCTTCTTCCTCCTCCGCATCCTCAGTCCTGTTCCCCTCTTCAGGCCCTTGGGGAGGTGGTGGTGGTGGAGGGGGTGGTGCTGGTGCTGAAGCAGGTGCAGCACCAAGTGGCAGTTCAGCAGCCAAGGATGCCATCTCGATGATGGTGTAGACTGCAGGTGGCAGCAAAAATCACTCTGTTGTGAAGAATAGCCAGAAACACAATGGGAATAAGCTCTTGGGCGTGGTCTTTTATATGGGTGCTTGTGCGCGGTCCGCGGACATGCGCACTGTGCGCGGACAGATCGAACACAAAAGAAGGATCAGAAAGTTTCAAAAGGTATATAGAAACTCAAGATTGCTATGTGGGACTTGTGGCATGGTGAGATTTTATTGAAAAATATTATGGATTAACTGAAAATGTACTTTTAAATTGTTCGGGGACAGGAACAGTGTCCGCATTTCAGGACACACGATGAGCGTGGGCGCGGTCATATGATCCGTTTGCGAACTAGTCCGCGAAGGAAGCGCCTGTCCGCAGGACACCAAGTGCACGGAGATTGGTTAGCGCATGCGCATTGATGTCCTACGGACACTGTTCGGGTTCTGAAGTAATTAAAAGTGCGTCACACGTGAAACGAACATTTCAGGACACCGCGTGTGTTCTTAGAACAGTTTAAACTTGGTAGCGAACAGTAAGGACAGATATAGTGTTCTTCAGGACACGTGTAATTTAGTTTATGTACGAACATTTCAGGACACCAATTGTGTTCTTAGAACAGTTTCAATTGGGTAGGGAACACTATGAACAGGTATAGTGTTCTTCAGGACACCTCCATTTTCATTTACGTACGAACATTTCAGGACACCAATAGCGTTCTTAGAACAGTTTGAACTTTCTAGCGAACAGTACCGGACAGGTATAGTGTTCTTTAGAACACTTTAATTTTTGTTTCTTTACGAACATTTCAGGACACCACGTGTGTTCTTAGATCAGTTTCAACTTGCTAGCGAACAGTACGAACAGGTGTGGTGTTTTTCAGGACACCTCCATTTTCATTTATGTACGAACATTTCAGAACACTCGCACTGTCCGCGGACACTTTTATTGTTTTTAAAAAAAAACAGAAACTATTCACAATACAATATAAAAATTAAAATGTATTTAACATATATTAATAATTTATGACAGAGAAGGTGAGGCAGAAACAGAAACAAAAACAGGAGAATTTGGGGTTTCAACATGATTGGTATTAGGTGAAGAAGGGATGGAAATCTCATCAAAACGTTTTGGATTATGGAGAGGGTTTGGGGATAATTGACTGGAATATGGTGAGGAGGGACAAGTACATGTGGGGCAATGGTATGACGTTTTTGTTTTAAAATGATCTTCAACAAAAGTTTTCAAATTATTAAAATTGGTCAACAGTAAATCAATTTTTTCTTTTATGTTGTCAAGCGTGTTTTCCATAACAGCTTCTTCAGAGGTAGTTTCTATTTTGTTATGCTCTGTACAAAAACATATATATATATGTTAAATGTATACAAAATAATAATATTTAAATGGTTTATATTATAAAGTGTTTACCATTAGTTTTCACTATCTTGTGACATTTCTTCATGTGGGAAATTGTTCTCTAGCCATTCCAGAGTAGTAGACATTTCTGTGAGAAAAAAAAAAAAAGATAATATATTTTTTAATCTAATAGAGAAAGTTTATAAATATATGAGTAAAATGAAGTACACTTACTATTTCTGGTAAGATAAGTCCTATTGAATACTAGTATTCAGTGGGTCTGGTCTTGTTCTCAGTTCTGTTGTGTCCGTGAGGTAATTATGTTGGAAGCCAATTTATGTTCTTGTGGTATATTCCATTTCAGAACATATTGTATTTAAATGAATGGTTAGTGTGTTACATATATGGGTTACATTTCTTATGTATTACTATATATAATGTGTTTGTGTGCTGCTTTTTGAATTTGTTAAATGTTCCTATATTATGATATAACAATCAAACATACCCCCCCCCCACAGTTTTTAGGTAGTGGTACTGTTCTCCGAACATGTCCGCGAACATTAAATAAGTTTGCGGACATCACGTTCATAAGAAGAGATCTAGTCAGTTCCATATGACATGTATATAAAGTCAAATTCATTATTGTTAAGTTGTGCTACTAAAAACCTATGAAATTCAGTGAAAACACTTTGTGAAAGGGACGTTATGGTTCCAAGTAAAACCGAAAAACCCTTGAAATTCGCCAGTTATGGTAAGCTAAGCAACCATAACTCACGCCACCACCGTGCACTGCTAAGACTAACAACCAGGACATCAAAGATGACATCACAAATGTCATTGATGACATCACAAAGTCCCAGTGGAAGGACATCTAAGTTATGGTGAGATCAATTTAAGCACTTAAGTCAGAAGAAATATGTCTTGACCCTTGAGGTGACCTGGGGTGCCCTGGATAGATTTTAGTCTACCAATAACCACCGATTATTTGTTTTAATTGTCGAGATAATCAGACACTGTGCGAGCTTGGATGGCCAGTTCTCATATACCATTAGTCTGATCTCTTGCCCACTACCAAATTGATTTCCCACTATAGAAATCATTGTGTTCAATACTTTTAAATCACATTATGAGCACGGAAGTAACTTCTAGACACTATAATCACTGAAGATTCACGTTTTCAGGGTCTACTTTCACTCTTAGACGACAGCCCTTCCATTACACCTTTAACTGCCACTGGACCCTTCCTTCATCCATTCCACACACCGGTCCTTGCACTGTATTGTAGTCTCTCCTTCTGAGCTACTTGTTTGTGTTCATTTTCTCCGCTACTACACTTATGGTCTTCTGCCTGTTGCAGAAGTGCCTTATTGTGGTGTTCTGTCCACATGACCTGGTTCTGGCAGATGCCATCCCTTATGAAGGACTTTAGCATGTTCCCTTCTATGGCTCTGTGCTGTTTTGGGGCCCACAGTTGTGCTATTCTTATCTCAATTTAATGTGTGACCCCGCTGTGCCTCTGTCTTTGCCTTTGCATTTACTTGGTTCTGCCAGTGCCTGGGTAATGCCTGGTTGTGTTTGAGTATCTGGGTATGCCCTCCTGCAATTACCCTCTCTCGTTTGACTTCTGCACTTACATGACTTGAATGTTACAGGGCTGCAATGGTCAGTTTATTTCCCCTTCTCCCTTCCTACTTGTGACATCACAAAAGGACTGTGCTACACAACGAGTGCCTTATATAGCAACTTTAAACAAATGAAATACATTCTAATGAAATTGTGGATGAGCATAGAAGTAATTCACATTTGGTCAGAGGTTTACAATGCAGTAGGGTTACAGGTACCATTGGAATAATTAATTGACTAGAATCTGTGCTGTTCACCAGTGTGATGTTGACACTTTCAGGACAGGATCTTGGAGCATGGGACTTTGCAATTCCTTAAGCCATGGTTCTGACACACGGAGGAGAGGTACCTGGTGATGTTGAGGAATCACAGAATAATAGTGAAGTTGGTTCCAACAGTGAGTGAGGAAGAACTGTTTTCAAAATTGGACTGATCAAGAAGCAACAGCAAAATCTCATTGTGGATAACAGAGATAATCATCATAGAGTCATGATGTCAGATTACAGTACTAGGACTGGCAGAATTTTGGAAATATTTGAGCGCCCCAGAAGAGGCAGTGTTGGTCCTGAAGAAAATGGTCTAACAAGGAAATACCGCTGAAACTTGTCAACCATTTCATACTCTAAAATCTCCATACTAGGGGAGTTATAGAGTTATTCTTAAATGTACGTACGAAACACAACTAACAGGGTTAAGTTTATATTTGTTGGTAACCTTCTCCACTTTTTAATTGGCACCCCTTATTGAGTATTTGTGCAAAGTATAATAAATGTAGTTACTTTTGCTTTGTGTGCATTTTAATAGCACAGAAACAAAACACTTGCAGCATCGGATAGGGCCAGCCTGTCTGTTCTCTATACACCTTTAGGTGCACCAGCATGGTTCTACGTGATTTCTTCGCCGCACTTTTCATCGCGGGTTTTTTGCCACGATTTTTTTTCTTGAAAAAAACATCCATTTTTATTTTTTTAATTTTTTTGGGGGGGTAATCCACCCCAATCCCCCTTTGTTTTTTTTCCCTTTTTTTTACATACCGAATACCCAAACCCATTTTTTTTTTAAATTTACCCCCCCCAAAAATTTCAATGAAAGGTGCGGCGATGAAATGACGGTATACCCACCAGCATCACCTAGGGTTAGGTTTTCCTAGTTGGACATAGCTTAGTTCTTCTATGAGGGACAGTTGATTATAGGGAGAATTAGCTGATTGTGATTCTCTACTGAATGTTTGAGTATTTTCTGTAAGGTACATGCCATCTTGTTTTATTTTGCATGTAAAGGAGGTCCCTGATGTCTTTGCTCTGTTTACCAGCAAATCTCAGGTTCATTTTGATGTTTTATAGATGCATTCTAATTTCATGTTTTACCAATAATTTCGAACTTCATGTTTAGCAGATCAATAGAGTATATTTCTCTGTGGTCTGGATATTAAATTCCATTGTGTTAGTGAAATGTGACCAGGAGTCTAAGTATCATTCCTACATAGAAGTCTTAATTTCTTTGAGGTGTAGGTGAGGGCCACCCGGATGAGGCAATTTGCACAGGAATGTTCTTCAATGTGCTTCTGTAAATTCATCTGCTCGTCTTTATTTGTTAGTTACTTATGTGAATAAGATTGCACATGTAAATATTACTGATTATTTACCTACAGGAACAATGTATCTGTAAGTATGTTATGTCTGTAAATATGTTTAATCTGATACATACCAAACCTATGTTATCGATTGTTGCCTGTGGTAATACCTGTAATGTGTATTACCTGGTCTCCAGCGCCCAGATAACCACGGGTGTGGCGTGCTCTACAAATGTTAAATAAATAAATAAATGCTGACCTCTGCATTGCCCAGTTCACAGACGGGCATAATCATTGTTAACTTTGGTGCACAGTTGGCATGCATGCTCTGTGCTCTGCAGTGTGGTTGCCACATGCAGGTATACCCAGGTGTTACTTACCCAAATTGTCATAATAGGCACGGATTAAAAACAAGGGAGTGTATCCAGGTAGCAATGAATGATTTCAATTTCCACAAATGGCCCACAAATTTTAAAACTCGTTAATTCTTCATGATCAATATTGTTTGATTTAGCTTTTCTCTGAATGTTCTACTTTGCCTAATCAGTCTTTTTTCTGGCTTGTGGCTTCATAGCTGTGCGTGTGCATTTTCTGATCATCATATCACACTAGACTGCTACCGGTAGCTTTGTGGTATAAGTCAACAAGAAGAGAATTAAAGTTGCATTTGGTAAGTACGTGCTTGTAAAATGCAGATAAAGACATGGTGCCTGGTGTGGTCGATGGTCCATGGTGCTATCAAGCTGCCACTTTGGACACAACATGGTAGAGTTGAGAGGTGGAGACTGTGAAGTTTTCAGAGCTTTTGGAGAAGGAGGAGCTGACACATTCTTCTTTAGCTTGAAATGAAACCACGCGGAAATCCGGGGTATATGTTGTTGCCATAGTTCGGCTTTGCTTGACTTATTTCTTTAGCACATGGGCAGCCTGAAAAAATGGGTTCAATATACATTGTGCCATGCACAGTGTTAAATATGCTGGCTTGAAGGCAACTCCACAGCGATATTGTGGGCCAGGTTGTCCATGGGTACTTCATACAAGGTAGAAACCAACAAGGTCCCATCATATTATTTGCCAGATTACATCTGAGTTGGTGCTGGTAATGACTTAAATCGGCAATAGCACCAAGAATGAAAATCATGCGATTACTGATCTGGCAAAAAATAAATATTGAACAAGACCTATTCAAATATTGGGCTACAGTGTATATGAAGTTTTCCAAGTGCCTTTGAAACTATGGGCCTTATTACGACCTCGGCGGTAGCCATGCCGCTATAGGTGAGTTTGGAGGGCCCGGTAATTCCCCCCTCCAGGAACCCGGGCCCGGACCTTCCCCATTCCCATTTCAGCCCCCACAGGGCTGAACGGGAATGGGAGAGGAAGCAAACCATGGGCCGATTACGAGTGGCCCGTTGTTTACACTCTCTTCCCCTCGTGGGACCTGGTAACGACACCTGGTTTTACCAGGCGTCCTTACCGATTCCCGTGAGGGGACCTTGTAATGTGGCGGAAAGGGGTTTAACGGGTCTGCCTCCTTTTGCAGAGCCCGTTAACCCGTTCCGCCAGGGTCGTAATGAGTCCCTATGTGTTCTTGTGGAAGTTAGGTATTAATAACCAGTAGCTACCAGCCACAATTACTCTTCAGCTGCCCCTGACTGAAATACAGGCAACATTAGGACTTTGGATAAAGAGTATCATGCCAACACAGTAGAACATCTTTCAGAGATTCACTACCAAGCTGCACACTGTGTTGCAAGAAGTTCCCTTTACATAGTTTCTGACCAGGAACTGTTTTGTGAGATCAGTGTTTATCTCCAGGGTGAGAAGCATGCCATATTTTGAACATTCATTCTGCTTCACATACCTAATAAGGACTGGCCAACATGGTAATGCTGCAGTTATTGTTTTTAGCTTATTGCCCTAGACTCGCAGTCGCCATCACTGCAGAAGCTACATTTATATTCTGGCCACTGCTTGCAGCTCAAGTCCTCCATATTCATGACGGCAGCTCAGACTCTTCTCTCAGAGACCTCCACCTCCATATCCCATCAACAGCACAAGGGGCCCCCACCTTGCTGAAGACTGAGAACCCCACAGGCTCATAGACATGTGGCACTTAAGTTGGCCCAATCATGTCAAGCAGTTAGAAAATGATACTTTCTAAACAGGTAGGGCAGGGACGTCATTTAGGGAGTCCTAGGGGGTTGCAACAACAATCCATTGCAACCTTTATCCCATCTCTTGTGACCCCTGCCCTCCAATCACACTGCTGCAATTGGGGTGACGTGAATAAAAACGGCTCAACTGCATACTTTTCGGCCCCTTCTGCCAGTGAGCACAGAGGGCTACACACAACGTGGCTAATTATGCATGGAGTGTGTCATTTAACATGTGCGCGTACATACAGAGCACAAACAAGGGTTGCCAGTATGACGATGGATCCAAAATGGCAAAGTCTGGGGTGCACGTTGTGGAGCCTCCCACTAAATGGATCGGACAAAAAAATGGCATCGCAGGCAGCCCTGTTATGTATAGATATAGCAATCTCTGTTGTGCTAAGATCTTCCATTGCCATTCCAGTTATCGAGGTGGAACCGCACGGCCCGCTGCGATCTTCTGGAATGTTGACAGTCACCAATGACTTTAAATACATGCCATCTTCGTAGCAGACTGTCTAATCATAAGATAAGGAGTGATAGTTTTAAGTGCAAACAAGTCAACGTGTTGCCCTTACCTCCATAAATGCCTGAGGTGGTCGAAGAGGCACCCAATGTTGGCAGTCCTAATACTGGAGTTAGTTTTTGCTGCCTGTGGGGATCCTCTACAGATGTGGAGAGCTTTGTTGCACGCGATGAACAAGGAAGTAGCATATGTGCCAAAGGAGCAGGCCTGGCTTGGGGAGCTGTGCCTCCTGGCCCCTCCTCCAACATCGGACCCCGTCAGGTGGCAGTCTGCAGAAACACAACACCCTGGAAAGTGACAGTTGCTTCCTTGAGCCTGTGCTTCACGTCCCGACAAAGGAGCAGAGTTGCTCAAGGCCGCCCCGCAGGCATGCAAGCAGCCAAACACGTGTTACCTCCTATGTAAAGTGGCTGGCACATCATGGTCACAGTGTCTTCTTGGGAAAAGTAGTTGAAGTTGAACAGAGCTCTTAATCCAAATCGATTTCTTTATTCTCCCGTGGTAATATGTGCACAAGCTTTATGTAATGATTTTTTAATTTAAAGATGTGTTATGAAAAATTGTAATGCCAAATCATTGCACAGTGAAATGTTAAAGAATGCAAGAATGGCTTTCGGAGCAGTTTCACAACACAATGGAATTAACTCACTCTAGTGATCTGGGAGTACAAACAAGTGTTCTTCAAACAGTAGACCACATGATTAGCTAATCATTAAACACGTAATCAGGCTTGAGTTAATGGGCAGTTGCATTAGGGTGTCATGCATGCAGGAGCCAGTGTTGCAGCAATCTTCTGGGTCATCATATGAGACTTGCTGCACTCCACATACCTCCTTTGCAATTAATGGAAAAGTGAACATCTTTAAGCCAATAATAAAGTCATTGTAGCTCGCAGGTTTCTTCTTGGCTTTTGCAGATATGAAAAGTCCACTGGTCAACAGGGTTTCCTCCCAGCATTCCTTGAGACTCTTGTTCTCTTACCTTGAACAGACTCCCTTCAGTCCTTCAGTAAATTGAAGTGCTTGCTCACCTGGGCAACCTTGGCTCTTCCAAGTGAGGAATCAGTTAATCCAGAACAGCCATTTCTACTTGCCACTGTCTTGCGCCCCTGTGAGGAATTACCATCTGGCATGGGTGCAAAGTCCTGGTAATAATTTTGATTTGTATTAATACTTAAAATGATGCAAACAATTTACATTCTATAGGGTAATCTGCTAACCAGATACCCCTTTGTTGACAACTCCATGCAAAAGCATAGTGTACTTGTGCCCTGCTTCCTCAGTGGCCTGATCTGTAGTACCTGGGCAAGCCCACGTATCAAAGGAGCACACCCATTCAGTAGGAGTCGCATACACCAGGGTGAAGCATGTCTAATGGTCTTTGTTGCCAATAAGGAAGAAAGGGGGCGGGAGTAGGCTAGGAGGGAGGGCCATAGTCACTGGAAGAAGCCTTCCAGCATCTTGTTTCTCACTATCTCTCTTTCTCTTTCCTGTCTCCTCCACTTCCTCTGGAGCAAAGCATTTTGGGTGCGATTTCAACAGGGCCAAGTCCACTCGATCTAAGATCAGGAATCGGGCCACTAAGGCAGGCTAGCTTTAGGCCAATCACATGAGGACGTCTGCCGTTAAAAGAATGGGTCTTCCACCCCTTAAGCAGATTCGCGTAGGGGACATTCCGGCAGCTGGTTTCTGCCATCAGTAGCGCTAGCTGCTAATGACCTGTTGCATTGCCATGCCACTGTAAACTAGTAGTATAGTCCACTTGTGACAAAACTTAACATCATAACTTGATGCATTTTAGAGCAGAAAACACAACTGACCTTGAATGTTTAATAATGTGGCCACATAGCAAACATAAATGAAGGGGGAACCATACTATTTGCCTGTTTAATAGGACGTTTTACTTGGTCCACGCTTCAAGTTGCAAAGTACTAGCCACCCATTAAAAGTCACTCACCACCACAATTGTATACAAATACACAGAACACACCAAGAATCAAATATCACTAGCCAATGGCTAGAGGAAAGTGCCATGGGCAGAGGAAATTTTGTTCCCTGCGATACCCTTTCTTGTCCATGTCCATAGGTCATCTTTGCAGCATGCTTTGCACCAATGCTAAAGACATGAGGTGCTTGCTAGCACTGTGGTGTCCACCATTGTAGATGACAGTGATGGTTGTGTTGATTGACCATAGCACTCTGTCCATCATATCCTTTAGGAAATCACTGATTTGAAATCTGATGTTTGAAACTGTGAGAGCTCGATACTAGCAATGTATAAAAATAAAAACTTGAAATGTTTTGTTCCTCTTGAGTTATGCAAGTACTTTGAAGAGATACAGGAAGATGATCAGGTAGCAGTATTTGCCAAAGCACTAACAAACCCAGTTTGAATGAATATCAGATATTTGTGGATATTTTTTGCTGGAATAATGAAGTCTATGAAACAATTGCAAACAGTGCAACACAACACATCCTACTGAGGGGTAACGCTGAAGGTAACTTGTCAGATCAGAAAAACAATGTACAATTCCAAAATCAATGAAGATTGTGAATTCCATCAATCATAACAACACATGTTCTGTGGTGAAATATTCTCCCTTTGCCCTCTATCCTGCCTTTCCCCCATCCCTATACTAGCCTATCTTCCCCTATCCCCCAGAATGTTGTTTTGCTCTGTATTCATGTTGAAAATACAGGGCGGATCCACATAACGTGGATATTTCGGTTCATACACTTCCCGTGGTAACATGGGCCTTGACACACTGATAATAATGCTACAAAAGAGGATTTATTCTTGTATGAAATATATGTCACATTACAGTGATATTGTAACCATATGTTCCTTAGTGTACTGATGGACGATCCCTGTGATGTCAAGTAGTGACAGGTTGTTTGCCACCACTTCCTGTGATATTTGGAGATGGGGTCAAATGACATCACTTCCTGTGATGTCACTTCGGCAGGGTCACATGACATCACTCCCTGTGATGTCACGTGGGTGGTGTCAAATTACATCACTTCCAGCGATGTTATCAGTGAGCTCTAGGGTCGTGTGATGCCATTTCCACTACCCCGGGTATTTTGGTGAAATGATGCCCCTGTGGTAGGGATCCCCTCTCAATAGCCCATCCTATAATGTGCCCACTGTGAAGGGTATTTTTAGGTGTTGGTCTCTGCAAGCCAGTCCCCTGCCTCTCTGTACATTGTTCTCCCTTTTATTTATTTGATATATTCCCAAGTGCATGATTGTAAATGTGTACTGTGCATCTACTATCCTATTGGTCTCCTGGTATGGAGGCTTTTCCTGAAAGTGAATTGTGCCCAGACTCCGGACCTTAGTCAGAGCAAATGAAAACAAAAATGGAAACCAGGAAAAGGGGGCATTAGCAGAGAGCCTATAGGATGGGAATTCATTTAGGAAGATCGGGAAGATGGGTACATACTTGTTTCTGCATGGATGTGATTTCATGGTTTGTTGATCAAGGAGAAACATTGGCGGGGAAAAGGAGTGACAATGATGGGCCAGTAGCTGGTAATTGTTTAAGGAGGGCTTTTGTACTCTACTAAAGAATTCAGTAAATGTGAGTGGGCGTGTGATGGGCTTGAGATGTGCACAAGTCTCCCCTTGTAGCTGCTAAAATGTACAGTTGTGTACATTATTCTAGCACTAACTTCCAAATATAGCCTGTGGAGGGTAAACAGGTTATCTCCGCTTGAGCCATGTATATATGGTATGACCTGAGGAGTTTGGAAAATGGAATCCATTCTATAAACCAGACAACCTTAAATACTTCCAGGCTAAATCATTGCATGTAAGTAAGTGCACAATGGCTAAACACCATATTTGACATGCAGGCACAAGGTGAAAATACATATGCACTGATGCATACCTATTGATCAACTACTTTGGTATAAATACGACCATTTCATCCTCAAGGAGCTCCACAGGCTATATCTTCAAGCACACATACTGTTTAAGACTGTATGCATCACCTACAAGACAATAATCACACACAAAAAACATACCAACACAGATAAGGCTCATCCTCCCTGTCGTACACTTCAGGGAGGACCTGAGGACCCGACACTTAAAGATCATCTTGGAAATTGCTGATCGCTCCACTTAATTTGCCCACCCTCCATCACTCTCCCTAAACATCTCTCCTCTTCAGCTATCTCCTGCACCTTAAATTGTAATCCCATGGGTGTGGCTCGTATGTAGAGCACTCCATTGCATCCTACCTAGGATTGCACTCTATGAAGCCCATCTATACTTACATATTGGCATTAGTGTTCATCACTGACATTTTCTTCCATAACACTTTACTTTCTAGTGAATTCCTGAATTTTATAATGAATATTCAATACTTGGATAACAAGAAAAATACATTAGAAACAGTCAAAATGCAGTTACACTAATCATTAACAGTACTTGTGAAAAGTCCCTTCGCACACATTGAGACTTAGGGCCTCATTACAAGTCAGGCGGTAAGGGGTTAACAGCGCTGGTAAAGGTGCCGGCGCCGTCAACCCCGTACCGCCTGATTATGAGGTCCCCTCGCAGGACCCAGTCTGCACGTCTTGTTTCACCAGACGTGCAGAGCGGGTCCCGCGAGGCAAAGAGGGAGCAAACAACGGACCGCTTGTAATTGGCCCGTTGTTTGCTCCCTCTCCCATTCCCTTTCAGCCCTATGGGGGCTGAAATGGGAATGGGGAAGGCCCGAGTCTGGTTCCCAGAGACAGGAATTACCGGCCCTCCGAACTCGGAATGGCCCTGTAATTCCTCATTCTGGGAACCCGGACCCGATTTTGGCAGCAGCCATGCCGCCAATAGCGGCATGGCTACCGCCAAAATCGTAATGAGGCCCTTAAAGTCTTATTAGCACCGGGAACTACCAATTAGATTGCTTGCATAGATCATGGCCTGAATCCCATGATCCTAACCTGCATTCCAAGCAGCCTGAAAGCTGCTTTCGCACCCCACCATCTTCCTCCCACCTCCCTTCCTATCACCATTTCCTCCCTTCCCCTCACACCTAACCCTTTCACCTTATTCTTTTGGCCACAGCACAGCCGCCGCTGCCCCTCCAGCTTCCATCCTGGGATGCCATGGAACTGGAAGAGGGGCTATGCATGGAGCCCTTCCGTCCCTCTCCACAGATGCCATTTTAAGTCAATATTTTGTTTGAATGAACAGAACACAAAATACATTGCCGTCAGCGGGATGCTAATGGCAGTAACACCTGATCCACATCGGGTGGTAGTAGTGCTTGGCCCATAGTTATAAATTGGGCCCTGGACCATTACCCTGTTGTGTTAGTGCCATATTATTTTGCCTACACCCAGTACCATGCCTTGCAGTGGCTCCATGCTTCCGTTTGTGTCTGATATGTAAAAAACCAGAGCAAATAGAAAAAATATAGCATGTATGCAAAGAATGCATTGAATGCAAAGAAACTGATATAAATAACTAAAATCTTTATATGGGTACATTTGTTAACAATTTGCAAATGATTAAACAACTTAACCTTTGAGGTGGATGTTAAACTAGACACCGGTTATCATTGTCGCTTATGAAAATATGGAACTATATAGAAGAGAAATATTTTGAAATGATTAATAAAAATTTGAGTAAGATTGATTCATAAAAAATGTTTTAATGATGTTGCGAGGCAAATGAGAGTGAAGTGAAAGAAGCAGTTTGGCAGGAAACTCTGTAAACTAGAACACATTTATTTGCTGGATTTGTGACATCCGGTGCTGTTAGTTTTTGCCTGGGAGCTCTAGGCACGGCAAAGACATCCTCCTGGAAGTATTCAAAATCCATCAACGTGTGTGAATGTGCGTGTGATGCAAGTGAGATCAAAATGATAGAGGCAGTTTGGCAGTTTGGGGAGTGAGGAGAGTAGAGTGAACGGTGCCAGTTCCATCTCAAGGTAACTTTATAAGAATCAAAGCTAACTTGTCTTAGCATTACTTTATAAAAGCTAAAAAAAGTGACATTACCTCGGGTTACTTGTGCACCTACTAACTATACAGTTGCATACAGCATCCCTTTCCCCCTCCATAAGTAAATGGTGAGGAACTCTACCTATTCCCTACGTAGCCATGCTACTATGCCTCTGATAATAAATGATATCTCGAAAGGGCAGTTTTGCCAAAGACTTTACCCACAGAGGTCATTGCAGAAGACCTATCGCCTAAGCAAACTCTGAGAGACCACTCTACAATAAGGAAGTAATCAAAAGGTTGGTGCGAGAATCCATCTCAAAAGGTGGCAGGTATGAGGAGAATTCTGTGAGTGAACTCTCTGCTAACCTAAGAGACCTGCAAACAAATGTGATCATTTGCAAAAAGGCAAAGGAAAAGTGGAAAGGTTTGGATCCTGTTTTATCAACTCCGATAGCAGGTCACAACATCACTGACTTTTTTCCAAGATTAGGGACAAGCACAGCCATGAGACCAACTGCCCCTATTGTGGCTATTGTAGAGATTCCAGCCGTAAACATAAATTACCGAAGTCTCCTGGTAGCAACTTAGGGTCTACAGGATCTAAACTATCCCGTAGGAAATGGCGGAGACAAAGCACAAATGAATAAACTATTGGAAAACTCAATTTCATCTATACAGGAGGAGCTACAGTCTGGTACACCTACCCTATTATCTAAGCTATTATCCTCTACTAACGCTTCAGCAGTTCAGACCTTCAAAGCTAGGCAAGATGCACCTATGCACCATACTTTGAAAGACACGGATGAGAGAATTAAACTCACCTCTCAAGCTATTTCAGCGCTGAACTTTGTTGTCAGTGCCTTTGTGGAGCTCTACTATAACATCAAAGATGAGGTGTGGGCCCACAATCTGATATTATTAAATGAATTTGAAAAGAGAGGATCTTGGCCTACGAAATAAATCCAAACTACCCCACTGTTGCCGTTGATTTTGCCACTCAGAACGGAGCTAAAGGGCTCAAAGACTCCCATGAATAAAGCTATAATAAGTGATCATTTATCTAAGCAGCCCAATCCTTTTCATTCATCATTCTGGGCAAGAAAGTAGCAGACTGAGGGAAGGCTCAGCCATACTTAAGGAAGGCCCTGCCTCAAGTAGCAGAAAAAGGGAAGGCCTGGCTGTACCTAAGGAAGGCCCTACCACTGCGACCTTGAGTGGTGATGTAAGTAGATGAGCAACTCCAGAGATTGGTATGAGCAAATCAACCAAACAAGTTAATAAGCTTAAAAACAAAAGTAGATGTAATACTCGAAGCTCATGGAAATTATTATGCTGAATATGTGCTACAGAGATAGCAGCAGTGCAGGCCCTTGGAAAACAAGCTGATTTAGCGCCTCCAAGGGAATTTGCTGCAATCTTTGGTCAAATGTTACCAACTACAGATGACTGTATGGAAACCAAAAGTGACTATTGAACACAAACTACACATTCCATTGCCAGCAACAGCAGTGCAGGGAAATGCTCCATAACTGATGAAGGTAGGAAAAAAGTCTCTGCTCTAAACCAACATGTTTTTGCGATCCAAACCACAACTATCGGTGATAAGAGTGGCAAAGTAAATCCAATGATAAATGGATTAAAAGAACAGGACATAGCTACTCACTATAATAAACCATGTTTGTTAATCTCCATTAGTCAAGCACGACACACTGCAGAACTAATGCGCAGGTGTGGATCTTTGAGCTCTATTCCACACGTGGTCGGCATACGCATAAACAGGGTGGGTCCTGAGTGGGCAAGGCCCACCCAACATCTGCAAATGCCTACTCAGCAGCACTGTGTGTGCATTTACAAATATTAATGTCACTGCAGTTTGCCCACCTACATTAGCTTCATCCCCCACTCGTTAGGCAATCCTGGCTAAGCCTCTGGTCGTAGGTCACAGATTCCATCATAAAGATTCCCAATGCTTTTTTGAAGGTAAAAAGTGTAAAACCCTGCGGGAATCAATTTGGGGGGGTTGTCAATAAGTACTTGGATGACCATGCACCTAATGTGAAGCGTGTCCTTGTGAGAGCCTGACTGCTACTTTCAGTGACACTCAAAAACAACATAAAAAAACATTGCGCGTTTGATGGCCTTAATTGATGGTTTACATCAGATCCTTTGTAAAAAATGCCATCTATCCACACAATCAGGATAAAGCAAGTTCTGTCATATCTAGGAATAAACAGTGTGAATCAGCGATAATAAACAGCTTTAAAAGTTCAACGGACATATATGATTTTTGGATATTCAGGAACAAAATCAACTTGTATATAAATTGGCCCCCAAACGGGACCTGGAATTACCGAAGCTAGGGAAAGAATTAACGAAGGACAAAGGGGGGTCTTACATTTCAGAAGCATTGTAATTGGTTAGTTATAATGTGCTTAATACCCAGAGGTTTCAAAGTGTGGACCCGGAGATCGAACCTGTGTTGCTCTGCGTCGTCTCGCTTCCAAGGTGAGAGCGTTGCCCTTGAGCTATTCACCCGGCACATTATAAGAACGCACTTTGAAATATCACCCTCCTTGATTTTGGAATATGTGTTGGGCCCAACCTACAACTTGGGCATAATATTAAATCTGTCAAATTTATTAGCCTTGTTCAGTAAAATTCCTAGGCTACGACCAATTTCAAGTAAAGATATAGCCCTGGTGTAATTTTTTGATGATGACAGAAAAAAAATGTCTCACCATCAAAATTCCAAAACATGCAGTATATTCTATGTTATTGGAAGAAGTGGAAGCACTGCGATTACGAGGCTTTGACCTTCATCCGAGTATATTTAAACACAGGAGAAGGAAATATAAGAAAGGTTGTTTGATTACTAACATATTAGCTAAGAAAAACAGCACAATTATGGATACCAAACTGCACATTTCTCAAACCTGCGACAGTGCTGGAAGGTCAATATCTATTTTTAGAAACCCAGATAACAGAACCTAAGTCTTCAGAAGATTGGAATTGACTAGTGGCTGCACTGCCTAAAAAGGGTGACCAACCTGGTATGAATAGGCAGGGCCTTTGATGATCCATTGTAGCATCTCAGAGTCCTTCTCTATAGTAATTTCCTGGGATATTAGAGGATTTGGGAAAATATTGAAAAATTGTAAACTCTCCCAAACACTCAGTTAACATCCTATAGTCATGCTGCAGGAAACATGTGCTCTAGAAATGCTAATTTGGGATGGTTATCACACATTTTCACAACCAGCAGTGAATCTGATGGGGGTCGAACATCTGGACGTCTTCTAACAGCCATCAGCAATAGTTCTGGTTTAAAGGGGTGCCTTGTTACACATTTTCACAGTGGAATTTACTTCCATACATTGTATGGTACTGAAAGATGTTTTGAGTATTAATATATACCGCACCCCTTACACTATGTATTATAGGATTTTGCTGAGGCTGTTAGTGTAAGCTTGGAGGCCTTTAACATGAGGACATCTGAGTGGGTAGTTATAATGGTGGGTGACTGGATTTCCAATTGTTTGTCACAGGAGATCTTACTAAGTTGAAGATTGAATATGATCCTATTTATCATGTAAATCAGAGAGACCAGGGAAGGGTTTGGAGGGATTTATGTAAGGAGTGGGACTCGTGCATTTTCAATTGACAGGTTACAGGAGATATTACAAGCAATCCGACGTGGTATAGGGAGACAACGGTATCCTGGATTCATATATTGCACTTTCTGACACATTTTTTCCTGTGTGCTAACTTTGTGGTGGTACCCAATGATGCTAGCAACCATTCGACTCGTATAGTGGATATGGACATACATTTGAAGTTACAGTCTCAGTCTGTTTATACAGATATTACTGCTAATGCGCAAAAGAATTGAATTATCTAGGGTCAGGGAGCATGCAATACATTTAATAAAGAGATGCACACCCTTTGGCATTCCACCACTCTGAATTATAAAGCTAAACCTTTTACAGTGAAAGCATTCCCTCATTCCCTTTATTATTCAAAAAATAATAGATTAATGTGGCAAACATTTTTTACATTCTATGCATTCTCATGTTTATAACGATGAGATCCAAAAAAGAAAAAAAAAACTACTAAGGCTAGTGATATAAATGATACACACAGAGACTTGCGATGAGGAATTAAAAAACATAAAAGTTTAAAAAAGGAATATAATGCTAACAAATGATAAAAGCCCACAGATAGGTATTAGCTCAAAAAGATGAAGAGGACATGCTTAAGACTGTCACAGAGTGTAACAGAAAGAATGTTTGGTCCCTGGTACGAGACAAGGAAATTATAACAGAGAAACATTAACAAACCCTATTTCTGAACAACAATCGGCAAACTACTTTAGCGAATTGTACAGTTGTTTTGTAACTTATGTTTTCAGGCTAATTATGCAGGCCCATGGTCTGTTAACATATCAGTGGAATTAATTCATAAGGTTATTACATCAGCCTCTATTTCACGTGCCCCAATCTAAAGGTTTATGCACAAAGGGCCTTAAGTTAGATCTTTTGAAAATATACTGAAGTCTAAAACTCTACTTGAAACAATCCCTATGTATAAAAAGGGGACCAGCTAAACCCTTGTAGGCACATACTGATAGCTGCAATGAGATATTTTGGAGGAAAGGAGGAATGGGTGAGTCAATCCAACAGACTATCTAAATTCCAAACAGATTTCAGAAGGGGTGTCGGAATGGATGGTAATGTGTTGATTATCAACATCTTAATTAAGAGGGCTGGAAACAAGGGTGCAGACCCACTCTACAAGTCTAGTCTTCTACACAGCCAATAGAAGTCACTAGTAGCTGAAATTTACCAGCTGGAATGTTCCAGAGCCACGTTTAGACATAATAATCCATATTCATGTTAATACAGCAATTCAACTTAGATTAAATATGCAGGGTTTGATAACAGAGCTGATTCCCACTGCTACAGTCCTTAGACAAGGGTGTGTATTAACCCCTTGTTTTTTAAATCTTTATATATCGGATTTAGGAGGGAACCTAGCACCTGCCTCTTTTGTACCAACACTAATAAACACCATAAAGTGTTTCTGGCAAAGCTATGCCGACAATTTACTATTATTAGATAAGACACAAATAGGTTTGCAACATTTGATAAGGACATTCTACACTACATTAAATAGCTTGAAAACTAACCGCTTAAAGACCACTTCTTCAAGGGTAAGAAAAGAAAGACCCAGAATTTTGGTTATGGGTGGGAAAGCACTAGTGGTGGAGCACTGTGAAATATCTGGGGTATATACTTATGCAAACCTCACATAGGGTTGGGTGGAGTAACATCAAGTTTGAAAAAGGAATACAACTAAGAACCCAGGTGAGGTATATCTTCAATGAATATTGTCATTTTACATTAAATTCATTGATAACATTTTATAGTCAGAAGGTGATCCCAGCTTTGTTGTATGTATTGGAACTTTCCTACTTCTCGGAAAAATTTGATTTCGAAAGATTGGAGGGTATCCTGATCTTCCTAATTGTGTGGCACCAGCTATACTACAATACAAATTGGGCCTTGCATCTATGGCATGCATTGTTAAATGGAACGTTATTTTTCTATTAGGAAGCTTGCAAAGGCAGACACCAATTTGTTATATGATTCAATTTGTAAACAGCTGGGGAAATCTGATGCTGGATGTCTAACCAACTTTGAAAAAAAGGGTGTGGAAATCGTCAAAATAAACTAATCTTCAACTACGATCCATTAAAGAGATTCACAGGGTAATTCATAGAATTTCGCAGAAAAGTGTCGCAAGCGGCTGGCGCAGAGTGTCCGCGTGCGATTGTCTGCGCCAGGCACGTGCGCTAAAACCGATTTCCGCGCACAGCGTACTCATGGATTTTAGGCTCCCAAACCAGCCGTGGCGCAGAGAATCGCAGCGACCCTGCAGCAGCGCCAGTAACGCCCCCAAGAACGCCCTCGCGCAAGGAAAAGCCATCAAAATCGCTAAATCATCGCAAAGGGCTGCGCTAACCCTGGACCAGTTCACCGGGCTGGCAAACAGCAAACGCCAAGCGGGGAACGTGTATTTCAGGGGTGCGCGGGAAGTTCCACACGCGTTTGGCCCCGTGCAAGCAGGGTACGTGTATTCCATGGGTGCGCGGGAAGTTCCACACGCGATTTCAGCAGGGTACGTGTATTCCAGGGGTGCGCGGGAAGTTCCACACGCGATTACAGCAGGGTACGTGTATTTCAGGGGTGCGCGGGAAGTTCCACACGCGATTGGCCCAGTGCGAGCAGGGTACGTGTATTCCATGGGTGCGCGGGAAGTACCACACGCGATTTCTGCAGGGTATGTGTATTCCAGGGGTGCGCGGGAAGTTCCACACGCGATTGGGCCAGTGCGAGCAGGGTACGTGTATTCCATGGGTGCGCGGGAAGTACCACACGCGATTTCAGCAGGGTACGTGTATTCCAGGGGTGCGCGGGAAGTGCCACACGCGATTCCAGCAGGGTACGTGTATTTCAGGGGTGCGTGGGAAGTTCCACACGCGATTGGCCAAGTGCCAGTAGGGTACTTGTATTCCATGGGTGCGCGAGAAGTTCCACACGCGATTTCAGCAGGGTACGTGTATTCCAGGGGTGCGCGGGAAGTTCCACACGCGATTTCAGCAGGGTACGTGTATTTCAGGGGTGCGCGGGAAGTTCCACACGCGATTGGGCCAGTGCGAGCAGGGTACGTGTATTCCATGGGTGCGCGGGAAGTTCCACACGCGATTCCAGCAGGGTACGTGTATTTCAGGGGTGCGCGGGAAGTTCCACACGCGATTTCAGCAGGGTATGTGTATTTCAGGGGTTCTGGGGAGTACTACAAGTGAATTGGCCGTGTGGGTCCTCCCAGGTGTACGCTCCACAACCTCCACGGCCTCTGCAGGCAGCCCACACCACGGGGGACTACCCTGCACCCCTGCTCATGTCCCGCAGGCAGCCCATCCACCATGGGCATGCCCCCCAGCCAACCCACATGTCACCTTGCACTACTGATCAACAATGCATGTCTCCCACCACCCCCACCCCCCACCAGTGCAGGGGCAGCCTCCACCAGGCACCCACTCATGTCTCCCACCACCCCCACCCCCCAGCCACCAGGGGCAGCCTCCACCAGGCCCCCACTCATGTCTCCCACCACCCCCACCACCCAGCAGTGCAGGGGCAGCCTCCACCAGGCCCCCACTCATGTCTCCCACCACCCCCACCCCCCAGCAGTGCAGGGGCACCCTCCACCAGGCCCCCACTCATGTCTCCCACCACCCCCACCCCCCAGCAGTGCAGGGGCACCCTCCACCAGGCCCACACTCATGTCTCCCACTACCCCCACCACCCAGCAGTGCAGGGGCACCCTCCACCAGGCCCCCACTCATGTCTCCCACCACCCCCACCCCCCAGCAGTGCAGGGGCACCCTCCACCAGGCCCCCACCCATGTCAACCACCACCCCCACCCCCCAGCCACCAGGGGCACCCTCCACCAGGCCCCCACTCATGTCTCCCACCACCCCCACCCCCCAGCCACCAGGGGCACCCTCCACCAGGCCCCCACTCATGTCTCCAACCACCCCCATCCCCCAGCCACCAGGGGCACCCTCCACCAGGCCCCCACTCATGTCTACCACCACCCCCACCCCCCAGCCACCAGGGGCACCCTCCACCAGGCCCCCACTCATGTCTCCCACCACCCCCACCACCCAGCCACCAGGGGCACCCTCCACCAGGCCCCCACCCATGTCTCCCACCACCCCCACCCCCCAGCCACCAGGGGCACCCTCCACAAGGCCCCCACCCATGTCTCCCACCACCCCCACCCCCCAGCCACCAGGGGCACCCTCCACCAGGCCCCCACTCATGCTCCCACCACCCCCACCACCCAGCCACCAGGGGCACCCTCCTCCAGGCCCCCACTCATGTCTCCCACCACCCCCACCACCCAGCCACCAGGGGCACCCTCCACCAGGCCCCAACTCATGTCTACCACCACCACCACCCCCCAGCAGTGCGGGGGCACCCTCCACCAGGCCCACACTCATGTCTCCCACCACCCCCACCACCCAGCAGTGCAGGGGCACCCTCCACCAGGCCCCCACTCATGTCTCCCACCACCCCCACCCCCCAGCCACCAGGGGCACCCTCCACCAGGCCCCCACTCATGTCCCCCTGCACCCCCACCCCCCAGCATCCAGGGGCACCATCCACCAGGCCCCCACTCATGTCTCCCACCGCCCCCGCCCCCCAGCAGTGCAGGGGCACCCTCCACCAGGCCCCCACTCATGTCTCCCACCACCCCCACCCCCCAGCAGTGCAGGGGCACCCTCCACCAGGCCCCCACCCATGTCTCCCACCACCCACACCCCCCAGCCACCAGGGGCAGCCTCCACCAGGCCCCCACTCATGTCTCCCACCACCCCCACCCCCCAGCCACCAGGGGCACCCTCCACCAGTCCCCCACTCATGCCTCCCACCACCCCCACCCCCCAGCCACCAGGGGCAACCCCCACCAGGCCCCCACTCATGTCTCCCACCACCCCCACCCCCCAGCAGTGCAGGGGCACCCTCCACCAGGCCCCCACTCATGTCTCCCACCACCCCCACCCCCCAGCATTGCAGGGGCACCCTCCACCAGGCCCCCACCCATGTCTCCCACCACCCACACCCCCCAGCCACCAGGGGCAGCCTCCACCAGGCCCCCACTCATGTCTCCCACCACCCCCACCCCCCAGCCACCAGGGGCACCCTCCACCAGGCCCCCACTCATGTCTCCCACCACCCCCACTCCCCAGCATCCAGGGACACCCTCCACCAGGCCCCCACTCATGTCTCCCACTACCCCCACCCCCCAGCAGTGCAGGGGCACCCTCCACCAGGCCCCCACCCATGTCTCCCACCACCCCCACACCCCAGCCACCAGGGGCAGCCTCCACCAGGCCCCCACTCATGTCTCCCACCACCCCCACCCCCCAGCCACCAGGGGCACCCTCCACCAGGCCCCCACTCATGTCTCCCACCGCCCCCACCCCCCCAGCAGTGCAGGGGCACCCTCCACCAGGCCCACACTCATGTCTCCCACCACCCCCACCACCCAGCAGTGCAGGGGTACCCTCCACCAGGCCCCCACTCATGTCTCCCACCACCCCCACCCCCCAGCCACCAAGGGCACCCTCCACCAGGCCCCTACTCATGTCTCCCACCAACCCACCACCCAGCCACCAGGGGCACCCTCCACCAGGCCCCCACTCATGTCTCCCACCACCCCCACCCCCCAGCCACCAGGGGCACCCTCCACCAGGCCCCCACTCATGTCTCCCACCACCCCCACCCCCCAGCAGTGCAGGGGCACCCTCCACCAGGCCCCCACTCATGTCTCCCACCACCCCCACCCCCCAGCAGTGCAGGGGCACCCTCCACCAGGCCCCCACCCATGTCTCCCACCACCCACACCCCCCAGCCACCAGGGGAAGCCTCCACCAGACCCCCACTCATGTCTCCCACCACCCCCACCCCCCCAGCCACCAGGGGCATCCTCCACCAGGCCCCCACTCATGTCTCCCACCACCCCACCCCCCAGCCACCAGGGGCACCCTCCACCAGGCCCCCATTCATGTCTCCCACCACTCCCACCCCCCAGCAGTGCAGGGGCACCCTCCACCAGGCCCCCACCCATGTCTCCCACCACCCACACCCCCCAGCCACCAGGGGCAGCCTCCACCAGGCCCCCACCCATGTCTCCCACCACCCCCACCCCCCAGCCACCAGGGGCACCAACCACCAGGCACCCACCCATGTCTCCCACCACCCCCACCCCCCAGCAGTGCAGGGGCACCCACCACCAGGCCCCCACCCATGTCTCCCACCACCCCCACCCCCCAACCACCAGGGGCACCAACCACCAGGCCCCCACTCAAGTCCCCTATCACCCACACCCCCCCAGCCACCATGGGCAGCCTCCACCAGGTCCTCACAATCCCCAATCATGTGCGTTATGGTCAGCCTCCACAGCCAAAAAGCCCTACCAAGTAACCAATTCACCCACATGGAAATGGAAATTACATGTTACACCCCCAATGTTCATAAAGCAAATGAACCCATGTCGTCACACAAAATGGTTGCAATTGAATGGGAAAACACCCAACATGACATGCATGAAACCAATGAGATGATACCACACAGTGAAGTATGAAAACAAAATTGTATTAAAAAAAAATAGAATGCAAAAGAAATGAAACAAACTACAATGGCAATTAAAAAAAGATAAGCTGCATGTCCGTTTAAAAAAATAAAAACACCAAATCCTAATTCAAAAAAATGTTGTCCAAAGTCAAATGAAAAATAAAATCAATCCAATGAAGAACTATGTACAAAACTTCCAAGGGTCCATGAACCCAACTGAACAAAGGAAATCTACAAAAAACCCTAACTAAAATGCAACTATATACAAAAAGTGGAGCAGTGTCCGTCGACTCCAAATCATAAGAACAAACAAAGGAAACCTAAAACTAAATAACTATATACAAAGGCGGCGGGCAAGTCCAGCGGCTCACTCCGTGGTGTTCCGGGCCAGGGCATCATCGAACTCCTGTTCAATGTCCCGGAGGCGGTCCTGTTCCATGGCCCCGAGGGTCCGCAGGGATGACGCCGTGTCCTCCTCCAACCCCCTGCGGATTGCCTCGAGGCACTCGGCCCGCCTCAGGGCCCTCCGCATGGAGTTCTCCGCCCTGACCATTGTGAGCCGCGCCTCTTCCGCCCGCCGCCGCTCCGCATCTATGGCGTGGCCCAACCGCTGCCACACGGAAGACACTCTCTGTCCTGGGTCCTCCTGCCCTCCGGCCGATGCCTGCCCCTCCGATGTCGAAGGCCCCGAGCCTTCATGGCTCCCACCATGTTGCTGCTGCTGCTCTGCCTCTGCCCGTGCACTGCCTCCTGCTGCCTGCACATCCTCCGCCAGCTGGGGTGCAGTCGTAGATGTGGCCATCCCTGCTGGACGTCCGACTCCCGACTGTGGCAGGGATGCCTCCTCCACCAGCCTGGCCGCACCGTCAGAGGCAGCTCCACAGGGCACCCAGGTGACTGATGAGTGGGAAGATGGCACAGAGGACGACTGGCGCATAGGGGGTCCAGTTGAGGAGGGGGTCGGAGCAAGCCCCACCAGACGGAGGAATCCGGCCTGGGTGACCTGTCCCAGCAGGCTGACGTGGTCAACGAGCCATTCGAGATGATGTGCAGTCTCTCCATGAAAAGACTGCAGGTCACCTTGCATGGCCCGTTGACGCAACGCCACACCAGCCAGGACAGGCTCAACCCGGACCTGGATAGCCACGTCCGCAGGCAGAGGAAGGCCAGTTGACGTCAGCTCATCCCCTGCCTGGAAACGGGTCTGGACGTAGGCATCCCTGCTGGTGCAAGATGATGCAGGGACAGGATCGGGGACAGGATTGCACACAGGCACCTCCGCGGCGGCCTGTGCTGCCTCCTGTCCCTGGTCCTGCACTGCACCACTAGCACCAGTGGGATCCCCACCTCCAGACCCCGTCTCTGGTGCTTGCACGGCCTCCTCCTCCACCAAACCCCCCACCAACCTGGATGACTCAGTGCCATCTTCCCCTGTTGGGCCCTGTGGGGTCCCAGCTGCCCCTTCTGCTGCCGAGGAGTCCAACTCCAACCTCCGCCTCTTGGACCTCCCCCCGGCAGCTGCGGCCTGGGACGCGGCACCGGACTCCTCACTCCCCGACGAGATGACAACACGGGAGGGGAGCCGGGCCTTGCGTCTCCGGCTGGTGGTGGGATCCCCGCCGCTGTGCTCCACAGCACCTTCTCCGCCCTCTTCATCAGTTGACGCTGCAGACAGGGAGAAACAAAACACAGGCATCAGGGCACTGTACAATGGACACATACACACATGACAGTTGCACATGAGAAGCATTGGCAAACCTCAGACATGTCATCACAATCCCCAACACACATGTCATTACAACTCGCACACATGAGCCATACCACAGCCATATCGCAACTGCCACCACCATCCATACACATACAACAGCATGAGCAGCCAAAGGTGAGCCCGACATCACATGCAACACAGGAAGTGCACCACACATGTACACACACCACCACACTTGCATGCATGTGTACACCTCTGCCAAATGTCGCACTGTTCAGACGGGCATCCATGTCACATCTGCCAATCAGGCTTCCACATACCGCTGTCACATGCATCCATGTTGCATCACTGTTGCACCCTTGTCAAATACACACACATGCACATGTACACAGTGCTGATACATGCAGCCGAAAACAACATACATGCGTGACATCACGGACATGTCTACTTACATACACATTCATCCAAACATGTGTGCCCACACAACTGCATTTGGCATGCAAGCCTACACACACAAGCACCATCCATGTCTCACACATTACAGCCCTCGCATGTGTCAGCCCCATGGCCCTGTACACCCCCACCCATACTCGACCCCATACAAACAGATGTGCAACCTGCACACTACCGAATAATCACCACACGCACTGCTCACAATCAGGATGCATGTACACTCACCGCTCGACTCCAGACAGGTCTGCTTCTCTAGGACCTGGACGTGGAGAGCTGGGGATATGCGTTCCAGGACCCTCATCTGTTCTTTCGACAAGTGGCCCCGGCGCCCCTTGGCATCCGCTGCCTTCAAGAGGCGCCGGGCCTTGTTCAGGGTCCTGGACCTGAAGTCCTCCCAGCGCTTCCTGACATGTTGTAAGTCGTGGACTGCCACCCCCTCCGCGTTGATGGCAGTCACAATGTCAGTCCAGATCCGAGTCCGTCCTTCCTTGTCGGCGTGGGAACTTCCGAAGAGGGCATCATACTGCCCCAGGAATTGCCCCACCAGGACACCAACTTTGGTGGCACTGAAGCTGGTGCCCCTCTGCCTCTCGGGCCGGGGGTTGTCAGTGGTCACAGATGGTGTTTGCCCCGACATGACAACCCCAGAGGCAGGAGTGGGTGGGCAACTGGGTCCTGGGGCTGGGCTGTGAAGCGATGGAATCCCAGTCGGGAGTCGTCGGTTCCAGCAGGGGTGGTCACAGCAACAGCACCCCTGGCTGATGTGCAGACAGCAAATGGCAGTGCACGTGGGCAGCAGGCAGTCAGGCAGCAGCAGATGACAGGTGGGAGCGTGCTCGGGGCGCTGGGGGGCAGTAGTTCGGCCTTCTGGGCAGGAGCGTGGTCTTCCGTGTGCATACGCGTGGCCAGCTTTATACGGAGTGATTTGGCACGTGAAAAATCTGCACGTCAGCATGTAATTCGAGGAAAGGCCCTTAGCGCGTAAGCGCGTCTGCACGCATACGCATTTTCATTGGACAGAAGGCCCCTCAAGCGCAAGCACCCCTGTGATGTGACGCGTACAGACGTGCATGCGCATTTCAGCGCGCGTGAAAAACTGCACGTCCGCGTGTAATACGAGGAAAGGGCCATGCGCGTATGCACGGCAGCACGCATATGCGATGTCATTGGACCAAAGGCCCTTAGCGCGTAAAGGCGTCGCCACCGTATGCGCGTCTATGAAGTCACGTGCACGTTGAATTGGGCACACGTTTGAAAATGTTGCGTGTTAAAAAAATGAAAGACACGTCCGAGTGTCAAAGCGTGTAATTGGTGGGAATGGGCCTAGCACGTACACGCGGCAGTGACAAAGCGTGTAATTGGTGGAAATGGCACTAGCGCGTACACGCCGCGTAAGTGACGCTGGACGTGTGGGCCTGTATACATGGTACGTGTAGAACACCATTTCCTTGTACGTGCTTTTCGTGGAGAGCGAGTGGGTGAATTCTGTACTTCTTGTCGTTTCACACGCGATTTACTTCACAGCATTTCAAATTCGTGTTCCCTGTTACCTCTGACAGCTTTTTCTCTTTTTTCTCTTTTACTGGTTTACCTGGGCCTGTTCCCTCAAACAGTGATCCCTTCTACTGTTGTCCTGTCTCCTCAGACAGCGTACAAATCTTCTTTTGGCGGGGGTGTTGCCAACCAAACGCACTCCTTTTTCACGCTCTTTTACCTGGCAGACGGTGAGTCACGCACGTATCTAACATCTGTGCTTGCCCCGTGTGTCGCCTACCCCTTCAGAGGTCATTCTAGGCTGCGTGTGACACGCATACGTTCATTCTTGTGTTACTGGGTGCCACAGCGTAGTGCAGGTTTTTCTTTCTGCACACGTGGTCTAGGAGGGGTTGCGTGCACCTCATCTCCCTTTTTTGGGGCTCCTGTGCGTATCGTGACCCGTCATCTTTCCCCAGGGGTTACATTCAGCCTTGCTAGAGCACTAGGGTACAATTACCATCTGGTACCCAACCCCTTTGACCCCCAATTGCCCAGGACAATAGTTTACAGCCACTCCCATACGCACATTAACATCAGTGCCATGGCTGGGAGGCGAGGATTCCGTAAGGGTGGCAAAGGTGGAAGAGCCACAAGTGGTGGCCGTGGTGGATCCGGTAGGGGACGTGGTCGTTACTTGCAGGGTGAGCCTGTCCCCCCATGTGTGGAGGACCAGTCAAGGGCACCCATAATCCCCCCCCCTCCCCTCCTCCCGTTGAGGCTGATGTGGCTGACACCATCCATGCTCAGCCCTTGTTGGACCAGCCCATTGTGGCACCAGACCTGGCTGACTCCATGGCTGACTTCCAGGTCAGCAGGCCTATGACACGTGCGCTGGTGCACGTTGATGTCATCATGCCACGTGCATCTGGGGCAGCAAGGTCATCTGCTGCCCCAAGTAGGCAGGGCGGAGAGGCTGCAGGGGCAGCTGCGGCTCCATCCACCCCAGCTCTCACACACCCAGCCAGGACAGTGTCGGTCCTAGTCCATCCTGCTGACATTCCCCCTGACACCATTACACTTGAGCCAATGCCTGCACCAACTCCCATGCTGAGTGTGCAATCCCACACTCCTGATACAGAGTCCACCAGGGCTCCTGCCCCTAGTGTCCAGAGCGGCGCAGGACACTCAGGATCACCACCACCTTCCAAGCGGAAGAGGAAGAGTGCTCGTCCGGCACAGGCTGATGCCCCAGACACGGCTACACTGTCCGGCCCGTCGAGGAAGCCCAGCTTCACAGATGACGAACTGAATGCACTTGTCGAGTATGTGTCCGCACATGATAACGAGATGGTCATTGTTGCAGGATCCAAGACCACACCTGCACAACGCCAGGCACACTGGCAGACCGTTGCGGACATCGTAAGTGCCCTTGGAATCATGAGGCGCACAGCCAATGATTGCTATAAGCGCTGGAATGACCTAAAGCGCAGGGCAAAGAGTAAGCTGGCCTCAAGTCATGCCGCAACTCTAGTGACTGGAGGTGGGTCTCCAGTAGTAGACATGGAACTCACTCCACATGAGTCAGTCGCTGGGACCTACGTCACGGAGGAACAGATCCAAGGCGTGGGAGATCTGCCTGATTACGAGGCATTGTCCGGTGAGTGCACATGCATGTGTGTGTCATCCATGTGCATGGTGTGTGTGTGAGGGCTTCTGTTTGTGTGCCAGGTGAGAGTGTGTGCGCCTGCGTCGTATGGGTCAGCCATGTGCTTCATGCAATACATCCTGCGCAGCTGCATTTGGCCATAGAAGTATCCCTTCTGCCAACAGTAGACATCTAGCCCAACTGCACGCCAGTTGCCCTTGAAGTGTCACCTTGCCACAACATTGTTGCTTATTTTTCTCTGTTCATTCAGTCAGATTGTTTGCATTCCACCACTTTTACTAGGCATTTCGCAGTCCTCTAGTCACATGTCTGACATGGCTATGGTAAAGTGGAGTGACTTTGTTACCTGGATATCATTTGTTCACACATGTCCCTGTGCAATTGGACCATTTTGGACTGGCAGCTCCAGGAGAAAAATCTGACCTGTTTGAATTAGAAAAGCTATTACATGCGGGAACTGGACTGAATGAATAGGTGCTGCCCTCCTCTCCATCTTCACTCAATAGCAATGGTACATGCCATCTGTGTGATGGCATGTGTGTTTCACCTGGCAATGACAGGCCAATGTGTGATGCCACTGCCAGGCAGCATGCAGAAAATGTGTTCATCTTCCATCTTGGTGTCATCAATGTGTGCCATTTGCCTCCCCTTCATACGCAGTGAGGGTGCATGCATGGGAGGGTTTTAGTCATGTGGGACATGTGTCAATCAAGTACTGGTTCTCTTACTTCTCAGCCCTCATTGTGTGCCATGGTGCTAATGCCTGTTTCCATTTCTTTGTTTTTATGTCTTTGCAGGGGAAGACGCACCTGATACTGCTGGGGTTGTGGAGATGGTGCAGACCCAGGAGGGGTCCGAGGGCCGACCAACCACCAGTGAGGGACGTGGTGTGGTGGTGGGTGAGAACCCACAAGTGCTGCAGGTCGTGCTCTCAAGGGGTGTCTCTGGCTGCACCTCCCCCGAGCTGTACTCAGGTGTTGATTCGGATGATGAGACATACGTGCCATCGCAGGTGAGTGTTCCAGGGAGGGATTCTGTTCTGTCCCACCCACCTGCACCAGGGTCAGAACCCTCAGTGGGGATGTCAGTGTTGGCAGCTACGCCTTTGGTGGTTACGGATGAAGGGTCATACTCCGCGACATCTGATCCTGTTCCTGGGCCAGCAGATCAGAGGGGGAATGCAGTCCTGCAGCCTCAGGCAGTGCCGGCACAGCAAGGCGCAGTTTGCCTTGACCCAGACAGGTGTGGTGCCCGCCGACGTGGTGGCCGTACGCCACCTGGCAATACCGCATGGGAGCAATCCATTTACGGTATGGCAACCCAACAGGCAGCATCATCCGAGATGATGGCTCAGGCCATGGATAGGGTGGCCACTTCCATTGTCCCCCCTGAAAGGCTGATGGAGCGACTACAGCAGGCAACCGACTCCATCTGCCAGTCACACAGGGAGGACATGTTGGGGTCCAACAGGGACAGGCGGGCGGCACTGGCGACTCTGCAGGAGGCCATCTCCATAGAGTCCCAGGGCCACAGGGAAGCCCTGAGGCAGGAGCTCCTTCACCTCAGGACGACTCTTGTTGAGCTTGAGGCTTCAACACACCAAAGGACAGAACAGCAGCTGGAGCGTCTCACCAGTACGCTCTCAGCTGAGATGCAGGCAACGAGGGCGGAGGTCCGGGCATCCCGTGAGTTGTTGCATGGGGACCTCCGCACACTCATCCTCCAGAACGAGACCTACCACACCCGCATGCTTGCAGCCATGGAGGAGCAGACTAGGGCCTTGCGTGGGCTGCCTCCCATAGTGCAACCACCTCCGGATGCAGCTGCACAGGGTGATAATAGCGACAGCAGTGATACTCCCACAATAGGGTAGCCGTGTGGGCCATGAGCCCATGGAGGTGTTTTTTTTCCCAGGATCCACACAGGTGGGTTTTGGTGTGCACCCTGTCCTCGGACCTCCTGGGTGGCCTCCCCAACTCCCCCGGGCCCATCAATGGCCATTTTTGATTTTTTTTTATTTTTATTTTTATTTTTATTTTTATTTTTAATTATTTTTTCACCAATTGTTTTGGGACAATTTGTTGCCTTCCGTGGTTCCTGTGGGCATACGCTGCATTGTGGCTGGGCACATGCAGGCTTGTCATGTATTTGGTTCAGATGCTTGGGTTTGAGTCACACACACCCCTCCTGCTTCCCGTTTCCATGGGCTTGCAAAGGGTATGCCCAAGTGACATTGACGTACATGGTGACATTGGACTCCCACTACATGTGTGGGTAGTCTAGTCAATACTGTGTATACATTCCTAGTGCATATTGCTGTTGTGTTGTACATTGCATGTTGCATTGATGTGTAACTCATCATCTGTGTCTACCTCCCAATTTGCAGGTCCCTTCCTCATGTCTACACAAGGCCCTCTAGTTTGGAGATGGGGTCCATGTTGGCAGCAGTGCACCTACAACTCTACATGGCGCCAACACTGCACAGTTGGTAGTGGTGGGAGTGCAGGCATTTCCAGGTGGTGAGACTACTAATTTATCACATTTGTGATGTCATGTTAATGGTAGTACCTGCTCAAGTTTGTTGTTGGTCCTGCATTACTGTGAGCATTTCAGGTGTTGCAAGTTTCAATTAGGGACACTGTACATTGTGACACTAGTGTCATGTTGTGGGGATTACTTTGTTTACCTGCAAATAGCATGACATGGCACGGTGTGTCGTGTGGCGGTGCTGGGGATGGGTTGGCTGACATGGCACTGTCCTCTTGTTGCATTTTGCAAGTGGGTATTCATTTTAGCTGCTTGAATGTGTTTCTTCACAAAACTGCATTGGTGGTGTCTGTGTGGGTAGGGATGCACACATTGTAACACTTCCAGGTGAACAATCTCAGGCTGATATGGTTTTCACGGTTGATTCTCCAGACATTCAGGATCAGTGTCAGGTTGAGTCATCATTGATTGTCATATGGAATGTGCCAGGGCAGTGTGCACTCCACAGGGGTGTGATTTCTATGTGAAGTAATTAGCCACTAGCTGTGTACGGGCTGCCTCCCCCCGTGCCCTTTCCCCTCCCATGCGCAGCGGCTGTGCATGTGGTTGGGGATGTGGGGCCACCACCATGTCCACGGCCAGGCCCCGGCGTGTTGCAACATTGTGCAGGACACATGCTGCCACTATGATCCTGCACACTACTGGGGGAGCGTACAACTGCTGCCCGCCAGAACGGTCAAGGGAGCGAAAGCGTGACTTTAGCACTCCGAATGTGCGCTCCACTATGCCCCGGGTTGTAATGTGGGCTGTGTTATATCTTACCTGGGGTGGCGTGGTGGGGTTCCGAATTGGCGTCATCATGTGGGGGCTGAGAGGGTAGGCACTGCCCCCTGTGGAGGTGGTGATTGGTATCATTGGTGGGGTTGTGACCTTGCTCAGTATCTGACATGCATGCATGTGCAGTGGCATTCATACTCACCAAGCAGCCATGTATCGCCATGCCGCCCAGCTTCTAGGTCCCGGCTTAGGGTGGACATTCGGTAAATGAAGCTGTCGTGGGTGGACCCGGGATAGTTGGCATATACTGAGGTGATGATTCCCTTGGCATTACATACTACCTGCACGTTGATGGAATGCCAGTGCTTGCGGTTCCTATAGATGTGCTCTGATGCCCTGGGGGGACGTAGAGCCACATGGGTGCAGTCGATGGCACCTAGCACTTTGGGGAATCGTGCCACACCGTAAAAATCCAGGGCGGCAGCATGCCTTTCTGCAGGTGTTCTGGGCAGGTATATGTGCCTGCGGACTGATGGGCGTGCAGTGATGATGTTCAAGACCTGGTGTAGGCAGCGTGACTGGGTGGCCTGTGATACCCCACCCACTATGGCACTTGTCCGCTGAAATGATCCAGTGGCTAAGAAGTGCAGTACATTGAGGACCTTCTCCAGGGGGCTGAGTGCTTGGGAGCACAGGGTGGGTGATGTGAGGTCATCCTCCCACTCACTCACCAGGTCCAGTATTATGTGTGGTGGAAACCTGTACCTCCCATACACCTGGTCATCAGGCATCCCGAAAAGGCTGGTTCTGGGTGTGAATATTCTGGCCCTGACTATCCTCCTCCTCCTCCTTTGGTAGCCCACGCCCACTGCTGCTAGGAACGGTATGTTCATCCTGGGTCTGAGCTTGTTATTTTGTTAGCGCGCAAATGTATGTGTTGCGCGTGTTGTAGGCGAGCGTGTGACCCGCGCACCCCTGAAATCCAGTACCCAGTCCAATAGCGTGTGGAAATTCCCGCGCACCCCGGGATACAGGTGCGCTGACGTACTTGCGTGTGTAAGTGCCCGCGCACCCCTGATATACACGTACATAGGCCAATCACGTGTACGCGCTTTTGTCCAATTACACGCGATGACACTCTGACGCGCTGTCCAATTACACGCGATGACACTCTGACGTGCAGTCTTTCCACGTGTGCTCTGTCATCACGTGCTGTGTGGGAAACACCCGTGCGGGTTACGTCACAGATGCGCTTACGCGCTGAGGGCCTTTGGTCCAATAGAATCGCGTATGCGTGCTGACGCGCTTACGCGCTAAGGGCCTTTCCCCGAATTTCACGCTGACGTGCAGGATTTTCACGTGCCAAATCACTCCGTATCAAGCTGGCCACGCGAAAACACACGGAAGACCACGCTCCTGCCCAGAAGGCCGAATTACTGCCCCCCAGTGCCCCGAGCAGCCTCCCACGTGCCATCTGCTGCTGCCTGCCTGCCTACCTGCTGCCACCGTGCCCTGCCATTTGGTGCCTGCACATCAGCCATCTGCAGGGGTCCAGTTGCTGTGTCCACCCCTGCTGGAACTGGAGGGGGGCCGGGGCCGCATGAGTTCCATCCAGATGAGGGTCCTGGAACGCGTACGCCCAGCGCTCCACGCCCAGATCCTTGAGAGGGAGACCCGTCTGGAGTTGAGCGGTAAGTGTCCAAGCATTGCTGTGTGAGACAGGGCATGTTGCGGTGTGCTGGTTCTCTGATACTTGCCTGTATGTGTGACATAGGCCATGTATGCATGTATGTGTGCAGGGACATCATGGTGATGCATGTGCGACCAGTGATGTGTGAACCACATGGTTGTTGCATGTGTTTAAATGCCACATGGGGAGCCCTATGCAGATTTTACACATGAGAGCATGCCAGTCTCTGTTCCTGGACATGGGTGGGGGTGAGGGATGGGTGCTGATGGCAGGTACATATATGGTAGCCATGTCTGTGTGCCTGACCTGCGTGTCTGTGACTTGTGCATGCCATGGATGCATGACACATGTGTGTGACAATGCACAGATTCACTGATGCAGCCTAGTTACCCTTGTATCCGCTGTGTATGGGGTGTATGGGGCCAGATGGATGTGACTGAGGTGAAGTGTGTGCATGTGATAGGCATGACCCATGATGCATGTGAGTTCCATATCATTGTATGTTTCAAGAGTCCATTGGACATGTATGGAAATGTCCATGGCATGCACCATGCCTGTTACTGTGTGTGTTTTGCCTGGACTGACCCATGTGTTGTGGAGGGACATGATGGAAGTGTACTTTGACAGTGGTACTCATCTGCTATTGCTTCCTGTCTAGGGGACCATTGTACAGTACCCTGATGCTTGTGTTCTTTGTCTCCCTCTACGCAGCGGCTAGTGAAGAAGAGGGCGGAGACGGCGCTGTGGAGCAAGGCGGCGGGGATGCCCCCACGGCTGCATCAGAAGGGGTGGGTGAGCCCCCACAGGGGCCTGCTATGGTGGAAGACGGTGAGGAGCCATCCAGGTTTGTGGTTTCCACAGAGGAGGAGGAGGCCGCCACAGGGGCACACATGGGGCCTGGTGGGGGCATCCCTGCTGGTGCAAGTGGTGCAGTCCAGGGCCAGGGGCAGGAGGCAGCACAGGTCACCGTGGAGGGGCCTGTGCATGTCGCTGTCCCTGACCCTGTGAGTGCACCACCATGCACCAGCAGGGTTGCCCCGTCCCAGGCCCGTCCCCAGGTAGAGGGGATGTCCATGTCACCTGACTCCCCTCCACCTGCGGACGAGGGGACCCGTGTCCGTATGCTGAAGGTCCTGATTGGGGTTACGATGCGCGCGGATGCAATTCGTGATGACGTGCGTGCTTCCCGGGAGGAGCACGCACATCATCACGAAGAGCACCGTGCCGACGTGGCCCAATTGGGATCTTCCATGTTCGGGGGTTTCCTGCATGTGTCGGCCAATCTGGCGGCCCTCTCCTCCTCTGTGGAGGCTATACGCCAGTCGTTCTCCTTGCTGTCTTCTGGCCCAGATGCCACCAGGGCCCCCTGTGGACCTGCCCTGACCTATGCAGCCTGCTCGGTGGGGATCCCATCCCTGCCACAGTCGGGAGTCGGAGGTCAAGCAGGGGTGGACACCACAGCAACTGTACCCCAGCAGATGGAGGATGTGCCGGCATCATCAGGCAGGGCACGTGCACGACGGCGTCGGTGGATTCCATCAGCCTGGATGCCGTCGTGCTGGCAGAGGCAGTTGCGTCGGAGGCAGCACAGAGTCAACGTGGGAGGCATCATGGCTCGGGGCCATCAACATCGGAGGGGCAGGCATCGGCCGGAGGGCAGGAGGACCCAGGACAGGAAGTGTCTTCCGTGTGGCTGCGGTTGGGCCAGCAGATAGGTGCGGAGCGGCGGCGGGCGGAAGAGGAGCGGCTCACGATGGTCAGGGCGGAGAACTCCATGCGGAGGGCCCTGAGGCGGGCCGAGTGCCTCGAGGCAATCCGCAGGGGGTGGAGGAGCAGATGGCGTCGTCCCTGCGGACCCTCGGGGCCATGGAACAGGACCGCCTCCGGGACATAGACGAGGAGTTTGATGATGCCCTGGCCCGGAACACTACGGAGTGAGCCGCTGGAGTTGCCCGCCGCCTTTGTATATAGTTCTTTAGTTTTAGGTTTCATTTGTTTATTCTTATGATTTGGAGTCGACGGACACAGCTCCACTTTTTGTATATAGTTGCTTTTTTGTTAGGGTTTTTAGTAGGTTTCCTTTGTTCAGTTGGGCTCATGGACCCTTGGATATTTTGTACATAGTTCTTCATTGGATTGTTTTATTTTTTAATTTTATTTTTTCTTCTCCATGGAGCAATGGTGTTTGGATTTTATATTTTTTCTGTCGGATTGATTTCATTTTTAATGTGACTTTGAAGTACATTTTTTTGGGTTTTGGTGTTTTTCATTTTTTGGGACGGACATGCACCTTTTCTTTTTTTCATTTGCATTGTAGTTTGTTTCATTTCATTTGCATTCATATTTTTTTAATACATTTTTGTTTTCATACTTCACTGTGTGGTATCATCTCATTGGTTTCATGCATGTCATGTTGGGTGTTTTCAAATTCATTTGCAACCATTGTGTGTGACAGACATGGATTCATTTGCTTTATGTACGTTGGGGGTGTAACATGTAATTTTCATTTCCATGTGGGTGAATGGGTTACTTGGTAGGGCCTTTTGGCTGTGGAGGCTGACCATTACGCACATGGTTGGTGATTGTGAGGACCTGGGTGCAGGGGGACATGAGTGGGGGCCTGGTGGGGGCTGCCCATGGTGGCTGGGGGGTGGGGGTGGGTGGGAGACATGAGTGGGGGCCTGGTGGGGGCTGCCCATGGTGGCTGGGGGGTGGGGGTGATAGGGGACATGAGTGGGGGCCTGGTGGGGGCTGCCCATGGTGGCCGGGGGGTGGGGGTGGGTGGGAGACATGAGTGGGGGCCTGGTGGAGGCTGCCCCTGGTGGCGGGGGGGTGGGGGTGATAGGGGCCATGAGTGGGGGCCTGGTGGAGGGTGCCCCTGGATGCTGGGGTGTGGGGGTGATAGGGGCCATGAGTGGGGGCCTGGTGGAGGGTGCCCCTGGATGCTGGGGGGTGGGGTGCAGGGGGACATGAGTGGGGGCCTGGTGGAGGGTGCCCCTGGTGGCTCGGGGGTGGGGGTGGTGGGAGACATGAGTGGGGGCCTGGTGGAGGGTGCCCCTGCACTGCTGGGGGGTGGGCTGGTGGGAGACATGAGTGGGGGCCTGGTGGAGGGTGCCCCTGCACTGCTGGGGGGTGGGGTGGTGGGAGACATGAGTGGGGGCCTGGTGGAGGGTGCCCCTGGATGCTGGGGGCTGGGGGTGCAGGGGGACATGAGTGGGGGCCTGGTGGAGGGTGACCCTGGTGGCTGGGGGGTGGGGGTGGTGGGAGACATGAGTGGGGGCCTGGTGGAGGGTGCCCCTGCACTGCTGGGTGGTGGGGGTAGTGGGAGACATGAGTGTGGGCCTGGTGGAGGGTGCCCCTGCACTGCTGGGGGGTGCGGGTGGTGGGAGACATGAGTGGGGGCCTGGTGGAGGGTGCCCCTGGTGGCTGGGTGGTGGGGGTGGTGGGAGACATGAGTGGGGGCCTGGTGGAGGGTGCCCCTGGTGGCTGGGTGGTGGGGGTGGTGGGAGACATGAGTGGGGGCCTGGTGGAGGGTGCCCCTGGTGGCTGGGGGGTGGGGGTGGTGGGAGACATGAGTGGGGGCCTGGTGGAGGGTGCCCCTGGTGGCTGGGGGGTGGGGGTGGTGGGAGACATGGGTGGGGGCCTGGTGGAGGGTGCCCCTGGTGGCTGGGTGGTGGAGGTGGTGGGAGACATGAGTGGGGGCCTGGTGGAGGGTGCCCCTGGTGGCTGGGGGTGGGGGTGGTGGTAGACATGAGTGGGGGCCTGGTGGAGGCTGCCCCTGCACTGCTGGGGGGTGGGGGTGGTGGGAGACATGAGTGGGGGCCTGGTGGAGGCTGCCCCTGGTGGCTGGGGGGTGGGGGTGGTGGAGACATGAGTGGGTGCCTGGTGGAGGCTGCCCCTGCACTGCTGGGGGGTGGGGGTGGTGGGAGACATGCATTGTTGATCAGTAGTGCAAGGTGACATGTGGGTTGGCTGGGGGGCATGCCCATGGTGGATGGGCTGCCTGCGGGACATGAGCAGGGGTGCAGGGTAGTCCCCCGTGGTGTGGCCTGCCTGCAGGGGCCGTGGAGGTTGTGGAGCGTACACCTGGGAGGACCCACACGGCCAATTCACGTGTAGTACTCCCCAGAACCCCTGAAATACACATACCCTGCTGAAATCGCGTGTGGAACTTCCCGCGCACCCCTGAAATACACGTACCCTGCTGGAATCGCGAGTGGAACTTCCCGCGCACCCCTGGAATACACATACCCTGCTGAAATCGCGTGTGGTACTTCCCGCGCACCCATGGAATACACGTACCCTGCTCGCACTGGCCCAATCGCGTGTGGGACTTCCCGCGCACCCCTGGAATACACGTACCCTGCTGAAATCGCGTGTGGTACTTCCCGCGCACCCATGGAATACACGTACCCTGCTCGCACTGGCCCAATTGCGTGTGGAACTTCCTGTGCACCCCTGAAATACACGTACCCTGCTGAAATCGCGTGTGGAACTTCCCGCGCACCCCTGGAATACACGTACCCTGCTGAAATCGCGTGTGGTACTTCCCGCGCACCCACGGAATACACGTACCCTGCTCGCACTGGCCCAATCGCGTGTGGGACTTCCCGCGCACCCCTGCAATACACGTACCCTGCTGAAATCGCATGTGGTACTTCCCGCGCACCCATGGAATACACGTACCCTGCTCGCACTGGCCCAATCGCGTGTGGAACTTCCCACGCACCCCTGAAATACACGTACCCTGCTGAAATCGTGTGTGGAACTTCTCGCGCACCCCTGGAATACACGTACCCTGCTGAAATCGCGTGTGGAATTTCCCGCGCACCCATGGAATACACGTACCCTGCTCGCACTGGGCCAATCGCGTGTGGAACTTCCTGCCCACCCCTGAAATACACGTACCCTGCTGGAATCGCGTGTGGAACTTCCCGCGCACCCCTGGAATACACGTACCCTGCTGAAATCGCATGTGGTACTTCCCGCGCACCCATGGAATACACGTACCCTGCTCGCACTGGCCCAATCGCGTGTGGAACTTCCGCGCACCCCTGGAATACACGTACCCTGCAGAAATCACGTCTGGTACTTCCCGCGCACCCATGGAATATACGTACCCTGCTCGCATTTCCAATCGCGTGTGGAACTTCCCGCGCACCCCTGAAATACACGAACCCTGCTGTAATCGCGTGTGGAACTTCCCGCGCACCCCTGGAATACACGTACCCTGCTGAAATCGCGTGTGGAACTTCCCGCGCACCCATGGAATACACGTTCCCTGCTTGCACGGGGCCAAATGCGTGTGAAACTTCCCGCGCACCCCTGAAATACACGTTCCCCGCTTGGCGTTTGCTGTTTGCCAGCCCGGTGAACTGGTCCAGGGTTAGCGCAGCCCTTTGCGATGATTTAGCGATTTTGATGGCTTTTCCTTGCGCGAGGGCGTTCTTGGGGGCGTTACTGGCGCTGCTGCAGGGTCGCTGCGATTCTCTGCGCCACGGCTGGTTTGGGAGCCTAAAATCCATGAATACGCTGTGCGCGGAAATCGGTTTTAGCGCATGTGCCTGGCGCAGACAATCGCACGCGGACACTCTGCGGCAGCCGCTTGCGACACTTTTCTGCGAAATTCTATGAATTACCCTGATAATCTGTTTAATTTTCAATGAGAAAACAAAAAGAGGTACCTTGCTAGGTTATCTGAAATGTTACCCAGATGGTAGAATAATGAGGACATTTTAAGGATTAGACTTAACCTCATTCATGAACGTGAAATCTTCTATATTAGATGATTTTGTGTAAATAATACATGTCGATGATGTCAAGATGTGACAGAAACACTTAAACATATATGTATAGCTTGCCCTCTGTTACAGGAGAAACGTGCAATTTTTTAAAGAATACGTTCATGATGTTTCATACCTGACCATAGGTTAATTTTGGCATTGAATTTTAAAGGGTCAATTAACTTATTTTTTAATTAAAGTAGGGACCGTTCTAAAAGAATTGAAATTGAATGATGAATTTTAATACATATATTATTTGCATGGTAGACTAAGCAAGTTCAAACCGATTGTTTTTATTTAATGAGCGATAAGCGGATTTTCAATTTTGGATGTATATAATGTATGTTTGATAATTATGTTTGATAAATATGTTTTTTTAAGGTTGGTAATAACCCAATACAATAAAAGAAATTATGTTGATAACTTTTGATGTTACATGTTCATGTGGTATGCCAATTTTAAATTTGATTGTAGCAGATGGTAATAGTGTTTTTGTTTGCTTAGTTAAACTAAATCACACTAAAATAACAACAATATATTTTTTTAAAGCATTATGACTGATGATAAGAACATTTCATGTTTCTTTGCCTGTTGGACTACATTGTGCATGAGAATATAAAAGCGTTAATGGGCATGGGTCCTCATTCAGCCATTTCACGTGAAGGCATTTTGAAAATGCCCTGTACTACTTTGTTAAAAATACACACATTTTTTTTAAAATGGCACCATTTCAAAATGAGCATACATTATATTGCAATGGAAGACAAACGGCAGTAATTATGCAAGGAATATTGATGCGGTATCATCGATGATCTATGCCTGTAGTATCTGACCAAAGCACATCTTCTTAACCACGAGAGATAGCGTAATTATTTCAAAGAATACACAACTCCGTTCTCTTTGAAAATTACATGAAAACAGGACTAAATAAGTTACACTTAACAGCAGGCACATCTTTAGATTTCTTGTGCGAAAGTTATGCAATAACGATGATGATGTGCAGCTATTTCTTATATAATAACACACAAATATTGCATTCAGAATCTACAGGGGAGGTGTTGGCTTTGCACACAAGACAATGTTCTGCTTGCCATAACAACGCTTATGGGCTATGAACTAGATTGGTCGCAAATGCAATGCTTATACCAGTATGACCATTAGCCCTGATGGTCAGGAACTATTTTGTCTTTCATGTTTCATGGGCTTAACTTCGTGAGGTCTTGGAAATATTCTGAGCATAGATTATCATAAAGTCAACAGTCGCAAAATATATTTTGGTGAATAATTGTGATGAATTGGGTCCTGCTCCGCCGGAGTACAATGATGAGCAGGGGTAAAGAGGCACAATCGTCCCTCACACTTCAACAAAGCAAAGCCCAACACAAACAAAAAGGTAAAACAGGGAGAGTTAAGAGATATACTTCCTTTGACATTTGTGGTAACATGGGCTGAGCAAAGGCTTTGCTTTTATGAGGGTTGTGACAGTGAACCAATAGTGACCCAACCAACAAGGTAACACAGTCCAAAATAAGGGGGCATTTCAATCAATGGCCCATAAAATTATATATATATAATTAAACACACCATCTTCAATAGAAGAAATAGAAAACACTGTACAAAACCCCCACCCTGAAACCTACTCCGATGGAAGGACAGAGAAGATACAAAAGACAAATAGCATTCTGAGAGTAGTTCCAGGGGTGGTAGTTAAATTACTAGCCACAAAAAGGATATGTTGTTGGTGAAACCAGGAGTGATTGTTACTTAATCAGTCATTAAGGTCCAAGTGGACCGAAGGGGTAGTCCAAGGTCTACAGTAGCTGGATTCAGTTCTCGGTGGCTGATGGTGTGTTGATGCGAGCGGATAAAGCTCAGTTTGGGCACAGTGAATTGTGTAGGCCCAAGTAGCAAACAGGAATCAAGTAGGGGTGAAGGTGGTCACTCTGTGCGGTTGAAGGGAGGCCCTGAAAGATGCAGGTCAGAGCAGTCCCAGGATCGCTTTATAGTTGGGCCAGACCGAGTTAGGCTTCAGCCGCCGGGAAATATTGATGGGTGATGCTCCAGCAGTTCGAGCTGGCGAGCGATGTTCATTGATGTGGTGATCTTTGGTGCATCAATGTGTGGGTCGATGAGGTGGCCATTCAAGGGCTAGCTTGGTTGGTCTGTGGATGTAACCCGCAGTCAGAGCCGGTATGTTACTCACCAGTGATTCAGATTGGGTCCTGGCATCGAGCAGTTGCTTTGGGGATTAGCAGGTGACACGAATTGCTAGGGCATAATGTAGCTTCCAGCTGGTTTCAAGTGAAAACAATAGTTTGAATTGGGTGGAGGGGCACTACATCCAGCACTTGTACCTTCTGTCTCATTCAAGGGTGGTGGACACAGAACGACCAGTTTGGTGTCGTAGAACAGCGAGCCACAGCTGGTCTGTCCCTCAGGTTGCTGTGAGGCCACTAAGGGGCACTCAAGGACCGGATGGTTCCATTCAATGCCTGCTCTCACAGCTCTAGAAGATTCCATTGCAGAGTGGTAGGTCCTGGTCCACAGCAGATTACCTGGCTGGTCAGCCAGGTAGCTGGTCAGCAGTTACCCTTTCAGAGATGGAATTACCTGCATCACAAGGCCAGTGTTTTGCACCCTTGCTAGATAGCAATTTCTCAATAGCCAAAAAGGTTGAGACTCGCCCTTCTAAGGGTCTGGTTCATCCTCCTGGCAAAAGTATGTGTTCTTCCTCATTTTGCACAGGGTATGGGGAATATGCATGTGCAGGCCACTATTTATTTCTTTGCGCAGGCCCGTCCCACACTTTGAGAGGTGAGTCGCGCAAAGCATTCAACTGAAAACAACGTTGTGACGGACCCACACAAAGTCCGGCAATATCATGCAAAGCCCGATGCGTGAATCAGTGAATGGAGTTTTGCACACTGAAAAGGATGCAAAGTAACTTTTCAGCATGCAAAGAAAATCCATGAATAAGGCCCTTAATCTCATTTGCTGGAAGATTCAACTTCTCGCCTTTCTGTAGTCCATAAGTAAGACATACACCAAGATAACAAAGCAACTGACTTGGGAAAACAGATTTCAAAGAATACAGATATCTTCTAACGCTTGCACTTCATAATTCTGAAAGACAGCATAGAACAATAAATTGCATGTATTTTTGTGGGACACCAGTGCATATAAGTCTTGAGAACATAGGAAAAATAGCTACATTATTGGTGTAGATTAGGCAACTGAAATGCCACCCTCCCCTCTTCTTATGCCATTCATTTTTTGGCCACGCTATGTGTCACTTTGTGACACCTAGAAGCCACAACATAAACATGTATACTATTGGACAGATGATGCCAAGGTAGCTCTATAACGGTGCATCTTTATTTATTTTAAAAAAAAGATATATCTCCTCCCAATGTCCAATGCTGGGCCCATTTTGTTATTTTATATAAAGACAAACCTACATATGGTCTTTCCATCAGAACTTCACTGTACGCATAATGTTAGCTAATTAGCTTTGAAAAGACAATGCGGAATTTAAATATAACCGTAAAATTGCTCATCCAATGCAATTGTCACTAGAATGGTACTTACGCTTCCTCATCCAGAAACAAGAGCGCTCAGCTAAATATAATGTTCTCCAGAGTGCCCGCCCATTTACCAAATGATGTCGCACTCATACTTCTTCACCATAAATGGCAGAGAATTGAAAAGTGAACCCAAGGCCATGGCTTTCATTCGGCTTTATTAAGTTGTTATCTGTCAGAATGAATTTTACAGGTCGAGGCAGGCAGGATTCGTAATTACAAAAATGAGCAGCAGACAGTGCTTCTAATTCTGAGAAGGCGCATTCCATGACAGAGATTAAATGTGATTACAGTTCTTGGAAAGAGTTAGGCAGCCTGCCATCATCATTCTATCACACCTTGTTATGAGTCATACAATTTCTACAAGACCTTTTTCATTGTCAATTAGTCACCAGTCCTGCATTGAAGGCATCGTGTAATGTGTATTGAAAACTATATTCAATGTTTGCAAATTGCTTAAGTATAAATACAGCATAAATATACGTATTAAGATAGCTGATTTCTGCCATCACAAATCAGGAACTGAAGATACTCTGGGATAAACTGACCATGCAGCAACAGACACAGGCATCATCACTTCTAATCCGCACCACCTGGGACCCCTCCCGGTGACACGATGGCGTCATGATACGATCAGGGGAGCGTTAAAGGGCGAGATGAGCAGGCAACAAATGCACTAGACATCTGGGAAGATCGATCATTAATCCCAAAAGCTATATTTCAGGGAGAAATCCCAAGAAAACACACTGAAAGTACATTAAGAAAACAATGCATAACACTTCATCCAATAGAAGGACTATATAATGCAATATGCCTGCCCCTTTCACAGATCAAAATAAGAATATAGTGGAAATCACTGTATTCATCCAGACGGCTGTGCCACTAAAGTCAATGTCCAGCCATTTTCGAAGGTTAGGCAAGCACATTTTGCATGCTCAAAGAAAAACAGAAACTCAGTACAAACAATAACATGCACATAGATAAAACATGCTATGCTACACACAAAATTAGCCACTACCCTGGAAAAAAATCCATGCAATAAATACAATATTATTATTCATGTATTTGGTGGTATTATGCATTAATAGCAAATAATTGATCCAAACAGTGCCTGTTTCAAGGAAGTCATATATTCTAAGCATTATGCGTAAACTGACCCAAACTTTAGCAGCATAGGAGTGCAGTGCCCACAATTCTGTCATCTCTGCCACAAGTAGAAGATACAGAAAAGCAGGAGGACATTTATGTAAACATTAAGACCCCAGCAAAGGTAATAGTGGTGTCTTCCTCAAAATACAATAAATACGGCAAGACATTACACAATGTAACAGTGGGACTCGGTACAAGTTTGAAGGTAGCCATGCCTGTAATACAGGCAGGCTACCTCCAAACTTTCAGGAAAAATCCAGCACCCACAAGTGGGTAATTACTGGGTGATGCTGAGTTTGGTTGACCCGATAATTTCCCTTTCGCGGGTCGTGCCGGTAATAAGGGACTTCCCATTCCCATTCGGCCCCATAGGGCTGAATGAGAATGGGGAGCTCGGATGCCCCGGCACCGTTCATAACAGTGCCGGTGCATCCACGAGTTGTGCTCGTGGGTGCCGCACTGCCCGCCAGGTCCGCCCTGGCGGGCAGAGGGAGACCTGCGAGCACAACTCGTAGTATGGCGGTACAGTGGCAATTTTGCTGGTAGCACTACCGGCGCCATTGTTACTGTACCGCCATACTTATAATGAGGCCCAATGGGCCTCATTACGGGTCTGGTGGTAGCCGTGCCTGTAACAAAGGTACAGCTGCCGCTGGACCCGTGATTTTACCAGCACCCGCGAATGGGCAATTAGTGGGTCATGCCGAGGTCGGTGGACCTGGTAATTGCCCATTTGTGGGTGCCGGCAATCAGGGACTACCTGGCAGACCTGGTGGAATGAAAGGCACCCACAAGCACAACTCGTAGTATGGCGGGACGGTAGCAACGGTGCTGGTAGCGATACCAGCGCCATTGTTGCCTTACCGCCATACTTGTAATGAGGCCCAATGTCTCCAATGTATGTGCAAACGTACAATTGAAATGAATAAAATTCACACCAAAGGAAACAAAAGGTGTGGGTTCTATGTGATATTCAAAAATATTACAGACTATACACACAATACAAGACTGATATTTTTCAGCCGATTTGGTGTTTAATATTCAAAATATATCACTTTTCACCCATCCCCCACCCACCCTCACCCATGAAATCAGGGGTTTCACCCCCCAAACCCCCACTTTAATCCTGCACCTTCTCTCTGCCATAACCACCCATACTGAACCCGCCCGCACATATAAATACACACAAACACAAACGTGAAGACACACACACCTTCTCCCCAGTCCCATCCCCTCCAAACTACAAACACTACCCAACAACATACACACTAACACACAAACAGACAAACACCTGAGAGCCAACTTCCGTCTTCCCCCAGCTATCCCGACCGCACATGTCAGCCTCTGTGCGCACTCATGTGCGGAAGAGACATGACAGTTAGATTTAGAAAGACCGCTCTGAGTGGACTCAGAGTGGTCTTTCTAAATCGGTCCTTTTATTTGTCAGGGAAAATAAAAAGACTTTGGCCCTCATTACGTGTCCTCCGGTAACCCTGCCAGTGATACCATCGGGTTGCCGCGGACCCTAAAAAATTACCAGTGCCTCACTTCCCGGTAACACCGGGGATTACAACCCTGGCGGTCCAGGAAGTCAGGTGCTTACATGGTCCCCATTTCCATAGAGTCCTTCTATGGGAATGGGGACATACAAATTGCCGGCACCTGACTTTTTAACGGTGCAGCTGCTTCTGTGATGGCTTGCCCACTGTGGCCATTGTGCCTGGCAGGGTCAGCCCTGTCTGGGACAGCGGTTCTGGTAGGCAAACCCGTAGTGTGCCGGTCCGGAAACAATGGTGCTGGTAAGCTTACCGGCACTGTTGTTTCCAGACCGGCACACTTGTAATGAGGCCCTTTTTCACTTAATACCAAGGAGAGATGGCTGAAAGGTTTTACATTAATCATAACCCCTGGCATCGCTCTAGGCAACCCTCTAGACGATCGTTATTCAGCCTACCAAACAATTACAGAAAAGGAAAATGACACCCCAAGTGGAACGCGTATGCTCAGACGTAGGTCACAAGCCTGCTGAACCTAGAGACCCAACCTGCACTTCACTGATGACACCCAATGTGGCTGAAAGTAGTCTGCGGTGGTGTATACCTTTAAGAGGAGGTAAAGCTGTTTTGGAATGGAACACTTCTGGTCACTTCATAAACTCAGTTACCACACGGAGAGTGGTGAGGAAAGTGTTCTGCAATGGTCCGCAAAGGACGTGGAGTTCGACACAAACTCGGTTCTCATAAGATACACAAGTACGTCTGTGTGCTTTTTCGCTCTACTCTTTGGCTCCAGTTTACATTTTTGGACACATTGACATCCTTGTAACTAGACTGCATATCGTCATTTACGGACTGTGTACTAACATCTTTCCCTTCCCCTTCTCACTCATGGTGGCCACTTGACCACCTCCACAATAATATTAATGATATGATATGATTGGTTATTTATAACCAACCTGTGTTGTTCCGTGTCATCTTGCTTCCACGGTGAGCACGTTCCCTCTGAGCTATCCTCCCGAGCCATTGCAGGCACAGAAGAAACTACCGATTCAGGCCTTACAAGCCCATATGGGGATGGGGCTTGTTCCCTTCAGCGTGCCCATCCTGCCTCTTCTGACATTCTCCCAAAGAAAAAGCAAGTAAAGATTACTGAGTTTTGCCACAATACAGAAACGAGGGACGTTGCTCCAACGACCACACAAACACTGGGACTGTAATGTCACAGGAGGAGCTTGCTGACTCGATTATTCTGGATGAGCCCTTTCTGTGGAAGTGACGTGACGTATGGGAAGACCTTTGCCCAGCAGCTAATACTCCCTTGGTTGATGTCCAGGATCTCTCTGCTGGTTTGTTGAGAAACTCGGTTGCTCCGCAGTTGCATTACATGAATCATCTCACATGTTGCTGACCCCCCAAGATGACCTTACACCCAGAAATGTACAAATGCGTAGGTACTCAAATATTTTATCAAATTTGGATATGCTGGGACCATCTAATAGATATGCACTGCATTTAATGCTGGAATTCATTCTGAGGCTCTATGACAACATTAAGGACGTTGGGCCTCATTAGGAGTTTGGAGGTAGCCATGCCGTTATTACCGGCATGGCTACCCCCAAACCAGGTACCGGGTCCGGGTACCGGGTCCGGGTCCCGCAAAAGGGGACTTACCGGGCCATTCTGACATTGGAGGGCCCAGTAATTCCCTTTCGTGAAACCGGACCCGGTACATCCCCATTCCCATTTGGGCCCCCATAGGGCTCAGTGGGAATGGGGAGGATGTATCCTGGTCTGCTAGTGGGTCCCGCTCAGCACATCTGGTCTGGCCAGGCGTCCAGAGTGGGACCTGCTGCAGACCTTGTAATGTGGTGGCCTGGAATGAACAATGGCGGTCTCTTACCGTGTAATGAAGCCCATTGTGCAAGAAAATGCTAACAAGACCTGCATTATTTATCAAAACATCAAGGTCCTGCTCAAGTCTCCTTAGACGTCCATTGATAATATATCTTGCGGGTGGCATGGACTTGGACAAATCAGCAATGGGCGGGGACATCATTAACGGTGCAAATAGCCCTACTCCTTTGCTGGAGTGTGACTCCAGATATAGTCAATCCCCAGGCTTATTGGCGTCACCAGCTGAGAATGAGTCCAGGTATTAGACGATGACGCTTGCCTGGAACAATAACAAGAACAAGAAGAAGATCTGATTCAATATCTGATCTGCAGACCAAAGAAAGAAAGCAGAAAAGGACGCAACAGAAAAAAAATAACTTACCCTCCACTGATAATAACAAAGAAAGATTCTCTCGTAATTGTGTTTGTTCCCTCCCTAGTGAAGGCAAAATCATTGATTTAAACACTCAGGATTTGCCCTATTCAGGGAGGTCAGCTCTCCCTGACCCTGTAGTCATCGAGAATAGCCCTGTTCAATCTAAGGGTAAAAAAGTCTAAAAATAAAGTTTTGAACACTAGTAGAGTATTACTCGTTTGCTCGCAAATAACAATAGATGCACCTCCTAGGCCTACTAATGTGGAACTGGTTGATTTTTCTCCTTCAGTGCCACTAGTCTTTCCTGATTCAGGTCCATTGTATTCTATGGGCCTCATTACGAGCATGGCAGTCCGGGAACTCCGGTACCGGTAAGCATGCCAGTACTGTAGTTCCTGGACCACCATACTACGAGCTCTGTGCGGGGGTGCTGTCTCACCGCCAGGTTTTTCCTGTCGGGTGTAATTCACCCGCGAGCAGAACATGTTGGATGCACCGGCACAACTCTGAATGTGCCGGTGCATCCGACGTCTTCATCCCCATTCAGCCCTATGGGGCAGAATGGGGATCGTGAGGCCCTTGATTCCGGCATCCGCAAATGGGCAATTACCGGGTCTGCCAAGCTCGGCATGACCCGGTTCTTGCCCATTTGCAGGTGCCGGAAAAAATGCAACTCCGCCGGCAGCCGTTGCCCATTCGCGGGTGCCGGAAATAATGCAATGGCCACAGAACCCCTTGCACCTGTGGGCTATGAAATCTATTTGAAAAGTGGCCACCAATGGGACCCCATGGTCGTCCGTAGGGGGTCTTATCATAGCAATTGATCTGAATTTAGATCTTTACTCACAAGAAATTTGTCATGCTTAGAGGGTGTATTGGCTGTAGGTTTGCGGTCAGTGGGCTTGCCAGTCCAACTTGCTTGCTTATAACCTTATGTTGGAATCTGTAAAAATCATCATGCACCTCATGCCAAACTGCGGTTAGTGAGATTATTTCAGAATGGTTACAACAAGGGTGTGCCAATAATATTATAGCAGAAGATTCGAACACCGAATATGCAGGAGGCGACAGTCCACTGGTGAATAATATCAGTTCTAAGAAACTGGGCCTCATTACAAGCATGGGGGTCCGGGAACTACGGTACCGGTAAACATGCCGGTACCGTAGTTCCCGGACTGCTATACTACCTGCTATGCTCGCGGCTGCAATTTCACCTGCCAGGTTTTTCCTGGCGGGTGTAACGGCACCCGTGAGCAGAGCACGTCAAATGCACCGGCACAACTCTGTATGTGCCGGTGCATCCGACCTCCCCATGCCCATTCAGCCCTATGGGGCAGAATGGGGATCGGGAGGCCCTCAATTCCGGCACCTACAAATGGGCAATTACCGGTTCTGCCAAGCTCGGCATGACCCGGTTCTTGCCCATTTGCGGGTGCCGGAAAAAATGCAACTCCATCGGCAGCCGTGCCCTTAATAAGGGCATGGCTACAAAGGGCATGGCTACTGCCAGAGTTGTAATGAGGCCCACTGTCTTACATTGACACAGTGGGAAAGTAGGAATCCTATATGCTTGACTGGAATATGAAATTATGTCTGCCAGGTTATAGGCCTCTAAGTGCTTCAATATTTACCTACTATAGGGATCCATCGATATCCTGGATCGGCCATGTCTACACGTTGGCACCCATTAAAATGATTTGCTCCCTCTCTGTTTCACCAAGACAGAACTCAGTGACCATTGAGTCATTTCTCTTGTTTGTTTGTTTATTTGTATAATGCTGTAAAACCCAGAGGTATCTAGGCACTTGAACTTAAAAGATTGGTTACAAAGGTTACAGTGATTCAGTTAAGGAATAGGAAACGTAGGGGATGCATTACAACAATATGGAAAGTGTAAAGTAATACAGCAAAAGAAAAAGTGCAAAAGAGAGGTACAAGATGATCACATCCATTGAGCGTGACCCCAAGTTACAAGGAGGCAACGCACATAGATGCAAGAGTACATTACAGGAAAAATACATGGTGCCTACCCCATGTTGCAGAGCAGCAACACACACAAATGCAAGGGTCAGTTCAGAAGCATTAAAATGGCGCCTACCCCATGTTGCAGGGCGGCAGCACACATAGATGCAAGAGTCAATTCAGGAGCATTAACATGGTGCCTACCCCATGTTGCAGGGCGGCAGCACACACAGATGCAAGAGTCAATTCAGGAGCATTAACATGGTGCCTACCCCATGTTGCAGGGCGGCAGCACACACAGATGCAAGAGTCAATTCAGGAGCATTAACATGGTGCCTACCCCATGTTGCAGGGCGGCAGCACACACAGATGCAAGAGTCAGTTCGGGAACATAAACATGGTGCCTACCCCATGTTGTAGGGCGGCAGCACACACAGATGCAAGAGTCTTGCTAAACAATTACCGGTTGGTTCACACAAGGTATCCCCTATGATGGCTATGCTAACTTCAGACCGTGTGGACCGTGCTGGACTTTCTATGAAATGGAACACCTCTTTATGTAAGAAATTCACAAATGCAGTGAAACGTTTATATGACAGCAGAGAGGGAAGTAGTGATGCCTTTTCCATTTCAAATTCTAATGACACTATCTTAAGTTATTTGAGGTTTTTGATAGGGAAGGGCCAGCCTCTTGTCTGCAAGAAGCATAGCCATTGATATGACTGCAGGGTAGCTACATTATCAAAAATAGAAAAAGGAAGACAGCTTAACCTCTTACTATGCAACAAGGATCTTCATCATGACACTATTAAGGGGATAGCGCATACTTTTGCAAATGTATACAAACTTTATTAAAGCAGTGAAATACCAAATACATTAGGGATAGCCCGTTTATGCTGGCAACATTAAAAATGGTTAATTCCTCGAATTTCAAGCATTTGACTAATACCATGTCATGCAGCTCTATCCCTGTGATGTCTAGAATCATTGATGAGCAAACCTGAGTTGACTTCTATGGTGTCTTATATGCTAGACCTATGATCGAATCATCTGTCGCGTACTCCTACACTAACAATATCAATGATGTGGACTCTCAGTGCACCTTTGAGGATGTACGACTCCCTATTGCTAAGGTTAAACCTTCTAGGGCCCCAAGCCCAGATTACCTTTACCCAGCCATCATTAAAAATGACTCTGAGTTTTGGATGGATATTTTTCTTTCATTATTTAGAGAGATTTTATGTACTCTTCAAAATTCTCCACTCTTGGACCGTATCCATCATCATACCAATTTTTTAAAAGGGAGATCGATCTTGAGAATACTGCCAACCATAGGCCGATGCCATACTTGATGCTTCCAGTAAAATGTTCGCCTCCCTGGTTTTAAAAGAGTTGGATAGTTCGGTGGCTGGACAGGAAAATCTATCCCGATTACAGGTTTGCTTTAGGCAATCTATATGTACCGCACTAAATGTAGTCATGTCCCATATTCTAGCAGAGGTAAAAAGAGGGGCAATTGACACACCCTAAATTGCATCCATGGATATGAGTAATGACTTTGATCGGGTCAATATGAACATTATTTGGTACAAACTGTTTTCCTGGAGAATTCTGTTGTCTTCGGTTCAGGTGCTCTCCCTTCTGACATGGGAGTACAACTATAAAGATCAGATTCACCAGAGAGGGTGCGCTGTCCAGATCTATTGACACCCACAATGGTCCGCTCGACCCTCTTCAACCTATAAATATATATATATATATCAGACATCGACAAGTTGTGGTTGCAGTATTGCACTTATCCCATTATGCTAGGTTATCTAAAGCTAAATTGGCTTGAGTTTGCAGATAATTTGGTTTTCTTTTACTAAACACCTCTGGGTTTGCAAAGAAAACTGAATTTGTTCTCAGAGTATGCTGTTGAGAATAACCTCTTGTTAAATGGCTCCATGTCTAAAATTGTGGTCTATTCTACTATTACTAAGCCTAAAACAATGACTTGGACAGTTGGAGAGCAACGGTTGGGAAAAGTTCCATCTATACAATATTTGGGGTTTAACAAAGTTTTGATTTCTGACTTTGGGGACAGGTTGAGAGAACAGTCACAACATTTGTTGGCTAAATTGAAGAGGATTCATGCTAAAGTGTATGAATATTCGTACCTTCCATTATTGCGTTTTTACTTATCTAAAATTGAACCGCCCATCATGTATGGTTTGGACATTATTTTACTTGACATGCGGTCCTATCTGAATACCCTCCAAGGTACTCTTCGGAAGAGAACACTAAGGGGGGTCATTACATGTTTGACGGTATCCTGGTGGTATTACCTGCCATGTTTGCCGGTACACTGGCGGTATTATTGCCAGGATACCGCCAAACGGTAATAACGTTACCGGCACCTGACATGCCGGTAATACTGGCATATTAAGAGGTCAGGCTCTTGTGGTAAATCCCCATTCCATGGAGTCCAATAGGATTTTGCTGGTATTAACGGCAACGATATTACTGTGCCAACAAAAACCATAAATGGCTAAGGCTCATTCCTTGACTTTATTGATAGCTATGGTAGGATCAAAAGGTTGTGCTCTGAAATGACTCACACATTTAATAACAGCACCAACTGCCTGGGTCATTGCAAATGAGTGTCTGTGTGTATAGGGCGCTCAGCTCAATGATTCCTAAATCTGTAAACGTGAGTACATAAAACCCTTCCCTTGTTCTATTAGTTTTGCATTCAGTAAAAAAGCTAAATATTGCTTCTTGTGATTTCCCATCATTCTTATCTTAGCTTTGCAGAATTCATGTACAAGCTTGACTTGCATGTAATCATTACACGTGATTGGGGGAGCTTACAACACACACGGTGTTCTGGCAACAAGGACAGAGTCATCTGAATAACTGACTATGACCATTAGCAATGCAGGGAGTATATAAAGTAGCAGCCTTTAAACAGAACTAAGAGTATTGATAAGATAATTAATATACAAGTTAAAAAGAACAGGGGTTAACACACAGCTTTGCCTCAACCCTGGCTTGATTGGAGAAGATGGAGTTCATTGATGTCTCCTACCATACCTAGTGAGGGCCGTATTATCAGAATCAGATTAAAAGCTACCAAGGGTATTGGTATTTCTCAAGGGATCTTTTACTCCTGTAAAGTCCCTCTGAATCATCTCCTAGTGGCACAATCAATCAAATGCAATATATCGGGCCATAAAAGCAAGGTACAATGATGTTTTATATAACAGAACATACAACAACTAAAATAGAGATTTAAAATCAGGCCCGTAGCACTCAGGCTCTTCCGGAAACCGTACAGTGAATCATGCAAAGTATTTACTTCCTTTCACCAGTCACAAAGCCTCCCGTGGATCAGTTTGCCCAAAATGGATGTAACATCAATACAAGAAAGTGGCATTGTCACTTTTTAAAAAAAAATGGATGATATAGGGTTTTTTCATGATTGTGGAATTCGTCCTGATGGGGCAATGATATTCACTGGGCCTCATTACGGGTTCAGTGGTAAGTACGGCAGTAATTCAATCCGGCAGAATACTGCCATATTATGAGTGCACAGGAACGTGTGCAAACCATCGGCGGCAACGGCAATACTATATGGTGGAATTACCGTTGAATTTCAACTCCGAGCGATAGCTACTCCAATTTTCAGTGGAATTACATTTACTGCTGGAAATCTGTAGGATTTACTGAATGGTAATTACGGGGACGGAATTAGAACTGAGTGGAAAAACGCCATGCTGTGAATTGGAATTTCAGTGTCATCAGGATGACACAAACGCCAGGGACCACTTGCCGCAATGGTGTGATAGTAAAGAAGGCAGGGACAGACATCACATGCACCAAGATTGAAAATGTGTTCTGATCACATTTGATATACATACCTCACACAATCATATGTGCTCACATATTACATTTGTTAGACCCACTCAAAAATGACTGTCCTTGCATCTGTTCAAGTGTTGATGTGATTTAATACGTATACAAAGAAACACCCATGACATCCCATAATCCCCAACACACATGCTGTGCCACATCCCTCAATCCCCAACACACATGCCGCGCCACATCCCTCAATCCCCAACACACTTGCCGCGCCACATCCCTCAATCCCCAACACACATGCCGCGCCACATCCCTCAATCCCCAACACACATGCCGTGCCACATCCCTCAATCCCCAACACACATGCCGCGCCACTTCCCTCAATCCCCAACACACATGCCGCGCCACATCCCTCAATCCCCAACACACATGCCGCGCCACATCCCTCAATCCCCAACACACATGCCACGCCACATCCCTCAATCCCCAACACACATGCTCTCCCACCTCCCTTCTACCCAGTACGAGTGCTACCTCCATTGAAGTGTCATTTCTGGGCCCTCCTGGGCATGGCAGCTTCCTCAGCCTGCGTGCATGCCACATTCATTAGAGAGCAGAAATGGGGGCTTCCACCCAGTGAGCCTTCTGTGGGGGTGAGAGAAGTGGGAGGCTCAGATGCCTTGCCCAGAAGTGTTGTAATGTGAGGAGCAGGGTACTCTGCATGGTCTCAGCACCTGTATAAATTCCTTCTGATAGCTCCATGACCCCTCTCAATTCTGTGGGATGAACCCTGCCTAGAATTCATGATTACATGCAGGTGTTGAGTTGCAGCTCAGTAATGTTCTCAATACTCTCCAGGCGTTGCTCTATCGTTTTGAGACTCCCCCATATCGCTTCCAAGGAATGCCATGGCACACTTTCATTAACATTTGAGAAGTGGAGCAGAGGCACCTGGTGGGTTACTAACGCTCCAGCTTATTTTTCAAATGGATTGCCTAAGCGTCGTGAAGTGATGTGATCTTATGACACGTGCTCCTATGACAGAGAGTCCTCTGACACACTCTTATAAAACATAGTCCTATGATGAGCGCACCTACCACATATGTTGCTATGACTCACACTCTTATGACACACATTGTTATGACACACACTCTTGACAGACGTTCCTGACACCTGCTCTTTTAATACATTCACCTACAACAAGTGCGCCTACAACATGTGCACCTATCACACCTGCACCTACAACACATGCACCTATGACATGTGGACGTAGGACACACAGTCGTATGACACATGCTCCCCCAACACATGATCTGATGACTCACACTGTTATGTCACACAGTTATGACACACGCTCCTACAACACACACACCTAAACACATGCTCCTACAACACATGCTGCTACAACACATGCTCCTCCACCACATGCTCCTGTGACACAATCTTATGACACACTCTCTTACAACTCAGAAACTTACAACATACTCTTATGACACATACACTTGTGCCACGTGCTGTTATGCAACATGCTCTTATGCCACACAAACAAACACTTATACTACAGGCTCTTAGAACGCACGTAAGTATTATAACAAACTGTCAGAATCAATAATCCTGTAACCATAAAAACAGTTTATTTGATTGTTTTAAAAAAAATATTTAAGGTTAAACCAACAAAAACGTAAAGTCTACAAACATCTGAAATAGTGACGTTAAGGTAACAACATAATAATTAAGCAATGAGACCTGAGCCGGCTGGCAGGATCGGGAGTCTATGGCTATGGGCCCAAGTTAACATGGGGCCCTGGTGCCGTTACCACCTGATTCAGCCAAGCCGGCGAGAGTCTCATTGCTATTTGCAGTCCGGGTTTTAAATCTGCTAAAAGCAATGTATTTTGTATAGATGAATGGGACACCTCAAAGCGTCCCTTTCCTTGAAAAAAAAACGTGCTTAGGATGGCCACCATGGAGATGGGTGGTGGGGCATTTGCGCCACAGCTAAAGGAATCAGGTAAGTGGGTTTGAGGGATATGTAGGCTCGGGAACGGTGAGAGGGAAGGGTGGGGGGAAGATGTCGGGGGGCAGCCATCCTGTTGCTTGTAACAAAGACTTGGATCATGGGATTCAGCATGAGATCCGAGCAATCTGATTAGTAGGCTAAACTTTATTAGTACATTTAAAAATATATAATATTAAAATCAAATATCATGGTAACCTTAGCTCACTCTGTTTTTGTTTTGCGAAATGTTCTTTTTGTTCTGAAATGCTTTTTAGTCAAAGTAATGTCATGTGTTGTGTGCATCTCTTGAAGCAGTCAAGAGGCAGTTAAAGCCACTGTAGCAGAATTGCTCTGACGCAACAGTTTTGTCAATGTCAAAAAGCGGTCAAAACACCATCATTCATGGTGTGCATGTAAAACATGACATGGCATGTGCATGCCAAGTCAACAATTTAAAAAACACACTGTTAGCCATTGGCAATATCAGTGTCCAAACCTAATCAACTAATGATGCCAATCATGCTTACCATTTTCCAATAAGTTCAGACATATAGGCTGAACACACCCTAACATGTTTCAATCCTCTAATAGCTGCAGGACCTTCCTCAGGGGAGGAAAGGTGTCCGTAAAAGCTGTATTCCTTTTCCTTAGTCAAGCGAGTGGGGAGAAGGTGTTTGAGATATGGCTTCAAATGACAGCTACTGTTACGGACCACATGGATAGGCATTTAGCCTTTACTCATCAAAACGTGCCCTCTGGATCATTAGTCTGTGCGTCTATGTTCACAAACATAGACTTCAGGATTACTACAGTGATACTACTATATTCTGAATAGCAACAACGATTAGATGTCTCCTTTCATTATTTGCATGCTGTCATAGTCAATACATCTGATACCTGGTACCAAGAACAATGTGTTTCTCAAAATGAGTCCGACACAGGCTTCTTTGAGAACTGCATGGAACGCTCTTCTTATACCTGGTGGCAACCCTTGCGGTTCTTGCAGCGTGTGCTATCCAACAAAAATATATAGTACAGTAGATATTGGTGCATCATAGCCACCACTTCAAAATTGTATATTACTATATGATTGGGATATCCCATTTGACTCGGGGCACGGACAGCTTTAAATACCTTTAGCAAATTTGAGACAAGCAAAGATTCATATTGAAGAGCATATCAGATGCATAAGAAATCCCACCATGACTGCACCCCTAGTTTCAAATGTCAACCACCTTGAACATTTGGCTGATGAATTATAGTGAACTGTTTTGCATCAGATATTGAATCTGCACAGTGCATATTCTGAAAGACCTTTGCTGAGATGTGAGCAAACACTGCTTTTTAAAACCAATACTTGTGTAGGGGCCTCAGTGAATAAATAGAATGGCAGCATGTATTTCTAAATATTTATCACCAACTTGCAATACTACAGATGTGAGCTTCCATTTATGTTTATGGTTAATGTCTCCATTATCACCCCACATAGATCACACTTGGGGGCAAGAGTCTCATTTACATCTTTAAAAAACAGAGAAAAGAAACCTCACACATTGCTGCTTGAAGCTTCAATATATTTCTAAATCTGTTTTCCTTGTTCATAGCCATGGCGTTCTCAACAAGGAAAGGGGACTTCAGGTCTTTGGTCTTTAGGTGTGACTGTTGGTTAGAGTCAGATTTGGTGTTTGGGTGGGACTGTTGTTATGGTAGGGTTGGTGTTTGTCCAATGATGGTTGCAGAGACTGGGCCTCATTTTAAGTTTGCTGGTACAGTAATAACGGTGCTGGTAAGCTTGCTGGTACTGTTGTTACCGCACCGGCAAACTACGAGTTCTGCTCGCGGGTGCCTTTTCTCCCACCAGGTCTGACCTGGCGGGCAGACAGGCACCCACGAACAGAGCATGTCGGATGCACCGGCACCATTCTGAATGGTGCCGGTGCATCCGGCCTCCCAATTCCCATTGTGCTCTATGGGGCTCGAATGTGAAGGTGGAGCATTTCTTTATGGTGCCCAGGAATGGGCAATTACGGGGTTTGGCAGGGCCGTAATGACCCAGTAATTGGCCATTCTTGGGAGCCAGAAAAGAAATGATACCGGCGGCAGCCATGTCTGTTTTACCGGCATGGCTACTACCGGTATCATAATGAGGCCAGTATGATGCATTCAAACCGTTTGGTCATCTGCTATCTGCCGTGTTTGGTGCATGGTATCGGTTGTCAGGAGGTGCAGTGGCAGGGTTTCGCTGTTGTGTGCTTTGGGAGGTGCATTGCCTTTTTGCTATCTTTTTCACCAAGTTGTATTATTTACCTATTGTAGGTGGTTGGTTCTGCTTATGGTGGGTTTTAGTTATCATCTGTTTTGTGTTACCAGAAAACATCTGTTTTTTTTGTTTTTTTTTGCGAGAGCGCGATCCAAGTTATCTGTTCTCTAATTGCTGTTGTGATCCTTTTTGGCAGGTTTTTCTTCTCTACTGATTTTGTGGGCAGTCGAGTGTGAGAACATGTCGATCACACCGTTTTTATTTTGCTGTTTTTAGGTCCTTTTTAATGGAGGTATAAAGAGGTTGTGGGTTATTGTAGGTGTGTGTGATTAACGGTGGGCGAGTTGTTGTAATGTGCTGGTTTGCACATTACGTAGGAGGTGTGTTGATTAACGGAGGGAGAGGTGTAGTAATGTGCTTACTGCACATTACGCCATGTGTTGCTGGTGTGTGGAAGTTGCATGTACTATTGAATGCTCTGTGCTAGTTGAGTGAATAAGTGTTCTGTGAGGGCTAGTTGGTGCAAGCTTGCTTGGTGTGTGTGGATGGACCAGTGCATGTGCTGTATCTGTATGTTTTACACTTTAGCTACATGTGTACATCAGGATCGAAAAAACATGCAAGCAACTTACCTGCTGTCTCCAGCCTAGTACTTGGAGGAAGAAGCCATTTTTGGTTAGTTCATAGAGCTCTTTTTATATGCGCTCCTATGCGCTCTCAGCACTTTATCTTGGCACGCTTTTTTGCATGTTTTTGTCTCTGCTAAAACTCTGCTTTCGTCATAGAAATCTGCCATGCAACCCATAGCAAATGCAGTATATCCCTCACATTGTTTGTAGAGTTGATTTTACTCCGGAAGAGTAGAACATAATCTTACAGAAAAAGGTTTTGAAATTAAGGTCAGCCTCTGATGTCACACAAATACTTTTTATGTTATTATTTTATGTTCTGTATTGTTATTTCAAGCTGTCCTTGGCTGTATTGGGCAAATTGTCCTTGGAGGTAGAGCAGATTGACAATTTGGATCTAACAGAAGGTTCCAGGCAGAGGTTCACCATAAATTATTTCAATGTTTGCAGAAAAAAAGATAAGTGTTTATTATTCTGTTATAGATACAATGAATCCAGTGCCCACCTACTCTTACATAGATTATTAAAGACAATTCAGATACAGATTTAATTAACAGACTTGGGTGCAGGAGAGGTAACACAACCCTGGCAGGGGGTTGTACAAATGAATATAGAGAAAATATGGCGTCCTAATGTTAGGAATCCCCTGTCCCCTGCACACCTTTGTATGTATAAAACAGCCAACAGTTGTATAATAATTTCCGGGTGTCAGTTCGAAAGATACAGACATCAATAATTCACACTGTAGTCTTTAGAAAGTATACAGGCTTCTTTTTACTCGTGCAGAACAGAGGCTAGTGCATTTTGGGGGAACCTCCTTCTTCAGGGACAAAAATGCAATTACAATGTGTAGTCATTCCATTAATGAAGAGCAAGTAAATGCTTTGCAATGGTGAAAACAAGTTTACATGTGTACAACGATGTACATGCCAACCAACAGAAATATCCTCATGTTACCAAGTTATCCAATGTCACAATCGAAAAAAGTAAATAACCAATATGTACAAGGTAACACCAATCAGCCAAATCACTATTACAAAGTACAGATTTCACCAATGAATTCCCCATGCATGAGGTATAAGAAAATCAAAATAATTGAAGGTCACATTGCAAAGAAAAGAAGCATCACCAGTGTATTAATCCTGGGCCTACATAAGAAGAATAGGAAGATAAACAGAAAAAGGTCAAAAGACCCTATTACTTCATAGAACAGAAACATACCTCAAAAGTAAAAACACATTAAATCCACAACGATATAGCCATTTACAGAATATTCAGAATTTCCGTAACAGAGCTCCAAATAGCCCAACAGCTATGGAAAGTAAGGAGAGAACACATGAACAATGTTTCGGAAATATGGTAAAGCCCCTGGACACGATTTCATTCCGGACAATCTTTTTAAGAGCAATCTAGCTATATGGGTCCCTTTTTTAACTACATTTTTCAATGAAAACAATAGTTCTCTTATCCTCCCGTACAGCTGGAGGGGAGCGACAATAATACCTTTTCACAAAAATGGAGACTTGGATCTTCTGTCAAACTACACACCAATTTCTATAATTGACTCACTTGCCAAGATCTGTGCAAAAGTTTAACTGCAGTCCCTTGAAAGCTGGGTTGAAGAACATACCATTTTTTCTAAAGTAAAGACAGGTTTTAGACAAGGAGACTATTTACCTGACGTTTGTCGACCTCCAGACAGCCTTCTACAGTGTCCCTAGAAATAAACTGTTGAAGGCTTTGGTAGACCTTTAGGTTCCTGTGTCACTCATCAAACCTATCATGGCGCTATACTCCAGTAATTATGAACTTGTAACATGGAATAAAAGGGTTGAACTATCAAATCCATTTGCAGTTAATACAGGGGTAAGAGAGGGATGTGACTTGGCCCCTCTTTTATTTCTTTTGTACATGAATAGCTTGGTGCGGATAGGCTAGCCTCATCATTGGATTCCCCAAGATTGGGCAAACAGGCCCAGTGTCCACCTTTTCAGCTTGTCTTGGAGGCAGTTCAGTGTCCTCAGCAATGGTGGTATATAGGCCCCAGGCAGTTCCAGCCATAGTCTACGGTGCAGTATTGTGGGCCATATTCCAACTCTACAGACAACAGAGAATACATGTTTGAAACGTCTTTTAGGGGTCCCTGTTAGATCTCCATTGGCCTGTAGGATTATTTAGCGTGTTTTGGGAGCACAGCACCATTGCATGGGATTAATGTATTGCTATAATGTGGTACAGCAAGCCATGTGTTGCCAATGTGACATGGACATGTAAATGAAGACAGGCTACTCAGTCAAAAACACAGCAATTTTTATCACATTTAAAAATGCATTTTTTTTTCTTTTCTCTCACCTGAAATGCCTCTGTTGCAGGAGACACATTAGAGGATTAATGAACTAATATAATTAACAGTACTAACATGATTCTAATCAAATAACATCATAATGTGTTCTCCAGTGCAACCTGAGGTGGAAAAGACAGGCTCTGAAAGTCATTTTAAACGTGGACTTGGATTCATTTTTTTTCTCTGTTCACTGTGTTAGCTGGATGCGAAATCTGCAAGCCAGGAAATGAGTAGATACAGTTTCTAAACCGTATAAGCCAAGCCATTGTTAAAAGAGGAGGATAGATTATTGTGCATTTTCGTTGGTGACACGTCACCTTAAAGACTGTAACAGAGGTACCTTGGTACATTTCGCGGAAGAAGAAAGGCAGAGGACATTTTGAACAGCTCCAGAGAAGACTTGACTGGAGTTTCTATGGGGTTTCCTGATTGAGAGGTATCGTCCCAGTTCATTGCTGACTTTCCCAGGCTGGAGATTCCAGTCAATAAGCACCGGCTTGAGAGACCGCAGATCAGAACTGCATGTCCTCGCTGGGGTGCTTTGAAGGAAAGCCTTGAGCCATTTAAAGAAAGCGACCAGTCTGGGGAGTTTGCGTGCTAAACAGCTACAATTCGCTGGTAATTATCTTGTATAAAAGTGAGGGTGCAGTATGTGCATGAGACCTATTTTAGACAGGCAGTGTAGCGATAGCTTTTCACTATGTTCAAATGACACATTTTAATGTTGCCAGCTGAAGGCAAAACAAACAATGTAATTTTTTTCTCTCTTGTGCAAATATGAATTGAAATTCGTAGTGTTCTTGCATTTTGTCTTTCTCATTTTTTATTTCAGAGAGGATTATCTCATGAATGGTAATGTATCATTTTAAAATGAAATTGTGATAACACAGTCTGCCTAAGAGTATTCTTGTTTCTGTTTCATTTGGTGTCTAAAAAAAATATTATGCCATAGAGGGAATGATGCTTAAAGCGCCAAGTTTCTATGTAGATAAAGTAATGTTATAAGCAATTATAAATAGCTGTGTGCGTGGTTCCACTCAGTGTATATATGTGTGTGTGATTTCTGAGTGGAACATAATGACGTATATGAGTCAGCAGAAAGAGAGGCCTCTGGAAATAGTTTCACTAATGTAAATAAATTAGTGATTATACCACATGTTATTGTGAATACTTTATGGAAGCATAGCTCACTGGTGTAGATAAATCAGTGATAACAGCCATAAGTGGCATTCCATATGAAAATGTGGTGTTCTTGAATAATATAGATGACTGAGGCCTCTAGAGATCACAAGAACAGTCTAAACAAAAGAAAGGGGTTTTGAATGTTGGGGCCACAAATAAAACAAAGAAATTATGCTCATCACTATACCACAACGAAATGCATACCAACTAAATGTATCTGTGTACTGAAATAATGCATAGCCACTATATTACTATAATACCAAACCCAATCTGAATGCAAGGAGTGATTATTGCTGAATTACTTTATTTTTGGCGGTAAGAAAATACTGCTAGGCCCCAAATATACACAAAACACCCTACATATTTATGGTGCGTTGGCTGGGAAAGTGATCATAGAGCACCTATTGGGCATGGCAAGTGTGTCTCACACCACCATCTGTACATTAAAGGGAACCCATTTCATAATAGCAGTGTGTCACTAAAAACGAATTTCAGAATGTCTCAAAGGGAAACCACATTCTCAGACCTAGTGCAATATTTAGAGGCAAAGTTATTCGCACATGGGACGTGGTCATCAAACAGTACCTCAGAATGGCATAACCGCATTCAGGGTGAGGTGCAGAAAGAAAAACTAGACAATATTTTTGCAGAAGGCAGCATAATTCAGGTCTGCCTTCTAAGGTTATTAAATGCAGCTGATAAAAATACAGAGAAAGACTGTTTGATACGGAGATGCGCCAAAATCTGGTTTATTTTGAATAGGTCCCTGCAAATGCAAGAAAATGACACCCAGCTAATTAACAGGTTAAAGACTGACTTAGATGGGGCAAGTAAAAATCAGGAAATGTTAAGAGCAGAATTGGATGTATGCCAAAAAGACATGAGGTTAAAATGCAGAGATTTTGATGTTCAATTGTCCAAAAGCAAGAAACAATTTGAGGACAGTGAACAAGAATTGGTACACTTAAAAGCATTGGTGGACCACATTAGACAAGATAAAGATGAGGTTGTGTCAGAGATGCAGATTTTACAAAAAGAACATTATGAGAAAGAAAGTGACCTCCAAAATGCGGAACAAGAAATGGTTAAAATGCTCCAAGAAAGAGACAAGAGGAATAAAGAATTTAAAGAGTGCCAAATGCAAATGTGCGACATGCAGGAGGTAATTAATAAAATGAGTGATGAAAACAACTATTTGGAAAACAAAGCAAACAGGCTCCTTAAAAAGTCTAAGGACTTAGAACAGCAAATGTGCATTCCCATGTCCCAGGAGAGGCGGCAAGGTACCACATTCAATGGAGTTGCGGTGAATTCTATTTCTACCCAAAGGGCTAGTGCCCCAGTGACTGGGCCGGTGACTGAACTTGGTTGCAGCGCCCTTGGGGGATTTGATACTCCCATTGGGGGCCGCCACCAATCCCATACACCTGGAACCAGGGTTGAGTCACCAAGTAGTGCAATTCCATGCATTGCAACAAGTAGCCCCATAAAGATAATGAAATCCATGAAAGCACTGATTAAACCATTTAAAAAAGGAGGGGAATGCTGCATTGAGGATCACTAGAAGCGGTTCATGACATTTTTAAAGCACTCCAGATAGCTAAGGAACAGTACAGGCAATATTTTCATTTAACTTTAGATGCCCCGACGGCCAGTATTATAAGAGGATTGAATGAACAGCAGAATATGACATGGGCGGAGTTCGAAAAAGAGATCAGGCGTCATTTTTCTCCTTTCCAGTCGTTGCAGGAGGCAAAGAAAGTCGCTTACACAATCACTGCTGGGCCTAATACATCCCCTCGCCAGTTTTTACTAGACTTAAAAAGAGCATTTTCTGGCTTTGATGTATCTTTTGACCCCAATTCCAATGAGTTTAAAACTGCCTACTTCTATGGGCTGCAGAAATACATCATATCCCAATTGGTCCGTGAATTTGAGCGTGACAAGTCCCTGGAATGGATTGTACACCAAAGCACAAAACTATATGAGGTACTCTATTGTCAGGGTAGAGAAAGTGATAAAATGAGAGATACTAGACCTAAATCTAAAGAACCCTCAGCAACAGTGATGGAAATCAGGTCAGCCAAAATGTCCCTTTAGTCTGCTCAAAATCCAAGTAAAAATAATTTGGCACCTGAACAGAGGGGTAATCAACAAAAGTCATCACACACTGCACCAATGTTCCAATCACATGATCCTAGTAATAGGGGGAGTTACATCAGACCCAGGTACTTAGGAGATAGGCCCCGGGCAGGCTATCGACCTGATATGTCAGGTATGAACATAACCAGAGACAAAATCAGGATCAAAGAAATGATGGTCCTTATCAGACATTGGGGACACAAAGCAGATTTGATCCCAATACCATGATATATGGTAATCAGGATAGACCCCGATATGTGGATCGATTTGCTGATAATGGGAATCAACATAGGGGCCGGTACCCACAACATGAGAGACAAGACATGAGACAGAACATGAACTTCCCTTCAAGTCAGTACAATGATTCCCCACCAGGGGACTACAACCAAAGGATGAGTGCCCCCCGCTCCCCTCCGCAAATGAATCAAGAGTTCAGGAACCATCCCAATAGAAATCACTCTCCTGAGAGGTATCAGAATAGATCCAATCAGGGAGAAAACAACCAATATCGATCTAGGCGACAGAGAGAGGATTCTAGAGAGATGGAAAGATTCCTCGAGGCCCAAGTGAAAATGTTGGCTGAGCAAATAGGAAAGCTCTGCACAACACAAAAACAGTCATCAAAGGAGGGGGCAGATGGCCATAGCAATGATCGGGGGGCTTCTTATGATACCTGCAGCGCTGAAAAGACAGTTTGCTCTGATGTAATGTTGCTTAATGACTCTGAGATGCCTAATCATTTAAAAGTGAAAATACCAATACATGAACATGTAACAGAAAATGCAAATACTTCTAAAAGAGAGGTACGGTTTAACCTAGAACTAAATCAAACATTGGCGATATGTACAAATGAAATAGGAAAACCTGAAAACCCAAAAGAACAAAGAGACAGGTTTAAGAAAAATTACTCATGCATGGGGAATACCAGTGAACCGGGAGTAAGTGGCGATGCTATAGCTCCTTCCCTAAGCAATCCAAACAATGACCAAACACAGGCAGGAAAAAGAAATACTCAAAAGGAGGGTACAGGTCAATCACCTGAAGAATTCTTTGAACCACATATTTTTGAAGAGGTTAAAATGGCTGGTACCATACTGAATAATCACAAATGCACAGAATTAGACAATGACAAATTGCCAAGTGATGTTGTTACACATGTTCAGTTGGAGGGTTGTAGTGTGACCTCTGATGATACCTGGATGGATGGGCGAACGGTGGCCACACTCCAAAAAACCTCTGAACATGGGGAAATGAATGAAGTCTCTCACACAGGAATGAGCAAAAAGGAGGGGAAAAATGTCTTTCCATTTACCGATGTGGTTAGCCAAAAGGGAAAAACGCCTGAGAAAGGTGAGCCCTGAAATCAGTAAGAATTTGCATTTCCTATGCGTGTTAGTGGAAGTTGAAGACAGGTATTATGCTCCCATCATTGTGGAAGAAAAATGCCACACATTTGCAATGATTGACACTGGCGCACAGGCCACAATTATGTCTAAAGAATCAATGAAGGGAGATCCCCGCAGAATCAGATCACACTAAAGGAGATTCAAGGTCCAGTGCATAATTTTAATGGGGAGGAGGTGCCTATTATAGGTGCCACCGAGGTTGACATAAAGATAGGTAAACACAGAATGAAACAGGAGGTATTGGTCACATCCATTTGTGATATTCCATTTCTAATGGGAACAGATTGCCTGAAAAGATTATCTCCGCTCATAGATGGGGTGAATGGAGTACTGTGGTCCTTAACCAAAAAACCATTGAGACCTAAGAAACTAAAATAACAAAACAGCAATATAAATGAATGTCACACCGTTGCAAAAACAAAGGATGCAGTGGAGGTGTATCTCTAGAATAGTTGCATACCTAGCGTCACTGTTATATTAATGTGTCAAGACAAGATGCAGAGTGAAAACAAAAAATTACCTGTACAAATATACTTAGACCCAAAGAAAGAATGGCAAACTGCCATAGATGAGCACACATTACGTTTTTATTTAAAAGAGAAAACATGCAAACAGAATACTGCTCCTAGAGCAGGTTCAGAAAAACACATTACCACTCTTGCTGAAACACACATGGAAGATGAACAACCATGGGTTCATGTTGGGATAAATGACTATTCTAAAACAATAAAAGCCACTTTAGCGCTTGAACAGGAAAGGAGCTTCATTAATGAGAAATTGTTGCAAAAAATAATGGAAAGGGAGGAGATCCCGAAATTTAGGATTAAAAACCAGTATGTCTCTGGTTTGGACAGTCCAGACTTTGAAAACCGAATTGCAGGTAGATGCATGCTGAAAATTAGCATTGGACAAAAAACTATTTACCATAATGTTTGGATAGTGTGTGGAACGCAAAATGACTTTTACATGGGCAATGACATCATGCACAGAATGTTTATGGTGCTAGATTTCCTTGATCAAAAGATATGGTCACGCATAGGTGGGCCGGCACCTGAATTTGAAGACAAAAGAAGGGCTTATCATTGCGCACAGCTGGTCCCTTATGCAGTTGAATTACAAATGAGGAAAGATACTGTTGTCCCTGCATTCACAAAGCAGTTTGCAATAACACTGAAGTGCAAAAATGGACAGCAGATGAAAGATTCTGATGCATTTGTGTGTCTGAATGAATCCATAAAAAAGCAGGGCCTGGATTATGAGTACATTCCACTGGTAGATGTGGGTGAAGGGTCTGTAAAAAATGATGGTGAATAATAAAGGTTATCAGAATACTCATTTAGAGGAAAACTCCCCAGTAGGAATGGCCATACAAAAATCACATAACACAGCTGATCTAAATAACATGGTGATTAGAAATATCCCTGAAAAGTATGTAGATGCTAAGGGTGAATTGCCAGAATACCTGGACTCTCAGCCCAAAGGGATATTTAAAATTCATTATGTGTACCCTTATGATTCAAGCGAGACAGTGTGCTGTCATCAAGAGGATTGCATAACATTTAACTTAAATGAAAATTAAATAGAAAATCAGCCCATTGAAGTGGAAGCTGATATGCCAAAACATTTAAATGTGGCAGCTTTACAAAGAGACACAGCCACACAATTAGAGGAAAGCGCCGAGATTCCCATGCCAGAACATTTTCCAGAATTCCCCAAAATGGTAGAGGAGCAGATTTTGTTAGCGGATGCATGTGACAACGAGGAGGATAGGAGTGAATTGAGGAAGATATTTATGGAGTTTAAAGATGTATTTGCAAAAGATGCTTATGATTGTGGGCTAACTAATTTACATGTGGCCACACTTCTGGAAGGGTGTAGCAGAAGCCCAGTATTTGTACGCCAGTATAGACTACCGCTGGCATGTTTAGAATCATTGGCAGAGATTATCAAAAATTTGGAGTCACCGGGAATCATCAGGCCCATTCATAGCACATCCAATACACCTATTCTAGGTGTGTTAAAACCAAACAGTCAATGGCGACGGTGTGCAGATTTGAGAAAGTTAAATAAAAGAGTGCCAGTATCCAGATGGCCACTGCCATTCATTGATCAGGGATTAGCTCAGGTACATGGTTCAAAAGTGTCCACCACATTAGATCTCACCTCTGGATATTGGTGTGTGCCATTGGCAGAGGAGATACATAATTTATTTTCCTTTTCATTTGATAAGACTCAACACTGTGGGATGTTTTTACCCATGCATCCAAGCCTTACCACAAAACTGTGCAGTACTGGCATGGAAAACATCATGATGGCCAGAACTCCCCAGAGAGTGCACAGGGAAAACATGAAGAATAGGCTGCCACCCATTTTTGCCTATGTTGTGAGCACAGGAGGGCGCTGCCTAAAACCACCATTGGGCTACACACACAGTAGCCTGAAACCATTGGGAATGGCAACGCTGATTGCCAAAAAGCAATTCAGAACTGTGGGGAATTCATTTTCTTAATCCCAAAAATGGTTGCAATACCGGTACTCACCACTATCAGAAAGCCAGCGTTTTAAAACCACCAGACTTTTGTGAAAAACTGAACAAATGAAACAAAACCAGACCAAGGAAAGACTTGCTAAGAGGTGGATACAATGTAAAACTATATTCTGAAATGACATGAAGGAAGTAATTATTTAATGTATAGGTAGAAATTGTCAGTTTGATTTGAATGTAGAAAACTGGGAACAAAAAGTGACATTTAGCTGAAACCTGGCTTAATGAAACTGGATTCTGCCTGACAACTACCCCCGACAGGAGAAACCTGTTCAGCCACTCTTCCCAGGCCTAGCTGCATCCTGCTGCCCCTTGCCAAAAGGAGTTGTCACCTCTCTGATTAGATTAGGGGTGGAGCACTTGGGAACTGGAAGGGACAGAACAATGCAACTTCCTTGACTCAGGCAAATGTTATATTGGGGGTGTCGTAAAGTGGCTTCCTCTTGGGGGAAAGTGGGAGGGGCAGTACCTCTGCTAGCAGCTGAGCTTGGGGGAAGTGGATAAACCAGTTATTCCACCATGTGATGTGGGAAGTCACACCCCTTTTTGACCAGGGCATAATTTTAAAAAGATAGATAACTCATAGTGCGGACTTGTCAGAATTATATAAGTAATATCATTATTTTTGTGATTTTTCTGTGCACGTTTTAAGAGGTGTTAGGACCCTGTGGTGTATTCTGGGTGGTTGCTAGCGGAAAATAGGGTCACACTCCAAATGTCTGCATGTTAAAAATCTGACACTTTATCATCTGTAACCCATCTCCCTGGAGCATATTTATGTAAAATCTGGAAAGGTTTAGAGGTCGTTATCTGGATGAAAAGGGGAGAATTCTGTCATCAGTGGACACGACATCGTACAAAGACAGGGATCGGATGGTTTGGTGCTACAGAAAATATGTAAACTGGACCTATCATATGAAAAAAATGGTACATAGATAAATATGTATTTGGGTCAGAAATAAATTTGTGTGCAATCTGACAAGGGGAGGTTCCTCTGACCATAAAACCTACAGCATCACTCTGACTCACATTTCCTTCCCCCAATCAAGGGAGAGAGGAGGAATTGGGCCAATGACAAGTAGAGAGGGGCAGGCTTAGCTAGGCCCAGGCACACACCCATTTTCAAAACACATAAAAAGAGACTGCTGGGACAGGTAGAGACATTCAATTCCATTTGCTGCGGAGCATGCTGACCGACGACTTCACATCCAGAGATCCAGACTTCAAATCCATCAATCTCCAGAACCTGTAGCAGAAATTAACTCCAGAATTTGTAGCAGAGAGGCCTGAATCCACCAGCTGAATCCTCTTCAGCAGGCCTCAAAACTAACCAAACTATTCAACAGCCGGGCGAGCTGTTTGAGGTTTTGACGAGAATTTTTGCAAGAACCTGTAGCAGTACCCAGAAAGCAGTGTTACATCCAGAATCCAGAGAGGCTAGACCAGCATTGCAGAGCTGACAAAGATCGCTGTGAGCAGAACCGGTGCCTGATTGACCTGCCGAGCAGACAGAACCGCAGCCGTACGTGTTGACCAGATCCGTGACGAGGCCTAGTTCAAATTTATATTGTGAGTACCTAGCAGAACTGTGCAGAACCAATCTCTTAGTTAAAATAATCTAATCCAAACTATTTTAACCTAAGTAGAACAGCCTCCTAGAAATCGTGTCATCTGTCATTTGTAAAGCTGCACAACTGTCACCTGTCAATTCTGAAGCTGCAACCTGTCACCTGCCATTTTGAGTTTACTTTAAATCCGAAAAACTACCTTTATTTAAACGTCCGTATCTCTGGAACCGTTTGGGCTAGGAACGAGATTTAACTTTCCTCTGAAAGCTTAGAATCTAAGCTTTCCAACAAACCTAGAGTATACTCCTTATACTTTTTCCGCAATCACGATTTACGCACTCGCGAAATTTACCGCGATTTGCAATTTTGGCTCAATTTCTCCACTTGTCATAATAGCAGCTCCATTCTTTCTTTTGTTAAAATCCGTTTGCAACTTGGTAATAACTCATAGAGCATTTCTAAAGTGAGCCTGAACTAATACCACAAGCATCTCCCACTCACCCTGAATCTCTAGAGGGAATTAAAATCAGTTGGCACATTTTCCCGTCCATTGCCATCACAATTAAAAAGCATTTTGGGCCTTTGTTTCAAACTCCTACCTGTTTCCTCTAAGCTGGCTGGGGGGAACTGAATTTCGTATTGTATTTGATTGCATTCCTGAGAACTGTGTGCTCCTCTTTCCATCTCCTTCCATTTCTTACATTGCATAGGGGAGGGGGGTGAATTGCCAGAGAAAAAGTGATTATCTTATCTTTTGCTAAAATCATATCAAGTATTTCTGTACTGCATTTTGTTCCTCATTGCTTTTCCCTTGAAACCATACAAGTATTTTTGCTACTTTATCCATCCTATACTATCTCCTCATTGATTGTAAAGAAGTGTGCTAGTGCCAGATTACCCATTGTTGATCAACATCATATGTCTAAGTGTACTATCAGATATTAATTTATTATAAAGTGTGATATATATATATTGTTTAATTTTTCAAATAAACATTTAAATTTTCAAAACAAACCTACTTCTTGGCTCAGTGGGGTCAGGGGGATTCTAAGAGGGGGGTGTTATACAAGGGTTGTCATCCAGAATACTGAACTGGATATAAAAATACATCAATAAGGGTTTTCCTCAGCATCCCAGGCTAGGCATTGACTTAGCTGTAGTGTTGATTGAATATCGCTTACAAAAGTGGGGGCTCGGAGCCGGGATATTCTGGGTTAGATTTACCACTTGTGCAGATTAATACAGTGTGACAACTGACCAGATACACATATCCGGTTAGATCACCACGCTGTTTTACACTGTGAAAGCATCCCTCAAAGGAACGCTCTAAGGAAACGGTCTGTTTTGCAAAATAAAATACAAACTTCTGTAAGTCAGGAAGGAACTCAAATTCCAGAATGACCACCTTGGTAGATATGAAAATAGCCAGAGAGCACTTCTTACATAAGCTATTTGTGAGAGGTGAATGGACTCATCAGGACCAAACGGTCTGGTTGTAGGCAATCGCGCAACAGGTCACTGAAACAGGGTCAGATAGATGGGGAGATCAGGGTCCCCTACATGTGGCCCTGAGTGAACTATATATGGCCCCTAAAGCCAAAGATGAACATAATAAGATTGCCAGGATAGCGGCATATCTATATATGGGAGCCATGCAGGACAAATGTTCTGAATGGCCAGGATCTGGCAAATAGGCAACAGATGGCTTTAGAGAAGGCCCAATCTGATCTGGACTCTTCTGAGCAGAGGCTGCTCAGGAGCCAGGAGTCAGAAAAGGACAGCAGACAGTACATCACTAAAATAAAGGAGGATATGGATGTGCTGCAACAGGAAAAGGCGGACCAGGATACCAGATTTCTGGCCTTGCAGAAGGAGTACCAAGAAGGTTTGGATTCCCTACTGCAATGCCAGAAAAAGCTGAGCAACAATTAGATTTCAATAGGGCATTTGCCGAGCAGGTAGTCACCCTGCAAAGCCACCTAGATAGGGAGAAGGCAGAGAGCAATAAACTGATTTTGAAAGACCTGGATACCCAGGCAGAGTTTGACCAGGAGCGCCAGAAAGCTGGTGCCTTCCAAAGGCAAAGGGACGACCTGGCGGCACAGATGCAGGCTCTTAGTCAGGAAAGGGATACCTTAGGCCAGGAAGTCTGCCACTTAAAAAGGAAAATGGAAGAAAATCACCTGGCCCTCCAAGGCCTGGGTGACCTCCAAAAAGAACACCAGAACTTGTTAGAGCACACCAGGAGGGTGGAGGATGCTCTGGCAAGAAAGGAGCAGACCAATAGGGACACAGCTCAGGAGGTAACCCTCCTGCAGCAGAGACTGGCCCAGTACTCCAGGACCAAGCAGGAGGCACAGAGAGAAAATGAGGCTCTCTGTCAGCACAATGATAGGCTCCAGCAACAGGTAGCGATGCAGGAGTGACTGATAGAGTCTAGTAAGGCCTTAACTGAGGAACTGAAAGCGCAGGCTCTTGCATTGCAACAGGGAGCAGGGACTGATAGAGACGAGGTGCGCTGGGAAAGGGAAACGCCTGAGCATAACCTCAGGAGCCCTGGTACCAGAGGCCTTCATCTCTCCCAGTCCCTGGACTCTGCCACCCCCATGTCCCCTCGCGCACATGAGCCCAGTGCCACGGAGATGGCAGATTACTATCCAGCTAGAAGTATGGGGCTCATAGGCCACTACCTCCCAGGAATGGATGGGCGGGCATCGGGTATGGGCACCCAAGCACAGTGCAATTTAGTGGGGAACCCCAGGAGAGTAGGCCCATTAAGGGCATCCTGAAAACCTCTGCCCAGTTAGGTCAGTGGGGGGGGTACCCACAAATCCTGGCAGCAAGGAGGGGTCTGAAGACTCCTCTGAGCATTACAGGACACAGGAGACCAGGTCCCCACATTCTGCCAGCCATTCCCAGGCTCGCAGAATCTGGGAAAATCTGGAAGATCAGACGGGCACCTCTGGAAGCAGCGCTTCTGAGTCGGAGGATGAATGGACCAGGGTTACCCGAACCAAAAAGGCCAATAAGGCAAAAAGGGCCTTGCTTAAGGACCCATTGAAACAAATAAAGGCAATAAGGAGTGTCATCACGCCTTATCATAAGAACGCCAAGTATTCTGTTTGGGAACACTTGGAGCTCTATGAGCAAATGATGGAGACTTTCCATTTGAAGGACAGCCAAAGCTGTATTCAATATGTAAAGTGGACCTTCTCACCAGAATACTCCAGTTTCTTTGCGGGGCTGGAAGATCAAAACCATTCAAGGTGGTCCACATACAGGGCGGCCATCTTGAAATATTTTTCTGTGCACAGAAATCCTCAAGAGGCTCGCAAGGCAGCCTACAATTTGCAATGTGGGGAGGATCAGGCCCCACAAGAGTTTGTGCAAGAATTAAAGCGTGCTTTTGCGCAGACCACCAGAAGGGTGCGCACGGATAACAGAGTATTTATCAATACGTTTTTCCATGCCTTACCCAAATACATAATGACCCAGCTTGTGAGAGATTTTCACGAGAAAAGATCTTTAGACTGGGTCATTGAACAGGCTACCTGGATCTATGAGGTGCAGAAGCCCATCGAAAATAAAAATAATGCGCCGAAAAACCCCAAAACCAACAGCACCCCTGCGGCTGCCAAGGTGGCAGAGGTAAAGGTTGCCCCCGTTTTAGATTTGGAGATGGGGGGGCCTAAAAACCTTCCTGCACCAAATAATTCACAGCCCAGAAAGCCCTCGGGCCAGTCACAGACAGGGAGTCGAGGAGGTAGTCCCCAAATGGGGTCCCCCGCCCCCCTGACTATATAAGTCCACGCTACAAGGGAAACCGACCAATCCTGGGTTATGTGTGGACTCCTCCAGCCCAAGGGGGGGATCCAGCCAAGTACCTGACCCGGGGAACTTCCCTCCTAACTTCTCCCAGGAGGGCAGAAATTCACCAAATCCTGGGCAGAACGTTTTCCCCAGGTATCCACCCAATTTCCAGCCCCAAAATCATCCATCCATCTTTCCCCAATTCCCTGAGCCCAGACAACCTAATCCGGGAGAGGGGAGGCCAAGGGTGGAGGGGTACCAAAATCTTCCCAACCAGGGGTACTACCAGAGAAGGGATAGCTACCCTTCCCGGGAGCAGCCCAGGGGAGAAAATAGAGCCCCGTATCAGCCTGAGCGGGTTTCACAACTTGAGCGCCAGGTCCAAAATATGGCACGAGATCTGGGTCACATACTGAGGGCTCAACAGAACCCTCAGATGAGCATGCCACCGCTGAATGCCCCAAACTCTGGACCTGGTGCTCCAGAACAATGACGGGGGCAGCACCCCGATAAGCCACCGGTTCCCAGGAATGAGGCACAAGGAGCAGGGGGGTGTAAAGTCTTGGAGGAAGCTTTGTTCCCAACTTGTAAACAGCCCCTGGAAAACCAGGAAACGGAAACAAAATCTTCTGCCCCTGAAAGCCTGCCTCCCAAGGAGCAGAGGGAGGGTAGGAGAAACAAAGGACACAAACCGACCCAGGTAGGTACAGGTCTTCCAATTTGAGGGAGAGGGATCCTCAGAAAATCCTGGGTAAAGGATCTTCTCCTTCGGAGATGGGGGAACTCCTCCCAAGGAAAAATGGGTCCCAAGGGATTCCGATCCAGACTGGGGAGATGTGGAGACTGAGCAACCGCCGCCCATCATCTCATCCCAGAACCGACAATACCAAAATCCCAAGGGTCAAACCCATCCTGATGACTGCCTCCAAAAAGGGCGGGGCGGCCCAGAACCGGAACCAGGGGAACCCACAATGGTTCTGATCTCCAGTTGCCAACTTTTTCTTTCAGATTCCCAAGGCTCTTCACCGAATTCTGCCCAAATCTCTTCGCTAGCAATGTCCAAAACCAGAAATTTAGCCCACCAGTTGTCCAAAAATGTGCATTATCTGTGCCCCCTTGAGGAGAAGGAGGGAAGATACTATGCCCCGGTACAAGTACAGGGGCAGGGTACAATTTTGGCACTGGTGGAAGCTACCCTTCTGTCCAAAAGGGCCTTTGAGGGACTAAATGCAGGAACGGGGGAGAATTACCGAATTCCTCTCACCTCTCTTCCTGGACAACTGCAGAACTTTGACGGGAAGGAAATACCCATTGAGGGGACTGCAGACTTGGACATTAAAATTGGGCGACACAAGGTGAAACACCCGGTCATAGTAGTGACTCCAGAGGGCACCCCTTGTTTACTAGGGAATGACCTCCTGAGAAGGTTGTCACCCCTAATAGATTGCGTAAACAAGGTCCTCTGAACCCAAACTAGCCGACCAATAAAATTAAAACAGATTGTCAACCATGTTAGTTTAAATGGCACCTGCCACATGGTTGAACAAAAATCTGACCAAGTAGAATTTCACTTCCAGAATAGCCAGATTCCAGATGTGACAGTAATAGCAGTAGGACAACGGACGGGTGATGGGGGGGTCCTCTCTATTTCTGAAAATCAACCTTCCTTCCAGTTTAAGGTGGTATTCCACACTGGAAGGAAACACCCTGAAATTCTTTACTAATCCACAATCAGAAACTCCCACTCCTATAGTCCAGAAAGATGTGAAATCAGCTCAGAGCCTGGCTGATATTCAGCAAATTGGAGAGCAGTTGTTCATCCCTGTTCAGATAAATGATGGGAAGGACTCTGTTCTCGCTTGAGTGTGTGTGAACAACGGTAAGAGCTTCATCAGCGAAGCCATGTTCCGCCAACTCCTAAAAGATCCAGCCATTCCCACATTCAAACTGATAGACAAATGGGAAATGGACCTGGAAGCACCTAATTCCAAACATCTCCTGCCAAGCAGGTGTATGCTCAAAATCTCCATGGGCAACAAGAGCATAGTCCATAATTGTTGGGTCGTGCGAGACGTCACTGCCGCCTTTTATTTAGGCAGTGACATTCTCAATCGCTTTGCCATTAGTTTGGACCTAATAAACTTCAAAGCTTGGTCCCGATTAGCGGATAATCCCATGGGCTTTGATGATCCAGAAAAAGCATTTAGGTCAGCTCAATTGCTACCTTATGCAGTTGAAATTCAGATCAAAGAGGAAGTCACCATCCCAGAAAGGACCCGACAATTCTCCCTGGAAGTGAAAGTTAAAAGAGGACAAAAATTGAAAAACCCTGATGCTTATATCCATCTAAATGCTTCTCTCCAACAGCAATGGTTGGGGTAAACCCAACACCATTAGTCAACATAGAACATGACACCATTCCATTAAAGGTGGATAACAGTGACTTAAAGGGTATTACTCTAGCCGCAGGCACCATTATTGGAATGGCGGTTGATGACCGACATTTCTCCATTGATTTAGGAAATTAACTGTTAGGACTAATCCCCAAGGATGGTTATGACAGTGACAGTGATGACCATACAACACCAGACAGGATTTTCACCCGGCATGGGGGGAACTTCCTGGTGTACACTTCTTGCCCTTATGGTAAGGAAGATGTGACTTGTGACTTCAGGAGGGATGAGGTGATTTTCCAGGTCCATGAAGGCTGCCTTTCCCACCTGAGGCCTCCAGTCCAAATCAGCACTCTGACCATGGACTTCTCCACCCAGCTGGAGGAGGCCGCTGAGATAGCCAGACCAGAAGTCTTTCCAGGCTTCAGGCAGATGGTGGAAGAGAGAGTCAACCTAGCTGATGCCTGCGTGACTCTGAAACAGAAGCAAAAGTTGAAACAAGTTTTCTTGGATTTCCAAGATCTCTTTGCGGTAGACTCATATGACTGTGGTCGCACCGACATCCACACCACAACAATTCCCACGGACCCTGGAATGACTCCAGTGTTTGTGAAGCAATATTGCTTGACTCTCGCATCCATGGATACCCTTACTGAAATAATTAAGAACCTTGAGTCCCGGGGAATAATCCGTCCAGTCCACAGCACTTTCAATAATCCAGTGCTGGGAATATTGAAGCCAAACGGCCAGTGGAGACTCTGCGCCGACCTTAGGGAGCTCAACAAATGGGTCCATACTTCCCGATGGCCTCTGCCCTACATTGACCAAGGGCTGGCCCAGATTCAGGGGTCACAGGTATTGACAGCAATAGACTTGACCAATGGATACTGGACCGTGCCTGTCAGTAGGGAGGACCAATACAAACTGGCTTTTACCTTTGGGGGCCAGCAGTACACATGGACCCGGACTCCCTTCGAATACCTCAGCTCCGGCAATGAATTCAACATTTTCCTACATAAGGCCATGCCCGACCTGGGTGCGAGGGGTAACCTGGCTTACGTAGATGATGTCCTCATCAAAAGATCCGTTATGTTCTGACACAGTTTAGGGCCGCCGGAGCAAAACTTTCCTTCCAGAAGCACAGTGGTGTAGAACCCGTGTTAATTTCTTGGGGCATGAGATTACTCCTCAGGGTCTCTGTCCCCAAGAAAAGAAAGTGGAAGCACTCCAGAAACTGAAGGATCCCACAACTCTGCAGGAACTAAGGAGCCTCCTTGGACTGACTAATTACAGCAGAAAGTTCATTGAAGGCTACGCAGAGATCACTAGACCCCTGATTCATCTCTTGAAGGGGGGTGGGGTCAAGTGGGAATGGGGTACAGAACAATCCGAGGCAGTAAGACAACTCAAGAGAAGCCTCTCACAAGTGCCTTGCCTAGCTTACCCTGTCAGAAACAAGGAGTTCTTCCTGGAGACGGGGTTCTCTAATACGTGCTTGACGGCAGTATTATACCAAAAGCATGACAAGGTCAATAAAGTAATCTCCTATGCGAGCAAAACTTTATCCTCTGTGGAGGAAAAATTCAACGATTGTGAGAAGGCACTCCTGGCAACGGTGTGGGCATTGAAGAATTACCGCCCGTTTATCCAAGGGGGAACACATCATAGTTGAGACTCCACACCAGCCTCTGCAATATCTCCAAAGTGACAGAATCCGGGCCGGAAATGTGAGTAATTCCTGAATTACTTCCTGGATTCTGTCAATGCAAGGCTTTCCTGTGGAGGTCAGATATGGCCAAAACAAGAAGAGTCCCCTCGCGCAAGGTCTGGCTGACTTGCATGATTGTGCCAGAGAAAACTGTCTCGAGGATGAAAGTCTAAAAATCAAGGACAACATGGAGGCATACCTTAATTCCCCACACAAAGTCTTTGAAGAAGACAAGTGTGAGGGAATGCCCACTGTCTATGTGGATGGATGCTCGTACCATGTTGACAACTGTAACGCTCACCTGAATCCCTCGGAGGCGCAGGTCCTGGCTGGAAGATTTCAGTGTCTTCTAGGGTCACGCGCAGACCTCTGGTAACACCCTGGATGGGCCCTCTCCTCACTGTAATTTTGACCTGGAGGGTGAGGTGTCTGCAAGTAGGAGAACAAAGGGTTAATGTATGTCTGGTTGGCCAATCTGACCTTCCCCTTTCTGGACTCCCCACGTTACTCGTAGACTGAATGTGCTCACCTTAGATAGGTGAAAACGGAGCTCTCCATCCTGCGTCTGTGCAGGGGCGCTAATGCCAGTTGCTTCACTGGTTAATAGCTCAGCCTCTTGATTGCAGAGGATGAAGTCGGGAAGCAAGGCCGTCGTTAGCCGCACGAACGGTAATTGCTTGACTATGGAGTTTTATTTGTATGTCCCCTTAACTGTCTCTTGCCTTTGCAGGTCCGGTATGCAGATAAGGTAAGCGAGAAGAATGCCGGAGCTCGTGAAGGCACGTAAGCAAAAGAATGTTATTCGAAGTTAAATGCACTTCTTAATGTCTCTTGTCCCTTTTTCAGGTAGCCGTAGCAGCCGGCGTTGGAGATGGACGCCGAGGTACGTGCCGGAGTATGGGCAAGCATATTACAGCTAGAAGGCACGTGAGTAGTGATGGTGTACAGTGCCCTTAATGATGTCCTTCTTGTTTTTGCAAGTGCGGTTAAACAGCGCTTGGCGGAGATCGAGGCGTACGTGGCACAGGTAAGCAAAATTATCACGGGGGTTCACTAACCAATGTTCTTTGTTTCCGCAGGGTTGCCGGAGTATGAAGAGTGCGGTACGCGGCCTCGGAATGCACCGATGGACGAGGCAAGTGCAGCGCTGGTTTTGCCTTGTCCTAACCTGGTGTCCTTGTTCTCTTTCAGACGCTGCTGAAGACTGAAGACTGGTTTTCCGGGAGGTAAGACTGAAGATTTCTTGTTCACAGAAGCAGAATCTGAAGATTCTCTGGAGCTGACACGGTGAGCGTCCTGCTGCTAGTGCAGAATAACGCGAAGCACGTTGCACTGATCGGGTGTGGTTTAAATAGGCCACTGGAGTGCTTAGGTGTCTCCTTCCACGGCCTCGCCCAGGTAAGAAAGAAGTTCCAGCTTCCAGAACAGTTCCAGTATCCAGTTCCAGGGAGTGGTGCTGGCCACATCCAGAAGGTAAAATAGTTCCAGCCAGGAATGGATGAGGATATCATCCTACAGGTAAGTGAGCAGCATGGTCTGCAGCAGGTAGATCCACCCAAGCACCATTCCTCTCAATATGAGCCCGGCGCTTCCTGTGCCGGGACTGGGTTCCCTTATGAGCCTGGCGCCACTGGCGCCAGGACAAGGTCCAAAAGGCCCCTATGGGGACCGACTGGTGCCAGGAATGGAAGTGGTGACCCTGCTTCCAAGGATGTTGGGCTGGGTCTGACTCTTTGGAGGCAGCGGTCATGACAGCACCCCCCTTCAAGGCCCCTCCCAAGCTTGTCTTCTCCGGAGGCTTTGGCTTGTTGGGAAAAGTCCGATGAAACTTCCTGACTAGACGAGGGGCATGGACATATTCAGAGGGCTCCCAAGATCTCTCCTGGGGGCCAAATCCCTTCCAATCAATCAGGTAGTACAGTTTCGATTTGGAAATTTTGGAATCCAATATGTTTCGAATTTCAAATTCGAGTTCTCCATCAACCTGGATTGGCTCTGGAGGTTTAGTCAAACGGGTTCCGGGTTGCATAGGTTTTAGGAGAGAAACATGGAAAACGGGATGTATCTTCATCCGAGTAGGTAGTTCCAATTTCACAGCCACCGGATTTATCACAGCCGTGATCGTGTAGGGTCCTAAATACCTTGGGTTGAAGGTGCGTGGTCCTTTTAGGGATAAATGCTTAGTGGACAGCCAGACTTGATCTCCTACTTGGTATTGAGGGGCCTCTTTTCGATGTTGATCCGCTCCTTTCTTATATATTTCCTTGGCTCGTTGAAGGTGGGGTGTGGCTTCCTTAAATGCTTGAGTTATTATCGCATGCAGATGGTCTACAGCGGGCGTTCCGAGAGCTTGAGGTGGATCCAAATTAGAGGTTCGAGGATGAGTCCCATACAGCAGAAAAAAAGGGGGTTTTCCAGTTCCTGAATGGATTGAATTGTTGTAGGCGTATTCAGCAATCCAAAGGACATCCTTCCAAGTGCCCTCCGATTGTTGCAACATGCAGCGTAGATATTGTTCCAGAGTTTGGTTAGTCCTCTCAGTCTGCCCGTCAGTTTGGGGGTGATGGCTGGTGGAAAGTCGTACATCAATTTGCGCTAAACGACAACAACTTCGCCAAAAATGAGAAATAAATTGGCTCCCTCGATCGGAGATTAACACTGAAGGGAAACCGTGCAACCGGACGATGTTTTCAAGGAATTCTCGGGCCAAAACGGGAGCTGTGGGTAACCCTTTCAGTGGAATAAAATGAGCCATTTTTGAAAAAAGGTCCACGATTACTAGAATTGTGTTGTATCCGGAGCAGGGGGGTAAATCCGTGATAAAATCCATTGAGAGAGTATGCCAAGGGCATGGTGGAATGTCTATTGGATGTAACAGACCTGCTGGTCTTTCCTTCTGACTCTTGTTTTGTGCGCAGATGCCGCAAGAAGCCACAAAATCTTTAATATCTTTCCTCCAAGATGGCCACCAATAATGTCTTTTGATTTTCTCTAAGGTTTTGGCAACTCCCGGATGTCCTTCTATTAGAGAATCATGGTAGCAGGTGATGACCCGCTTCTGTAAGTCAACACATGGCAAATATAGTCTTCCTTGGAAATACAATAGATTCTGATCTATCGTAAAATCCTTTCCTTTCAGTTGCCAATTCAATGAATCTTCAGGAGTTATTAGTTGACTGACTTTCGCTTCGATATCTTCAAGGGATAGCGTGTTGATTACTCCCAGTATCTTTTGTTCGGGGATTATTGGTACCGGCTCTGGATTAGCTGTGTGTTCGTCTACCCCTATTCGGGAAAGGGCATCTGCTTTTCCGTTCTTATTGCCTGGCTGATACGTGATCACAAAATCAAATTCCGCGAAGAATAATGCCCAGCAGAGTTGTCTCGAAGATTGGGCCTTGGCTGACTTCAGATACTGGAGGTTACGATGATCAGTGATTACAGTAACAATGTGCCGGGCTCCCAGGAGATAATGCCGCCAGGCCTTAAAGGCGGACTTAATTGCCAGAAGTTCTTTGTCTGTAATTGTGTAGTTGATTTCGGGGGCCGAAAATTTGCGGGACCAAAATGCCACAGGGTGTAATTGGTGTGTTTCGGGATTTCTTTGTGATAGCACAGCCCCCATTGCGAGGCTGGATGCGTCTGTCTCGACGATATAAGGAAGTTCTGGACGAGGATGCTTTAAGACTGGAGCGGAGATAAATTTGGCTTTCAATTCTTGGAAGGCTTGTTCGGCCTCTGGAGTCCACTCAAATGTTTTATTCTTTTTCAGAAGGGCCATGATGGGTTGAACTACTCGAGAGAATTCTGGAATGAATCTCTGGTAAAAATTAGCGAAGCCCAACATGCTCTGTACTCCTTTCACGGAAGTTGGGGACGGCCATTTGGTGATAGCGTCCACCTTTCTTGAGTCCATGTGAACTCCATTGGGTGACAAGATGAACCCCAAGAATTCGACTTCCTTTACATGAAAAGTACACTTTTCCAATTTAGCAAACAAACGGTGTTGGCGAAGTCCCTGTAGAACCGCTGTGACATGTCTTCGGTGATCAGCTTCTGAGGATGAGTATACAAGGATGTCATCGATATACACAATTACGCATACATCAATAAGTTCTCGGAAAACGTCATTCATAAAGAACTGGAAGGCGGCCGGAGCGTTACATAGTCCAAAGGGCATTACTTGATACTCAAACAATCCGTATTTAGTGCGAAAGGCCGTCTTCCATTCGTCACCATTCTTAATGCGTACCAAGTGGTAAGCTCCTCTGAGATCTAGCTTTGTGTATATGCAGGCTCCTTTCACTTGGTCCAATAATTCGGGAATCAGAGGCAAAGGATATCTGTTTTTGACTGTAATCTGGTTCAGGGCGCGATAGTCGATACATGTTCTCAGGTCACCTTCTTTTTTCGGAACGAAGAACAAAGCTGAAGAAACTGGAGATTTCGAGGGACGAATGAATCCGTTAGCCAGATACTGGTCCAAGTATTGCCTGAAATGGAGATTTTCTGGCTCAGTGAGAGCATATATTCTACTGCACGGAGGAGTAGATCCAGGTACTAGGTCTATCTGGCAGTCGTATGACCTATGCGGGGGCAAGGTGTTGGCCTGATCTTTCTGGAAGACGTCACGGAACTCTTGGTATTCAGGAGGCAATTGGGGGCTCTCGGAAGCAATGGCTGCTAGCCGGTTATCGGTTCGAGGATAGCAAGTTGGGGCGCATTCTGGAAACCGGATTACCTTGGCTCACCAGTCTATCTGAGGATTGTGCTTTTCCAACCAAGGAATTCCCAGGATCACTTGAAACTGCGGGGCCTTGATTACATCAAACACGATCTTCTCCCGATGTCCATCTTGGCATAGCAACGTTACTTCCATGGTGGTGTGAGAAACCGGTCCGGAAGCTATTTCTGTACCATCCACTGTAGTGATTACGTCTTTAACCATCTTAGAACATAGAGGAAGATTCATCCTGGTTGCCATGTCTTGATCTACATAGTTACCGATCGCTCCGCTATCAATGTATGCTTTAATAGCATGCATGCGATCTGGTCGATCTGGACTTATGAGGACCATAGGCATTACCAAATGCGAGGTCAAGGAACTGGTTTTAACGCTCGGCAAGCGGACCTCTACACTTGTCGGGCGGGTTCGTTTCCCGATTCTAATTTTTTAGCATTCTTATCGGAAGCTCCTACAGACTTCTTGACCGGTTTCACTGAACAATCACAAAGGAAATGTCCGGAATTCCCACAGTAGAGGCACAGCTGTAATTGTCTTCTTCTTTCCCGTTCCTTTTGGGTTAATGGTCCTTTAACCACCCCTATCTGCATGGGCTCCACGGAATCTTTTCCTTTAGCGGAGCTCTGAGGTCTTGAAAATATTTGGGTTTCAAATCTTGAACGATCGGTCTTCCTGTTCTGTAGCCGATGATCTAGTTGGACTACTAGGTCGATATAATCGGAACAATCTTGCGGAGGATTCACCACCTGTGCTAAGACATCTTTAAGTTCTCCACGCAGCCCTCTGTAGAAAAGCGTGATTCTCTTATCCTCAGGCCACCTGGTCTCAACCACCAGTCGGTAAAAAGATGCTATGTATGCCAGGAGATCCTGATTCCCTTGTCTTAGTAATAGGAGTTCATTGTCCAAGGCCTGCCCCTGTGAGTGTCTTGCGAACAACTTTTCCATACTGGTCTGGAAATCTTGAAAGTTATAGAGGATCGGATCATCCTGTGTCACAAGAGGAATGGACCAATCTGCAGCACTACCGCTAAGATAGGAAAGTACGAACGCTACTTTGGTTTGGTCAGTTGGGAATGCGGCGGGTCTACATAGAAAGTGCAAGCGGCATTGGTTGATGAATACTGCAAACCGTTTTGGATCACCTGAAAAACGTTCGGGCGGGGCCAAAGGCACATTCCCTGGCAGATTAATTTGCACTGGATTATTTGAGGTTGTAGGAGTGTAACTCCCTCCCGAGGCAGGCAGAGGCGTCTGCCCCGCTTGTGCTTGTAACAACTGTCTGGCCAGATCATCCGTTCGCTCTTTGGAAACGATCAACTCCCTTCGTAAAGCATTTGTCTCTTGGCGGGATGCCTGTACTTCAGCTCTCAGTGCCCCAAGCAATTGGGCCAATTGATCTGTGTCCGAGGTTTCCATTGCGCCTGGGTGGGAAATTTGCGGTAGGCTTCGCGTTCTGTAACGCTCACCTGAATCCCTCGGAGGCGCAGGTCCTGGCTGGGAGATTTCAGTGTCTTCTAGGGTCACGCGCAGACCTCTGGTAACACCCTGGATGGGCCCTCTCCTCACTGTAATTTTGACCTGGAGGGTGAGGTGTCTGCAAGTAGGAGAACAAGGGGTTAATGTATGTCTGGTTGGCCAATCTGACCTTCCCCTTTCTGGACTACCCACGTTACTCGTAGACTGAATGTGCTCACCTTAGATAGGTGAAAGCGGGGCTCTCCATCCTGCGTCTGTGCAGGGGCGCTAATGCCAGTTGCTTCACTGGTTAATAGCTCAGCCTCTTGATTGCAGAGGATGAAGTCGGGAAGCAAGGCCGTCGTTAGCCGCACGAATGGTAATTGCTTGACTATGGAGTTTTATTTGTATGTCCCCTTAACTGTCTCTTGCCTTTGCAGGTCCGGTATGCAGATAAGGTAAGCGAGAAGAATGCCGGAGCTCGTGAAGGCACGTAAGCAAAAGAATGTTATTCGAAGTTAAATGCACTTCTTAATGTCTCTTGTCCCTTTTTCAGGTAGCCGTAGCAGCCGGCGTTGGAGATGGACGCCGAGGTACGTGCAGGAGTATGGGCAAGCAGATTACAGCTAGAAGGCACGTGAGTAGTGATGGCGTACAGTGCCCTTAATGATGTCCTTCTTGGTTTTGCAGGTGCGGTTAAACAGCGCTTGGCGGAGATCGAGGCGTACGTGGCACAGGTAGGCAAAATTATCACGGGGGTTCACTAACCAATGTTCTTTGTTTCCGCAGGGTTGCCGGAGTATGAAGAGTGCGGTACGCGGCCTCGGAATGCACCGATGGACGAGGCAAGTGCAGCACTGGTTTTGCCTTGTCCTAACCTGGTGTCCTTGTTCTCTTTCAGACGCTGCTGAAGACTGAAGACTGGTTTTCCGGGAGGTAAGACTGAAGATTTCTTGTTCACAGAAGCAGAAGCTGAAGATTCTCTGGAGCTGACACGGTGAGCGTCCTGCTGCTAGTGCAGAATAACGCAAAGCACGTTGCACTGATCGGGTGTGGTTTAAATAGGCCACTGGAGTGCTTAGGTGTCTCCTTCCACGGCCTCGCCCAGGTAAGAAAGAAGTTCCAGCTTCCAGAACAGTTCCAGTATCCAGTTCCAGGGAGTGGTGCTGGCCACATCCAGAAGGTAAAATAGTTCCAGCCAGGAATGGATGAGTATATCATCCTACAGGTAAGTGAGCAGCATGGTCTGCAGCAGGTAGGTCCACCCAAGCACCATTCCTCTCAATATGAGCCCGGCGCTTCCTGTGCCGGGACTGGGTTCCCTTATGAGCCTGGCGCCACTGGCGCCAGGACAAGGTCCAAAAGGCCCCTATGGGGACCGACTGGTGCCAGGAATGGAAGTGGTGACCCTGCTTCCAAGGATGTTGGGCTGGGTCTGACTCTTTGGAGGCAGCGGTCATGACAACAACAACTACGGGGAGAAAGAACTGATGGCCGGCGCAGGGAATGCCTGCGTGAAGGAGTTTCCAGAACCCTCCGCTGGATACAAAATTGGTCCCCGAAGTAGTCAGGTGGCAGAGTTGATGGCTGTGCATCAGGCCATCCTCACTGCTGTCCAACATCAACTCCGCGAACTGGTCATAATCACTGATTCAGATTATGTACGGAACGGGTTCGTGGAGCACCTGGTTAATTGGAAAACCAGAGGCATGTTATGTGCTAATAACAAACCCCTGAAACATGGGAAGTTAATCCAAAATATTGATGATCTGGTCACATCGAATGGGATGACCATCTACTGGAAAAAGATCAAGGGTCATTCCAAAGTAGAGGGACCAGACAAAACTGGAAATGACTTAGCTGATCAGCTGGCCAAAACCGGGGCCATCCAAGGGGATCTTATCGAAATAGAGTCCCTGTTGGGGGAAGTCCAGGTCACTGCTATCACTAGGTCCCAGACAAATGCTCACAATGATCTTTCAACTGCACAATGGAGTAAGGAGACCCCTGATGCTGATTTAATTACAGCTCAGAAGGGGGATCCAATTATTGGTAAGTTTTACCAACACCTTGAGGACCCTGAGAACTTTCCCCTGACGGACACAGATTACATTGGGAAAGAGGACCTAAGAGTGTTGATAAAATGTCCAAAAATGTTCTGAATCCAAGACGGTTTGTTGGTAAGGAAATCCCAAGCTGGCCACGATCAGTGGGTGGTTCCTACCTCATTCCGAAGCCTGATGTTAAGTCACGCCCATGATGCGGCCACCGCCGGTCATAGGGGGTTTCACACAACACTGGAAATCTTAAGAGAGGTTGCATACTGGCCACACATGGGACAGGACCTCGACCAATACTTGAAGGGGTGTCTTGTGTGTGCACAATTTCATCCATCATCCCTCACACACCGTGCGCCTCTCCAAAAGAGGGGGATGACACTGCCATGGTCAGATTTGCAAATCGACTTTGTAGGCCCTGTAATCCGCTCGTCTAGAGAAAACAAGTACATGTTGACCGTTAGATGCTTGTTTACCAAGTGGGTGGAATGTCTCCCAGCCCCAAATTGCAAGGCAGAAACAGCAGCTGCCCTGATGATTAACCACATCTTTTCCCGTTTTGGTCTACCTCAAAGGATTGAGTCTGACAGGGGTAGCCACTTCACCAGTGAAGTAATGACAAAGATGTGGCAGATACTGGGGGTTAAAAGGAAGCTACACATTGCTTACAGGCCAGCTTCTTCTGGAGCAGTGGAGAGATACAACCGAACCATTGTGAGCATATTAAAAAAGTTTGTGGCAGATTCTGGGCCAAGTTGGGATATCCGATTACCTCTGGTTCTAATGGCCATCAGTTCTACCCCTTCCTCTGCAACCAAAATGTCACCATTTGAGTTGATGACTGGACGCAAGATGGTGCTTCCCCAGCATTTGCTCTACAGAACCCAAGAGCAAACGCTGATAAATGCCTCCACAACTCATGAGTATGTGGAGAATTTAAGGAAACACCTTCAGCATGCTTTTGCCTATGCTCAGCGGAATCTAGAAAGATCAGCTGATAGCATGAAAACCCACTACGACCTGAAGACCACCAGGAAGGAATATACTGTGGGGGACCGGGTCTATCTATACAATTTCCAAAGGAACCAGGCCAAACAGCGAACATTTTTGCCTACATGGAAGGGACCGTTTGAAATTATAGACAAAATCTCCCCTGTGGCCTACAAGATCTGCATCCCCAAAGGCAGTCTGGCGGAAGGGGAAGACAAGTGGGTACATATAAATCAGCTAAAGTGTTGCCATCCCAGGCACACTCTGCAACAACTGGAGGAATCCACTGGAATCCCAGAGGGGGCCGCTCCAGAGTAATTCAGTTCCAACCCTAAAATATTCCACATATAGCATATAAAATTCTGTGATCCTTGTATATATATATATAAATATATGTTCTTGTCTCCTAATTTAAAAAAGAAAATGTATATGTTCATATCTTCTGATTCATACAATGTATATGTTTGCCACACCATTAATAGTGGTGAAGAAATGTCTACAAATAGGTATTGCCACTTTGCTTTATCATCCTAGGAGAGATGAAACCATGGAGACTGACCAAGGAGGGCGACCGGGGACTGGGAGCAGAGATCCGAGGGGCCCGGGGTACCGCCCAATCCTCCCATCAGGACCAGCAAGGAGAACTGATTGATCGAATGGATGGAGGAAAAGATGCTAAACTGTGCCATCCATGGAATTGGAAGAAGAGGAGGCGAACATCCCAGATCTTGCGAGTTCCATCAGCGATAGGACAGAATGGCCATCGCAAGAGGGGGGGCTTGTGGGATGTTTTTACCCATGCATCCAAGCCCTACCATAAAACTGTGCAGTACTGGCATGGAAAACATCATGATGGCCAGAACTCCCCAGAGAGTGCACAGGGAAAACATGAAGAATAGGCTGCCACCCATTTTTGCCTATGTTGTGAGCACAGGAGGGCACTGCCTAAAACCACCATTGGGCTACACACACAGTAGCCTGAAACCATTGGGAATGGCAACGCTGATTGCCAAAAAGCAATTCAGAACTGTGGGGAATTCATTTTCTTAATCCCAAAAATGGTTGCAATACCGGTACTCACCACTATCAGAAAGCCGGCGTTTTAAAACCACCAAACTATTCAACAGCTGGGCGAGCTGTTTGAGGTTTTGCCGAGAATTTTTGCAAGAACCTGTAGCAGTACCCAGAAAGCAGTGTTACATCCAGAATCCAGAGAGGCTAGACCAGCATTGCAGAGCTGACCCAGATCGCTGTGAGCAGAACCGGTGCCTGATTGACCCGCCGAGCAGACAGAACCGCAGCCGTACGTGTTGACCAGATCCGTGACGAGGCCTAGTTCAAATTTATATTGTGAGTACCTAACAGAACTGTGCAGAACCAATCTCTTAGTTAAAATAATCTAATCCAAACTATTTTAACCTAAGTAGAACAGCCTCCTAGAAATCGTGTCATCTGTCATTTGTAAAGCTGCACAACTGTCACCTGTCAATTCTGAAGCTGCAAGCTGTCACCTGTCAATTTGAGTTTATTTTAAATCTGAAAAACTACCTTTATTTAATCGTCCGTATCTCTGGAACCATTTGGGCTAGGAACGAGATTTAACTTCCCTCTGAAAGCTTAGAATCTAAGCTTTCCAACAAGCCTAGAGTATACTCTGTATACTTTTTCCACAATCACGATTTACGCACTCACGAAATTTACTGCGATCGCGATTTGCGATTTTGGCTCAATTTCTCCACTCCATTGCTAAAGTGAGCCTGAACTAATACCAACACGCATCTCCCACTCACCCTGAATCTCTAGAGGGAATTAAAATCAGTTGTCACATTTTCCCATCCATTGCCATCACAATTAAAAAGCATTTTGGGCCTTTGTTTCAAACTCCTACCTGTTTCCTCTAAGCTGGCTGGGGGGGAACTGAATTTCGTATTGTATTTGATTGCATTCCTGAGAACTGTGTGCTCCTCTTTCCATCTCCTTCCATTTCTTACATTGTATAGGGGAGGGGAGTGAATTGCCAGAGAAAAAGTGATTATCTTGTATTTTGCTAAAATCATATCAAGTATTTCTGTACTGCATTTTGTTCCTCATTGCTTTTCCATTGAAACCATAAAAGTATTGTTGCTACTTTATCCATCCTATACTAACTCCTCATTGATTGTAAAGAAGTGTGCTAGTGCCAGATTACCCATTGTTGATCAACATCGTATGTCTAAGTGTACTATCAGATATTAATTTATTATAAAGTGTGATATATATATATATATATTGTTTAATTTTTCAAATAAACCTTTTAATTTGCAAAACAAACCTACTTCTTGGCTCAGTGGGGTCAGGGGTATTCTAAGAGGGGGGTGTTATACAAGGGTTGTCATCCAGAATACTGAACTGGATATAAAAATACATCAATAAGGGTTTTCCCCAGCATGCCAGGCTGGGCATTGACTTAGCTGTAGTGTTGATTGAATATCGCTTACAATACGCATGGGTTAGAACTCCATTCGGGTATCTCAACAGTGGGAGTGAATTTGGCATATTTTTGAGAAAGGCTATGCCTGATGCAGCAGCAAGAGGAACCATAATTTATGTGGATGATGTCCTGATAAAGAATGATAGCTTGAAAAGCCATTTGGATGAAATAAGACATGTTCTTGGCCAATTGCAGAAAGCAGGCGCCAAAGTACCTTTACAAAAAGCACAATGGTGCAAGAAAAAGGTGAATTTTCTAGGCCATGAAGTGAGTGAACATGGGCTAAATCCACAAAAGAAGAAAAGAGAAGTCATAGAGAAACTAAAAGATCCTAAAAATGTGAAAGGGGTAAAAAGTCTATTAGGAATGACAGGCTATAACAGGAAGTTCATTGAAAATTATGCTGAAATCACTCAACCATTGACTAAACTGCTTAAACTGAATACACCCTGGAAATGGGAAAAAGAGCAGTCTGAGGCAGTGGCTAAATTAAAGGAATGGATTTCTTTATAGAAATAGGTTTCTCTGAACATTGTATGTCAGCAGTGTTATCACAAAAACATGATTTGAATCACAAAACCATTGCATATGCAAGTAAGGCATTTTCCCAAGTTGAAATTAAATTCAATGAATGTGAAAAGGCCCTATTAACCACTGTGTGGGCGCTACAACATTTCCGCCCCATTGTTCAGGGAGAAAAGGTGATTATTGAGACAAATCATCAACCTTTGCAATTTTTAGAGAGTAAAAGAATAAGGTCAGGTAATTTAGCGCAGTCCAGTATCACTTCATGGACGCTAGCATTACAGGGTTTTCCTGTAGAAGTGAGATATGGCCAAAATAAAAAAAGCCCAATTGCTCAAGGTTTAGCAGATTTACATGACTGTGCAGCTGAACCAGTATCAAATGAAATAGAAGTGGAACCTAATTGGCAGGAATTTGAACAATCACCACACAAAGCTTTTGATGAAAAAACATGCAAAGACTTGCCAACTGTGTATGCTGATGGTTGTGACTTTCACATTGAAAATGACAGTGATAAACAATTAGTGTCAGGAATAGGGAATGTCTGGTTGAAGTGTGAAGGTATCCCGAGTATAGGGATGAGAATTGGTGCTAGGAGCAGTCAGGTAGCGGAATTCGCAGCCATTTATAAAGCAATTGCTACTGCAGTTGATAATAAATTCAGTGAAATTGTCCTGGTGACTGATTCTGATTACGTACGAAATAGCTTTGTGGAATATTTACCTGGCTGGAAAGCGAGAGGTATGATTACATACAATAAAAAGCCACTTAAACATGGAAAAATGATACAAGCCATAGGCAAATTGGTGTCAGAAAATGATTTAACAATATACTGGAGGAAAATGTGTGGGCATTTGAAAACTCCAGGAGATGATAAGGAGGGAAATGATAAGGCAGATCACCTGGCTAAAATTGTGGCTGTGATGGGACAATTGCTACCTATTGAATATTTACTGGGTGAAATACAAATTGATGCAGTAACGCGTTCCAAAGCAACAAAGGAGACAGATCAACCAGTGGTACAGTGGAGTTAAGATATACCAGATCAAGATCTGATTGTGGCACTAAAGAATGATTGAATTTTGGGAATCTATTATATTCATTTGATAGATCCTGAACAAAACCCTTTAACAGAAAATGATTGTATGGGAAAAGGAGAGTTGAGGGTGCTATTAAAGAATAAAAAACAAATAAGACTACAAAATGGACTCATGATTAGAGAGTCCATAACAGAACAAATACAGTGAGTGGTACCCTTTTCATGCAGAGGGTTAATGCTACACCATGCGCATGATGCTATAACTGCAGGCCACAGAGGCTCACAGAAAACAATGGAAATACTAAAAGAATATGCTTATTGGCCACATATGTCCCAAGATGTAGAATTATATACTAGAGGATGTCTAGTATGTGCCCAATTTAAACCTGCTTCACCAATGCATAGAGCTCCATTAATGAAAAGAGGCCTAACTCTTCCATGGTCAGATTTGCAAATAGCCTATATAGGCCTGTAAATAGGTCGAGCAGGGGGAACCGTTATATTTTAAGTGTGGTGTGTTTGATGTCGAAGTGGATTGAGTGTATTCCTGAACCAGACTGTAGTGCGCAAACAGCAGCCACATTGCTGGTGAACCATGTGTTTTCAAGATTTGGGTTGCCACAAAGAATAGAATCAGACAGAGGAAGTCATTTTACAAGTGCTCTAATGAGTAAGGTATGGCAAATATTGGGTGTGAAGAGAAAGCTACATATCACATATCGGGCAGCTTCTTCAGGTGGAATTGAACGAAGCAATAGGTCTGTTGTGGACATTTTAAAGAAATTCGTGGCAGAAGCAGGTTCCAGCTGGGATTTACGCTTACCTTTGGTTCTGATGGCAATCAGATCAACTCCTGCCAAAGCAACAGGTATTAGCCCTCATGAAGTTTTAACAGGTAGGAACATGGTGTTACCACAACACCTGCTATACAGGACACATGAGCAAACACTTGTGAGCGCATCCACAGTTCATGAATACATTGATGAACTGAGGAAGCATTTACAACATGCATTTGCTTTTGTACAGAAACATTTAGAAAGAGCTGCTGACAGTGCAAAGTCATATTATGATAAAAAAAACGTCAGTAAAGGAATATTGTGTGGGCGATCAGGTGTATAAATTTCATTTTGGAAAAGGTAAACAGAAAAATTCCACATTTCTAGCAGCCTGGCAGGGGCCATATCGAATTATAGATAAAGTCTCTCCTGTGGTCTATAAAATTTTGAAGACTGAAGGTGAAACAGCAACAGAGCAGTTTGTTCACTTAAATCAAATGAAACCATGTCACCCTAAACATGAGATTAAACAACTTGTGCGTGTAGAAGCAGATAAAGTCCCTTGAACATAAAAAGGTAAAGTGAATGGGTCTAGTCAATAGAAGTGGCAGAGAAGTTAAATAAAGATGGTTGATTATGATAATGGCACATAAACACTGTAATATATGTAAATATATATATAAAAAAAATGGAAACTAAAATTTATGGAATCAGTGTGAAAATGTATTAAATATTGAATGCTGATTTATGTATGTTTGTTTTCTCTTTAACCTATGTTTAATTTCAGAAAGCAAGAGGAAAAAGGGTGAAATCTAAAGCATGTTTTATTTTTGGCAAAAGGGTGAAGTTAGTATTGTGCTATGTACCTAATTTGTTTCTCTTCTATTTGGTTTAGAATATTAACATAATTGTACCGGAGGTCACGGGAGACGATGGAGTCCTGGAGTCCCCTGGATGAAGATCGAATGATGCCTGCCTCCGGGTGGAGGTGAAGACAAAGTAACCGGAATGCCAAAAAGTGATGACTCCTATGGGGAAAGGATCCAAGAGTGCCAAGATGGAAGAGTACCCGAATGAACCAAATGATGTGACATCGCTGGTCGGGACATATCAGAGGCAGACAAGTGTCCTGGGGTATGGAGTTCCACGTATTTATTATTTTAATGAACAATTTTAATCTGTTATGTTAATTCTTTGTTTTAGTTATTGGTTTTATTTTATTATTTTGTGATTGAACTCAAGTACAAAAGTAAGACACTGGACTATGGACACTTCGCTTGGGAAGAAAAATATAGAACATTATATAAGAACTGATGGACCAAAAAATGAATTTTAGTATTATGATGATTGAACAGTGATTTTTCAATTTTCATTTTTCACACATGAATATTAATTGTATTGGATTGTTACATTTTAAAAAAGAAGAAAGGGAGCAAGTTGGATTTCTTCCAATTGTGGCTTGGACCATTGCCAAAGTTCTCAGAAAAAAGGAGGGGATATGTAGGATTATTTAGCGTGTTTTGGGAGCACAGCACCATTGCATGGGATTAATGTAGTGCTATAATGTGGTACAGCAAGCAATGTGTTGCCAATGTAACATGGACATGCAAATGAAGACAGGCTACTCAGTCAAAAACACAGCAATTTTAATCACATTTAAAAACGCATTTTTATTTCTTCTCTCTCACATGAAATGCCTCTGTTGCAGGAGACACATTAGAGGATTAATGAACTAATATAATTAACAGTACTAACATGATTCTAATCAAATAACATCATAATGTGTTCTCCAGTGCAACATGAGGTGGAAAAGACAGGCTCTGAAAGTCATTTTAAACGTGCACTTGGATTCATTTTTTTTTCTCTGTTCACTTTGTTAGCTGGATGAGAAATCTGCAAGCCAGGAAATGAGTAGTTACAGTTTCTAAACCGTATAAGCCAAGCCATTGTTAAAAGAGGAGGATAGATTATTGTGCATTTTTGTTGGTGACACGTCACCGTAAGGGCTGTAACAGAGGTCTCTTGGTACATTTCGGGGAGGAAGAAAGGCAGAGGACATTTTGCACAGCTCCGGGGAAGACTAGGCTGGAGTTTCTATGGGGTTTCCTGATTGAGCGGTATCGTCCCAGTCCATTACTGACTTTCCCAGGCTGGAGATTCCAGTCAATAAGCACCGGCTTGAGAGACCGCAGATCAGAACTGCATGTCCTCGCTGGGGTGCTTTGAAGGAAGGGTGCGGTATGTGCATGAGACCTATTTTAGACAGGTAGTGTAGCAATACATTTTAGTGTTGCGAGCTGAAGGCAAAAGAAATGATGTAATTTTATTCTCTCTTGTGCAAATATGAAATGAAATTCGTAGTGTTCTTGCATTTTGTCTTTCTCATGTTTTTATTTCAGAGAGGATTGTCTCATGAATGGTAATGTATCATTTTAAAATGAAATTGTGATAACACAGTCTGCCTAAGAGTATTCTTGTTTCTGTTTCATTTGGTGTCTAAAAAAAATATTATGCCATAGAGGGAATGATGCTTAAAGCGCCAAGTTTCTATGTAGATAAAGTAATGTTATGAGCATTTATAAATAGCTGTGTGCGTGGTTCCACTCAATGTAAATATGTGTGTGTGATTTCTGAGTGGAACATAATGAAATAGTTTGCTGGACATATATGAGTCAGCAGAAAGAAAGGCCTCTGGAAATAGTTTCACTAATGTAAATAAATTAGTGATTATACCACGTTATTGTGAATACTTTATGGAAGCATAGCTCACTGGTGTAGGTAAATCAGTATTAACAGCCATAAGTGGCATTCCATATGAAAATGTGGTGTTCTTGAATAATGTAGAAGCCTGAGGCCTCTAGAGATCACAAGAACAGTCTAAACAAAAGAAAGGGGTTTTGTATGTTGGGACCACAAATAAAACAAATAAATTATGCTCATCACTATACTACAACGAAATGCATACCAACTAAATGTATCTGTGCACTGAAATAATGCATAGCCACTATATTACTATAATACCAAACCCAATCTGAATGCAAGGAGTGATTATTGCTGAATTACTTTATTTTTGGCGGTAAGAAAATACCGCTAGGCCCCAAATATACACAAAATACCCTACAGGCCCCAGTGGTTTTAGGACTAGGGCATGTAGAATTTAAATATGAGGTGATGTATAAACCCTTGAATCAAGTGGAACTTGATTCATACAGAGAGGGACTTGTGAAAGTCCTAGCAATGGAAGGTGTAAAGTCTACACCCTGGTTGAAGCATGTTAAGTCTCTATTTTTATTTTTTTTATTTTGCAAAATATTGTGAGATGGGATTTATTTTTGTGCATGTTTGGTTCTTTTGCTTTTATGGTGTACAGCCGAAATAAAACTGAATTGAATAAGATTCACCTTGTCTCTGGCAACGTTGGTGACTATTGGTTCAGCAACATTTACCCTAAAAACAGGAATTCAAAGTGAACAGCTGCGTCTATTTGAATGTCCAATCAGATGCCCAAGTATACGAACAAAAATCAAGAACCACGTGACCATACATTTCAGGTGTTCCCATGTCAATGTGTGTTCACCAGCATCCAAACACCAATGAAAAGCAAAGGTGGCTTATGCCACGTTCTCAACTAAGCATGTATAGAGTTCTTAATGCTTCGCACTCTCTGTAAACAGCTTATAATACATGTCTCCTCTGATCTGGTAGTGAACGTTACTTGAACTGTTACTGCCTTCTAAACAGTCTGCTCTTGAAGACCCTGATCACCCATAGAGTCAAGCACACATCGCGTCCCATGTGGCTAAACATAAACAAAGGATAATATGTCTACATAGCTTCCATATCATCCCAATACAAGCTACTTTTTTGTGGCCATCTAATTTTTATTTTGGTAACACTTTTGAAGCACAGCATCTCCCTTAGGGAGAGTGGAATAAAATTGTGGCGATGGAAAGTATGGACACAAAAGGACTGGCCGCCAGTATACACTCTTCATATTTCTGGAATCTAATTTGAAGTAAGATAGCAGATCTTAGAGATGGGCGTCTGCAACCTCTGACTGCCCAATATAGTAAACAGCAAGGTTTCATAGGAGTCGTAGTTCAAACATTTGGAGAGCCATCGATTGTGGAGCCCTGTCGAGGTTGATTTAGAAGAAATCTGCATACATGCTTGCTAATAAAGAGTACTCCATCTTTCTAATAGGTAGAACAGACAATGAATGGGATCTGCAAATCAATGCTCTCAGTGCTTATTTGTATTGATAATTTGGTATGCTGTATTTTTCAAAGGTTGAGTGACTGTAGCGGGTCGTCTGGGAGACCTAAGTATAGGCTATTCTTAATCGATTTAGGGCTGAACTATTGATACAATAGCTGAGATGTAGAGCTCATATTGCAGGATAAAAGAATCATGTAGTGTGGAGGATCCAAATGCCTACTAAGACAAACCATGCAAGTAGGGTTTCCAGTGAAAGTATGCTCTCTGAGTTGAATCCTAGATTTCCAATGTGTTCTACTGTTCTGCGGTTTATGGCCTTTTTTGTTTTGCCTGTTCGATCCCCTTGTGACAATTTAAAACATGTAGGTGGTAAATGAATACATTATACCCTATTACATATTGGTTTAACTGTTTGTATGCCTTTTGTGCTTTTGTAAAGAAAAGGTTGTTAATAAACGACACATGTTGGGAGCGTGTCTGGTACTTCCATACTTAACTCCTCATCCGTGACCCTCCTGCCAGGGGATCCATGTCACATCTGATACCACAATATCTTGTACCAGAACGTTGGAAAGTGCAGGCTGCATGCATCTTCCTGCATAGGCACCATATGACTGTCAAACACAGAGGGCAGCTGTTATAGGAGGGGGAATTCACATGTTGACTTTGTTTTTTGGTTTGGTTTTTTGAGAACTACTAATCTTCTTCCCACCATATGTAGTCATTGTCTGGAGGCCTATGTCGAAGGCTGACTTTAAGCAGGCAACTGTAGCAATTTAGTCCACCGTGTGTCTACACTTGCAAAAACCAGAGACCATTGCTTATGTCTCACATCACTTTGCATTATGTTGCTTAAGATCTCCTTTCCAAGTTGGGGCAAATACGATTTCAATCATTCCCTTTTTGCTGAGCACATTTCCATAAGTGTACGCAGCTGTGTGATTGATTCACCAGGGTTTTTCTGTATACTTATCAAACAATTGCACATACTCCTTTCAACAAAAGTTGGGAAACCATGCAGTGCAGTGCCTACGTTGCAGACATTTCATCACCTTCAACACTTAACTAACGTAAGTATGTCATCCTGCGTAAATCATAGCATCTCACTCTTGTCCTTCCCCAATTGTCAGTACTTCAGAGCAAGTCCCACAATTCCACGTTGCATCCTTTTTGCAGGTGAGCAATGTTACTCTGCTCGAGTGGTGCACTGCTTGATTAGTGCTAAAGGCAAGAAAAACAAGGGGTACCATCTGCAGGCGCGGCAGCGAGAAACTCTGCCATCCAGGATTCCCCCATAATTGCTTAAGCATTGCAAAACCAGGGCAAAGTAACATGGTTCCAAACATGATAGGTTATAAGGAAGAACACGAGCATCTGTGGCATCTGGTGAGCCCCAGCTCACAAGGTGAAGTGATATTGACATCAATTGTTTCACAATGTGCCTGGTAATGTGAATGAGACCTTCCACCTAGGGCAGGGCCATTGCACTACTGAGCATGACACATTCCTTGACTGGGCCAGGTTCATAATCCTGCAAAGATCTAGAGTGTGTGTCCTAGGTGGTGCACCCCAACCAGCGACAAGTGAGATGTTTATTAGAGGACTCTAAATAATGATTACTGTTAGGTGTGGCGTGGAGGTTTTGATCACGGTAACAGCCAGATGAGTACAGAGGCAATTCCATTCAAACATGGCAATTAAGCGTTCAGGTGTGGTTCCGATAATTTACACCGATGCAACTATATTCGTAATGCGGGAAAAAAAATCCCTAAACTGTTGCCATCGACCGAATTTAGAGTGGACAAGAGTGAACATATTTTCTTTAAAAAGAAATGGCTGAATCCATTCGAAGGCGCGTTTGAGATAGGGATGTGTCATGTGACTAGAGACATGGCTTAGCTGTGCCAATTGCCAAAGCGCTGCCCTTGAACAGATTCGCATATACTATGCAAGCATTGTAAGCTGCAGGACCCTCCAGGCAAGTAAAGAGAGCTCTTTAGAGGAGAAGGAAGCCTGTGAACCTGACAGTGCAACTAAAGCTGGGCATTTCGATTATCATCCACCCTAGATCCCTCTGACAATACTACATACCCATACACTTTCAACCCCCCGTGCAAAACGAGCAAACTATATTATAAGAAACAACCATGATTAAAAACAAGCGCATTGGATTTTACCATGGGTTTTGCCCAATGGGGTTGACAAGAAGGTGATGTTAGACGGGGGAGATGCACATTTTTAACAGAGATCATGGTTCCACATCGTTAATTCAGAAAACCTTGTCAGATCTTAAGGGGCAATGAGGCTTACAAAACTGGTTCTCATGGATGGATATTGCAGACTGCCATGTGGTATGAGTGTGAAAGTCCTAGACTATTTGTTTTAATAATAGTAAAATAATCCATTCAATTCTGTTTCTGAAAGGGGAGGCCTGATGAACGTAGCACGTTTAATAGAAAGCCAGAACAAAATGATAATGCATCCATGTACCTTTGCTGCACCAGTCCCCTGACCTCTGCAGCTCATGTTCTCCAGTGGCACAGGGCAGGTTCAACGTTCAGATGTGCATCCCTGACAGCTGCAGTGGCCCAAAGTCACCACAGGTAGAGATAGCAATTTAATTAATGGTCTGCCTTTATCAGTCTGGTGGCAGGTTAGACTCTAACTACAAGCCACACTTGGAGACTGATAAGAGCGCACAATTATGAAAACTGCACCAATGTGATATTGTGCAAGTTATTCCAGGCCCACGTTATGTCAGGGCAATGTGTATTCATGGCTAGCCTGGCAGTCTCCACTCAACAAATAATAAAATAGTTGGGATATTGCATGTACCAATTCCCAGGTAAGGAGGATTACATCTCCACTTAAGGCCCAGAATTTCTTAATAAGTGATCTCCTGGGAGTCAGTCTTCAAAGGCAGAACTGACATGACAAAGCCAGCCTCACACCAGGGTGCTGCATATCAGGTGGCCTTTTAAGTCAGCATACATGGTAAAAGGCCAGAGGGCGAGAAGCCAGAGTGGGAAAGTAGACTTGACAAGGGAGTCCTATCATATATATATTTTTTTGTCAGTGCTCTCCAACTTCCTGTCCCATTTTTTTCCTGCTGGATCAGCCACTCTGGGTATAATGTCAGAAAGCACGGGTTACTCGTTCATCATCAGGGATTGAATTACAACAGGCTTTCTTTAGACAAATCTCCATTGACATTTCAAATGTATAAGGAAGGGGTCTCCCTCACCTTCCTAGATTCAACCCTTGGAAATCTTGAAGAAAAAGAATACACTTCTGGACCGCTGTTGGCAGTGCAGTCCATTCCAGAGTGCTCTGACATAGAGGTGAAGACAGTATCTCTAAGGCAGAGGAAAGCTCTGTTTCCTAACCATTCCAAAGTACATTAGGTGTAAACTGATGATGGACCAAAGCCTCTCTGGGATGCACATGGACCAGAACTGCTTCACTGGAGGTGATTGAACCTCTAGAGGTGCAAGCCAAGCTCCCTGGACTTGGAGTGCATCAGGAGGAACCACCTTGTCCTAGATCCCTTGGATTGAGACTCAATACATCATAGAAGCCTAAGAGCAGCTGGAATACTGTTAAATCATTTTAAGATGCCTTCGAGCAACCGCAACCACATTCAACAATGGAAGACATACTAGTACCTGCAGTGCTCATTTTGGAAATCTCAGCACAGTTCAAACTGATGGATGACTCTCAAGGCACACAGATGCTGTATTTGACCCTTTGTCATGGACCATCTTGAACAGACCAACTGCAGGCTTGACCTTCGAGGGAGACACTATTTTAAGTGTTGGCTCAACCTCCCAGAAAACATCAAACTCGTCATTGCAAAGGCGACTTGACCCAGTAGAAGCCATTGTCTCACAACTGACTCAAGCACTGCTCGAACCTTCAGAATACTACATCATTGAGCTAACTCAATGCTGAGTGCCAGTCTGATTATATCAAGTCAGACCAACTTGAACTCGGCTCAACAACATCCAAAGCACCAAGAAGCTTAGCTTTACGCTGTCAAGCATACTAAGAACACAGTACTGTTAAGAGGCTCTGGGCAGCTCCCCTCTTTCTGGGACCATAGAAACTTGTAGGCCAGTTTATCCATCTTATTTTTCAAAGAATGGTGATTATCGTAGAAATGTCTTGCTTGAAAATCCTCGCTCGTGTATCCACACTACATCAGTCTGCATTACTGGGAAGGGTGTTTGCAGCTGTGCTGTGAGTTAGTTGATTGCATTTTGATTGTTTAATTAAAGTATATATATTTGTATAGACCCTTGATTCGACATTCTTTTATTTTGGAGTTTGTGTACTATTGCTGTTTGGGTTGTTAACATCTGCCACTCCCATGAAGGGTACAGCACACTCTAAACTCACATGACATCAAAAGCTGAAGGGGATATACTCACTGGGCTGTCAGTTTTACCTACATGTTTGGGATCACTTCCGGTTTAGTAGTAGTTTGTCGCTGAGTAGGCCATTTAGCATCTACTCGTCCCATATCCCCTGGAGAGCGGTAGTCATTAAGTAACACTGCATGCTACAGGCTCTTGTTAAAAGATGACACAGCATGCATAGCATATGTAATCCATGTAAGGATCAGAAAATTCAGATGTTTGGGTTTTCAGATCTCTTTTGTTAAATAAGCACAGAAAAATATAGTTGGACATGCTTATTGGACTACCTGGAATACTATATATGAGCAATGATATTTGTATCTGGCCACAACACATGATGAACATCAAATCCAACTGTAAACTGGTGGCTTCAAGCTAAACAAAAGGAGATGTGACTATATGAACACCACTTTCAATTCTACAAGTGCACATTCAATTATCCTGTTGTATCAGCAAATCCTAAGATGTGTCTATGCCCCATACTCTGGAACCTTGTCCCTGTCAGCACCAGACTTGCCCCCTCAGTTTTACATTTCAGGAAGAAGCTCAAGTACCTATTCTTCCAGCAATGGCTCTTCCATAACAACTTCCCACTTCAAACCACTGCTGAATAAAATGCTAACGGAAGCCCAAAAGATGCCACAAATTGCCAACCGATCTTCAGCATACCATTGCCAGCTAAAATACTAGAACACTTGGCTGATCACTTATGTCTGACAAGTACCACAATTCCCAGTAACTGCACTTTCTACTTTGTATTTAAACATGAGAGTAAAGTGAATTTAATTCCTCTAACCATAATAGCTGTGTTCAATGCTTTTTCATCCCCCTTATGTTAGGGGGTAGCATAAGGTGAGTGTCATCTTTTGCTGAGGGTGCTGTCAGGAAAAGAGTAAAACAATAAACAAATATAAGGATATTGGTTGATGCAAAAAACAGTGATTATCCTTGATGCCTATCACCTTAGTTGTCTGTGAGGGCAAATCTGTGCTTTGGCATACACGTTATCCAGTTGTTGAAATTGAATTACTCTGGTTTTACTTAATTAACGTTCCTTTCCATTCACCACTGTAATGAGAGGAGAAGCTCAAGGTTCATGCCCTGTTCCTCGATGAAATAGCGGCTCTTCACTAGATCAGTGTGGCAAACCCCTTTGTAGTTATCTGTCAATTTCTGCTGTTATTACTCTTCTTTGTATTGATAATAAATGAAATAGGGCCCCATTAGACTACCATGGAGTTTTTGAAAGGAGAAACAGCCTCCAGGGTGGTTTTGGAGAACAGTTTGTCTTGAAGAGATGATATAGGCTCCATATGAGAAATGCAGCAGGATCCATGCTGGAAAGGGGCAGGGCTTACCAGAAGAGAGTGTGAATAGAAGAGGTAGAGTGAGAGTGGAATAGCAACAGTGGTAGACGTGGAGGTAGTAGTTGGGAGTGAGGCAAGTCATGCTGAGGGCCCCTCCCCAACTCAGCAAGAAATCACAGGTTGCGCCACACTGTGGGCTGGCCTAGATTACCACACTTGTGCAATATGCACAAACGTGCTGCTGGTGCAAGGGTATGCTGTACACTACACTAGGAGAAAGATATGTATATTTAATAGACCTCACAGCTTTTTAGATTTGAGTTTTTTCTCTCTTTTTTATATGTTCCATCCGGAGCGTATTTAGACATTCACAGCATGGCTCACTTTAATTACTTGATTATGTAATAAGATTGGTGGTCTGCTTATTAACATTCTATTGTAGTTTCGGACCTTGCTGCCTATTACACCATACAGTCCCCATTAGATCCTTGCATAGAGCACCTTACATGTGCAACATTTGTACGCATTAGACACTTTAGCTTATAGGTGGTTTTGCACTAGACCCAAGCACTATGCACGTTACCTTTGATGATGGCTGTGTATGTTGGATGCTACATATTCTAGCCAATTGCTGCTTTGCCTTTTTGCACAAGTCTAAAATGTTTACAGTAAATAAGACTACAAGCACTATGCACTTTATTTACTTTTAACCATGGCTGTCTATGCTGGACTCTGCATATTCGAGCTTTTTTACAACTTTGCATAATTGCACATGATATAGGGTTGCTTGATAGGTATGTTTGTATTCCTCAATGGGTTAATGCAGTTTGAGCAGTGTGTTCATAAGGCAGTAGGTGGTGGAGATTTATAACGTAAGCAGTAGCCTGTGACAGCCTTTTGGGCATTAAGACATTAAGACAAGGAACTGTTATTCATTTATAATGACATGCCATGATGACTGTACCCCTATATGCTTGTGTTAATATTCTTCTGGAGCTTTATCAGCTGCCGCACTAATGCAGGACAGGTTTTGCTGTTAGACTGCCAACAAAACAAATGTTTAGTCGATAGCACATTGTGTTCAGGTAAAACATACTTATCCACCTGATTGCCTTTAGCATATTGTATGTGTAAACCTAATTTCCTAATGTCCAGAGTGAAATGTCTGAAAACTTAGTTTTTTCCACCAAATTTCAGAGACATTTCCCTCTGCCCACCCAACGAAGCACGCCGCCAATAAAAGATGTCCTACCTTCCTGCATTCCCACAGGTGTCCCGACGAAAACTGTACCTCATATGTGTGGGTGCACCTACCTGGGCGCAAAGGGAAAAGGCTAACCCACTGATAACCCCAATCTAGCAATCTGCCCTAGGGAGGGCTACATGAGATGCCCCCCATCCATTTGGGGTGGGGGAAAGGGCCACTCCCTTTCCACTAATAACATCCATGGTGGTTCAGTGGCTCCCCACACCCACCCAAAACAAGTTATAATTTGTTTTATTTTAGTTGTGCCCCTTTCCTAGGGGCAGATGGGCACATGTGTGTGGCCATCTGCCCCCAAGGCGGGGCAAAACTTACTGCCCCAGGCTTGGGGGTTGGATCTGCAATATTTGCAGTGGCCTTTCCCCCTAACCCCAAATGGATGGAGGGCATCTCATGTACCCCTTCCTAGGGGCAGACATCTGCCCACAGGGAGGGCTACATATGGTGCCCCCATCCACTCAGGGTGGGGAGAGAGGGCCACCCCCCCTTTCAAACACAAAAAAATCCTGGTGGTCTAGTGGGTCCCCCCTGACCCACCAACCCCCCTCCCCCAAAACAAGTTATAATATATTTTTTGTTTATCCCCTTCCCTAGGGGCAGATGGGCACATGTGTGTGGCCATCTGCCCCAGGGGGGCAAAACGTACTGCCCCAGGCTTGGGGGGGTGGTTCTGACAATATTTGCAGTAGCCTCTCCTCCCAACCCCAAATGGATGGGGGGCATCTCATGTACCACTTCCTAGGGGCAGAAATCTGCCCCCACGGAGGGCTACATAAGGTGCCCCCCATCCACTTAGGTTGGGGGGAGAGGACCCCCTTTCAAACACAAAAAAATCCTGGTGGTCTAGTGGGCCCCACCGGGCCCCCCACCCCAAACAAGTTATAATAATTTTTGTTGTTTTTCCCCTTCTCTAGGGGTACATTGCCCCTAGAGATGTGTGGCCATCTGCCCCCGGGGGGCAAAACATACTGCCCCAATCTTGGGGGTTGGTTCTGCCAATATTTACAGTGGCCTCTCCCCTCACCCCAAATGGATGGGGGCATCTCATGTACCCCTTCCTAGGGGCAGCAATCTGCCCCAAGGGAGGGTTACATAAGGTGCCCCCTCATCCACCTAGGGTGGGGGGAGGGCCACCCCCCCTTTGAAACACAAAAAATCCTGTTGGACTAGTGGGCCCCAGGGCCTCCCCAGCCCCATCCAAAACAAGTTATAATATATGTTTTTGTTTTGCCCCTTCCCTAGGGGCAGATGGGCATATTTGTGTGGCCATCTTCCCCCCGGGGGGTTCAAAACATACTGCCCCAGGCTTGGGAGGGGTGGCTCTGCCAATATTTGCTGTGGCCTCTCTCCCCCACCTCAAATGGATGGGGGCATCTCATGTACCCCTTCCTAGGGGCAGACCTCTGCCCCCAGGGAGGTCTACATAAGGTGCCCCCATCCACTTAGGGGGGGGGGGAGAGGGCCACCCCCTTGCAAAAATCCCTGGTGGTTAGTGGCCCCACCCACACCCACACCCACCCCCACCCACAACTAAGTTTAAAAATAATATATATATATTTTTGTTTTCCCCCTTCCCTGGGGGCAGATGATCACCCATCTGCCCCTAGGGTATTGCCCCCATGCTTTGGGGGCCGGGGGGAGAGGGCTGCAGCCCCTCCCCCACTTCAAAAACAGATCCCAGCACTACACACCAAACATATTCTGCGGGGGATAAATGACATTACATCCCCCCACTTACAATTGTGGGGGGATTTGTCCCTCCTGCCCCCCATGTCCTACGCCCATGTGTGTCATTATGCACCATGTGGAGTGCTTTTAGGGCCTGCCCTGCAGGACAATCTATGATGTAACATGTAAGACATGGTTATGCCTTGAGCATGGGCATTAAGGTTGGATCTAGTGCAACCATTGAGAGAGAGGGGTGTAGCAGTTAATTTTAATTTAGGTGTATTGACAAAAGGATAATTATGAATGAATTTGTGCTAAGTAACTCAATTAGCTGCAGCGTACATAACAGTTTCTGGCAAAATCATAAATGTCGGTGACAAGTACCCAAAATCTGATTCCACCCCTAACACTCAAGAGGCCTTCATTGAAGAGCAGAGCACCTATTAATGTCTCAGGCAGACCACCAGCCCAGAGCCACTTCTTCTAGGATTTCTGACTACATTTGTGCTTTGCACTGGGTGTCAGTGTGAACAAGAACACCTTGCCAGACCATCCCTTGAGAGCAAAACTGAAGTGTATACTGCTAGATGCATGCTACCTTTCTGCACCTGCCTATTCCGTTGTCTGTTGTTAGAACCTGGAATGGGCAAACAAACATTCTAAGCTGCAGTCCTGGTGCATCGTCCCTGCATTGCTTTTGTACTGGAGGGTTCTGATGAATCCTAATCTCCGGACCCCTCAAACACATGTATTTATTTAAATTATTTAATTCATTGTAAAGAACAATGCTCCCCCTAGGGTATCCTGAGACTAATAGAAGATATATGAATGAATAGGGAATAGACAGTATTAGGAGGAAGGGTCAAGTGTTTGTGTGCTGATGCAGCAACGCAGGTCCTTAATACCTTCCTGAAAGGTGTTCATCTAAGCCAGAGATGTGTGGGTGAAGGGAGTTCAAGAGATTACTATCCTGAGCTGAGTAGGCGTGGCCACACTTTCTTTTGAGGTGGATTGTGAGAGGACCAGTAGTCTATTGTTGACTGAGCTCAGAGCTCTGCTTTGTGATTGTTTTGGGAATTATTATGGATGCCAATGCCATGGTAAGCATGGCGTGCAATGCATTGTGCTTCTCATTTGTTTCTCTGTAGTATTGCCAAATGAAAAGTTTTAATAAAGGAGAGTTATATATGGTAATTACATGTTTGTATGTATTACTCACAGGGACAAGGTGCACCGCATTCTCAAGTTTTGAATTGTGATGTTAACACATCCATTACGTGATGCAGTGTACTATCTCCCCCCTGAAGAGTGTTTGGGAACTGAAACATGTTAGATGTCGGGGCTCAAGGACTCGGAGAAGTCTAAAATACACAGTCCCCCAAAGAGTTGTTATTGATATTGTGGAGTATGTTTATTCACACTATGTCACTGGGTGTGGTGAAGTTTTTAGTTGAGAATGTGAGATCGTATGGGATGATTTGTTGTGATCTGATATTGGGTGTGCACCTGTATCAACCTCATGTGTTGATATACATGATTTATTTATATTACCAAATTGTTGTGTCAAACATTTTATATCAAACAATCTGTTTTATATTATGAATATTACATAAAATGTATGTTTTTCAATACATGTGGTTTAGATTAATTCCGTTCATGCAGAATTCGCCCCTAGAGTGTGCTGCTCATGCCTGTATTAGCAGGTTTTGATGTGTGAGTGGCTATGTTCGAAACCTGAGGGAACTGGATTTTTAGTTACCTCGGCCACCCCTTTTGATTTGGAGTCCAGGTTTATCACAGCCTTGATCCCTGTATCCTTCAGAATCCTTGTTGGATCCTATTGCTGCTCTGGCACCAACCACAAAATGTTGACAGCACTGAGACCCCCGATCAAATTACAGAAGCTGAAGACCTGCAACTGCCTAAGACAATGATGTGTCAATTGATATATTCAACGAAGTGCATGTATTTCAAGGAGTGCCGGTTTTTCCAAAGTCATTAAAGGGCTGTTGCACTCTTCAGCCACTGAACCTATGCCTATCTGGACACGACTGATCAACTTTATACTGCACCATCAATACCTTGATTTATGTGGCCCCAAACTTCTCCTTAATCTGGAAGATCAACCTATAGCAACTATATGATACCGCAGGAGCATGGAGTTTGTGCCACTAACCAGAGGCTAATGTTCAACAGCTTCTGTTGGCAGCAATACAATACATACAAGGGCTTGTTAACATCTGTAATGTTGCCTGTGTAGGACACAAGATGAGCTCTGGAGCTCAGAAACTTCCTTTGGCCAGCTTAATCTCACAGGGGCCCAAGAAAGTCTTGGCCAGAATAGTCACAGTCCATACAAATCATGCAGCTGCAAGACACCTTGACTATGTACGATTCGTACAGCATCCACTTAAATATAGTTTACATCATGATCATCTCCCACTCATTCAATCATCCTGTATTGTGGTTGAGCTGACGTTGTCAGGCATTCCATTCAGACACCCATTCACCAAATTCTGTGAATACTCCTGTGGAGACTTCATTGATGCACATTTTTACTGCACTAACCTGCACTACTATCTTGAGAGCTTACCTTGATTGCTTGATCACTGCCATGACTATGTGATAAGTGTGACCTAGGTACCCCACTTCTGTTCAACTCAGACTTTTGTTTGATCTTGAGAAACATCCTAACATCTGATAGACTTTGTGCAGATCGGGGACAACACCAATAGCCAGAAATATTGTATTCCTACAGCAAGGGTAGAACTGGAAAGATAAGAGCAGTGCAATGAATTGATTAATCCATTCTCAGAAGCATGAAACGTGGTTGAGATGCAGGAGTAATGCAAGTTCAGGATGCTCAAGAGTAACAACTATGGTCGTCATGGACAGACTGTCCCAGTATCAGAAGAACATGCTCACTTTTCCCTGGGTAAAGAAGATGTATCCAAAGAACTGGAAGCAGCCTTCCTTATCTCTCAAATGGACAATCATCACCACCAATCCTGTTGCCAACTTTGGCGAACTTTCATGAAACAATAACTCCTGAGCTAGAAACATTTAGCTTAAGCAACCTGAGCTTGAAAGCACAGTTAGCAGAGTAAAAATATACCAGGTGGAGCAATGCAAGCTCCTAACTGATTTCTAAGGGAAGCCTGCACATTCCTTACCACATTTATTCCCTGGTAACTTCCTACAGATCTGGGGTATTGATGCAAAAAAACTGCAAGCTCCTGTCAAGCTGTGTTGCCACTCATGGTTCAAATTAAGTGTCGTCACTGATATAGCAAATCTCATGCACAAAACATCTAGGTACTGTAGAGAGGGCAAAGTCAACGTTTTGGTTTTAGTTTAAACAAGGACATCACATTCAACTAACAGTCATATGGTGATAGGTCAATGTGACAAAGCTATTTACTTAAATCAGCAAACACCACTGAATAGGACTTGGAAGAATTATTTCATGGGTATTTTTCTTAAATACCTGAATTTCGACATCCCTTAAGACATGTTTTTCAGATTAAAACACAGTAGCCCAACACATGTTCACCTTCTTATGATATCAAGTATTTAAGGAGAGTAAAAACATAATACATCTTTCCCAAAGGTTATCTATAGAAAAAATTCGGATGTGCTTGTGGCACAATCTTAGAATTGTGCTGTTCTTTCAACAGTATCTGTTGAAAGTTGAAATGGCTGGGCATTCCTATCTCCTTGGCATGTGGCTTATTATCAGAAATGCATTATCTGAAATCTGTTATAAGGCTGTATAATTAGACACTTATCTAAGTACATTTTTGATTTAAAGAAACACTCTCTCTTCAAGAATTTAAATTGTAATTATTATAGTCCTTCGTCTGCATACATTATTTGCAGCAATGTGCTCCTTTGCAGCCTACACGCATTAAAAGTCTATTACAAAGCAGACTGAGAACAATGAAACTAGGTGGACTGAAATGCAGGAGATAATGTGTTTAACCACTTAGAATACCTGCATCCTCTTCCATTATTAGTTACTTCATCTGTCCCTTGACAGAAGGTGACCAACTATTCGACAATCACTCTCTGGATCCTGTAACGAACATGGAGGTCTCCAGCCCAAGCGGTTATGTCACATGCCTCTGCATTTATACGTAACCCATCTCAAACATGTTTTTTTTTTATTAGGACTCATGAAGGTGGTACAGCATGAGTTCCTCACACAGCAAGTTCTGGACCCTCTCCTGTGCACACTCATGACACTTAGGATGGTTCACTGAAACAATGTAAAAATGATGAAGAGACACATTAAGTAATACACAAAAGCCCAAGTCCCTCTGAACAATAGTGTGGGTAACACTTCACAGATGTGCTGTCCCCAAGTGAATACATGTAGGATGTCTGTCTAAATGAGTGACGAAGAAGCATCTTCCAATTCAGGCTCTTTGTGTGTCCTTCTAAACTACTGTGCTTCTGATATTTCCATAAGAGAAAAAGAAAGAAAGAAAGAAAGAAAGAAAGAAAGAAAGAAAGAAAGAAAGAAAGAAAGAAAGAAAGAAAGAAAGAAAGAAAGAAAGAAAGAAAGAAAGAAAGAAAGAAAGAAAGAAATCACTTGAAAAAAGCATTTTTAGAAAACATGTTCCTATATCTTTAGAGCGTTTTCTTTTTTAAAGTAGTGCTCAGAGTCCCTTATCCAATTTCACTCTTGTGGTAGATCAGCAGAGTACATAAAAAGATCCTGAAGGCAGATTTGCACTGGTGTCTTTGTTAATGAGACAGACGTTCCACTATGCTTGGAACAACTGGTTACAGTCAGATAGTAGTTGCCAGTATTCATCAGGTTATCTATTTGGGTGGGGTTGGCAAGCTTTTTACCTCTGCATTCTTCCCTACCCCACATCCGATTTGACAACAATACGTCTCTCTTCAGATACTTAGTGTCTGATTGGGAGAATGTTCCTCCAATTACCCCTTTTGTATGACTTTAAATGTGGAGTAGCAGGTTCTGTTGTCCTGTGCTCATTGCAGCTGCTCGTAATAAGGCCTCCTGCATCCTGCCATCCATGCATTGATTAGAAATATTGGAATCAATGTTTCTCAAACTCTACGCATGTGTTGGGATCTCATTATATTGCTTATTCGTTTGCCTTCAGTAAATAATTTCTAACACTTCCTAGCCACATCCATGTTCTGCACATTTAGGCTTGAAAAACAATCAGCTAGAATGTTATCACAAATAACTCCTAGTGAGTAAGATATGTTCATTTTCATCCAATGTAGATAGAGAACAATAGAGTCGTTTTGATTACACTGCTTGTGATTTTGCACATTGTTCGAACAATGTTCGAAAACCTGTGTGCATTGCATGAAGTGGAATGAAACCCCAAAAATAGGAAGAGAAATGAAAGAATTACATTTAGAGAACAGTTTGGTGCTGAGACATATCTGAGAATTTGATGGAATAAGGCGTGTGATAATAGATCAATATATACATAGGAGGCAGGTTGATGCTCTTGATGCTCGGATTTCCTTGCTACTACAACCTCCCCGCTATGTATATATTGATGTATTATTACACGCCTAAGGTTATGCCAAGTTACTGCACTGGGCTCCATCATATTCGCAGCTATGTCGAAAAAAGTACCAAACGTGTCTCTAAACTTCCAAGAAATAACCAATTTCTTAAAGTGAAAAATACTGTCTCATTCAGTTGTGTTTGCCTTGATGAACTGGCCACTGTCACAGATGGCACAAAAACACCCTATATTTCATGGACAGTTCAAGGGTTTTTATTCAAGTTTTCTTTGTGGGCCCCAGGGCCATTTTTTCTCTCTCTCCTCCCCTGTGACGTCTCCTCCCTCACCTTGCCAGCTGTATCCCCAGTTAGTGTTAGCAAATGGTAACTCATACTGTCAAAGATCTTGTTTATGCTAGAGATGTCTTCCTAATATGCCAGCTGTCAAGACTTCCTCAGGGACTTACTAGCTGTCCCTACTTTATCCAATTGTTAGTATTCACATAGGTTTGGGATCGTGCCTAGGATTTACTCTGTTGGATTCACTCACGTCCCTCCCCCCTTTCTACTCTCACTACTATACCCCTCATCCTGCTCTCCTGTCCTTCAGATGTTTCACCCCTCCTGGCTCTCGCGTCCACCCTTTGATGTTGCCTCTCTTCCCGCTGTACTCTTAATCCCTCCTCTAATCCCTCAGTACTCTTCCTGTAGAACATCTACTCTCCCTCTCTTACCACTAGTACTTTCCTTCCCACCGTTACTACACTCCTAATCCTGCCACAACTACACAGACACTGTCCTTCCACTCAGTACCATTCAATTAAATTCACTCCCATTCACCTGTCACCAAAATCCACCCACAACGCTGCAGATCCACTTACACTTCTGAACCTATACTTCACCTGCTGCACAAATCTCAGCAAGCTGTGGCTCCCTCTTTCCACCTGCTGGTTTCTTGGTCCACCTCCACTGCTGAATAACCCCACATGTTCTGTTTCCTGTCCCCTGCTTGAATCACCTTCTCTCTGTCCTGATTGGTGAGTTTCCCTGGCCAATCCTGTTCAATATTCTCATCCCTGGATGTGTATGTGTACATGCAAGTCTTCAAAAGGAGGATAAACCCTGTTATCTTTCTGCATGTTGGCATCCCACGAAGTAGAAACACTGGTGGGTCAGGCAGCTTAGCGTTGTGGTTGGGGCTTGGGATCTGTTCTAGTGGCTCACATGTAAGTTCTATGATGAAAGGTATCCTCTATATCAGTCCATGGTGGTTGAGTGGCTTGTTTGTCATTGGTTGCTTCTGGTGAAGTTCTGCTGTGCTGTTGTTTCCTGCCTCCAACTGCAGATTTCGCTTATCCCTCTCTCTTTGCTCGTTCTACTCTGCCTGCAGCTCAGGGCTTTGGAGGTGATGCTGTCTTATTCACCTTTTGCCACTCGCTCAGCCATTGTCTCTTGCAGCAGACTGCAGCTTTCCCTTATGCCTCTGTCTCTGTTCATTCTACTCCATCTGCAGAGCAGGGCTACGGAGGTGGTGCCGTCTTTTTCTCCTTATGATGCTCGGCGTGTGGCAGACCTGCAATGCATCCAGGTGGTGCTGGGGCCACCCCCTCATGGACTGGATACGCTGGGGCAGGGCCACAACTTGGATGCCTTTCACAAGCTCCCTCTGAGCAGGATATGCTCCTCTAAAAATTAGAAATATGCTGGCGAGTATGCTGTATTGGCAGTATGACATGAGATGAACGTGGTTTACACAGATGCATTCTGTCACAAGGAACCAGGGCAGCAATTGGGTTTTTTATCTGCAGTTTCGCCCCCTAGGGAAAGAAATAGTTCTGGGTTTTTTTCTGATCAACCTCCCCATCTCCCTACTGGCAAGCCCTGGGTATTGGCCTTGTCACACCACATGCTCTTTGAGATACTGTTATTCCCAAGGAATTGAAATGCGGTAATATCCTTTGATGTATATTGGCCTAAATGCGCATATTTATACTCTGCAGTCTTGCCATTTACATGCATAAGTCACACATAGCATTCTTATCATGTTTTCGGTGGTAGGTCTCACCCCTACGTAAGGTCAGCAATCAAGCAAACTCACAGTGTTTCAGAGAATTTGCAAAAGAGTCATAGCTCTATTGTGAAATGTGGAATGTTCAATGCTGTTTAGGATGATAATTTGTTCTACAGAGATTAATTAGCATTCTACTACAATTAATTGTATAACAGATGATGTCCTTCTAAGTGACTGTTTCTGTCTCATTAAGGGTGCAATTTAGATGGTTCATGGCAGATGGCAGGTTAATGTGGAACGACCTTTGAAAATATGGGTGTCGGAGAGAGGCGTCTTAACCAGTTTTAAGATCAAGAGGAATATTATACATAGTGAACAGTAAATCCATTGCCCAGAAGAAATAGGTACTATGATGCTTTAAATCGCATTAAGGCACCCGAATCTATGTATTAATGAATTAATTTACATGATTTGTATCACGTGTTCCTCAAAACCAGTCCTTGTCCTGCCTTTGAAGCAGACCATCCATTTGCTGCTTGATTGTAGCTTGGATTACTTTGATTAAAATGCGTTCCTGAATGAGAAAAGGGATGAGAGGGATCTTGGTTGGAGGTAGAATGCATTTGCTGACAAGCTGCACGAGCAGTCAGGATAGCTGAGAGCAAATGTTTTGTTTGGCATGCCGAGAACAATATTACTACACATTTAGCTAGTTGGGTAGGTCTTGTTGGTGGGGAATGTAGATGCCATTTTGGGGGCTTTTGAAGAAAATCTAGTTGATTTCTCGGTAGCATTAATAAAGCAATATGCCCCGAGCGACGGGGGCATTACTGACTCAGGTAATGCCCCGTGGCCCATAGTTTTAGGCCCAGCGCGTCCACTCCCAAAAAAAAAAGAAGATAAGTGCGGTTGGGAGGGCAGAGGGGAGGGGAAGGGAAAAAAAAACGTTCTAAATGTTGCATTTCAACCACAAGGTCAGGGACAGATCAAGTTTGAAGAAAATAAACTCTTTTCATAGAAGAGCACATATGACATATTCCTCACGCAAGAAACAATAAAACGATTAATGATCGCCAACTATAAAAGAATCTTTGTTGAAAAATCAACATTTTTTTCCTGATAGCTTCAATGTATTATGGACTGCCATATGGTGAGACCTAGTAATTAAACAGGGTGTTAGCATAATTAGATGTGCCAACATGGCCCTCTCAGTTTCTGTGGCTGTATGCCCTTTCCCATTTATAACGAGGTTATATAAGCAATAGTAGAATGGAGGGGTGCACTACCACTAATGGTTGACACTCTCAAGTCAGTAGCTACAAGTCCATAGCAGCCAGCGATTTCGACCATGCTTCTTGGCTAAAGACTTCTATATGTGTATGTATAGTATTTATTAAGCACAGCTGTTAGCTAGGAAGCATCGACCACTGTACAAAGGTAAATACACGATTTATAAAAAGCTTTGGCACGTGGCAATCTCTATCTTGAATGATGAGGAGGCATGCAAAGGTATTGGTGCTTTGAGGTCCCTGGCACTCAGCGAGGGAGGCACTCAACGGCAGATTGTTCAGTTATTTCCTAAAACGTTATTTTTTTTATTTTTTAAAATGTATTTATTTGTGTTTCGGTTTCACAAGGCAAACCTTTCACAAATCTCACACTCATTCAACAAGCAGTCGCCAAAAGTTCATATAACATTGAATAAATATTAAACCTGAAAAATAAAATCGCAATTACAAAATCACACGACAAGAGGAAAATGGTTCAGTAAATGCAAGTTGTTTCTTCCAAGTACATTAACCTTAAAAGTTTAGAAAATGAAAGTGGCTTATGTTTTTCCAATATAGTGCAGGATCAGGACAATACTCCAAATGAATATGCCCAATCTAGTGTCGGGGGGGAAATTCTGCCGGGGTCGGCTGGGCCGTCCGCGGACCTCCGGGCAGGGAGGCCCCAACTCCTCCCGTATATCCCAAAACCAACAGAGTATGAAACACACGCAAGAAGCAAGGTGGTTCTGCTGTTTATTAGACAAAACGGCAGGGATGGGTCAAGGATCGTACGCGTCCGTCCTGACACACACTCAATCGTGGGGCTCGCTGGCCCTTTTTACCTTAGTATGACGCGCTACTTGCGTCACCTTAGAAAGTTAGCAAAAAACCTATCGCCACTCTTGATTGGTTGCTCGAGTGGTAGGGTTAGTATAGCATACGTATAGAGAACGGTGTTAGTGGTTAAGGGTTAGTCAGGTGATATACTTGGGTTGTCCCTTCAATTTGATACATGAAAACTGTTACATGAAGACCCCTGAGGATTGGTCAATGTTAATGGCGTCAGTGATAAGAGCCCCATGTTCTGATTGGTCCGCTCGCGAGCCTCCCAGTCTGGGACCATCGCTGTTCCCAGCTCGCGGTGTACCTGTCATTTGCAACAATGTTTCACTATGGTTATGTGCAGACAATGTGAGGATTTATTCATAAATTGGTAGGCCGACTACTCCCACTGCCGCAGATGTCCATTGAATTGTATCAGCCTGTATCTTGTAACGGAGGCTTCAGGCGTCTCCTTCCTCCTGGCCTTGGCATCATGTCAGGTTCGGCTTGGTCACGTGAGGTGGGACCGTGTTTGAGGCAGAATTCTGCACAATTAATATTGTTTTTCCACTGTGTGCCTGGTTTAATTTGCAGGTGTGACTTTGACGTCGGCTTGCGGCATGCGAGATTGCAACATTGTGCCCTTGACTGTCTGCTTTCGGAATGTGAGTTTGCAACATTGCGCCCTTGGCTGTCTGCTTTCGCCGGGCTCATTCTGCAGGGTCAGCAACCGAACTCTTGTCCTTTTAATGTTCATGGAAGCTCTTGCTTGCGGCCTACTTGGGCCTGGTGTATAGGTGGAGCCGTTTGGTGCACAGGTGCTTTAGGTTATGGTATCATATTGCCTTATCCCCAGTATCATGTCTTCGTTATATTTCTCATTATGGCGCATTAGGAGAAGCGTGAGCAAGCTTTTTAGATGAGTTCATTGTGCGTCTTGCGTTTCTGCATTTTGAAAAGCCTATGTGAAAAATAATAAAGATGTATGTCCGTGGGTGTGTTTGTCACCTATGTCATAGCACTGAGTATGTTCTTCGTGTGGATTGGTGTGGGAGTGTCCAGTGTGCATGTTTGTACAGGTGTGCTGACCGTTGACTAGGTCGTCATGGCATCTCTAACGATGTGTTCATTTACTGTTAAATGGTTCAGTCGAGTTCGTCCATGCCGCATGTGTCGGCATGGGCAGGGCGAGCTGCTGGGCAGGTGGGTGGGCACATCCGTATGTTCCTGTACCAGCGTATTTGGTCGTCTGGTAGATAGGCAAACTCCTCTCGTGGCGGGTGTCTAGGCCGCGATCCTCTAGGCCAAGCGCGAGAGGGGATTGGCGGGAACCTGTTGTTCCATTCTCCCACTTCAGTCCCCCCTCTGGTCGACTTGTCGACCACAAACATATCCTTTTCTTTATCTCCTCTCACTCTCCATATTTTAGTTATTCCTCCCAAATGTCCATAGTGGTTAACATGGTCTTCAAATGACCAATACATATATGCACAGGTTCCTCCAGGAGTGCAGTATACCCATTTCCCTATGTAGCTTCTTGGGTTTCTTGGGTTTTCGAGCTTCACAGATGGTGGGTCCAGGTGGTTGATGATGATCTGGTTGCGCAACTTCTCTCTCTCTTTTATTATTGTGCCTGTGTGTTGGCCGTCATCTGCTGGCATCAAGGGGTGCATACCAACCATTTCGAACATCTCGTCTGTGGTGCGTGCCTTCCGGGCCTTCCAAAATCTTATTATGATCAGTGCAGCTCCAGCCAAAATAGTACATCCAACTATAATCTTCAGACCATCTGACAGCCAAGATGGCATCCATGACCATAATATTGAAAACCAGCTCTCATCCTTTTTCACACCTTTACTTTCATCCATCATTTTGGAGTGCATCTGGGCCAATTGTGAAACTGCTTCTGTCAGTGTACCATTGTCAGCGTCGTTGGCAGGAATGAATGTGCAGCATGATTGTCCTATCTTTGCGCAAACTCCTCCTTCCATGGCTGTGAGGAGGTCCAGGACATATCTGTTCTGAAGTTCTACCATCCTCACAGCTCGCAGTTCCTCTTTTATTGCGTTGAATCCATTTACTGTAGAATTGATAGTCATCATTAGTTCCCATCTAGTTATCTGGAGCCATTTTGCGTTTGCGTAAGCCTGTAGTCCCGGATGTATTATAGAGGAGAAGAACATTGCTGCTCTGCTGAATCGTCTGTGCTCTGGTGGAATTGAAGTGAGTGCTGTTTCCGACCTTCCCCATAGGTAATTTCCTGTCAGAGGTTCTCCTTGTCTTTTCTTTCTATTCAGGACAGTATTATTGCGGTTGTTTTTGTTCTCTGGCCCCTTCTGAGGTTTTACAGATCTCTTCTTTCTCTCGTTCCCTTTGTCCATTTTGGGGAAGTTTGCCACATTCACATGTTTCTGGGGTACCACTAGTGATGGTACATTGACGTGCACCATTGTGCATACACCATTCCACAGAGGGGGCAGTGTGTGGTATGCCTTTTCTCCACAGGCCCAGTAATGGTCCATTACCACTGCTGTTCCTGCTCCCCCCTCAGGTAACTCCATCACGCTCGCACAGTTGGTGTTGTATCCTACGTCCACCTCTCCATTGTGTTGGTAGCATACCTTTGGCGCAGTTAGCGGCAGTATTGTTATTGGGTCTTCATCCTTCTCCATCCACGTGAGCATGGGTACGTACTTGACCCAAGTCATCCAACATCTATGGTTGTGTTCAGCAATAGTTGTAATATTTTCTCTCGTTACCATGTTGCTGCCAACCACTCCTGTGTCCCATTTGTTGTTCATGTACACCTTCCCTGTTATTGTTACCAGTGGTCTTTCCCAACATCCTTGTTTACCAGGAACTTCAGTGGCTTACCAATCACATGGTAGGTACTGTAGTGTTACTTTCTTTGTTTCTCCTTTTTCAGGACCACTTGTTATATATCTGAATGTTTCAGTATGTAAACTGCTCTTGTGGTAACTCAAATAGGTTTTGAGGAAGTTGTTTTCGTATGGATATGTGTCTCGTGTTTTCCACACCAGTTGCACCACTGTCCCTTGAAATCTTCCTTTCGTTTGGAACAGTGCTAGGTATATTATACATCGTGCTGTCTTTTCGTTTATCTCCGTGGCAACGAATGTTCGAGAAGAGCTCATGGCGTAAGGGATTAATGAGCAAACGTAGCAGCTGTCTTCTGTTGTCTGCTTACCTATGTGGGTCATGTGTTGGTACCATATGTTGTTTGAGATGTGTGCTGAATCTTGTATGTAGTTGTCAATACCTTTATTATCTGAGTATGTGCTGCGTTTAACTCTATTTTCCTTGTGTGGGATTTTACTAGTACCACCTGACGTAACACCTGTTGCAGCTGGGGGTGTATTAGGTTTGGGTACAGCAATAATATTTATAGCATAGCTGTTCTGCCATACAGAGGCAGCCAAGAACCCGGTGATCATCAAAATCCCTATCAATTTTATTACAGAGGCTAATTTCGCCGGCATTTTGCTCTTACCTTGCTGCAGTCCGGCAGCTTATTCTTGCGACGTTAAAGTTGCCCGCCTGAAAATTCTCAATATGCTTGTTATTAGTGTTAGTTGTTGTTTTTAAGCTCTCCCTATCAAATAGTCAATCAGTGCCCAGGCGAAGAGCTGTTCCCACGCCAATCTAAGTGATCTATCTCTTAGGGCAGGCAAGTATGGTTGGAGGTGTGGCATTGAATGTTCTATGGCCAAGAGGAATGCTGTGTAGTAGACACGTACCCTCCTTCTTTTCAGGTACGTTGGCCTTTTTATTTCATATACAAATTGGTGTGACAATTCTTCTGGGTAGTTATCGACTGAGGGTACCATCTACTCCTGGGCAGTGAATTCGTTAGTTATCTACTTTCTTACCAGTACAATGATACTCTGTACCTGCATGTGCGAGAGAAAAAGAAAGAGAACATTCACGTGTTTACATGTGTACGTGTGCAAGACAATGTCCTTTAGTTCAATTATTATTTCAGTGGGTAGGGGATCGATGGGCAGGGAGTTTGGGGCTCAACTGGCGGAAGTCTCTTTACTCTTTGATCGTGTGACCATGGGGTGGGCGGTATGGGGATCACCCCTTTCTTTTTCAGTAGTTGTCTCTGGGGAATCTGCGGGGTGACAGGGTATGGAGACACTTAGGCCGTTAGCTGTGGTAGAAGTCTCTTCCTCCGTTGGTGACGCAGTTGTTGTACTCCCAATGGACCTGTCGGTGGCGCTGGGGCGGGTCTGGAGTTTGTAGATCTTTACGTTGTGTAGGTGATTCCAGGCACGTTTGTCCTGTAGCTTTACTGCTCTCGTTGATACCTCCTCTACCAGATGGGGGCCAGTGAAGCGTGGGCTGTTCCACTTTCTGTTGAAATTGCGGGGTAGTACGTGGTCACCTTTAGCAACTTTGCACAGTCTTTCCTTTTCCAATTCTTTATCCGCGTCTTCTTGTTGATCGCTGTTAGACCCGCCCCGCGTGCGCTCGAGCTGTTGAGACACAAACACTACACTAGTAATCAAAGAAGACACATATTGGTACATTTCATCACCAAGAACAGTTGCAGTATTTTCGTGGTCGGTGAATGCTCTTGATGTTGGCGTTAGGGGAAGGCGCATTTGACGTCCGGTAACCACCTCGTGAGGGGTGAGGTGGTGGTCGGACCCTGGTCTATTTCTTAGCTCAAATAGGGCTAGCGGAAGGCAATACATCCAACTCTTCTTTGTTGTTTGCTGTATTTTTGCAATTGCCTCCTTTAGTAGGCCATTCAGGCGTTCGCATACACCGTTGGCCTGCGGGTGATATGCACATGCAAATTTATGCTTAATGTTCAGTAGGGATGTGATGTGCTGGAACATTTCGTTTGCGAAATGCGGGCCATTATCTGACCGCAGTACCTCGCACACTCCCCACCTGGGGAAGACCTCCCTCACTAGAAATTTAGCTGCTCTGAATGCATCTGGGTGTGAACAGGGCCCTGCTTCAATCCACCTCGAGAATGGGCATACTACTACAATCATATACCTATTTCCTTGACATACGTTGATCATATCAACATAGTCAATATGGAGATGTCGGAAGGGTCCCTCTGGCCGGGGTATAGTACCTTTTATCACTTTCAGAGTGTGACCGGCCGTGAACTGTTGACATGTAAGACAATTGCTGATAAAGTTTGACACATGGGAATTTAACTCGGGGCAGAACCAGTCTTCCCTAATACGTGCTGCAATCACTTCCTTGCCTGTGTGGGCTGGGTGGTGTAGTTGGCTCAGGGGGGTGGTCAATAGTGCCAGTGGCATTACAATCTTTCCAGTGTTACCCTGGCGCCATAGTGCGTCAGTTGGTGACATTGTGCATCCTCTTTTTACCCATATTTCTTTTTCTGCCATTGGTGCAGCCGCTTGTAGCTCCATTATCTGTGTGGCTGGGAGATGGGTGTACCCTTCTCTTATCAACATCTCCCTAGCTATTCCCTCCCTCTCCCTCTTTCTGACTCTGGGGGGTTCCATATCTCACCAAAATATGCAGCATACTTCGCGTGTGCGTCTGCTGCTGCATTCCCTCTTGAAACATGATCTTCTCCATTAGTGTGTGCGGTACATTTGACCAAAGCTAATTTTTGGGGGTCATTTATTACTTCAATTAGTTCAGCCAATAGGAGAGCATGTTGCACTGGAGTGCCGTCAGCTCTCCTAAACCCTCTTCTCCTCCATTTTGACAGCCCTGAGTGGACAGTGGACGTAACATATGCGCTGTCAGAATATATGGTCACTCGTTTGTCAAAGCTTTCCTTCAACGCCAAGATCAGCGCAACGAGTTCTGCAGCTTGCGCAGAGTAATGCTGTGGTAGTTGTACACATTTCATCGCCACACACACCAGTACCTCCATCATTTTTACCACTCCTACCCCAGTCCTCCTTATCCCATCCCTCTGGTCGATTGTTGATGACCCATCAATGAACAGGAGCTCACCTCCCTCTAGTGCGTTCTCTTCAACCTTTCTAGTACATGAGTACATTTCAGTGGTTTGCGTACAATTGTGCATAATCTCCTTCCTCAATAGGATCTGCTATAAACCTTGCAGGGTTGACCGTGCTACATCTAACAATTGATAGTTCAGCTCTAGATAAGATGATCTCATAACCTGATGCCCTCTGCGTAGTTAGGGTGGACTTAGGTTTATTCAATATTGCAAATAGTGCATGTTCTACAAATAGTGTGGTTGGGCACCCCATGGTGATTGCTGACGCTTTCTCTACCGCAAAAGCAGCTGCGGCGAGACCTTGTTCGCAAGGGAAATGACCTAACATCACAGGATCTAAGTGGCCGCTGTAAAACGCTACTGGTTTGTAGCCCATGCTTGTTTTTTGAGCCAACACTGCTTTCATTACTGCTGAGTCGCAATGTGAAAATATAAAGAATTGTCGCTCATAATCTGGGGTGGCCAGTACTGGAGCAGTTGATATTGCATCTTTCAGTTCATTGAAAGCCTCTTTCATTTCCATTGTCCACCAAAAATTTTTCTCCCCTTTGTTAGAATCTCTTTTAAAGCCTCAAGCAGGGGTCCTATGTATGAGCTGTAATCAAATACCCATGCTCTACAGTAGTTGCACATACCCAGGAACTGCTGCAGTTCCCTCACTGTTTGTGGCAATGGTGTTTTTGAAATGGCCTGTGCTCTTTGTGGTGCAATCTTTCTTCCATGTTGGGATATGAGCTGACCAATGTAAAGTACCTGTTCCTGACAGTACTGTAACTTTTCCATGTCTACCTTGTAACCTTTTTCAGCCAATATTGTCAACATCTTTAATGAGTCCTCCCTGCATCTACTTTCGCTTGTGCTGCAAATTATTATGTCGTCGACATACTGCAACACTGTGCTTTCCACTTCAATGTTACCCAAACCATCTGTATTACTCTGTTGAAGATTGAGGGTGATTTGCAGTACCCTTGTGGCAATCTGGTGTGTTTCCACTTCGTGTTTCTGTAAGTGAAGCTTGTCAGATCTTGTGAGTCTGGGTGCAATGGTATTGAGAAAAAGGCATTTTTAAGGTCGATCACTGTAAATCGTGATGCTTCTGCTTTAATGCCGCACAATATTGTGGCCGGGTTTGCGGCTACGGGGTATTCTGCTTCCACTATGTTGTTCAAGGGCCTGAGGTCCTGTATGAAGTGCCAGGACCCCCCTCTAGCTTTGCGCACTGGGTATACAGCCGTGTTACATGGTGACTCTGAGGGAACTAAGATGCCATTGTTTATAAGGGCCGTTATTGTTTCATATATGCCCTCATCTGCCTCTTTTGATAGTGGGTACTGTTTCACTCTGGGGAGTATTGCACCTTTTTTCAATTTTATCCTTACTCCCCCTATACTTTTTATGCACCCCACGTCTTAGGGGCTAGTAGCCCATAATGATGTGGGTACTTTTGTCATATCCTCCTCAAAGAAGGGAACTGGGGTGGATGTGGGTGCCTCAAGTGCCATTGCAATTTTCTGTGCCACTTGTTTATACGCCACTCTTAGCCATATTTCCACACTCATCATAAACACCATTTCACCTTCCTCCTTTTCTTCTGAGAAGAGCTCCTCATCTGACACCTGGGTTAGTCTACATCCCTCTGCTAGTGCTATCACTGCCCTCCATGCTCTTCCTTCACTGTCTTGGGCATGTACCGCAATGTAATCAGCTGTTGCTACAATACTCTCTATGTTCACTGAAATCACCTTTCCTTCTGGTTCATTGGCTGGTGTTTCTGGTCTGAACAAATAGGCTGCTGGCCTCCTCCAGATCTTTCCTTCTATCCCTGGCATCCATGCAAATGCCATGTCTGTCCCATACTGGAACAGTTCACCATCTACTGGCTCAGCCCTAATCGCTGTCTGTCCGCAGTATGCTTGCATAAATTGTCGTGCTGTGAGCATGTTAATACCTGGGGTAGAGCAAATTATGCCGTCCTCCGTAAAGGAGATTGTCATATTCAACCTGTTCATGATGTCTCTCCCCAGTATATTTACTGGTGAGGCCTTAGAATATAAAAGTGGGACTGACATGTCATAATCCCCTATTGATAAGGGAATGTTATCAGTAAAGGGAACCAACCCCCTAGCCCCAGAGAATCCTTGGGTGTTCATGGCTTCACCTGACATCTTAAATTTACCTTCCCTTATGCAAGACCGGGTCGCCCCGGTGTCAACAAGGAATGATAATTTTTTTTCACCTATCGTTACCTCTATGCGTGGTTCCTCCGACAGGATGGGACACACCAAGGCCGTCTGTGGGCTGTCCTATTGAGGGTACAACGATTGGCCATTTCCTGTGTAAGGGTTATGTCCCAGGAACGTCACCCTACCCAGTTGTGTTTGTTGTGCTTGGGGTTGTTGTGTTATCGCTACCTGCTGTTGCTGTGTGCCCTGCTGCTCCTGTGTGGGCCTTAGTTGTCCCTGTCCGCTCCATGATGGTGTCCCTGGTCTTACTCTACACGTGCGTGACATGTGCCCTACTAATCCACAGATCCAACACACCGGTGGTTCCCTGTTCTGCCATGGGAAGCTTCCTGTGTTGTCCTGGTATACTGGTTGCCCGGTGGGGTAGGAATTTCTAAATCCTCCCACCTGCTGTTGTGTGTTATATCCGTATCCTCTCCCTCTCATTATTCCTCCTCTTCCCCTGTTGTAATTATAATACCCAGCTCCTGGCATTGAGTATCCTCCTCCCATGTTGGTCGTGTATGGTTGGAGTGGCGGCACCTGTTGCGTTACAGTCTGTGAGGATTGTATTTGGGAGGGATCTTGTGCAGCCACTACTTGTGTGGGGCTTTGGGTCATTGTTGCAGGTGTAGTTATTAGTGCCCCTTCCATTGTGTATTTAGTAAGCTTTTTCTGTACTAGTTTAGCCTCTTCCGTTTTCCTGTCCTCTTCCTTTTGTTTCATTTTTCCTTGCCATGTCCTACAATGATGCACTATTGTCAGTTGTATTTCTGGCCATGCTTTTGCTTCCATTCCCACTACTTTCTTCAGTTGTTTCTGAACTCCTTCTGGGAGCCCTTGTACTAGTATATGATAGAATATTGCTGGTGTTTTGTCCCATTGTTCTCTAGTTTCCATGCGCCACTTCTCTTGAATTTCCTGGATATAATCAACAGGATCTTCGTTCTCACGCATCTTGCGCGAGGTAATTGCTCCTATGTCTGATGTATCTGGGTACTGTACCCTCAGTGCCTGCCATAATGCATGTCTGCAGTTTGCGAATGGTGCCCCATCGTGTGATGTGTTTGTTATTGTGACCCCAGTGAATCCCGCTCTCTTCCAAATGTCATCCGCTGCATCCCCTAATTTAGATATTAGAAGGCCCTTTACATCCCCTACTGCCAGTTTCTGTCCTGCGGTGTGTTTTTCCATTTCATATATCCACTTACCCGCACCTCCACTTAATGATGGGAGCCTGCACTTTATATTTTCTTTGTCTACATGCTTCCAAGGGACGTATTGTGGTCTAACCCCTCCCCTCTCCAGAAGTGGCATTAAGTTGTGTCCCGTGTGACCCCTTGGGTTCCACAAAATCGAGTCCGTGCACCCCTCCTCTTCTACCGTCTCTCCTACATCTTCAATTTCGTCCGTATTTCCCCTGCTCGTAACTCTTTCTCCTCCACCTTTTCCCCTTCTTTCAACATTTCCTGTATTTAATGTGGGCGTGTGTATTCGTCCTTCCTGCCTACGTCTAGGGAGGTCTCTAAGCCTACCTGCATAGGGTGTCAGTTCGTTTGTGAAGGGCGCTAGCTTTGTTGTACGTAATGAGCTTGAGGTGGTTGAGCATGTAGGGTGGGAAGGTGACGGTGTGGCTTCATGTGTCTGTCTGTCCTCTATTCCTTGCTCTTCCTCCTCACTTCTCTCCAGTTCATCCTTTCTCCTACACATCCATGGTGAGTCTGCATTGGTCCGGATGGCGTATAGTTTATCTAAACTTTCCCTTTCACTATTTCTTCCTTCCTTCTCCATTCCTTCTTCTTCCTCACTACAAAAGTCATTTGTAAATGGCAGCCCCCACTCTGTCTTTTTCCCCTTGATCGTTACTGTTTTTAAGTCTATTAGGTCCTTTACTCCCTTTTCTCCTTTACCAACCGCTCCCCTTTGCGCTGATGTTGTTGCTACTTCTCTGTCTCTGTATACATACCTCCTTACTTCACTCTCCCCTCTCCTATCTTCCCTTTCCCCTCCATTTCTCTCCTCGATCTCTCTACCAATTTCCTCCCTTTTCCTTTTTAATTCCTCCATTACTTCACTACTCATCTTTTCCAATATCCTTTCATCCTCTTTCTTTCCCATCTCACCCTCTCCCGTTCTAATATACTCTCTATCACCCTCCCTTCTTCGTATTTCCTAGTCGTCTCTGATAGTAATTTCTTCTTCCATATTGCCATTTCTTTTTCTTTCTCTTCTTCTTCCTTTTTCCTCTCTCGTAGTACTGCTCTCGATACCCTTTCTGCCGCTGCTTTTACCCTTTCGGCTTCTCTCCTTTGCTCGTCAGTTCGTTCCCGTATTTTTTCCAACTCGTTCTTACCTTCTTTCCTTTCCCTCGCTCGCTCTCTTTCCTCCCTCTCGAGCTGTTTGATCAGTTCATTCTGCTCATCCCTTAACTGTGCTAGTCGTTCCTCCAAAATCCCTTCCTTTTGTCTTAACAGCTCTTCCTCTTTCATTTCACTCTCCCTGGTATTATCCTCGTCCATTTTCCTTACTACCTCCTTCTCTTCTCCCATTAAGGAACCTCGTAATTTTAATAGTATCTGCGCAGCTACCCACTCATCATGTCCTATTTCCACTGTTTGCTCTTCTCCAATCCTCCCCTCCCCTGCTGGCTTCTTCCTATGGGCTGCATATGGTGGCGGGCTGTATGCTGGGTTCGAGTACCCCTCAGCCGCCCTTAACTGTTCTCTTTCTATTTCTCCTAGTTCTCTTAAAGGGTACAACCCCCCTGCCTCTGTTTTCACTACCTTTGCTAGGGGTATATCGTCACTCTGTTCCTTTTTTATTTCATTTTCTTTTGAGTTGTTACTCTTTTCTCCTCCCTCTTGCCCGTTCCCCGTGTTCTTTGGGCCTTCACTCTCCTTTTCCCCATTCTCTCCTTCCTCCTTAATCTCTTTTTCGTCCGGTGTTTCCCCCATCGTGAACATTCCATTTGGTCCTGGTCGGGACCCCTGGAACATCCTCCATAAGTTAAACACCTCCACGTTGTTCATCAACTTCTTCCCCTTGTATGTGTTATGCAGATAGTTTAATAGTGAATGTTGGGTATATGGATCGAAGCTACCATTAGGCGGCCATGGTGTTGTCATTTTATTGTCCGTCCCCTGTGTCCATTCTATGCTATACTTGATCAGTTTCTCCCTATGGGGTGGCAGTGTTTTACATATGTGCAGTAGCGGGGTAGTGAGGGTGTTCCCCCACCCTCCCGATCCTGCCCCGTATGACATATTAGCGCTCCACTAGTTATCCCCCCCCTATTTGGTAGCTATTGTCCTACTAACACTTACAATACACAGCCTTATACCTTTACCTGGCCCCGTGAGTTTGGGGACTTGCGATAGTCCGCTAAGGAAAGTTATTAAAATATAGTATTTACATTTGTATATTCTCTTCTTCCTTTTCTTCCTTTACAGAACACCCTTACGGCCCCCTGCGGCCGAGGCGCACGTAGCCCCCTGCGGCTGCGTACCCCTTGTGGTGTTCTTGTACAGCCGTCCTATTTTCATTTGCTCCTCCTCCCTCTTCTACACTGGCCGTGGCCGGCGTTCTCCGTGCGCAGCCACGTCCCCCGTTTCGCCTTCCCCTGATCAACTCATTACCGGTTATCTCCGTTTCCACTCCCTTACCACAACTCTCTTCCCCACCACTCTCAGAAGTAAAGATGCCTTGTGCTCGAGATATCCTATGAAAGCCCTACTGGTGACGTCACCGATCTCTTCAAACTACTGATAAGTTCTTAATACACTTGCAATCTACCCCCGTTAAACCCACAGCTGTCTTCCTGTCACGCCTGGAACAAGGTAATCAACAATATATATATAATCGGACTGCGCACGCTGCGTCGCCTCGCGTGTGATGCGCCCCTCAACAGGAGGGCTTAACCGTATTAGGCAACCAACTAGCTACCGCCTACAGGGAAACGTCATCTACCTATCGAGTTTCTTGCTCGAACAATAGGGATCCTCATCTACTCATTGATCGATAAGTACCAAATCATAGGAAACCACACACACACACCCTTACACGTAGTCGCGACCTAGGCCAATCAGTGTCTACGAGCGGTCGCAGGTGATGTTTTCGTGCTCCGCCCCCCTCTCTCACGTAACGTAGCCGACTGCTCTCGCACTCGTTCGGCTACCATTCATTTCATTGCCAATACTAAATTGTCAAACCTTCGCCGCGCACCTGTGCAACACCTCCCACCACCCGTATTTAATTCCTCCCCCCTCCCTCAAAATTTCACATTGCTTGTTGTGTGTGGCATGCTCACCAAGTTCTCCTGATGCGCGGCCGCTCGACTGCGTGCACCCCTCCAAGCGGCTCGCCACCTCCCCTCGTCTGGACCACGTCTGGACACTCGCCAACCGCGGGCGGGATACTTCTCAACCGGCTCCCGAAGGCCAATATCCGGATTGCGCTGTCCGGTCGTCTCGCAGTTCTGCGATGGTCCTGTAGTCTTCAGAAGGGGGCAGCGGCAGAGGGGGCCGCGCCGCCGGGCCTCCTCGCAACGCTAGTACTCGGAAAAATAAAATAAAAGCAGATCTTAAACAGATCTCAGCAGTGCCTCCAACTTGTCGGTGGGAAATTCTGCCGGGGTCGGCTGGGCCGTCCGCGGACCTCCGGGCAGGGAGGCTCCAACTCCTCCCGTATATCCCAAAACCAACAGAGTATGAGACACACGCAAGAAGCAAGGTGGTTCTGCTGTTTATTAGACAAAACGGCAGGGATGGGTCAAGGATCGTACGCGTCCGTCCTGGCACACACTCAATCGTGGGGCTCGCTGGCCCTTTTTACCTTAGTATGACGCGCTACTTGCGTCACCTTAGAAAGTTAGCCAAAAACCTATCGCCACTCTTGATTGGTTGCTCGAGTGGTAGGGTTAGTATAGCATACGTATAGAGAACGGTGTTAGTGGTTAAGGGTTAGTCAGGTGATATACTTGGGTTGTCCCTTCAATTTGATACATGAAAACTGTTACATGAAGACCCCTGAGGATTGGTCAATGTTAATGGCGTCAGTGATAAGAGCCCCATGTTCTGATTGGTCCGCTCGCGAGCCTCCCAGTCTGGGACCATCGCTGTTCCCAGCTCGCGGTGAACCTGTCATTTGCAACAATGTTTCACTATGGTTATGTGCAGACAATGTGAGGATTTATTCATAAGTTGGTAGGCCGACTACTCCCACTGCCGCAGATGTCCATTGAATTGTATCAGCCTGTGTCTTGTAACGGGGGCTTCAGGCGTCTCCTTCCTCCTGGCCTTGGCATCATGTCAGGTTCGGCTTGGTCACGTGAGGTGGGACCGTGTTTGAGGCAGAATTCTGCACAATTAATATTGTTTTTCCACTATGTGCCTGGTTTAATTTGCAGGTGTGACTTTGACGTCGGCTTGCGGCATGCGAGATTGCAACATTGTGCCCTTGACTGTCTGCTTTCGGAATGTGAGTTTGCAACATTGCGCCCTTGGCTGTCTGCTTTCGCCGGGCTCATTCTGCAGGGTCAGCAACCGAACTCTTGTTCTTTTAATGTTCATGGAAGCTCTTGCTTGCGGCCTACTTGGGCCTGGTGTATAGGTGGAGCCGTTTGGTGCACAGGTGCTTTAGGTTATGGTATCATATTGCCTTATCCCCAGTATCATGTCTTCGTTATATTTCTCATTATGGCGCATTAGGAGAAGCGTGAGCAAGCTTTTTAGATGAGTTCATTGTGCGTCTTGCGTTTCTGCATTTTGAAAAGCCTATGTGAAAAATAATAAAGATGTATGTCCGTGGGTGTGTTCGTCACCTATGTCATAGCACTGAGTATGTTCTTCGTGTGGATTGGTGTGGGAGTGTGCAGTGTGCATGTTTGTACAGGTGTGCTGACCGTTGACTAGGTCGTCATGGCATCTCTAACGATGTGTTCATTTACTGTTAAATGGTTCAGTCGAGTTCGTCCATGCCGCAGGTGTCGGCATGGGCAGGGCGAGCTGCTGGGCAGGTGGGTGGGCACATCCGTATGTTCCTGTACCAGGGTATTTGGTCATCTGGTAGATAGGCAAACTCCTCTCGTGGCGGGTGTCTAGGCCGCGATCCTCTAGGCCAAGCGCGAGAGGGGATTGGCGGGAGCCTGTTGTTCCATTCTCCCACTTCACTAGTATCGCAACATTAGAAGACATTATTGCTAAATAAAGTGACATAATCAAATTACTTCAACTTACTCCTTGATTTTAAAAAAAATGCTTATTCCTTAAATCCCATAGGGCGTCAAGCAGGATCACAAAATAGCTGAAAGTTTCCTCATACTATTTCTTTTTACTAATCATAAAGCAAGGCTGGTTGTGGTCTAAATTCTGCTTGAGCCCAAGGACTTCCTAAGTATCTAGCACGTTGAGCCTAAATCTTAAATACCAATTGCGAACTGTTGGACAAGGACATTTTTTCAAATAAGCTATTGCTTTCGCCATCATAGGTGGATATTTTGCATATTCTATCAAATTACTCAATATTGAGACATCTCATTCTCTTATTTTTCGTTTCACCAATTAATAATTTTTACAAAAGGAACACATATCCATATTTATTTCTTTAAGATAACCTTCACAACATGTCACACAAGACTGGACCGCCTCTTCTGTCCCTTGTGGTGTTATCTTCCTCAGTTCTACAAATACGTTGTTTTCCTTAAATGAACAAATCTTAAAATATAGGTTCAAAAAAAATAGTTTGAATCTGATAACTACATCAGATTGCGATTAGACAAGGAACGCCATCTGTCTGAGCCAGTGAAAGTGAATGGGGGGGTGTGACAGGAGTGCCTAGGGGCATCGATGTTTTTCAATCTTTTCCTAGCAGATGTGGGGGAATATTTAGCCCCATTTGCATTGGCGAGCCCCGAATTGAATGGATAAAAACTCCATTGGCTTGCGTATGCAGATGACGTTGTAGTCTTGGATAAAACAGCTGTCGGACTACAACGTCTATTGAATGCTCTCAACAGCTATGCATCTGAAAATGGTCTCTCCATAAATCCAACTAAATCTAAAATCCTGGTCTTTAGGCAGAAAACCAAAAAAGTAGTATTTCGACAATGGGAAATGGGAGGTAAAATTATACCAAAGGTAGAAGAGCTCGTCTATCTGGGTTATAAAATCTATGCCCTTCCAGCACTATGCAAAGTCGAAAAAGACATGGGCCCTCATTCCAAGGTTGGTGCTAGTCATGGCGCTTTTAGCGCCATGACCAGAACCATTACCGGTACCGTGTCCGCCCTCGTTCAATGGGGACTTACCGGTCTAGTCCGACCTTTGCGGGACCGGCAAGTCCCCATTGAAAATGTCAATCCCCATTCTCATTTGAGCCCCCATAGGGCTCAATGGGAATGGGGAGGGTGCTAATAACGGTACCGTAAATTACGGTACCGTTATTAGCTCTGAAGTCCCTTTTGCGGATCCCGTCCATAACGCCTGGTAAAAGCAGGCGTTAAGGACGGGTCCGCAAAGGGACCTCGTAGTAGGGCGCAAAGGGTTTACCGGCACTGATGTCCTTAACGGTGCCCGGTATCCCTTTGCGCCCTACTCGGATTGACCCCCATGGTTCAGAAAGTTATCTCCTTATCGGCCCAGCTGAAGAAAATCTTGATAAAATATGGCAGATTCTCTTTAATTCCGGTTCTGATGTTATACCAGGTAAGGTGATCCCAGTGTTACTGTATTGTTAACCGGCTTCACTTCAACACTACAGCTAAGTCAATGCCTAGTCTGGGATGCTGAGGGAAACCCTTATTGATATATTTTTAGGTCCAGTTCATGTACTCTGGATGACAACCCTTATATAACACTCCACTATTAGAATCCCCCTGACCCCACTGAGCCAAGAAGTAGGTCTGTTTTGCTAATTTAAAAGGTTTATTTGAGAAATATAACAATATATATGTGTCACACTTTTATAACAAATTAATATCTGATAGTACACTTAGACATGTGATGTGGATCCACAATGGTTAATGTTACAGTGGTACACTTGATTACTTAGGAGTAGTATAGAGGATGAGGTAGCTGAAATGCTTTATGGTTTCAAGGAAATGCAAGGTGGAATAATGCTGTACAGAAAATAAACTGATATGGTTTCACAAGAGATAATATGTTCACTTTTCCCCTGGTGGCAATTCACCCCCCCCCTATATGCAATGCAAGGAGATGGAAGTAACACACACAGTCTTCAGGAATACAATCAAATACAATACGGAACTCAGTTCCCCCCCAGCAAGCTTAGAGGAAACAGGTAGAAGTTTGAAACACAGGCCCAAAATGCTTTTAAATGTGATGGAAATGGATGGGAAAATGTGCTAACTGATTTTAATTCCCTCTAGAGATTCAGGGTGAGTGAGAGATGCTTGTTGGTATTAGTTGAGGCTCACTTTAGCAATGCTCTATGAGTTATTACCAGGTTGCAAACGGATTTTAACAAAGGAAAGAATGGAGCTGCTATTTTGACAAGTGGAGAAATTGAGCCAAATCGCAAATCGCGGTAAATTTCGCGAGTGCGTAAATCGTGATTGCGGAAAAAGTATAGGGAGTAGGAAGTCGGTTCTAGGTTTGTTGGAAAGCCTAGAATCACAGCTTGAAAGTTAAACCACGTTCCTAGCCCAAACGGTTCAAGAGATACGGACGATTTAATAAAGGTAGATTTTCGGATTTAAAGTGAACTCAAAATGACAGGTGACAGCTTGCAGCTGCAGAATTGGCAGGTGACAGTTGTGCAGCTTTAAAAATGACAGATGACACGATTTCTAGGAGGCTGTTCTAATTAGGTTAAAATAGTTTGGATTAGATTATTTTAACTAAGAGATAGGTTCTGCACAGTTCTGCTAGGTACTCACAATATAAATTTGAAATAGGCCTCGTCACGGATCTGGTCAACACGTCCAGCGGCGGTTCTCTCTGCTCGGCAGGTCAATCAGGCACCGGTTCCGCTCACAGCGATCCAGATCTCTGGTTCTGCTCACAGCGGTCTGTGTCTGGTCTGCGGTTCCGGCAAAAGTTCTTGGCACAGAATTCAAACAACTCGCCTGGCAGTGGAATAGTTTGCAGATGATTTTAAGGATGCTGAGGCCTGCTGAGAAGAGTTCTCAGTTTGTGGGTTTAGGCCCTTGCTTTAAGTTCTGAAGTAAAGTTCTGGTCTTTGGAGATTGATGGATGTGAAGTCTGGAGTCTCCCGGCAGAGTGTCCCGCAGAAAATGGAATTTTGAATGTCTCTACCTGTCCCAGCAGTCTCTTTTTATGTGTTTTGAAAATGGGTGTGTGCCTGGGCCTAGCTAAGCCTGCCCCTCTCTACTTGTCATTGGCCCAATTCTCCCCTCTCCCATGATTGGGGGAAGGAAATGGATTGTCATCATGATGAGGTCTGTTTATGGGTCAGAGGATCCTCCCCTGGTCAATTTGCCCACAAATCTATATTTGATTCAAATACATATTTCCCAGATACACAATTTGTTGAAATTACATGTACACATTATATATTCCTTATGGTCCATGCTTGTCCGCCTCCGATCTTCCTGGGGGCTTGCATTAAAAAATGACAACATTTTGCGCTTTTTTGACTGGTTTACCAATATCGGACATTTACCAAAAATTACACACATGTGCGCAAGGAGTATGGACATTAATTGATGAAGTGTCAGATTTTTTACATGCAGACATTTGGAGTAAGACCCTATTTTCCACTAGCAACCCCCCAGCATACACCACAGGGTCCTAACACCTCTTAAAACGTGCACAGAAAAATCACAAGAATAATGATATTACTTATATAATTCTGACAAGTCCGCACTATGAGTTATCTATCTTTTTAAAATTATGCTCTGGCCCAGATGGGTGTGGTTTAGGTTCCAAAGCACATGGGGGAAGCTTCTGTCTGCCCCCGCCTCCAGCTTGGGTGGCTCCCAGAGGCACTTCTCCTCCCACTTCTCCCAAGAGGAAGCCACTTTACGGCCCCCCCCAATATAACATTTGCCTGAGTCCATTGTTCAGTTTCCTGCAGTCCCCAGGTAATTCAATCAGAAAGGTGTTAACTCCTTTTGGTGGAGAAGCAGGATGCAGCTAGGCCTGGGAAGAGTGGCTGAGCAGGTTTCTCCTGTCGGGGGTAGTTGTCAGGCAGAATTCAGCTAAATGTCACTTTAGTTCCCAGTTTAAATCAAACTTACAATTTTTACCTATACATTAAATAATTACTTGCTTCAAGTCATTTCAGAATACAGTTTTACATTGTATCCACCTCTTAGCAAGTCTTTCCTTGGTCTGGTTTGGGTTCCTCTGTTCAGTTTTACACAAAAGTCTGGTGGTTTTAAAACGCCGGCTTTCTGATAGTGGTGAGTACCGGTATTGCAGCCATTTTTGGGATTAAGAACATGAATTCCCCACAGTTGTGAGTTGCTTTTTGGCAATCAGCATTGCCATTCCCAATGGTTTCAGGCTACTGTGTGTGTAGCCCAATGGTGGTTTTAGGCAGTGCCCTCCTGTGCTCACAACATAGGCAAAAATGGGTGGCAGCCTATTCTTCATGTTTTCCCTGTGCACTCTCTGGGGAGTTCTGGCCATCATGATGTTTTCCATGCCAGTACTGCACAGTTTTATGGTAGGGCTTGGATGCATGGGTAAAAACATCCCACAAGCATGGCCTGGAAGCCAAACCCCAACTTTGGAACATCTCATGGAAAAAGTGAGAGGGCCTTTTGTGGAAAAAATCTCTGGGTTTACCAATGTGTGTCTCTATGGCAAATATCAGATACAAACTCCCTGGACTCCCATGTAGGTTGGAAACTGATATTATTTTGTCAGCGGATGTGTAGAGCGCAGGATGTCTCCCTCTATTCTGACATAAGAGCACACTTAGAGACACAAACATCGAAAATGCTTTCAAACCTTAAAGTCCAAGTGGAAAAACTACTTTCTGATGCAGACATTGAAAAAAAAACTGTTAGCAGAAAATCCTGTTAAAGCGAAAAAGAAATGGGAGAAAAGGGACTGGATTCACACCATTACAGGCGTTTGCTCGGTGGCCCATCCAAATCAACTACAATTAGCTGAAAGGAAATTGGGTTTTCTGAGCAAACATCTGATAAAATTCCCGGATTGGAAAATTAGAAATAAATTCCTAAGATTAAGGTTAAATGTCATCCAAACAGGTGAAGGGCTCGCACAAAGGGGACAAGGGCCATTGGCCAGAAAACGATGTCAAATCTGCATAATTCCCGAAGGCCAAACCATTAACATCCTGTCAGGGCACAAGGAAGGCTAGATCACTTTTCTTCAGCAGATATATTCCTCAACCTGTACAACATCTGCAGGAATCATTTTGGGAAAGTCTGATTGAAGGCTTCTCGCAACAGAAAACAATAGCAGTAATCCACATGCTAGAAAGATGCGAGATAGCCCTGTAATTTCCAGACAAATAACTGGTACGTTTTGGGTTGGAAAAAGTTGATGTAGTCGCAGTGTGTACTTCATCAAAATTCCTTCCTAGTCTTTTTAGTAATCAGGAGGTTTTGTTTTATTACGTTTTATTTTGGTGTGAGTATTGTGTAAATGAATTAGGTTATGGTTAGTAGGTCGTATTAGTTCAGTGATTTGTTTCTTGTTTGTTTCTTGTTTGGCTTATGTTTGGATTTCTTTTTTTCTTTGTTTTTTTTTATCTTGCTTCTTGTCTTTTGACCGATTGTTGTTGGAAATTTTGTAAATGTTTAATTTAACCAAATTAAAAAGAAAAAATCGGGTCACTATTATTGGAAGACAGGGTGGTAGTCTTAAGGCTGATCAGCATGCTCGAACTTCAAGGATAGTAGGCTGTTTTTTAAATCAATTAGTTTGTAATCAGCACTAGGGGTTAGGCTGACTTTAGCTTTATAAAAATCAACCAGAATAGCCCAAATGTCTTTAAAGTAATTCTCGTTTGCACTATTAAGACTTCATCATTTTCACCTGTTGTATTTTAATTAAAGGTGCAAGTTATTTGTTGGCTATAATAATACCCAAATAAATAAATGAATTAATTTCTTCCAAACGCCTTTTGAAACCAATGGCAGTAATATCAAGTAGGAGGATGGTGTACGCTAACCAGCCTATGTGTATACCTCACATCTTTGTTGGAAAAGTGTAACACTGCGACAGGGCCTTTTGTAAATCTGAAATATGTAAATGAAAAGGGCAGGGTGCCAATGCACAACCCTGCTTAAGGCCCATACATGTTCATACCGTCCTGGACAAAGAACCCTCTAAATCTAATCGTATCCTGACAGGAGAATTATTACGAAACGTCATTTAAATATTGAAAAGCCGCCCAGGGATATACCATGTGGCAAGATTCTTCCACTACAGATTCCATTCGACACAAGCAAATGCAGCTGTCAGATTCATTCAAGGAGAATAGAGAGAGTGGCCTCACATACCCTGGCCTAATGCTGGCACATATAATAGATCAGTCCATTGAAGGACGTCCCCATATTTTGCCTGAAACCAGTTTGGAATTTGCAAAGCCTTCAAGCCTTCTTAGGTCCCTCAAAAAAAAAGTGGCCAAAACCTTGCTGTTGATGTCAAGTAGTGAAACAGGTTTATAATTTAGTCGTAAAGATCTTACTCCCTTTTCTCAAACAAGAATATGGAAATGTCCTTATTGGCAATATACAACGATATATAACGCCATAAACCTATAAACTAGCATCAGCCTTAAAGACTTTCAGTGGAGACCAGCATTTTTTAACACTGTACTCAACATTACTTGTCTGTCTCTAATGTTTGGATTAATTTGATGCCTTTTCAGTCAGTTTTTAAAACTTTACTTTATTATTTTCCTACCTGAGTTCCATCTATGCCATTGATGACTTCGTAAAATGCATATTTAATCTCTCTTTTCCTATTTCTAATTTCTATATGACAGTGTTTTTTTCAATAAATGGTTTGAGCTGACCAACAGTCTGTTTCGATATCGCTTTCTGCCACTCACTTCTTGATTAAAATTGTCAGGGGAACATCTTTCAAGCTTATCTAAATTGTTGCACCTCAACCAAATTAGCATAACACATCTATTCACACAACTTAGAGTCTTACTGTTGCATTTCAGCAGGTTATCTCAGTGATTAACCGCTAGCTTACTCAAGTGACTACTACATGAAGTATCTCTGAAACCAGTATGAAAGTGTTACCAATATTTTAGCATGACCACTACATGGCATTTTCTCGATTTGCAATTGGAACCTCACCTCATAAACTGAGGGGGAAAGAGAAATATAGTCAATCATTCAATGTGACTTCTATAGTGCATTTGGATTTTATAAAATTCCAATTGGTGAAAAATTCAGCCCAGTTTCGGCTTCTTGAATTGTAAAGAACAGAAGGGCTTTTGCTAATGTGTTTGATGCAACTACTTATGCATTATTATACACCCTGTATGTTAACGTGTCTGGTCATGCGCAATTGAAGTAACTGGCACAAGTTATATACTCAGAACTCCCCAAATATAGCCACCAATGTAAAATAGCCACTGACCTAGACATTAGTTGCTCACCAATTTACACTTGAGGGTTACCGTACACATTAATCACTAACACAATTTACTCCTGCAGTACATCATCACGAAAACCTTAAACTTCAAAGAGTGAGTTTGAACTCAAAGGGCATTCTGTCAATGTGGTACCCAACATAACCTTTAATGTTATGTTGACTTGTACTGTGCGCCTCTACAACCCAAGCACCCCAGATGGTCTGCCCATATTTCCTTTGAATGCTCTCTTTAGGCGGACCTAGAACCCATCAATAGTCAGGGGTATTAAAAGCCACACTTCTTGGAATAGTAATATGTCAAATTCAAAAAAGTTGATCAAAAACCTTTGGCCCCAAAAACTGTTTAAACCTCTTGTGATCCCACTCAACAAATGTAAGTCCTCTGCGTTAACAGCATTTCAACGCAGTGTCCCTGCCTGCAAGGTGGATGGTAGCCAAGTCAATTATGCATGCCTCCATTTCTTGAGCTTTCCCAATGAGAATCGGTAAAGACTTGCCTCCATCGCTGCTCCTCCCTTGAGGATATCATCTTTAAAGCATTAGGATTGGACCTTAAGAAAGTATGCCCCTTAAGTAAGATTAACATATTTATTTCACTTGTGAACAGGTCCTCATATATACCAAAACGCATTATGTTAAACCCCCTTTGCCAAGATAGTTTGTGCTCCCCCCTCACCAACATAAAAACAGCTTTGGAATAAAAGTGGACAACCACTTTGTTCAGTTGGAGGCCTGACCCAAATTCCACCTGTTTAATATCCACCGAGGCAATGGCTTTAAAAGAGGAAATCCAAGAGAAGAGCCGTAAAATATTTGCTTTGTTTAGGAGTATACGATCATCCACCTACAATACCGACTCTATTGATAGGCATATATTTGATCCCAACCCCGTCGACAGTGAGTTACCAAAGCTGGGATTCCAAGTACCATGCCCTCTGCTATGGATAATTGTAATCATCCGCTTCACTTCCGCAATATTATGGGCTACTGATCCAACTGCAGAGAGACATTCATCTGACTTTAACATGTACGTGGTGCTTTCATCTTGTTTCTCCTTCCGGAACTCAACTCAGCTTTCATACCGAAGGACAACACTTCCTTCTGTCCTTTGCTGCCTCCTCAAAACTGCTATTGGCCCATTGGAAAGGACTAACAACTCTGGGATAAATACTCAGCTACCATGCTGACTGGTTGGGTCTCGTTCTTTCTGGCCAGGGACTAGAGATATTTTTGAGAACCAGTCCTTTTTTCGCTTTTGGAATATTGTTAATATTTCTAGATTTCTTTGTATTCATTGTTGTTTTTTTTAATTTCTCCACTTTAGCTTATAATATGATATGAAATGATATGGCATTTATAACGCGCCTATACACAAGTGTTTAGTGGCTCATACTTCGATTCATCCAAGTTCCCGACCCTGGAATAGGTGCTGATTCCTGCCATATGCCCCCATTAAGTTTTTGATGATTTGAGTTACATACTACTTCTTCCTGACCTGCCTCTAATACGAAAACAACCTAAAAAAAATAGCTACAACTTTGTGTCATGCTTTCCCAAAAACTTTTGACATCTTATTGCTTTAACTACTTTGGCAATCTCAGCTATTTGCACATAGTGGGCCCTGATCTCACATCAAATGTTGTCATATAATCTGGCAATTGACTGTAAAAACAGGTACAGGGCAACAATAGGGTAAGAACCCAAAGAAGCACCTTCTCTACTAGATGGAAAGACAAATCACCTTCTTCCACACGAGGGGTGACCAAAGTTTCTTTGTATTTAGGGTCGTGGTTATCCTACTTATTAGAAGCATCATTCTAATTAGAACTTCTTTGATTTTGCCTGTAACAGTCAAAAAGAATAATCATAAGCAGTGATGCACTTAAGTTCAGTGAGGTATCCCATAAAGTCAAAATTCCCTTTTCAAGACAGAGGCACAAGTCCAACAAAGACGCATTTTAAAGAACTTTATCCTATATACACTATATATAAAGTACAGTGGTTACAGATGTAATACATGTTGGTAACAACTCTTCAGACTGTAAACAAGCCTGCCATTCACCAGCCTGGGGTCTGGCATGGATTCACATGCTCATGAATATTCCCCGTCATCAGGCTGGGAATCCTCGATAAGAAAGAAAAAAGCAGCATTGCTTTAAAACCTTGAAAATACGCCTTTCGCCTGTTTCCAATCACTGAACACCAGGTCATACTGCACCCATCCAATGATGGTCATCTTCTTGAGTCCCGCCCCCGGTGGCCTTCTTCAGATTTCTGCCGCACGTGTTGGTGCAGGGAGTCCTCGAGTTTTGCTCTCCAAGCATTTTCGATAAAATCTATTTTCTTCAATGGAAAATTCATTTTTTTGGTGTCATTTCAACGACTGCTGATGACTAGTCAGCTCTGTTAGTGGGGCTCCATTGCTGGTTAAGTTTCAATGTCTACACGACGTGTCCATGTTGAAAGGCCTACTGAGGCCTACTTCACGCCTCGCCATGTCGGAGGACGTCAGGAGAAGTCTCTTCAGACTCTGCTCCCGGTCTGGCTTACGGAACATCTATGTGGAGGACAAGCACACAAGATGTCTCTACAGTCTGCATCCCGACCAGGAAGAGGACCGGTGCGACATCTGCTGCAATATTTCACCAAAAACCATGAGGGACCACTACCGATGGTTGGTGGTGGGGTTGAAGCAGGCTATGGCCACTGGTGTGGCCTTCGGGCACACTCAGCAAAGCCCAGAGCGGCCCGCACTCCAGAGCCCTCTCCATCTGGGAACAGATCAAGATCGGCAGGGCTGGTACCCCTGGAGGGCTCCAGCAAAGCCAAGCGCCGGGCAGTTGATCTGGCTAGAGACGCTGCTGATGCAGGTCCTAGTACAGGGCACAGGTGCTCTCCATCGCCTTGCCCATCTACATGAGCTTGCCAGTGGCTGGAACAAAGTCCTTGAAGCATAGTGTTCCATCACGGGAGAAACCAAAGCACTCCCGATAGGAGCCCTTTTCGAAACCCTCAGCGAAGTCCACTCCTACGGCTTTGTTAACTACTACAAGACTGTCTACGGCCACGACTAGGTCAACCAGATCACCGGCGACGGTTACTTCGTCATTGGCTGCAACTGGCTCGCCTTGGTCAAAGGCCACCTTGTCGACAAGCAAGCTGCTGGAAAAACCTGCAGCAAGGGTTTTGCAGCCACCAAGAGCCACAACTACTGCTTCACTGACTGCAACTACCCAGTCAGTAAAGGTACCGGTCTATAGCCTTGAGGGAAGTGGCTAGACCAGCAGACAAATACGATGAGAGCTCAGTTGGTCCTTTGGCCATTAATACTAACTATGACGACAAACGGCATGAGTGCTTGGAGCAAGGTGCCTACAGCTCTATAGCAGTGGGTTTGTGAAGGCATACAAGCCTGTTGAGGCACACCAGCATTTCTCCAGCGGGCACGGGTCCCCTTCGCAAGTTCCAAGTGACATGTCCCAACACATCCTAACAGTGGTCAGTTCTCTGGTCTCAGAGATACAGCAGTGGCTACCACCCATAGTGGGTCCATCAGGGTCCATCAGGGAGCGACACTATGTACAGCCCACAAGGCCTCCACACAGGGATCGCTCAGTTACCCCGAGGTGACCACCGTCACCATCGCCTGTTCCAACATCACCAGGCAACACAGCACACACTGATACAATGACAAACATCGACACTGGCACAACGGACATGAATGACATGGATGACTTTGTCCCAGCCAATGGGGAGCCAGCAGGTGTGGATGATACCCCCACATATTCACCTCCTGATGACGTTGGGTAATTCCATTCCATGATGTGGGGGCATCTGCCCTATTTAATCTGGTACCAGAGGAGAAGAGGAAGAAGGTTTCCTGTACCAGAGAAGTACCTCAACCAGGAAGATGATGTTATCTGTCCCATTGCTGGATGAGATATGGGAGAGGGCCTGGCCTTAATGAAGTCCCCGAGCTCTGCACCAGTGAAGAGGGGCGGGCTCGAGAAAAAAATTGCAGAGTGCCGGACTCAGCCCCCAAATGTCTCCTCTCACAGCCATTGACAGATTCAGTGGTTTTAGCCTCAGCGAGCAAACGGTCATTGAATCCATCCTCCAAATCTATAGTCCCGCCTGACCAGGAGGAAAAGAAGCTGGATGCTTCGGGAAAGTGCATCCTATATTCTGCAGTGGCGACCATCAAGGCAGCGAACGCTCTAGCCATCCTGGCCCTGTTTGACAGGGAATTGTGGCTTAAACTACGCCCACTCCTAGAATTCTTGCCTGACGACAAGAGGACAGATGCTCTGGCCCTATTATTGGAGGGGGGGTAGCCTCTGACCATGCCATCACTGTGGCTATGGATGTCACCGATTATGGCTTCCGCCAAATGGGGAATGGCGTGGCACTCAGGCGTCAAGGTTGGCTAAAGGCTCCCAATTTCAGGCCTAAATTTCAGGCCAAGGTAGTGCATACGCTTTTTGACAGCGATAATCTCTTCCGAAAGGCAGTAGGTGAAACACTGCAGGCCATCAAGGCGGACACAGAGATGGCAAAGTCCCTAGTAACCCTGAAGCAGCGCCACTCTTCTTACTTCCGGTCCTCTAGGATTACGTTTGGAAGATCTTCAAAGGGATGTGCCTCCACTTCCGACCATCAGCCTTCCCACTCCACAGTGCAGGAGTCATACAGAGGTTGGTCCCAGGCTTTCGGTATGGCTCGCAGCACTGTTGTCTCCCACAAGGAAATCCACAAACAAGCAAGCAGGCCTGACTTGGCCCAGGGCCCGGCCCCCACTTCTGCACCCCAGTGGGATGCCATCTGTCAAATTTCATTGAAACTTGGAAAAACATCACCATTGACGAATGGGTGCTGGAAATTCTGCAAAAAGGGCACACACTGGAATCCGAATGTAAATGCCCTGAGATTCCACCGGTAATGAGGAAGGAACAACAGACTGTCCAGCTGCTCCAGAAAGTGCGTTCAATTCTGGAAAAGGGCACAATAGTACCCGTCCCACTGCAACTCCGGGGCTCCGGAGCATAATCCAGATACTTTCTAGTCCGGAAGAAGTCAGGGGTGGGAGGGTTTCGCCCAATCCAGGACTTACGACACCTCAACAAATACCTTAGGTCCCAAAAGTTCAGGATGGTCATGTTGCAGCAAGTGCATGCCCAACTGGAAGAAGGGGACTTCATGATGACTCTCGATCTGGAAGATTCCTACTTTCACGTCCCCATTCATCCGAAACAATGGAAATTAATTAGCTTTGTAGTGCTGGCAAATCACTACCAGTTCAAGGCGTTGCCCTTCGGAATGAAGTCGGCTCCAAGGTGCCCCAAAGTGTTTGGCCCCAGTGTCAGCACATCTACGTGTCAAGGGCATACTTGTCTACTCGTACCTACACTACTGGCTCATCCAGGCATGTTCTCAGAGCCTGGTTGCTTCATCAATTGTCCAATATCTGCATAACACCATCAGAGGACGTTCTGTTTCTGGGGGTACATCTCGAGAAAGTGGTGTCTCTAGATTTAGCCTCGGAAGAGCGGGTGCTGGCCATCCTTGAGAAGGTGCATCGCCTGTCCACCATCAGATCAGAAACCATCTAGTAATCAAATTTCTGCTGGGCATGATGCAGATGAGGCCACTCCATGATTTTCTGGACTGCAGGTGACACCAGGCAATTTGAGGCTCAACCTCGAATTCAGGTAAGCCATCCAATGGTGGAGGGTGCGCTCTCAGTTTACGCGGGATTCCCAATTCCGAACTCCTCTGTTTCAGGCAACAGTAAAAACAGATGCCTCACTGGACGGATGGGGAGCCCATACCGGGCAGTCCCACGACAGAGTCTTTTGGCTGATGGAGGAGAAGGATATAGAAATCAATGTGCTGGAACTACGGGCCGTGATCTGGGCCCTCAAGTTGTTCTTGCCGCTGCTGAAGGGTCGAGTGGTGAGGATTTTGATGGCGAACACCACCACGCTGTTCTACATCAGGAAGCACGGCGGGACCCGATCTCCTGCTCTGTCATTGAAGGTTCAAACTCTATGGCCCTGGGCAATCCTTCAGAACATGACCCTCATACGTTTTCACCTGGCGTGCACAAATAACACCATAGCAGATGCCCTCAGCAGGGAGTTTTGGGCCGATCATGGAAGTTGCAGCAGGACCAAGTAACCCATCTGATCCACCAATGCAGTTGTCTCGAGATCAATCTACTTGCAAACAGCAGTGAATGAGAAATGCAAGCAGTTCACTAACAGGTTCCTTCAACTGGGCACCCTGGGTATGCCTTCTCACTCAGATGGGAGGGTCAATTCCTGTACACTATTCCTCCGATCCTCCTTACACTGCGGGTCATCAACACATTGAAGTGATATCTCAGCAAGATGATACTCATCGCCCCAGTGTGGCCCCGGCAGACCCTGGCAGTTCTCCAGACCCATGCTGGCGAACAACAGTTACAGGTAAGCAACTTGTTCCTTCCTCCTGCACTGCGTGGCTATAACAATTTTAGTACCTTTTGTGGGATATGGTACAGAATTTTCGAGGGGGAGTGTGTATGTCCTTCAAAGGAGAAGAAATGTGTTATTTACTGTAAAGGATAGGGTCATCCATCTCTTCCTTACTTGAATGAGAGCGATTAGGACATGAGAGGTTTCACTGGTCCCCCCTCTTTTTGGTCCTTAAATTGTATGCCTTATTCAAGCCTTCATATTAACACTTATTCAAAACTTCTTTCTCAGCGGCTTCAGAGTTCCCACTAAATTTGTAGTTTTGCAATCAATGCCTATGAAGGCCAGCTGCTTACTATACCAATGCAATTAAAGGCAGGGTAAGACACAGGAGCTTTCACTCACCTCGTCCAGCACTAGTTCCAAGCCACCTGCAGGCTTATGTGAGGAGAAAAACAACCAACAGCCTCCAGCAGTCGAGATGAGTATCGGTAGTCCGTCCGTCTGCTAATATATCATATACACCCCGGCTCCAACTCCCCACCCCACGCCACCATGCACGGAACTGCAGGAACTGCCAGCACTGCTGACGCTTGTGGTCAGAGCCCCTATGAAACATGAGTGGCTGCGTGCACCTCTTGTCTCCTCCTTATCCTTCCGGATCTGGACCTGTGCTGTCACTCCACCAATTTGCTCACACCACTCAATCTGGGATCTGCCAGCAATGCTGCAGCTAAACTTTAATAATGTTATATAGGGCCTCATTACGACCCAGGTGGAAAACCATGCTGGTAAGTTACCGACTCCGCCATGGAGAAAGGGGGAATTACCACCCCATTACAAGGTTGTCGCGGCAGTAATTCCCCCTTCCTCCATGGCCCTTCCCCATTCCCATTTTTGCCCCATACGGCATAATGGGAATGGGGAAGGCGGTAATTATGGTACCACAAATTGCGGTACCGTAATTAGCACCAAGTTCCCTTTGCGGGTGCATTCCTTAACGGCTGGTAAAGCCAGCCGTTAAGGTGAGAACCCGCAAAGTGACCTCGTAATCAGCCGCTAAGGGATTACCGGTACAGGTACCCTTACCGGTACTAGTAATCCCTTAGCGCCAGGGTCGTAATGAGGCCCATAGTGTTATAGTTGTATAGATGCCCATTGGGATGCTGTTCCAGAGTATTGTTTCAGTGTGAAACAGAAGGCCTGCTCCTTGGTGTTCTCTTTAAACATGCGAGCTCACAAAAATGACTTTCTTTCTAGCTTGATAATGTGACACAGGGGATATATCTTTAATATATTTTTGATTCATGACGTTCATTATGAGTATTTGGCATCACCCAGGTCCCCTCCTCTCTGACCACATTTGTTGGGTATTTTGTATAAGAAACATGCCCTTACATTGTTGAAGGATTGAGTGCAACAGTCATCAATTTTCTGTAGGCCACATCATTTGGCCAGCACCTCCTGTTGGTGACTTTACAGATTCCATAGAGGTCCAATCAACAAGTGTCCCTTACACACTTATATTGGTAGTGTTCACCGCATGAGTCTGCCTAGCCTATGAGTGGCAGGTCTTGACAGCTGACAAGCAGGTCTTGACAGCTGACAATGGAGAACTGCTACGTGTCCTTTTGTTGGAGCTTCTTTTTGAAGCGGCAACGGCATGTTAATGCCATGTTTGGGGAATTGAATAAATGACAGCATACAAGCATTGTTTTCAGAAGAGCCAATACATCATTTTAAATGTCTTAATTCATTGTGCACTGTAGGTAGATTCATGCTGGGACTCTCCTTCAAGAAGCGAGTACAACGTTTTTGTTCCACATTTAATAATATGCCTTTGGTTATGCTTTAGTCTGTGTTTCTTCTGCAGGCATACAATGAGTTATTGCAAATGTGTTAGCCACAGTATAGGAGCTATCAATGGCCACCTTGGTTGCTGTTTGCACTTAAGGACCAAAGACTCTGGAGTTCTGAAAAAATCAACTTATTTGAAGAACTATCAAGGGAGCAGTAATGAGTTAAATCAAGGTCAAACCTCGTGGCCTGTGCCTTCCATCTACCTTCCAAATACCTGACAGCTTTTGTGGACATGTACGTCTTCCCAATTCAAAAAACCCCACTAAATACACCATGGAAACACCACAACATCCATTGCTGGTTTGAAGTAAGTTAAGTATGCATTAATTACACAAGTAAATGGGACTCACTCCAAAATGGATGCCAATAGAAAATGTAAAAAACATTTAGTGAATCACTCATAAATCGTTTTGTGAATTCAGAATAACTTACTATTCAGTAAGTTACTTCTTTTCTCCAAGAGGAAGCTTAACTTACTCCATTAAAAATCACATAAGAGCTTATTAAAATGTTACCAGTTCAGAAACACAGAGGAACTTATTCCAAGATATAGCCACAAACCCTATGATAAGGGCATCTTACAAGGCTAAATGATTAAACTTTTAAACGTTACCAAACTCTCAAATTAAAGTCAACAAAAATAGTCTTTGATGAACCAGGATTTGTACACACAGAAAGGCTGAAATGTTAAACAAGTGCAAACATTGAAAGAACTGAACACAAGGGAGGAAGGGGTGATGGTGTCAGTGAATTTAATATTGGATGTTGGACCTCCTTCTCTCTCCAGTAGGTGCATGCACCAACAGCATTGGGGGATCCATGATGAAGTTGTCAGAATTGCTGATAGTGGAGCAAACAGAGGCAGAAAGCTAAGGCCATCAAAACCGAGAATGGCATATCCCAACTCAAAAGGTTGTCGCATGCTTTTCATGGTATTCATGCATTTGTTGAGGGTAGACCAACCGGCAGCAGAAAACTGCACAGGGCAGTGAGATTACAAAAAAAGGGTCTAGATGTGCTCCATTCAGGAAGAGATGTCCACGTCTGCTCCTCAAGAGTCAAACCCACTCGATTTTGTTTGGATAGCCGCATAAAAACATCTGAATACAGTAATCCTGAATGGAAGTCATTTTTACATTATCCTGAATGCATTTTGTTGCTTAGGATTTTTGGTCTGGCATTGCAGACCCCTACATTAAGTCACAGCAAACACAGAAACATGAAGCTATAACATTAGGGAGCTTGATACAGCAAGCCGTTCTGATACATTAGGTTCCGGAGTGTAGATTTGTGTTTAAACAGGTCGGCGCGCCAGTCTCTCCCACCAAAGGTATTACTCTCCACCTGAAAAACATTGCTGATGACTGCACACTGGACACTTCAGTATTCAGGTTAAGCAAATGAAAGCCAGTGCACAGGTGATAAAGCTGTTCCCGTCTCTCAAAGGTGGACTCCTAGGTCTGCAGCACAATCCCTGCTATGGAAAATATAGTGAGGGGGGTCAAAGCCCAGCTGACCACCGACGACTCAAGGCAAGTGAATGTATAACTGGCACAGGAAGCCAGTTGGGAGATAATTCCAGGAGGCAGAGTGCTGAAGATTAGTGTGCACCTTTCAATGTGTTCACCCACCATTTTGTTAAAGTATTTATGTGATGTAACCGTGCAAATACTGCTATAGTTTTGCTATGCCTGGCCCCTTTGGTAAGGGGGCAGAACTCCATAACAGAGGGTTCCACCTGTAACTCTATGCCTTCCAAAGAACACCCTAGGGCTGCACTCAGCATAAGCATCTTTCCTGGTAGAGGCACATGCAGAGCACAGCTCCTGGGACTAATTTGCCATGCCTATGCACATGGGCAAAACATTGTCTCTATTTATACTGGGCACCCCTACATGCAACAGAGTGAACAACCCGTTCAGAATGCACCCCCCTCAATGTTATGCAGTTCTGCAATGCAAATGTACCCCCTGTAGGTCACAAAATGCTGATTTACAAATGACCTGAACATGTGTTAGTTCAGCCCCAGATGGCCAAGGATGAAAGGGGAGCTTTCCTGCGCCCCCACTTCTTGTGAAAAGAAGCAAGGGTCATTTCAGATCAGCATGTCATCTGGTCCCAAAATATGCACACCTCCCTGTCCCTAGTTTCCCATTCCTAAATGAGGGAGGATGTAGTGGGGTGTCTTCAAACAGCACAATCTCCTTTTGACAAGAGAATGTGAGTGAGTCTCTTTTACTGGGCAATAACTTGGTAGGCACTGGGAGTGGCATGGTATGGGCATGGTTCCACAAGTAATTGCTTTAAGATGGCTGAGATGCTAAACCTCATTAACTATAGTATCCTCTGTGGGGTGCAAAATAAGGCCTCCCAAATCCAAGGCAAAAACGATTGTATGTGTTCCTTTCAGTAGCTGCTCTATGCCGCCCCTTCTTTCAAATTTGCCTTGCGTTCAAAGATAGAAATTAAAAACATGATTTTTCAGAGATATAAATTTAGTTTGAATCCAACACTGTTTTGAAATCACTTAAACATTTCACTCAACAAATCTTGTTTCATTAAACATATAGAGGTATATGGAATGCTGCCACTAGGTTATTTTTAAATTACAAAGCATATTAATTATAATATAACTTGGTACATCACAGGAAATTGAAGTAAGCTGTATTGTGCATTTCGTATGAAAAGGCTACAGGCCTAACCTTGGATTGTGTGCACTTGTGACACAATCAACAGAGCCCACAAGCCAGTTCATGCTAAACAGATGGAGCAGACAGCTATTACACAGATAAAATCGCAGATAGAATTATAATTGTTCCTTTATAACATGCTTGATACCAGCCAGTGGTTTTTAAGTGCGGGATTGGGATGCAAACCTGTGTTGGCGCTGCCCCTGGGCTATTCTTCCTCCCCGGAATATGTATATTCAGAATCCCGGTTAAAAAGGTTTGATATAATATGATAGGTTATTTATAACACACTTAATAACCAGGGGTTTCTAAGCGCGGACCCGGAGAGCGAACCCGTGTTGCTCCGTTTTGTCAAAGGTGAGCATGTTGCCTCTGAGCTATTCTCCCGAGACAAACCATGAGTGCAGGCTGAAAGCGGGGTGGATTTTACATGTTATAAAGAGCTTATCTTAAATCATGAAGCAAATGATGGATGATTCAATAACCAGAATGTTTCTACCAGTGGCTAAGAAGGGGTGTCCGGTCAAATGGTTGAAAATAAAAGATTGAATGATCATTTGATCGAAAGTCAAATGGTCGGAAAAAAAATGGTCGCATTTTTTTATTTATTTATTTATATATGTTTTAGTTTTGTTTGGTAAAAAAAAAGAAATGAATATAGAAAAAGGGGGGTTGGAGAGGAAAGCCCCCATAAAAAAAAAAATCGACAATTTTTTCGACCATTTGACTCTCGATCAAATGGCATTCGATCATTTGGTTTTCGACCAAATGACCTACAACCCTAAGAAGGTCCTGTGTAATGTTTGAGAAAAGATCCTTTTCACAACTCCCATTGTTCTTAGCCTTTCGTGCTACTTCGGCCACCTCCCCCCACTAATTCTCCAATGCACACCTTCTCCCCAACACCTCCCACGATTGTCTTCACTCCGTGGTGTAGTTATTTTGGGGCACCCCCTGGATCCACCTCCTCTTCCCCGCTGACCTCCCACTCCCAAGTTTGCCTGCCCCACTCCACGACCCACACTTCCCTCTCCCCACTTCCCGCTCCTCCTCTGTATGTGGTCCATCCCATCCTGCTACGTCCTCTACCTTGTATTGCGCAATCGACATTTCGCATTTGTGACATGCAGCACATCTGGGGCCAGATTACAGAAACTTTTCACCGGTGCAAGTGCAAAGTTGCACGGTATTAGCACCAGGGCAAAGTTTGCCCTATTTTTGAAAACACTGGGTCATATTAGAACACGATTGCACCATGACAAGTGCAGTTTAGCATGGTAGAAGCACCAGGGGAAAAATTGCCATAGTGCAAAAAAGACACATTTGCAATGCATTTTTTCTCCAGGGCAAAGTTTGACCCAGTGTGAATACCATTCCTTATTAGCACTAGGGCAAACTTTGCCCTGTTGCAATAATGCAGTGAAAATGTATCATTTTTGCCCAATGGCAATTTCTGCCCTGGTGCTTATACCATGCCAAACTGCACTTGTCAAGGTGCAATTGTTTTCTAATGTGTTCATTTGTTTTAAAAAAGAGGGCACATTTTGCCCTAGTGCTAATACTGTACAACTTTGCACTTGCACCAGTTCAAAGCTTCTGTAATCTGGCCTCTGATGAGCAATAAAAGGTGCAGTCAGTTAGGATATGCAAAACAATCCTTGGGAAGGTGTCAGGATGTGACGAACTCTAAGATCGTGGGAATAGGGCATTTCAGTTGAAGACTGTAATGCCGTAGAATAAGCGATTGGCAGTTTTTATTTCCTTTTTTTACTCAAAGAAAATGTCATCAGACGTGAACTGTATTCTTTTACTGCTGAATGATTATGTGTCCCTTTGACCATTCCGCTTTTTGATGCATTTATATTATTTTCGGAGTCATATGCCTGTATGGTTTCTCTAAAGCAGAATAGTAAGAAGAGAAAGGGGGGCGAGAATATTGCAAAGACGAGGTAACCGTAAAAAGAAAAGGGGAAAGCACAAAAAAGAGAAGAACACTTTAACGCAATTGCAAGGGGTGTTAAAGGGGTGTTACGCACTTAAGCAAAGGCAACTTTCTGCACTTGAATAAAAGACTTGGGAATTTGCACCGGCTCCCTGAAGGCACCGCATGTTTACTTTCACTGTTGATCGGGTAGTTTCTCTAATGAGGTGATTGTGCCTCACAGCCGAAAATGGGCAAGCAGCTGAAGGGTGGTCATGATGAACCAGCAGGAACGAGGGTGCACAGAATTAGGAATACGTTCTGAATTGCTCTGTAGCAGCTGGGCCAGATTACAGAAACGTTGCACCGGTGTAAGGGGAAAGTTGCACGTTATTAGCACTATATTTTTAAAAACACTAGGACATATTAGAAAACTATTGCACCATGACAACTGCACCTTGGCTTTGTTTAACCACCTGGGAAAAAATTGCCCTAGTGCAAGAAAGATACATTTTGGATGTGTTTTTTCACCAGGGCAAAGTTTGCCCTAGAGCTAATACCATTCCGTATTAGCACTAGGGCAAACTTTGCCCTGTTGCAATAATGCAGTGAAAATCTTATTTGCCCAAGAGCAATTTTTGCCCTGATGCCTACACCCTGCCAAACTGCACTTGTCATGCTGCAATAGTTTTCTAATATGTCCAAGTGTTTTAAAAAATAGGGCAAACTTTGCCCTAGTGCTAGTACTGTGCAACTTTGCAGTTGAACCAGTGCTAAGCTTCTACAATCTGGCCACTGTAGACAAAGCAGGCACCAAAAGGCTCCTGGCAGCTGCTAGGTGGCATCTCATTCAGTAGATCCAAGAATAAGAAGAATCTCGTTAGTGCCCCAGGGGAAGCATAAGATCAGAGCACCCGGTACCCGATCAGAGCCAGTCTAAGTAACAGATATCTTGACAGTGGTAGCATATCATGACATCTCCAACATGCAAGGATCTGAAAAGTATAAGCACATTTTCCCCAAACCGGCAGGCAGATGAGACACAAGGCCTCTTTATGAGTACCCCAATATTTTTAAAACACCCCATTGTTTTTTAAAACGCCACCTAATTATGGGTTTCCATCTCATGGTGTTTTTATGGTGCAGATTACATGGAAAGTACTGCATGGCCTACACATGGGATGGTCAATCCATGTAGCACATGCTATGTTCTACATGGCATAGCCATTACATGCACCACCAATTTAAGGGGGCATTTTAGAAAAGTAAGTTATTTAATAGGAGACATGTTTTTACTGTTACCATCATTCTTACAATGAGTCACTTAAAATGAAGACTTCAGAACTCTGTCCTCAAGAGGGAATTCCCTGAAATATCAAAGGTGTCACCTGGCAACAAGACCAAGGAATCAAGTTACAGAATCTTCAGTTCCTAGATGTTGCTCGGGGGCGAGTGGGTATGTGTATGTGTCCATATGAGCTACTTTATCCCGCTCTCCTGCCACCTGTGAAGTCCCCTCACCCTGCTCTCCCATGACCACAGTTCCCCTCATGCCGCTGTGACTGGCTCAGGACTTCCCAGTATGAGGGTTGGTGGATGCGTGCCGGCATAACACTCTCCTTTGCTTGATGCTTGAGTTTGATGGTGTAGGTGCGTGTTGCCACTTAACCTCCCACCCCCAAAAGAGGTGCATTGTCAAACTCGTTTTTACTAGCGCACCTCATTTGTACCTCTGACACAGGCATCTTCTGTGCTCCCTGCTCTGCCGGCTTGCGGCTCCTCTGACAGGTTCAACCGGCACTTTCATTATGAGCTAAACCCTTCCACACAATCCAGTAGATAGGCCCCTGACCAGGCGCTAAACCATTAATTACTAGATTTGAGTACAAGAACAGCCAGTAACAGCATGCCAGCCCAAGCCTGCCAGACTGACGCACTTTTGCAGGTTATGTCCATCCACAAACCTGGGGATATTAATATATGGGTGATATATTTGTCTGTCTCGTCATCATCCTGCTTTCCAGTTGATGGGACGTCCATAAAAGCATGCATTTATTTAATGTATTTATTTATTTATTGGATGTTTGTAAGGCGCCCATACAACAAATGGTGTTTCAAGGCACCACAAGGCAAAACAAGGGAGAAAGATAACACAACACGGTCTTATTATGCGTTGTGTCAATTGGATGATGCAAATGCAGTAACTAGAAGTGAGAGGGAGAGAGAGGTCCCGGTCAGCGCGTAGTGCTAGGGTGAGAAGGGAGATGCAGGGTAAAGAGTGCGAGAGAAAGGAAGGGTGGAGTCGGGAGAAGGCCACAGGGGCTAGACAAGTGCCGAGGGGAGGGCAGGAGGGCAAGTACAAGGGATTGCATGGGGTGCAGGGAGAGAGGGTCCGCACGCTAAATGCAGGAAGAGGGGTGGACAGTGCGGAGGTAGGGCTGATGCCCTGAAGAACTCAGAGAGAGCCAGGCAGCCAGTCACTGAGGCAGACAGGGGTGTTAGCAGGGGAGGGGAGAGGGAAGGAAGAAGAGAAAAGGAGGGTCTTGAGGAGTTTCCAGAATTTAAGGAGATCCGGCTCAGACCTGAGAAGGGAAGGGAGACCATTCCAGAGGGAGGCTCCTGCAGAGGAAAGCGACTACCCCCACTCTCTGCTTAGAGAAGTGTCTGATCCATGGTCGGACTGGACCATACAATTGTCTCTGGCACCAATGAAAAAAGCGGCCCACAGTTGCAAATTGCTATTCATTCTTTTTGTGACACTGTTTGAATAGTACCCAAATAAGAGTTTTTTGATAACATGTGATGTAAATTGTGCATTTCAAAGGATATTTATTCAGCAACACTGGTCAAAACTATTAGCCACATAGTGAAGTAACTCAACAAATGGCCCACATTGGCCAGAAAAGTGGCCCTCTTTGACCCAAAAAACTTGCCCTCACCTGAATTTTGCTTATTTGGTTCAGCCATGGGCCTATTGCCCATTAGGCCAGTCCATCCCTGGTCTGATATTCAGAGAGTTGGAGATAGATGACCGAAGGGCCCTAGCAGGGAAGTATTTAGGAAGAGGGAGTTGGATATAGCGGGGTCCCGGGCCCTAGAAAGCTTTGTGGATGATGCAGAGGGTCTTGAACCTGATCGTAGCAGAAACTGAAAGCCAGTGGAGAGATTTTAGGGCCAGAGAGATGCGGTCCCTGGGCTTGAGGCCAAGGAAAAATCTTGCATTACTATTTTGGATTATCTGAAGGAGGTGAAGGGAGGATAACAAAGATTGAGGAAGAGGCTGTTGCAATAGTCCAGCCTAGAGAGGACCAGAGCTCTGGAGACATTGAGTTTCTGGGGGAAGGTGAGGAAAGTAAGAATGCCTCTGAGAAGGTGCATCTGATAGCGGGCCTTCTTGGCAAGGTCCACAATGTGAGGAGAGAAGGAGAGAGAGAAGCCCACGATGACAGCAAGTTGTTTTGCCTCACAAGAGGGTGAGGGGAGGGAACCCATAGAGGGTGGCCAGAGGGTAGGAGGAAAGAAGGGATCTGGGGTCCGAATGATAAGGATCTCAGTCTTACTAGTATTAAGTCAGAGATCTTTGGGAGCACACCATGCCTGAATAGCAGTCAGACAGTCAGGGATGAGAGTTGAGGAAGAGGAGTATATAAAGTGAAGCTTGAAGGAGAGCTGTGTGTCATCTGTATAACACTGGAGGTGAGGCGAGTAGGAGATCAGATAGGCAAGGGGTAAGGTAGATGTTAAAGAGCCACAGTGAGAGGATAAAACCTTGAGGGACGAGGCATGTGGGGAGTGTGATAGGGGAGAGAAATGGGCCCAGTTGAACCTGGGAAGTGTAGGGTATTTTGTGTAGATTTAGGGCCTAGCGGTATTTTTTTACCACAAAAAAACAAAAGTACTTTTAGCAATAATCACTCCTTGCATTTAGATTGGGTTGGTATTATAGTGGTATAGTGGCTATGCATTATTTCAGTACACAGATACATTTGGTTGGTATACATTTCGTTGTGGTATAGTGATGAGCATGATTTTCTGTTCTACTGGTGGTCCCCAATATACAAAACCCCCTTTTTCTTGCTTGGTCTGTTTGTGTGATCACTAGAAAGACCTTGGGCCTACATTTTATGGATATCACAATTTTCACATATAGCATTCACCAACCCCTGTGTTATTATCACAAATGTATTTACATTAGTGAAATTATGTTTCCATGGAGTATTCACAATAACATGTAGTATTATCACTAATGTGTTTACATTAGTGAGACTATGTGTCTACGGAGTATTCACAATAACATGTGGTACTATATCTAATTTCTTTACATTAGTGAGACTATGTTTCCGTAGGCCTCTCTCTGCTGATTCATATATGCTCAGCAGACTATTGCATTATATTCCACTCAGAAGCCACACACACATACCCTGAGTGGAATCACGCACACAGCTATTTATAATTGCTCATAACATTACTTCATCTGCATAGGAAGTTTGGCACATATAGTACCTAATAACCTCCACCTTTTATTATGTGATATGGGCTAAATGCACCAGAGAAAGACAGAAGCAAAAAAAAAACCTTTACACAGGCTGTGATTTTTAACAGTTTCATTTAAAAATAATACATTATCAGCTTTGCGAGGCAGTCTTTTCTAGAATAAACAGAAGCGAAACAAGTGCAAAAATACAAGGCATTTCATTTGACCTTTTCAACAATAAAAAGAACAGTCATTTAGATGGCAACATTATAAAGTGGCATTTAAACACAGGAGAATTCCCTATCACTACACGGCATGTCTAATATTAGATCATTTGTCCAGCAGTCACAGCAATCTCACTCCATTTGTATATTTACCAGCTATTTGTAGCTTTTCAGCACGCAAAGTCTCCTGGCTTGTTGTCTTTGAGCATTGACCCAGGGTTTTTTTTTTCTTTCTTTAAATCACCCAGCGAGAACATGCAGTTCTCAAGCCGGTGCCAAGTGACTAGGAAACCCCAGTCTCTGAAGGTCAGTGGTCCAGCTCCTCACAGCAGCAGAACGAAGGCGACCTCACTGCAACTCTGCAAAATGTCTTCTCCCTCTCCTTCTCCCCGAGCTGCTTCAAGAAACATCTGTTACAGCCCCTAAGGTGACGTGTCACCAATCAAAATACACAATAGTCTACCCTCCTTCCTCAACAATGGCTCACTTTTACAGTAAGCAACTGTATCTAACCGATTTCCTACTATTCGAATTTTGCTTCCTGCAAAGACCGTGAACAGAGCAAAGAGAGAGGAGAGAAAAAAAAATCTGAACACACGTTTCAAATGAATCTCAGCCTGCCTCATTTTGCACATGGAGAACACATTACAATGTTAAGGAGTTAAAATCGTATTAGTATTTGTTAATTAAGTTAATTAATTAAGTATCTAATGTTTCTCCTGTAATTGAGCCATTTCAGGTGAGAGAAAAAAAATGGTGTGCTTTTAAACTAAGTATTGAGAAAAATGGTGTGCTTTAACATAAATATCCTGTCTTCATATACCTGTCCATATGTTACCCTGGCAACACATGGCTTGCTGTACTAAATTACAGCAATACTGTGATCCCATGCAGTGGCGCTGCACTCCAAAACACGCTAAATTATACTACAGAAGGTTGGTCGGAGAGGAACGTTTTCAGCCAGTCCAGTGCCACAGCCGTGATGCCAGGGTGTCATTGAGCCGATTTGTCAGTGTGGCATGATTGACCGTGTCAAGGGCAGAGGATGGATCCAGAAGAATAAGAAGAGATGGAGACCTGGAATCCCGGTTTTAGAGCAAGTCTTGACGGGTTTTCAGTGGAGCAGTTTCCGTGCTTCTGGCTGCTCTGAAACCAGACTGGTGTTCATGGAGACAACCAACAGATTTAGTGTGTTGGATTAGTTGGGAGATGGCCAGCTTCTCCAGGAGTTTGCCCAGGAAGGGGGGTAATGGGAATAGGGTGTTAGCTGGCCATTCATGAGAAGTCAGCAGAGGTCTTTTTGAGGAAAGGATGCACAAGGGAGTGCTTGAGGGGTAGCGGGAAGGAGCAAGAGGCTTAGGAGTGATTACAGAAATCTGCCAAGGCTGGCACAAGTACAGCAATGTTGTCCTTGATAGATCTTGAGAAGCAAGGGAACACCTTTTTGGAGGAGACTTTCATAGAGATGACATAACTAGATACTCATCCAGAGCTATGGGTGAGAAAAAGGAGATTAAAATGCAAGGGGGAGAGGGGCCAAGAGAGGACTGAGGGCGGGGGGGCGAGGGTAGTGGAGGAGAGTGAGGACAGGATGCTTTGAGTTTTGGTAAAGATGTGAGAGGTCAGTGAAGTACAGAGGGTCAGTGATGGCAGGGGAGAAGTGGAATCTACAGTAGGATTGAAGATTCAAATGCAATTTCTTTTTAATGATTGAGATAACAACATTTAAAAGAGGCTGAGAACGGGTCAACCTGATTACACCTGGGAGGATTCATAACTCTAACCTTTGAGCCAGTTTCTATGTTCCCAGAAGCCTGCGGCAATCACAGCAATGAGCGGGTTAATGTAATCTTCCAATAGTTTCTTGTTTTGTCATTCAGATGTGCATATTGCTTAGCATATGGTGTGGCACTTAACCAAGTGTTCATTAATGAATCTTTTACGCTATAAAAGAAATGAACATTTCATTTCATTTGAATCCAGATAAATCAACTGTGCTAATCAAATTAACTTAAAATCACATTCAGTAATTATGGCCAGAGTCGAAATGGTATTCATTTCACACAAATATTAAGCAAGAAAAATAAGTTTGATATGTTGCTTTCTGGAAGTTAGCTACATTTAATTAAAGAACATGCCTTTCATAAATCATGTTTTTCTCTTTTTGTGTCCAAAAAACACACAAAATAGAACTTCCAACAAAGGATTTGTTAAGGTTACCATGTTCCTATTTTAGAAAGAAAATGGGGTTTATGCACTACAATGCTATTCCAAGGGGTCAATAGTGATGGGAGTGTGGAGCTATGCATGTGTGCAGGTCAACAGGAAAAGGTGTTATCAGTCTATGCCCAATACATTCCATAGCCTCATTCTAAAGCATTGGGAATGTCAATGGGCAACAACTCAACCAATAGTGTGTCTGTCCAATTGGTTTTCTCAGGGTAATTCAGACACTTTGCCCTATCCACAGGGAGAACATGAGGAGCAACCACATGCATGCAGTTTGCCCTAACGAATTGCACCTGTTACTGTTTGCATGCAGGTCATACTCATCCCATCTTCACTGCGTGCAGCGTCATGGGTTCGCACACAGGAGGGATGTCTAATGGCAGACACCATTGTCACTCCTCTCCCTGTCATTGAGTTTACCCTAGAAACCGGGGTGAAACATGTTGCTTCCAGAATGTTCAGTTAACGTAAACCTTGTGGCCACCATCTCTAAAGGCGGTATTTTGACTCCCTGCACGGGTCAGCCATTGTTCCTCTAAACTTTCCTTTCTAATGTGAACCTCACTGCTATTACTGCGATGGCACACAGTGATGTAATCTTACCTCATGTGCACTGCGAGGATTGGAATCAGTATCATTGAACTGGGACTGCTGTGGATTTGTGGCCAAAACTCTGTTTCATTGTGAGCCAGACTGGTGATCATCTGGAAGCAGGGCCATCTTCCCCATGCAGTGCACTGTGGTCCAGAGCCTATGTTAGCTTTCTGGGAGCTGTCTTCAATTTATACACACCCGCACTGCCACTGAGTCAGTGTACACTAATAAGGTGCTCACCTGCACATCTCTTTAGTGGCCTCCCTGGTTGCTTTAAATAATGCAGTGCGAATCATCTAAAATTATCAAACTAAGTTGCATGCACTAGAACACAAAAGTAGAAGTTGAGCCTCCTAAATGGATTTTCTTTTCTTTCTTTTTTTTAGAGAATGGACAATAAATAAATAAATAAATAATGGTGCAAGAACTATATTGACTCTAACCATCCTGCTATCGCTTCTCATTCATTAATCCCTAACTTTCCTAGTTGTGCTTTGGAACTCTTACATTGGTTAGCTTTGATTCACTGAATACCCAGTAGCTTCCTGCCACTATTATTCTGACCTTCGTTCAAATCCATTTTGCTGGATCTACGAAGGTTATTTTTGTTTTGCCGAATGACAATTTATACCAAATAGTTTTGGGCTGATTTCTCCACTTTATTTTACAACAAACAGCAGGGGGTGCCCCCGATCCACCCTTTTACCCCCACCCTTCCTTTTTATATACCTTACCCAAACCTACTATCTGTAAGTTTGCAGTAAAAATAAAAAACAGCCCAACATTAGGCAAATTCAGTAAAAATGTCATTTGACAAAAGTTTGTAATACCAATTTGCTTTCCATTTTAGTCACATTAATATAGTTAACTGTTCCTCAAATTAGTTGGGTGATTTAGTGAATTTTTAACTTGGACAATTACCTGCTCTCTCTGCCACCAGCAATCATGCCATATTTCTTTAGTGGCTGCAAAGGAAAAATCACCTTGACTGGTTGCAGCCCAGAGGTTTTTTGATATTCCTCTTGACTTTTTCAAAGATATCCCAGCCAAAAGGAAAAGACCTTTTATCATTACACCTCATCTTCAAAAAAGTAGCTTTGGATATGGTCTACTAGAACCAGAAAAGATGGTTGTCACCATTCCAAGTGACCCAACGCATGAAACATTAGGTCTGGATGTTCTGTATTACTTCATTCATTCTACGGATACTAACTATGTGTATGCTACATATTCTGTATGTGCCTCCAGTTCTTACACACCTAATACCTCCCTATCACTAACTCATAATTTGAATTGACATTCCAAATAAAATTAAATCTGGTAACTCTGGTAAATTCAACTCTCTGATCTAAGTCCTCTTCTCAATCCTCCACGTCTGATGTTCAAGATAATGATCTTAAACTGAGTAAGACTCCTATATTCCTTGCTCACCAAATAAATCCACAGACCTGACTTTGGCTAGCCTTGGTCATCAAGGATGAAGATGTTTCTACTATTGCGTCAATTTCATTATTCTGTGTATATGCCAATTTTTCATCAAATCATTATGGACAAGTGCTGTTAATTTCGTAATTGAGACCAATGTTAGGTATAGTTCACCATTCTATGCGCTAACCAGTATGTTCTTGTGTCTTTTTGTGCCATTTGATTTTCTGTTACTGTGTGGTAATCCCTCTTTATTTTGATCTACATTTAGATTGGACCAATTTGCTCATGCTTTGCTAATAACCTCTTCCTTGGATTGTGTGAGAGGGAAATCAATGGGCTGTATCTACTCCCTGGCTCCCCAAATGTATATATTTATGATATACTGGTTTAATTGTTTTATTACTGCACTCTTTGGTCACATCTGGTTTTCATACACATTGTAAATTGTTTTCCCTTTTCGTATTTATCTACCTTGTACAATGTTATTGTCACAGCATTCTATATGATTCTATACAATATACATGTACCCGATTTATCATTACTTATTTAAATCTTGTATGCTTTTATTTTGAGCTCATGCAATATTGTTGAAATAATTATGTTTGTTATCACTCCTTTCTCTTTATTTATTATGTGTATTAAGATTTGAATTTGGAATGTTAAGTATAAATCATCCCATCAAATGAGAGAACATTTTGACCCACTTTTCTACTCTTGATGCAATGAAAATTTTAAAATCAAGACAGTTTTTCTTTTCCTTAGCTCCCCAGAAACAATGTGGGGTCACAGTTCTAACATCAAAAAGGTAGACATTCAACTCACTCAAGAGATGAAAGATTCCGAAGACTGATGGATTCTTGTTGAATCCATTGTCTGCTTGCCAAACTACTATGCATTTATAGTCCTATGTGTCCAGATCCCATATTCTGGCATGATCTCAACGGATTGACAATTTGTTTCAATTTTCATCATTTGTTAATATGTGGTGATTGTAACCAAGTGCATGACTTTGCACTAGATCACAAATCCACTGCTGGATTTGTTAATTCTAAAATTCTTTATAACTTTGTCAGATTTTTTTCGATTGCCTCAATCTAGCAGACAACAGCCAATTTTTCTAGGTCGAGAGAATATACCTCTGCCTTTCGACACTTAACATCCTCTTATATGGATTATATTTTCCCATTTATCTAAAATTGCCTCACTTATTATTTTGGATCACACTGCAGTGATCTGTGCCTTTGAATGGCACAAATCCTCAAATGTAAGCGATGGCAAAAGACAGTGACTAAATTCTGCCTTACTAAGGGATAATGATTCCATTCAAACTTTTGAACAGTTTATTCCTGAATTATTTGCTAATAACATATTTGACCATACCTCTTTTCATAATCTTATCGTAAAGGGTATTGCATTAATGAATCATTGACTGATAAAGCTTGTGGTTGCTTATTACAGGGCACATACAAATATTACAGAGGCGCAAAGGACGGTGATTAAATACTACATTTCTTCCTTAAGCATGAAAAAGAGCACTCTAACATCATTTCTATCCTGGGTCCAGATGGTAATTTACTATCTAAAGATATTGATAATGCCCAACCCTTTTGGATTTCTAACACAAACTATATTCTCGCTTGACAGCATGCTTTATTTTTCTAGATTTGGTGTAGCTACAAAGTTGATTACCCGGCAAATGTTGTCCGGATAATAACTACATATGAGAGTCTTACGATACCATTCAATTGTGTTGGTGTCTTGTATGCTTAGAATATGATTGTTCAGTCTGTTCCGTCACAGGCAATGTTTCACCTAGGAAATGCTTCACATAGTCCCCCTTAGAGTGGGTGAACTATTTGGTTTAGGGAATATCCTGGGTTGGTGCTCACAACCCTTTGTAGAGCTATTGCACTTGTAATTATGCTTGCATGTCCTTACCACATCTTCCAAAGATGTACACATTACTTCTTGCCTACACAAAAGCTGCTGTTCTGTTCATTGTTCCCCATATAATACAGCCAAATTGTTCCCTACTCCAAATCTTTTGAAGTGTTTCTTGGAAATAACAAGTCAGGACATCTGTGATGTGTGATTGAGCAGCCAGGTCTCGAGGAATCATATCTTCAGTTTCAGTGGCTTGCTTTCTTTGGAAGGCAAGTCAAACACTTAGAGCCACAGTGTATATATTATCTCTCATCTTGGTGAAAACAACGCCAGGACTCAATCACCAAGAGAACTCTTTAGATTGTTGCCAGCGCGAGCCGGTTACATCTATCAGCTGGAGTGGGATTCCATGTTTTATATGCCAGTGGGTCCAAGGCACAATTACACCTCCTCCTATGCACATTTAACTTTCGCAAAAGCCACACAAAATCATGCATTGGGTTCCAGGCACTTGGGAAGGGGAAGTTGTCCCCCTGCGACAATTTCCCCTTCCCAAAAGGCACACATAACCTGGAAAAATAGCCCTGTTTGTAAATTGAACCCTACACAGCTATTAAGGCGAACATTCCATCTTCAGTGCTCCCATGACCATTAAGTACCTACCAATTGGTTCCTTATCAATCAATATTTTACTGAGTTTGGTTTCCCCAGATGAACAGAATCACCAATCATCTATCCATCAGCCCCCTTAAATAAAAGAATTGCTAAGAAAAAAGACTGGACAGTAAAAGCCTAGGCTCAAACAGGTTTTCATCCTAAGCGAGTGGTGTATTTCCTGGAACAATGCACCCACAATATCCATTTCAATGAGTCTTCAATTTACCCAGTGAATAATATGAAATAAGAAGAAACAAGACTAATAGACTAACCAAATGAGATGTACAGTGTATATATCCAGAAGGATAGCTGCCTCCCTGAACTCCCCCCAACACTACCTCCCTCCCTAGTGTCAGTAAATAAATCAAAACAATATATAGATGGAATATTGGATTCTCCTCGACAGGTGTCACACCTTTTCAACGCAGAGCTAAACCCCAACCTACCACAATAATTGAACAGAAAATGATTGCCCTAACAATGAGGTCTTCAAATCCAAATAATCAATGGAATATGCAAACATTAACCCAATAGTATTAACACTTTTGTGTTAGCAGTGCTGCAAAACACTCCTGCAGAACCCTGTGAGTCACTTCTCATGCAGTATGAGGTCTGTCCTGTCACTCCCTCCCATCTCATCCCTCATAGCGCTTTCTTTTTTTGTCACTTGCATGCAGTTCTATTGTCTACATTGTGGGTTTGTCCTTGAATGGCTCAACTGGCTTTGGGTACAATAGGTCCATAGATTCTCCTTCCCTGTAGATGGAATGGGAATGCCAACTGAAGGTGAATAACAGTCTACATGGCTGTTCCTATCTGCATGTAATAGTGTTTTCATGAAGCCAACCACTGACCACCCAAAGATGTTGTCATTTGGCTAGTGTGGCCTGCACCAGGTGTGGTAGCCAAGGTTGGCCTGTTTCACAAGGGTCACCTCGGCATCAGCCGCCGCTTGCAGTAATAAGGAGATGAGGCACCGGACTGATGGATAAAAACAAGCTTCTTTTACTAGATAGAAAATAATAGCATACAGAGGAATTATCAGCGCAAGAGCAGGAAAGTATAGAAGGACAAGTGGCGGGCAGTTGGCACTCAGATCTCTGAAGGGAGATCACAAAATGGTATATAGCATACCATTAGCAAATCATGAATATATTATAGCATTTTTATAATGGGTGTTACTTGGCATGACATTGCAGCCATTTGACAATAACTGTCAGAATCTGACTTGTGACCTTATGACATACATGGGCTGGGTACATTTTGTTGTAATATGGATAAGCAGTATTCCCAGAAACACTACTGTTATCTACCATATGTGGTGCTAATGCTACACTTGTAGAGAGCAAGAGCATGTCTGATGTGTCCCTTTTTCCTTGGTACAGTGTCTTTATCTACTCTGCTCCAGACAGAGTGTGGGCATGTCAGAGGAGCTGAGTGGAGAGCCAGGCCTCAGGCAAAGGCAAAATGGAGTATCTGAGGCCTAAATGTATGAGAGAGCATAATGTAGCATAGAATAGCATAGCATACAATAGCATAATATAGCATAGCATATCAATCCTGCCACATCACTGGCCTTTCCCTTGATGTGGCCAATGTGTTTCCTTTACTTTGCACAAGTGAACCTTTGTTACCACATAAGGCAGAAGACTTGCCAATACGATGAAGACCGTCTGTGTTTTCAATGCAATATCTGTCATCGTTGTTCATTGCCCCGTGAAAATTCCTACAAATCACATATAACACGTGCTTCAGAATTTTATGAATCCTATCATTTGTTCTGAAGAACCTATTTTCTGTATTTTCTTTCTTAATGTTGATGGAATGGGCTTCCAATGCTTCAACATGCTTAAACAGTTCTGCCTGCTCATGAGCTTGGTCACACATATTATCTACAATGTTTTCAGCTGCTAGTACCTGTTATCAAGGTCCAATATTTACTTACATAATCTTGCAACACTTCCCTTGATTTCATTTGTTAACACCCTCTGCATTTGTTGACAATCACCTTTGGATGTTGGATCTTCTGCCCCCTCTTGATAATCTGGAGATGCATGGAGGTGATCTATGGCCTGTTCAAATGCGTTTTTGCTTGTCCTTGTACCTGCATCAAACATTTCCTATTTGAAGACCAATGGCCCTACTACTTACCTTGACCCTTCATATTGGCACCATCGGGAGAATGGACAAATACCCTAGATTCATCACAATACACTGAAATAAAACATTATTTACAATTGTTGGTGCATCGAACGCTGAGGACCATCGTGGGTTGTGTGAGGATATTATTGTATGGTGTCTGTCTCTTTCCAGGCAGAGAAGTTGACTTTAGGGTACCCTTGAAGGTCACCAGTGTTTGAATGCTCCTGACGACTGGTGTTAGGCAGATGCAGTGTTTGGGAGGCAATAGGGTGAAACATGAAATGTGTGAGGTACTGCAGAGTTAGCACGAGACATATAGGTTGAATAATATGAGCAGAAGAGTGGAGGAAGATGGAATCATCTAGAACTCCACAATTACATTTAAAAACAAGAGTGGGAAGCTTGTTAAGGTAATGATTGTACAAAGGTGACAAAGGGGTTGTGTGGAGAGAAGCACCAGTGCCACTGCATGGCCATGGGTAATGTATACTTCTTCAATCACAGAGGGAATGTCTTTTGTAGATGCTATATGTGGGTATCCACCACAACATTACCACTCCCAAGAGATTTTGTAATCAATAGGCAGTCTCATTAAGTCGTATAATGTTGTGACTTTACACAAATTCACTTGACTGCCTTTCTGAAAACCCTCATTTGCATTCCACTAGTGTTACCGTACCCTGGGAAAAGTACTAGAAGTAGTTAATTGTGGGGAAAATGGTTCACTGTGAAGTCTCGCAATGGGATAATGGTGATCCTTAAAAATCACTACTTGTTTATGGTCCTGAATAATCCAAGCAATTAGCACTTAGAGTAATTAATGGTATTGATGCATCAGCATTGAAAGGGTTCTTTGCCATTTGAATCAGATTCTCTGTTACACAATGTCCTCATATTGATGCACATATTATTATCAAAATGCCAGAGCCATTGAGGAGGGTGTCTCGTAGAATCACCTTTTGGTATGATGTGCCTGCCTAACATCTGTGCTGCTTCTCCATTACCTGCCAAAGACCAAGCTCTCATCATGTTGCACAGGTTTAGCGCATGCAGGTACACACCGGTGTGAGAACGTCGTTGACAAATCCATTGTAAAAGCCATCCAATGCTGCCCATGAAATGCACACAGTATCAAATAAGAAAGCAGTTGCCACTAACAGTGTCTCCATCTCATCCTCTAGTGCTAAACTGGGAGTATTGCAGTAATCTGTGCTGGCATTGCACTGCTCACATATCCTTTCCAAGAAGTAGCGGTCCAACTGGAGACCACTGAGGTATTCAGGTTGTGCAATGGACACTTGTGGTGCGCACCTGCAGTTGGTGCAGTTCATGCTTGGCAGGGTGAGCTTGCCCGAAATGTGAGGTCATCTTCTGGACCACAGCAAACATTCCTTTCACAAGCTGACAACGGCTTAAAAAGCAAGTGACCTCGATAGGAATGCCATGTAAAAAGCATGGGATGTGCATTGCCTTACCAATTCATAAAGCAGCAAGAGCTGTAGGTCCACTGTCTGCTGATACAAAAGCAAAAAGCAAATTGGGAGGCCTAAATCACTGTGTCCCCACCTCATACACCTTATACTAGACATAAACTCTGCTGTTGCATGTGTACCTGCATGCATATCATTGCTTGCTGTCAAAATGCTTTCAACTACTACCACAACATTACTCCAAGACCCCTCTTGGCTGATAGAGTAATGAAAGGCCACCAGTGTTCCGTGGCAATGTAGTCATATAGTACCACATAGATGGGATTTCCACCAAAGTCTGAACATGTCCAGATTTATTTGCTTTGTGAAGTTTTGCCACCTGTTTCACTTTCATCATGTGACCCATGGTGCTCGGAGTGGTTGTTTTTAAGTGACACTTAATGATATCATGTACTTTAAATTCTGTGACAGGTAGGCAATTTCTAAAAAAATACTTTTTGTGAGCCTTTGACTTTACTGCAGTTCAATACTCGGGTAAGATATGTCTGTTTACTGTCCTCCATACTATCTAGGCTTATTTCTAATGACTATATGCAATGCGTGAGTATATGTGAAGGGCATGACTGTGGAGATGACGGGAGCCTTTACATGGGCCTACAGACACCTATATCCAGGTAAAGTACCAATTCTGCCCTAGGTGTGCGTATGTATGTATGAGTTTGGCATTGCACAACTGTTTTATTCTGTAAAAAACTACTGCAAACTGCTAGGGGATGAACTTCTATGGTGCAATTCTCTTCCTCTTGACTATCACTGCTTTACAGCAAACACACATGACCCTGTCTGGACGGATATATCCAAATTCTTGTCTTGATCCTCATCCATGTCATCTTCATTAGTGTCTGATTTATCAGTGGATGGGGGTGGCAGGGATAGAGACAGGAGATATACAATCTCCTCCTACTGTTTAACTACACAGTGGGCCTCAGTACGAGTGCGGCGGTAAGGGGTTAACGGCACCGGTAAGGATGCTGGTGCCGTTAACCACTTACCGCTGCATTCTGAGGTCCCTTAGCGGGTCCCGCTAAGGCCGGCTGGTTTTACCAGCCACCCTTAGCGGCAGTAGCTAAGGGACCAGGGAGCTAATAACGGGCCCGCTATTTGCGGGCCCGTTATTAGCTCCTTCCCCATTCCCATTGAGCCCTATGGGGGCTTGAATGGGAATGGGGAATGGTTTTCAGAATGGGGATTTACCGGGTCCTCCAAGGTTGGAATGACCCGGTAAGTCCCCATACCGAGAACCCGGTATGCGGTATGGGGGTAGCCATGGTGCTAATAGCATCATGGCTACCTCCATACTCGTAATGATGCCCAGTGTATTGTATTTCCCTGACCTTTGGTAGATAATATTTGCATACGACCCTCCAGCTAATCCAGAATAGGGCAGTAAGACTTATCCTTGCCCTTAACACCAGGAACAGGATCTCTCTTGCCCTAAAAAGTCTTCACTGGTTCCCCGTTACTGCACAGATTAAATCAAATCCCTCTGCATCATCCACAAGGCCGTCTGGGGCCAGGGACCACACTATCTGCAACTCTCTCTTACTAAATACTCTCCTTCTAGACCTCTAGGTTCCTCTGGCACCAACTCTGTGTGTGTAAAGTGTTTCACTACACAAAGGGCTGGAGGACGTTTTCTTTCCTCAGCATGCTCCCTCCTATGGAACAACCTCACCCTTCCTTTGCGCCTTGAGCAGGAATTTTCCCAGATTCCGGAAGTTCCTCAAGACGTTCCTCTTTACCTCCTCCTTCCCTTCTTCCCTCCTCTGCTAATCTCACAGTTGCTATGATTGGGGGCCAGGGCCCTTATGCATCCTTGGGGTCCTTGACCTTCCACACCCAACCATCCAGCTTTTGTCTACCTTTCAGAAATTGCCTCAGCGACCTTTGGCCTCCATACTGGAGGCTCGCACTTTTTCCACCCGAGGTGGCTCCATGCCATTTAGCACTTACCGTACCATGCACTTAATCTGTTGCTCACCCACGAGCAAGGAAACCCCAACATCTACCCCCACTCCCTTCTTCCTTGCTGCACTTGCACGTTCTGAATACTCACAAGGCATAGTAGGTTCGTCCTTTTTTCCCTCCACTGTATTTAATGTGTCAACCCCTTGGTCCCTCCCTGTTGCGCTGTGGGAGCTTTGAAACAGAATTGTCTTACTGTGTAAGCACCTAACAAGCGAACAATACATAAATACATAAATAAATGATGGCCCCGGACAATGAAAGGAACTAAAAGAGCAACCCCATCTGTGGATCTTGGTTGCGGTGAAATATCCATGCATGTAATTGTACTGGTGCATGTACTGCAGAGAGATTTGTGACAGGGCTGTGGAATGTGAGTTGAATGATACATTCACTTGGCCACAAGCAATTCTTGCATACCAAGTGTTCATAGCAAGTGTTACTGAAGAATTGAAAAGACCACAAGCAGCATATACCGCCTGCCTCAGACTCATCTAGTTACTGAGATGATTCCTCAGTGTGTCATTGACTCACTGACTGGTATAGCTCCTTGTAATGCTTTTGAAATGTAACATTTTTGACTAAAACATCAAGTCTGTGTGAAATGCATTCTGGGTGAGCCCAGAGCAGCAATGGCCATCATTTTCTTCCTCGGTGAAATCTGCATTTTAATGCATTTCCATTTAGAAAACATGTTTTTCTCACCTATGCTAGCTTGCAGTGCTTCAATGATTGTTTTGTATAGAGATGCCAGTAGCTGTTTGATAACGTGGCAGTGTGGATGCTGTCTTTCGTGCTCCGGGAAGTTTTTACGTCTTGCGGTTTCGATGTGGCATTTCAGCCGAATGCTTAAAGAGGCGAGCAACAGGTGGACTTGGAAAGTCAGAGTTTTCTAGAAAAATACCATCCTGCATTTGTGGGAGGTTTAAATTGGAGAGCACCAGATTAGGCAGATGGAAGAACCTTCAGGCAAAGGATGGGCTACACCGCTTTCTATTGCCCGTTAAGCACAAATCTCTTTGTTCGCCTGGTATGGGGTTTCCCTGTGCAGTTCTGGCAGAGATGAGGAGGATTCTGGCTGGCGCTTTAACAGTGAAGTATAATTAACTTGTTTTACATTAAGCCTTTTTATGGAATGTATTCCTTTATATATGCTGATTTGATAATAATCGGCCATAACGAGCCATTTTACATTTTAGCTGAAAAACATGTAAACATTTTTCTCTCTTCATTGTGCATTGGGGCTGTGAAAAAAATGACTTTGCCCATTTGAAATGCAAATCACACCTGCATCACTGAATCTCTGCCACTTCCTCCCACACAAATCACAGACTCACAGACACATGATTCATTACACATGATTATTTATGGTCAAATAATCTCAGCACCTCCTGCTCCTGCTCCCAGGTATCACCCAAATGCACATGTGCCATCCACTCAATTCAAGCAATGGTTCTGATTTGTGTCACCAATCTTCATGAAAACTCTGCTACTGCATAATAAATAATGGCTGTGTGTTTGTGAGAAAGAGTGTCTTGCACAGTCTACCCTCAGGGATGTTCTGCTCCTCCTCCCAGGAGTCACCTTATGGCATGTGTCTCATTCACTCACTTCACACAAACATACACTTGCCAGTGTAACCTCACCTATCCAAAACTCAGATACTTCCTCCCAGAATAATCATGCCAGCCGGACTATGACACAGACTGTTCTCATGGATTATCTGCTGCTCCTGTTCCTCTTCCTAGGTGTCTACTGATGGTAGGTTTCTCATTCACTTAAGTTAAGAGATGGACACTGACTGCTGTATCACATACCAAACCCCAATTTGTCTGATTCCTCCCCCTCACACCAACTTCTGGTATTCTATGCTCCTCCTGCTTCTTCTTTACAGCCATCTAAGCACAGAATGGTTTGTTTTTCGTCCTGCCTCCAACAATCACTACTGATTTCTCCACACTTCTAGAGTGTCACACAAAATCAAGACTCATGTGCATATGTTTCACTCTATTGAACTTCTTAAAAAATCCTACCAAAGTTTGACCTGTTCAAAACATTTGCAATTTGGGTGGTTCGAGCTCCTAGAAAATAGGTTTGCACAGGTGAACTCCTCAGTACAATTACCTAGAATCTTCAGTTTTTACTCCCGATTTGCTTTTTCAAATGTATTTTGTTTTCCATTTCTTTTGCTCTGATACATGTGTTCCAACTTTTAGTGTAGTTTTAATAGAGAAAATAAATCTTTTTTCAAATTTAGACTTCCAGGATTTGTTTTGCCCTGAATTTGTTGGTGAAAATTAGAGCAATATAGTCTTGGGCTTTGTTTTTAATTAACATAGAAAATGCATTCTTGCGAACCGTGTTCTCATGCCAGTGAAGTAGTAATACCCTGGCTTGCAACACATTTTTGCTCATGGGTCTGCAAAGAATTAAAGGCAAATGAAGACTGCCTGAATTCAAAGGGAGAGGCACTGAAAAGTTGATCTGCTTTTTCAAGTGTGACACATAAGATTGAACAATTATGAGAAATATTGCACTGACAAAACAAATGAATATGTGCCACCTTTTGGAACGGACGGCTCCTGATAGAAGACATGGCGAGTGCCTCAATGTAAAGTTAAAGGCACCAAAAAAAGCATTGTTGTATATATTCATACTTAACCAGTTATGTGCTTCCTTGAGAGACAGCACAGAGAACGGGAGAGCAGTGCCTGCCACAATGGAACTGCACATTCAAGAAATACCAAGGACCAAATGTGTCACAAATATAATTCAGCTAACAGGTGAGGACTGTATTACCGAAAACAAACTTTGACATGACAAAAGAATTAAGTGGAAGGATGTTGTTCTGTGTGCTGCATGCCACACCAGTGCAGTTTCCCTACTGTACATCAGTGAAAAAGAATCTTTCTAATGTAACATTTAATTTCTCCAACAACTGTCAAATTATTGTACAAAGCATATAGTAATATGATGAGCTTAATATCCTAGAGGGTCAATATGTTGAAAAACAGTGATTTCTTTGTGTTGGTGTTCAATTCAACCTGATATTATGCTGACTTAAAGTTGATCATGGTTTCACCTTAGTCCTACTCCCACCTTGGGAAAATCCTTGTAAGAGGTGGATGTTAGACAAATACTCTAAAATATCGAGAACATAGAATTTGTGGTTTTCTTAGAGATTAAAAACTGGAGTGGCCAGATGGATGGAGCCTGTTCCCTTTTATTGCCAACCTTAAAAGCAAATTCATCCATCATATGGCACATTTTGAGCCTGCTCTTTTATTGTAAGTTAACACGAGCAGACCTTTAAGAAACAACAAGAAACAACTGAGCGTGAAGCCTCAAAGGTGGCACTCATCTAACAAACTTAAATAATAATTAAATGGACATCATCAATACAAACATATTATTTTATTCAATTCAACTAAAATAAAATACACTCACACAAAAATTGAAATACAAAGAGAAAATGCATTCAATAGCAAAAAATACTCTAGTTGTGTCAGCAGCAGAATTGCAATAATGCATTACTGTATTGCAATTGCTCATATGGCCTATAATACCCCTATCATCCAACACCACGCTTCTACTACAGTGAACTCAGTAACATTGAACCAGTCCAATATGTTTCTTTTCATGCTCAAGTTAAAATGGTTCTGTGATCATTCTTCGGGGAAGTAATTGCTGGCACAACATTACAGTCTTCTGGGAAGTCACCAAATGTTGTATTTCCAAACCTATAACCCTGCTGTTTTTTGGGTTCATACCATCATTGCACAATATGTAATGCAACTTCCGGGTTGCACATAATGCTTGGCATGCTTTCTCCTAACAACTATGACAAATAAATCAATGGTTTCCAATTTCAATTCATGCGTAGTATCGTCCATTAACATACACTTCCAATGGTGTTCAGAAACTGCCACGCAAGTACACCCAGTATGCTAAAAATACTGTGTTTGGTGTTTCCAAATCTATGGGCAGACTGTCACATCCACTTGAATTAAATTCCAAAGCATCTCAAAGTGTCTTTCTTTCTCTTGCCATAAACAGGGGTGCCTGCAAGGGGTGGCCAGGGGGGGGCCATGGCCAACCTTATAAAAATGCTGCCCCCCCCATTGGCCACCCCATGAAAAAGCAAAAAAAGACACTTTTTTTTCTTCCCCTCTGAACTGTGCATGGACAGTAATCACATGTCCAGTTCAGTGTGAAAAAAATGTTTTTTTTGTTGCCGCAGCTCACCACCCGCGATGGACTGGAGCGAGCCACGTATGATGGTGGCCCTAACCCCCATTGATCGCACAATAAACACAGCCTGAGTGCGCGCAATTCTGTTTTGGCTTGCGCTTGCAGGCTTTGTTCACTTCCAGGCACTGAAAAGGAGACCTGGGCTGCGGCGCTGAGGGATTGAGTGGTTTTCCCAGGCAAGCACTTCAGAGTTGAGGTATGTGGCACCAGGGGTGGCGCCAGGCATGGGCGTGGGAGGGCTATAGCCCCCCCTTCCGCAGCTGCCTATTCGCCATTCACAGGCCTGCTCGCTTGACCTCGGGCCGGCGCTCTCCACACCGCTTTGTTTTCTCCTCACAAAACTGATTGTGGGGGAGGGTGGAGGCGTTAAAATGTAACCAGCCCATTATTATTAAATAGAACAATTGTGGAGGTGAGACGCCCCTGGAAGAAGAAAGTACCTGCTGGCTGCGAGATGCATTCTGGCCACCTTAGCAGGATAATCTGTGTCTCTTTCAGTGAGGCCATTCTCCTTGTACCCGTCGTGAAGAGTACACCCCGTGTCAAAAACGTGTTTCTGCGGTGCCTGCCAATTGAAAGAGCAGCTCTTTGATTGTATCTGGCCTACATGGCCAGACCATGTTGTCTGTGAATCCTGCCACATTGCCATTTGCCAATAAGCAAAGAGCAGTGCTGCCATCATTGCTGCCTATCCAAAAACAGGGCCCCTCCGGTCACAGCCGTCCCCTGGACTAGAGGCCCATGTTCGGAGACCTTTACTTTCTACCCCCAAATACCTTTGCCCTTCTACCTGCCCATTCAACAGGTGGGAGGCATTTCACTGCACTGCTCTCCACACAAGAGACAGGATTGCTGCCCCACCTTCACCCCACCCTTGACCGAGGCCAGCACTGCACTGCCCTGATCTCCCTACACAATTCTGCTCTCCTCACACACGCAATTTCTTTATACTTACACCTCCTACGCAATCCAGACCGTTCTGTCACCACTCAGAACAAATGAGCTCATAGGCCTGTTGTGCACAGCTAAATTTGGTCCCTCTATATAGGACTTCTAGACACATTTAAATGAAATAACTATCAACTTTCTCACTAACAGATGTGTCTCCCCTCATACTTGTGTGCACTTCAGAATGCTGCATTAAAATAGGAATGAGCACCCCTCTCTAATGCTTCAGAGGATGACAGTGTCCATATTACTTGCCAATATGCTTCAATAGACCAAGTCCTTCCCTTCCTTCACATAGTCCTTACAACTTGCGGCACTTTCACCTCTCGAGTCACCTTATGTAAGCAAATAACTTTCAAATAATACTTTAGTTTAATTCAAATGCAGACTCCAAATAGCACTCCTCCCACCCCCAGAATGCTCTGTATGGCTAGAAAGCTCCTACGCATGTGCACAGGCTGGCAGCATTACTTGGCAGGGTAGCAGGAAGAGGAGAGTGTCAAGAAAGAGTAGGATTTGGAGTAATGCGAATCCCCTGTGGACACTATAGCACCTTCCTCGCCCCAGTTGTAGATATATGAGGCTAAAGCAAGCACCATTAAACACCCACACTGGAAATGCTGCAACACATTTGCTGAAGACCAGATCCTTAATGAGCAATGCTTTCTGAGCTAAAATGAAGTCCAACAAAGTCTACAACATGAAATGTGTAATGCTTAATGAATGTTAAGGGACATATGCTTACATTGTGGCCCTGTAGATTTTGGGCACTGATACACACCTCCTTTCTGCCCATAAAGCTGCAATGCCGCCCTAGTAATGAAATTGCATCACATCAGGTAGTAGACCTTTCTGGTGTCCTTAGTCCAACGCAATCATTTGCTTTGCCCATCTGCTTTTGATAGTAGTTGCATGTTTCCAGCTCCATTTCCCTGGAACAAAAGCAACTAACAGTGTGCCAACAGAGCGAAAAGGAGCCACCCTGTGTAAATAGATGGCCCTCCCTAGGTACAACATATGAGGCAACCCATCAGGGCAGTTTTACAGACTGAAAGTAGGGAGAATATGCTTCAATGATATATGAAAGGGCGGCATTTCCTTACGAACAAACCCAGGGTAGAAGTCATTTCAGATGAGGCTCAGAGGAAAGAAGTGCACCCCAATTTCCCAGTGAGTTGAAGTAATAGAAACTAAATAAATAGTGCCATAAATGACAAAAGCTGCAGGTGCACCTTTTGCAAAAGGGTCTAGTCGGGAGACTCACACTCTAAGTGCATGGCATGTATGTTTTACTGCCACTTTTGGGCAATGGAAAGCCTACTTGAGTGTTTGTATGTGATGGTGGGGTTGGAGTGGGGATGTGTGGGGGAGAATACTACAGTGGGGCTGGCCTGGCAGGGTCTTACTGTGGCATGGAATGTTGTACTCGCATTAAGGTCAAAGGCAACATGAGTGTTCTTACATTGGGAGCGCATGTTTCCTTATTTTGACTTGGGTCTTTATTATTTTACTGGTGTTTAAGGTCAAAGGCAACATACATATTCTTACATCGGGGAATATAACATGATGCGTGCAACATAAATGTTCTTATATGGGGGGATTTGTGTGATGATATGCTATTTATATAGCGCTTTCGCCAAAGCGATGTTCAGAGAACATATTTACATCAAATGTATCACCCAGCCGAAGTTTGCACTCATTTAATGAGCTTTATTTATATTGCATTTATTGACCTCACCCAAACCCATACGTATCACGGCGGTGGTACAACTTGGTGAGCAGGGAAAACAGTACAGTACAGAGTAAGAGAGGTAACAAGTTGCAAAAGCAACATAATAGTACGAGGTCCATAGAGGAGGGTAGAGATCACGGAGGTCACATTGAAGTATGAAAGACAGAGTTGGCCTTGTGTCATGATCTCTGCTTCCAAAAGGTCAGGGTTTTCCCAACTCCCTTGGAAGCAGATCCATAAGCCAGGTTCCGAGTGCCAACCAGTCCCAATTGGGACCTTTTGGACCCAGTCCTGGCGCCAGTGGCACCAGGCTCATAAATATGCCCAGTCCCAGCGCTGGAAGCGCCGGGCTCATAATGCTTGGGTGGACTTACCTGCAGCAGACCATGCTGCTTACTTGCCTGCCAGTTGAGCCTCTGATCCTCTTCTGTTTGGAACTACTTTTCCTGTTGGGTGGGGCAGGAGCCACTCCCTAGGTTCAGAACACTGGAACTCTTCTGGAAAGCAGGAACTCTTTTCTTACCTAGGCGTGGCTGTGGAAGGAGACACCTAAGCACTACAGGAGGCTATTTAAACCACACCCGATGGATGAATCTTGCTTTGCGTTATTCTGCATCCTCTGCAGCAGAACGCTCATCGTGTCTTCTGCATCTGATCCTGGGCCTAAGGAAAAAGGCTTACCATCCTGAATCCAGTCTTCAGCAACACCTATAAAGACAAGAAAGAACAGGTTAGCATTACGGTCTTCAGTGACAGCGCTTCACTTACCTGGTCCATCGGCTGTCACCAACGCCTCGCGCTGCATTCCGGCATCTGAAAGACAAAGGCTTACCTACTCTTCGTGCGCTCCGGAGGTCTTCGCACTGCATTCCGGCATCTGAAAGACAAAAGCTTACCAACTCTTTGCACGCTCCGGAGGCCTTCGGCGCTGCATCCCGCATCTGAAAGACAAAACAAGGTGCGTTTAAAGACATTGGGGAACTTTAATACTCACGTGCCATTACTCCTTTCCACATCTAACCCAGTGGGTATTCCGGCACCCTGCAGCCGCTCCGAACTTGTACCTGCAAAATAAAAAGACAGTTAGAGCGCATCGTGAAGCAGGCAACAAGCGCTTACTTACGTGCTTCCAGGCGCTTCTATTCATCACACGGGCTCCATCTTCAACTCACTTTAGCCCGTCATCCGCCATCGCCGGAACCCTGCAAAACAAGAGACATCATTGCTAAAGACTTTTAAAGACATTAGAATTACTCGAAACTTACCGTTCGTGCAGTAAACGACGGACAGCAGTCCTCTGAAGTCAAGAGGCCTGCTCCCCTTATCCAGTGAAGAAACTGGTTACAGCACCCTGCCCCGAGGCAGATGGAGAGCACGGCGTTCACTTACCTAAGGTGAGAGCGTTAATCTTTGGGGTTCTACAGGAGAAGAGAAAGGGAAGAAGAGAGAGACATTCAATAACCCAGTTCATTAATCCCATATTTTCTATCTGCAGACTTCTTACCCTTCGAGTCAGACATACAGTGCACAGAGGTCCAGCCCAAAGAGCCAGCCGTGTGTTACACATCACCTTTGAAGATACGGTATACGCCCAGTCAAGACCGGCGCCTCTACGGGAATCAGGTGAGCGTTACAGAACGCAAAGCCTACCGCAAAACTCCCGTCCAGGCGCTATGGAAACCTCGGATACCGACCAGCTAGCCCAGTTACTTGGGGAACTAAGGGCAGAAGTGCATGCAGCCCGTCAGGAAACGAACGCTCTAAGAAGGGAACTGATTATTTCCAAGGAGCGAACAGATGATCTCGCTAGACAATTGCTACAGTCACAAGCCGGACAGACCCCGTTACCCGCATCTGGGGGAAATCTTCCTTCTACATCCTCTATGAATCCAGTGCAGATCAACCTACCTGGGAATGTACCTCTGGCTCCGCCCGAACGATTTTCTGGTGACCCAAAGAGGTTTGCAGTATTTATCAATCAGTGCCGGTTGCATTTCTTATGCCGGCCAGCAGCCTTTCCAACTGATCAAGCTAAAGTAGCTTTCGTGCTTTCGTACCTTAGTGGCAATGCGGCAGACTGGTCGATCCCTCTAGTAAATCAAGATGATCCGGTCCTCCATGATTTTCAAGCTTTTCAGCTCATTATGGAAAAACTGTTTGCAAGACATTCACAGGGGCAGGCCTTGGACAATGAGCTTCTTTCGTTGCGACAAGGTAATCAAGACCTTTTGGCTTATATTGCGTCTTTCAACAGACTGATAGTGGAAACTCAATGGCCTGAGGACAAAAGGATTACGCTGTTTTATAGAGGTCTACGTGGAGAGCTCAAAGATGTGTTAGCCCAAGTAGTGAATCCCCCACAAGATTGTTCGGACTATATAGACTTAGTCGTTCAAATAGATCACAGACTGCAGAACAGGAAGGCCGATCGTTCCAAGTTTGATGCTCGAGTATTTTCCAAACCTCCAACTCCTTCCAAAGGAGTAGACTCCGGGGAACCCATGCAAATAGGGGGCCTGAAAGGTCCTCTAACACAAAAGGAGCGGGAAAGGAGAAAACAGTTGCAATTATGCCTCTATTGCAGAAACTCAGGGCACTTTCTTCGAGACTGTCCGGTGAAACCTGCCAAGAAGGCAGTAGGAGCTGCAGTTACCAAAGTTACAAACTCTGAGCAGGGAAACGACCTCGACCGACAAGAATAGAGGTCCTCTTGCCGAGCGTGAAAACCAGTTCTGTGACCTCGCATTTCGTGATACCTATGGTCCTCATTAGCCCTGATAATCCGGATCGATTACATGCAATTGAAGCTTACGTCGACAGCGGTGCCATCGGCAATTATGTGGATCATGAAATGGTTTTGAGGATGAATCTAACTCTTTGTCCCAAGGCTGTAAAGGACGTCATTACTACGGTGGATGGAACGGAGATAGCCTCCGGACCAGTAACGCATACCACTCAAGAAGTGACGCTAGTAAGTCAAGATGGACACCATGAGAAGATCGTGTTCGATGTGATCAAGGCTCCTCAGTTTCAGATTATTCTAGGAATACCTTGGTTAGAGAAACACAATCCTCTGATCGATTGGCGAGCAAGAACGGTCCAGTTTCCAGAATGTGTCTCTACTTGTCACCCTCCACCTGGTGTTGCACTGGCAGCAATTTCTTCAGAGACTCCCCAGTTACCTCCCGAATACCTAGAATACCAAGATGTTTTCCGGAAGGATCAGGCTAACTCTCTACCTCCTCATAGGTCTTATGACTGCCAGATAGACCTGATACCTGGATCTACTCCTCCTTGTAGTAGAATTTATGCCCTCACCGAGCCTGAGAACCTTCACCTTCGACAATACCTGGATCAATACCTGGCAAATGGGTTTATTCGTCCTTCCAAGTCCCCTGCTTCTTCAGCTTTGTTCTTCGTTCCAAAAAAGGAAGGAGACCTTAGAACTTGTATAGATTATCGCTCCCTGAACCAGATCACCGTCAAGAATAGATATCCGTTACCTTTGATCCCTGAACTCCTGGACCAAGTCAGAAAAGCATGCATATATACAAAGCTGGATCTTAGAGGAGCCTACCACTTGGTACGAGTAAAAGAGGGCGATGAATGGAAGACGGCCTTCCGCACCAAATATGGGCTATTTGAATATCAGGTCATGCCCTTCGGACTTTGCAATGCCCCGGCCGCCTTTCAATATTTTATGAACGATGTCCTCAGAGAGCTCATAGATGTGTGTGTTGTTGTTTACATTGACGACATCCTCGTTTATTCTTCATCGGAATCTGAACATCGGAAACACGTGAAAATGGTCCTCGAAAGATTGCGTCAACACAAACTTTTCGCTAAGTTGGAAAAATGTGTTTTCAACGTGACTGAAGTTGAATTCTTGGGATTCATATTATCACCTAGCGGAGTGCGTATGGATTCAAAGAAGGTCGATGCAGTTCTCAAATGGCCATCACCATCCTCCGTAAAAGGTATGCAAAGCATGTTAGGCTTCGCTAACTTTTACCGCAGGTTTATCCCCGAATTTTCTCGAATAGTCCAGCCCATCACTGCCTTGTTAAAGAAAAACAAACGTTTTGAATGGTCTACCAAGGCGGAACAAGCTTTCCAGGATTTGAAGACTAAATTTATCTCTGCACCAATCTTAAAACACCCTTGCCCCGAACTCCCCTACATCGTGGAAACTGATGCTTCAAGCCTTGCCATGGGGGCAGTTCTATCACAAAAGGACCCGGTAACCAATCAGTTGCATCCCGTGGCATTTTGGTCCCGCAAATTCTCACCTCCTGAAATCAATTACACGATTACTGACAAGGAACTTCTGGCTATCAAGTCTGCCTTTAAGGCTTGGCGGCATTATCTGCTGGGGGTCCGACACACCGTTACTGTGATTACGGATCACCGAAACCTGCAATATTTGAAAACCGCAAAAGCCCAATCCTCTAGACAACTCCGTTGGGCATTATTCTTTGCCGAGTTTGACTTCATAATTACCTATCGACCTGGTACAAAAAACGGTAAAGCTGATGCCCTTTCTCGGATGGGAGTGGAAGAACACTTGATCAAGCCTAAACCTGTACCAATCATTCCCGGACAAAGAATTCTGGGTGTAATCGCCACACAATCCATAGAGGAAGTTAAGGATAAAGCCAGGCAACTTGTAACTCCAGCAGACATACAGAATTGGCATCTGCAGGGAAAGGACTTTGCAGTAAAGGACAACTTATTGTATTTCCAAGAACGATTATACCTGCCCAGCACAGATTTACAGAAAAAAGTAATCTCTTGTTATCACGATTCTTTAATGGAAGGACATCCCGGTATGGCCAAGACCTCAGAAAAGATCAAGCGCTACTTCTGGTGGCCATCTTGGAAAAACGATATCAGAGACTTTATAATGTCCTGTGGAGTATGCGCCCAAAACAAGAGTCAAAAGGAAAGACCAGCAGGCCTCTTACGCCCTATTGACATCCCACCTCGCCCTTGGCATACGCTTTCTATGGACTTCATCACCGATCTACCTCCATGCTCCGGATACAATACGATTCTAGTAATCGTGGACTTATTCTCCAAGATGGCGCATTTCATTCCGCTCAAAGGCTTGCCAACAGCAGCAACTCTGGCCCGAGAATTTCTCGAAAACATCGTCTGACTGCACGGTTTTCCTTCGGTTCTAATTTCGGATCGAGGTAGTCAATTTATTTCTCATTTTTGGCGAAGTTGCTGTCGGTCGGCTCAAATTGATGTGAGACTATCGACCAGTCACCACCCTCAGACCGACGGACAAACCGAGAGGACCAATCAAACTCTGGAACAGTATTTACGCTGCATGCTGCAACAAGCTGAAAAAACTTGGAAAGACATCCTTTGGATAGCCGAATATGCCTACAATAACTCTGTCCATTCGGGAACTGGGAAAACCCCGTTTTTTCTTTTATACGGCAGTCACCCTCGAACCTCAGATTTGGATCCCCTCCAAGATCTTGAAACACCAGCAGTAGACTACCTGCATTCTACAATCACCCAAGCCTTTAAGGAAGCTGTTTCTCACCTTCAAAGGGCTAAAGAACAATACAAGAAAGGAGCAGATCAACATCGGAAGGAAGCCCCTCAATATCAAGTAGGGGATCAAGTCTGGTTATCCACCAAATATCTACCTCTAAAAGGGCCACGCACATTCAACCCAAGATACCTTGGTCCTTATTCCATCACTACCATAGTAAACCCAGTAGCGGTCAAGTTGGACTTGCCCCCGCACATGAAGATACATCCAGTCTTCCACGTCTCTCTATTAAAACCCGTGCAACCTCAAACCCGACTAACTAAATCTCCAAAACCCATCCTAGTTGATGGAGAACTCGAGTTTGAAGTCAAAAGCATTCTGGACTCCAAGATCTCCAAATCTAAACTATTTTACCTAATTGACTGGAAAGGCTACGGCCCCCAAGAGAGATCCTGGGAACCTGCTGAATATGTCCACGCTCCTCGCCTAATCAAAAGATTTCACCGAACATTTCCTGACAAGCCAAAACCCCCGGAGAAGCCCGGTTTGGGAGGGGCCTTGAGGGGGGTACTGTCATGATCTCTGCTTCCAAAAGGACAGGGTTTTCCCAACTCCCTTGGAAGCAGATCCATAACCCAGGTTCCGAGTGCCAACCAGTCCCAATTGGGACCTTTTGGACCCAGTCCTGGCGCCAGTGGCACCAGGCTCATAAATATGCCCAGTCCCAGCGCTGGAAGCGCCGGGCTCATAATGCTTGGGTGGACTTACCTGCAGCAGACCATGCTGCTTACTTGCCTGCCAGTTGAGCCTCTGATCCTCTTCTGTTTGGAACTACTTTTCCTGTTGGGTGGGGCAGGAGCCACTCCCTAGGTTCAGAACACTGGAACTCTTCTGGAAAGCAGGAACTCTTTTCTTACCTAGGCGTGGCTGTGGAAGGAGACACCTAAGCACTACAGGAGGCTATTTAAACCACACCCGATGGATGAATCTTGCTTTGCGTTATTCTGCATCCTCTGCAGCAGAACGCTTATTGTGTCTTCTGCATCTGATCCTGGGCCTAAGGAAAAAGGCTTACCATCCTGAATCCAGTCTTCAGCAACACCTATAAAGACAAGAAAGAACAGGTTAGCATTACGGTCTTCAGTGACAGCGCTTCACTTACCTGGTCCATCGGCTGTCACCAACGCCTCGCGCTGCATTCCGGCATCTGAAAGACAAAGGCTTACCTACTCTTCGTGCGCTCCGGAGGTCTTCGCACTGCATTCCGGCATCTGAAAGACAAAAGCTTACCAACTCTTCGCACGCTCCGGAGGCCTTCGGCGCTGCATCCCGCATCTGAAAGACAAAACAAGGTGCGTTTAAAGACATTGGGGAACTTTAATACTCACGTGCCATTACTCCTTTCCACATCTAACCCAGTGGGCCTAAGGAAAAAGGAAAAATTGCAATTGGATGTTCAAAAATATGAACTTCCAATGACAATTGGTGCTGTGTAGTCAATGGGAGTATTTGACTGTTGGGCAAGCCACTGGAAGGGTTTAACCAATTAGAGTGTACAGCCCCTTGATGAGAGAGTGTGGGAATATGTTTTATTATAAATAGTAGCAAAGAGGAATATGAGGGGATTATGGGTGGATGAATCGCAGAGAGACCAATTTAAATGGTTCAGAAAGGGAAATTCTTGTTCCCTAGGCAGTCCTAACTTCATAGAAGAGACCAGGACGGTCCTGCTGACTGAGACTCTTCTTGAAACACATGAGTGTTTCTCCTGGCTCCACGCCTTGAAAGAAAAATTTCAAATGTGATTTTGAAAACTCCCCAAATGTAACTCGATAAGTCCCTGGAAATTGGAGTTGTGCTTGTTAATATGGGCCACTCTTTTGAAATATAAACCTTAGCATAATAGTGGTAAATTGCACTGTGCCTTTCACTATATCAACGCCCAGTGATTCTGGATTGTATATAGGAAACATAGCATTCCTGCACAAAGAGCAAGGGGTTGACAAATGATTATTCATAGAAAGAGAATAGAATATTGTAGTTTGCTAGTGTGAATTGCTTCCTATTTCATTGTATTTACGGCAGAGGGAGATTACATTTAAATAAATACAAAATGCTTTCTCTGTGCTTTGTTCTGTGTAACACAGGGAACAGTTCCCAGCACTGACAGAGCAGCATTTAATAAGTGATATTTAGTACCCTAAGCGATACCACAGATATATTTGGCATTGGACCATGGTTCGATGGCCCCGTACCATGCCATAATGAAGATGAGTTTGATAACGTGTGTTTTGTGAAGGCCACAGCTACCTAAGCTAAATTCGAAAATTAGAGCATGTTTAATTGTATCAATTCTATTCACCTAAACAATGATGCAAATATTAATTTCATTCAACTTCTTCACCTCATTCTTGAATACATAGTACAGAAATAAAGTATACTCAATCTGTGAATTGACAGGGAAGGTGGACTGATATCTGTTTAATAAAATTCTAAAACCATTCTCTCAGGTTGGGTGGATGAACCAAAATGTGGTATGTTATTGTAGGCATATTTTAAAATACATATGTGTTAGCAAACCTCAGCACTATATTCACATGGGAAAGAGAGAGGCATACAACATTTCTCTGATAAAAGCACTTTTGGTAATATAGGGAAAGTAAATGACTTATTATTGGCAAGTGTAATTGTAGTGCAGTTTAAAGAGGCTAGCATATTAGAGAAATGAAAATGTTTTGAAGAATCATGTTACTGTTATAACCCATCTGCCGCCTTGATTGCTATGTGGTACATTTAAACTCAATGGCTGGTAAGTGGTAGAATGACAAGTAGATGTTTTTTGTTATTCAGACATCAATATGATATGATATGGCATTTATAACGCGTCTATACACAAGTGTTTCGAAGCGCGAGATGTGTATAGACATGATCATCCCGGGAGGATAGCTCAGCAGCAACATGCTCGCCTTGGAAGCAAGACGACATGAAGCAACACAGGTTTGATCCCCGGGTCCGTGCTTAGAAACCTCTGGGTATTTAAGCGTGTTATAAATACGCAACTAAGACAAACAACTACGCAACTAAAACAAACAATTCATGTAACAGTGCCTCGATGCCCGCGGGCTGTGTGAGCGCTTTAAAAATGCAAATAAATAAATAAAATAAATAAATGATGAAAATTAATGCTTGCTTGAGAAATAGTGAGATAAATGCAGGTATGTCAATTTCGTTTTTCTAGAGACGTTGTCGGTGATTTGGTAACATTGTAGTATGCTCTCCTGCATAACGCTAAGGAACACATCTGCTTGATTTCATCTTTAAATCTGTCCTGTTTTGATAAAAACCACCTATTTCATGCCCAGAATTGTCGGGTGGGACTGTGAAATTAGGGGGCATCATATTGATGTTGCCCGGCCTAATAAGTACCCGTACATTAAACAAACGATGTCCTACCAGGGTCTCATTTCTGCAGTAGTAGTTGAACTGAGATGCAGGAAATTCCATTGCAATATTGTCGGTTTCATAGGCATGTTTGTCTGAAATGGCTAAGCTAGGTACACGGAACGTAAATCTTATGTATTGTGTATATAACAAACCAAAAAAACACTCCTTTTGTCAAGTTATGTCATGTAATACTATGTCATTTATTATTTGTACAGCACACATTTGCCTTATATAAGGTTTGGCTCCCTAAAAGGTGCTTTTCCACACATCTCAGGGTTGCCATTCAGACCACAATATCGGCAATGGTTGGTTGCAGCAGTGCATGTTGTTAGTTGTTATTAGATGGACTGCATAGTCGGTCAGAGTTACTCACATTGTGGGTATTTGTCAGGACATTGTTTTAGTGTGCCGGCTGATCACTGGGTTAGTAGATTGCTTTGTGATGCCATCTGGTATAGGGTGCAGTTAATTTTGAGCATGTTGTACATATGCGTGGCTAGGATGCTTATGTGCCTGAGTAACCAGATAAAACAAGAGGGTGTATCTGAGTCCAACTCCCTTGAGACAGACCCAGAGAATCTGTGATGACTTAAAAAAGAAAGGAAGGCGACAGATATGTTTTGTTGTATCTGGTTTCCACTGGAAAACATTTCAAATCAAGTGCTTTCAAGTGATGTACCCTCCAATTCGAATTTTATTTATTTATTTATTTATTTTCCAGTTTATATAGCGAACCCAACCCAGAGGCATCTGGGTGCTGGTCTTACAGCAATGGTTATGCATGAGTACACGTTGCAACATTACATAGTCAAGGATACAGTTGCAGAGGTACAGTTACAGAGTAGCAAGTTACACAGTTATGCAAGTGTCAGTCATCTGGGAACAGTGCAAGATGATGCACTTGTATTAACATAGTGAGGTCAGCTAGGAAGAGAATAATGTGCGTTGTGCAAAAGTTAAGGTTGGCTTGAGCGTTTTACTTGTGTTGCTAGCTAGTGGGTTGTTCAGGGAGGCTTTGTTTTGTGTATCCAGTGAGAAGAGCCATGTTTTCTGCTGTTTTCGGAAAGACCAGAACGAGTCTTCAGACTTGAGTTTGGCAGGCATGGTATTCCCATGTCTGGCGGCTATAGATGGGAAACTACTGCCACCTGCTTTCTGTAGTTTGAATATGGGTGTGGAGATCTGGTTCAGGTCAGCAGATCATGTAGGTTGGGATCTAGCGACTTTGTTAGGCAAGTATATAGGGGCTGTGTTATGGAGGCATTTATGAGTCAATGTGAGGGTTTAAAAGAGGATGAACTCTTGCACAGGGAGCCAGTGTACGTTCATTCTTGTCGAAGAGATGTGTGAATTTCTTGGAATGTTTGGGGCAGCTCTAAGGGTATTGTTTTGTATCACTTGTAACCTTTTAATGTTTTGGGTCTTAGTTCCAGCGTACAGTACATTACAGTAATCCAATCTCGACAGGATGAGTGCTCTAGCTAGAGTGATGCAGCTATCATGTGAGAGGAATGGTCTGTAAGCATTGATCAGCTTGCAAGTGTAGACGGTAGCTGACGGATTGGCATTAGCTTGTTTGGTAAGGGTCAAGGCAGATTCTAGGTGGACACCTAATGTTTTTACAGCCTTAGACACCTAAATAGCGTAGCCATTTATATTGAAGGCTTTAAAGGAGTCATCGAGTTTGTTGAGATGTAGTTGCGACCCAAGGAGGAGGAGTTCCGTCTTCTTGTCATTCAAGCACAGGCCATTGTGGACCATGCAAGCTTAGATTGTGTGATAAATAGCGTTGAAGGACGCCGAGTCAGTGTCATGTGAGCCAGTGATGGGGATGAGGATTTGAGTGTCATCCGCCTAATTAGTGTATGTGACACCCAAATTATCCAGACAGTCAAATAGTGGTTTCAGGAAAATATTGCATAGAGTCGATCTGTTCAAGAGGAAGGATTGTATCCATTGGATAGCTTTCGGTGAGAAGTTGGCCGCTGAGGAGAGATGTTTACAAAGTGTGTTATGGTTGACCAGGTTGAACGCCGCTGAAAGATCAAGTAGGAGGTGCACGGCCAGTTTACCTTTATCCTTGAGCTCGTCCATTTGAATTTTCAAATCCAGGAGTGCAGTTTCTGTGCCATGTCGAGGGCAGAATCCTGACTGACGTAGGCCAAGAAGGTTATTGACTTCTAGATGGTTTTGGATCTGGAGATACGCAACTCTGTCTAGGATTTTGAGTAAAAAGGGTACTGTTGTGATTGGTCTATAGTTAGTAGGGATGTTAGGGTCAAGTGATGTTTTCTTTAGTAGAGGTAGCACCCACAGATTTTTAAGGTTGGATGGGACAGTACTGCTTTTGAAGGAGGCGGTAATGAGTCTAGTGATGAAGGGGGTTAGGTTGGGCGCACATTCCTTGATAACCGCCGCAGGGCAAGCATCACCTTGACACCTTGATAGTTTGAGGCTAGCTATTAATTTTAGGACTTCAGAGTTAAAGACTGGGATAAATTCAATGGGTGGGAGACTGTGGCAGAGGTAGCTCTTGTTTAATGGTAGTTTTTTTAAATATTGATATTAGATTTAAGGAGAGCAAATTTGTCAGACAATGTATTTTGAATGTCAGTGCACCAGATTTCTTGTGGATGTACTGGAGATTTTCATTCTTTCAGGATGGTGAAAAGTACCTTCGTGCATGATTTGGCGTTAGTTATTTTATCGTTGTAAGTGGAACTTTTTGTTTGGATAACTGCTTGTTTGAAGTTTTTGGCTGAATTTTGCTTTGTTTAGGTAATTTGGTACTTTGTATGAGTTATAAGTTTGAGTTTGTATGAGTTTAGTGTTGGCGTGAACCAAGAGTTGAGTTGGGCTGCTGGTTTGACTTTACGCATGGATAGTGGCGCAACTTTGTCGATGGCTGCCAGTACAGTTTGGTTATAGAGGTCAACCAAAGTAGATGGGCCGTTGTTGACTCGGTTTTGATGTGTTGTAATTAAGCAATATGACCCAAGTGGCGGGGGCATTACCGACTCAGGTAATGCCCCGGGGTCCATAGATATAGGCCCCGAGCGAAGCGAGGGCCTTACCAAAGGCCCCGGGGCATTACCTGAGTCGGTAATGCCCCCGCCGCGAGGGTCATATCGCTGTTAGTACCCCGGCCCACATTATACGCGTGACTGGGGCACTAAAAGCATTTTTTTCTGTCCCAAAACGCTGCGGAAAAAAAATAAACGACCAAGAAAATGCCCGCCGCCATGGAAAGGGGAAACAGAGTCAGTGTTCCCAGCGTGTCCGCTCCCAAAAAAGGATCAAAAAGAAGGTAAGTGGGGTTGGGAGGGTGGGAGTGGGACAGGGGAAGAGGGGAAAAAAAATGTACATGCGTCCCCGCCGGGGGACAAGGAAAGCCCCCAGCCGTGTGGAGGCGCAGAGCGGGGATGGCCCCACTCCGAGTCTCCACATGGCTGGAGGCTTCCCTCATCCCCCGCCGGGGAAGCAGGAACAAGAAGGTAAATTGGGGGAGGCGAGTGGGAGGGAGGGAAGGGAATTAAAAAATAAAATAAAAAAAACTTACCCGAGTCCCTGGCGAGGGGCGAAGGCAGCCTCTCAGCCGCAGGGAGGCTCGAAGCGGGGATGGCCCCAGTGGTGCTGCACTCCAATATACAATAAATCATACTACACTGCCATGCCCCCTGCCAGGGACAAAGGCTGTGGAATCCCGATGGAGGGATTCCCGGCCTGGTAATGACTCGGCAAGGGCCAATCAGAATGGCTCTTTCATTCTATTTGCGCCTTCGCTAGGTACTAATTGGGAGTGGTAAAGGTAGCATATTATTAGCAGCAGTGTTCCGTTGATTTCTAGATAGGGCAGCTGGGGCCACTAATGGGACCTTGTTGGTCCCTAGATTCTTGGTGATGTTGAAGGTGATGAGTTGGTGGTCTGACCAAGGGCAACAGATGTTGGATTTTATGTCGATATGGTAGTTAAGGTCAGCTAACCAGTCGAGGGTGCAGCCTTTAGAATGTGTAGGGTTTTTTATCCGATATGTAATGCCTAGTGCCGAGAGGGAGTTAGCACGCGCTAAGGCATTGTTGTCATTAGGATCATTGAGGCCTAAATTTAATTACTGCAGATGGAGGGTTTTGGGAGCTAGGTTTAGTAATAGTGGCGAGGAATTGGGCTACATCTTCCTCAAAGTATAGTGTGGCGGCCTATAGATCAAGTGAATATTTAGTGTGGCTGTGTGTGATAAGGTAATTTTGGCTGAAAGTATTTGGCCAGAGTGGAACTCCGTGCTAGGTATCTCTCTGATGTTGAGGGTATTTTTTTGTGATAATAGCTAACCCTGCTCCTTTGGCGGTGGGTCTTTCTGATCTATATATCATGTAGTTTTCTGGGACTGCTAACGATAAATTTCGGCAATTGCTATAAATTCCAATTTCACGGTTGTGACGCAGTCTGCGATGTATAAGGCATGTGCGGGGGGCGACCTGGCATTAATGAGTGCTCCTTGTATTACCTGATTTGCTTTGCTAAGGTTATTTTGCTCTTGGGCTTTGGTGGTTGGGCTGGAGAGCCGAGTACCGGTGTCAGATGGGTTAGGACTTGAGGAGGGGCAATGCACAAGAGGGTTGGAGGGGATTTTGTCCTTAGACTTGGTGATGTTAGATTTGGTGGTCTTAGGTGGGGTTCTACTGGTTCTATACCTAAGGTGGTAGTTTATTTTGCTCGTGGGAGGGGTAATGGTTTGGGATGTGGCCTTGCTGAATCTGGTTCGCCGTGCTAGTCTACTATTTCTGGTGGTAAGTTGGCATGGTCAGCTAGGTGCTTGAAGGGATATCAGTGCCAGGAATGGTAGTTGGTTGGTAGCTGTCTCCTTATAGGAGAGATAGGTTGTGATGTTCCTAGGTTGTAGTAGGTGCAAGTGGGTGTGAGGTGGAAGGAAGCAGGTGGGTGGGATTGAGTTAAAGTCCGGGAATATGTAAGGCATAGATGGAAGGGACATGCATGTAGTGGAGATTTTGGTGTGTGTGTGCATGTTAGTGGCATAGTACTGGGCTGCATGGTGGTGAAGGTCTAAGGTCAAGGGTGGAGGGCCACAATCATCTATAGCACGGTCAAGCATAAAGGGGTTGGCCAGGGGATATCCTGGTGGCAGTAAGGTAGGTAGTGTTGGAGCCTTTTGGTTAGTCAGCAAGGGTGTTCCGTGCAATAGCCAAGAGGTGGTGCTGAGTCTGGTTCAAGCAGCAATGGCTCGAGGAGGTGTGTGGGTGGTTAATGTAGGTTGGTAGTCTCAATTAGTCAAAGGTGAGTCTGCAAGGGGTAACGTGGCAAAAACAGTGTGGGTTCAGTATAGGTGCTCAAGCAATGGGCCAGACAATAAAAGGGCATTGGTTGTGTGCAAAAGGTCGGCAAGGACATTTAATAATGAGTAGTACAGCAGGTAGGCAGTGTTAGCACGAAACAGTTCAGTGTAATCGGTAATAAAGTGTTCACGCAAGCAATAAAGCGGCACAGCACATTATGGTTCATGTCATAGCACGGGTAATAAGACGGACCAGCAAATTGACGTTAATGGCATATAAAATGGAGGTGGACATTCATTCAACACATTAACACAGCCACATATCGATGGTGGCTAAGCACAGGCAATTAGGTGGCATAACAGGTTATCATTAGTAGCGTAATGATTAGTGCATAGATCAATTTCACTGAGGCCAAGCAGTAAATTGGAGATAATGACATGATAGACATACAGGGCTAGATATAGTGAATTGGTAAGGCAGCCACAATGGCAATACTAACTTGTGAGAACAACAGTATAAGCTAAATTACAGCGTGGTCAATCAGCTAAAACGGGCATTTAGCAGACATCATGAGGCAGTCATTTGTAATTTGAAGAGCCACAGAATACGTTGTCAGAGGGGCCTTTCACAAGAGGGGGTAGGTGTGCTTTAGTAGCGTGATGTAGTGACGTTGTGGATTGTGTTCCATAGGTCGCATAGGGGGTATAGGCTCACAGGCACAGGGGAGAGGTAGAAGCCATAAGCCAGAACAGGAACTTACTGGTAAGTTCTCTCACCTGGTAGGCAGTTTATGAGCTTTTCCAAGCTCTGACAGGCTCAGACAGGAGCCTTTGTTCTCAGGCCTTGGAGGGCCAACTTCTGCCTGCCAGCGTTGAGGATTGGCTAGTAAAGGTATAGATGCCCAATCAGCTGGAGTAGGTCAGAGCCAATGCAGATAGCAGGTCAAAACAGGTTGAAGATTATACGGCAGCCATCTTGGTATGGCGAGGGTTCGATGGGACCAGATCATGATGATTGCACAAGGCTTTGATTTTCAAAAGACGCTTTGTATTTTCAATGAGTTGTGGTGCCGTAATACAATTTAAAGGCCTGATGATATTTCCATGCGCATGATATTTCCATGCGCATGTCGTAAACTTCTCAGGTGAAGAACAAACTGTGGGGTTGGGGCAGTGGGGGATGTGATAAAATCTTTTTACCTCTGCTTTTTTAAAGCTGTGCGCTGCTCCTCCTGCACATGATGAAGTGGGGAGTTCTCCTTCCCGGGCTGCAAATGGTGAGGCAATGGAATACAGAAGCTATATCGCAGTGCTTTATTGTTAATCACCAGTGTCATACTCAGCATTAATCTTGTTACAGCCCAGGAGATGTGGGAGTATAAATATGACAGTTCCCACACTCTCAATAAGCCGCATCGTGGGATTCCAGGTATAATTTTGCATTTCGTGTGAATGTGGCCGCGTAATATTGGGTGTTGGGCCAGGGCCGCATGTGGAAGCTACACAACCATGTTGAGTATGCTTGCCCATTAACAAGGGTGTCCTGGGAGTCCCCTAGTAATTTAGGGTGAGACCCAAAGTTGTAACTTTGGGTCTCACCCTAAGTTACTAGGGGAATCCAGACGTGGACCCCTTGCTCACTATTCTTAGAGAGGCACAGCTCCTCCCTACTGATGAGGTCCAACCAGACCGAAACACGTGTCTGGGAATGCTGTTGGTACTCTTTTTCAGAGGAGAATTGCCTAGCATTTCGGTGCTGGACTGGCCCAGGGCAGGACAAAACTGATATGTTTGGGATATTTCTCCTCTGTGAAAGATAGTGAGCTAAAGACTCTGGGTAAGTCTGTCATAACCAGGACTAATGTCTGACAGAGGGACTCCCAGGACCGCCTTGTTAATTTGCATTTTTAAGTAACTTTGGGTCTCACTCTAAGTTACTAGGGGAATCCAGACGTGGACGCCTTGCTCACTATTCTTAGAGAGGCACAGATCCACCCTACTGATGAGGTCCAACCAGACCAAAACACGTGTCTGGGGTTTCTGTTGGTACTCTTGTTCAGAGGAGATTTGCCTCGCATTTCGGTGCTGCACTGCCCCAGGGCAGGACAAAAACTGATATGTTTGGGATATTTCTTCTCTGTGAAAGATAGTGAGCTAAAGACTCTGGGTAAGTCTGTCATAACCAGGACTAATGTCTGGCAGAGGGACTCCCAGGACCCCCTTGTTAATTTGCATTTTTAAGTAACTTTGGGTCTCACTCTAAGTTACTAGGGGAATCCAGACGTGGACGCCTTGCTCACTATTCTTAGAGAGGCACAGATTCACCCTACTGATGAGGTCCAACCAGACCGAAACACGTGTCTGGGGTTTCTGTTGGTACTCTTGATCAGAAGAGAATTGCCTAGCATTTCGGTGCTGGACTGCCCCAGGGCAGGACAAAAACTGATATGTTTGGGATATTTCTTCTCTGTGAAAGATAGTGAGCTAAAGACTCTGGGTAATATTCTCGTAACCAGGACTAATGTCTGGCAGAGAGACTCCCAGGACCTCCATTGGTAATTTGCATATTTAAGTAACTTTGGGTCTCACCCTAAGTTACTAGAGGAATCCAGACGTGGACTCCTTGCTCACTATTCTTAGAGAGGCACAGCTCCTCCCTACTGATGAGGTCCAACCAGACCGAAACACGTGTCTGGGGATGCTGTTGGTACTCTTGTTCAGAGGAGATTTGCCTAGCATTTCCGTGCTGGACTACCCCAGGGCAGGACAAACACTGATATGTTTGGGATATTTCTTCTCTGTGACAGATAGTGAGCTAAAGACTCTGGGTAAGTCTCTCGTAACCATGACTAATGTCTGGCAGAGAGACTCCCAGGACCCCCATTGGTAATTTGAGTATGCTTGCCCATACATCCCTTTTCAACCCTCTGCAATGTTTATTCATGGGGGCAGTGCAGCTAGTGGGAAACGGGTGGGGGGCCTCCACAACATAGAATTGAAGAGGGGTAATTATCTACAAGGAGTGCTTCACACTTCCTATAGTCAAGTATCCCTTGCAACCCCTCAGTGGAATGTATCCCGTTTGCTGGCATTTACCTATCTGCAGTTCTTTGTAGAGGATGCACTAGTGTTTTATATCTTGTGACAGAAATGGATGCATGCCCTTATTTCCAGAGATGCTGCTCATTGCCTCAGCATGGAGTGACTGGCAATATTTATCAATTGAAATGAAATAGAAGTTGCAACTAGGGGGGAAGGAATTGCTGACAGGCTGAAAAAATGAAGACTTGTTTTCATTATTTTTCTTTTACTTCCCAAATTGACTCGCTGAATTGGCCCCTGAAGCATTTAAACACGAAAGGGCTCGAGGAATGCGATTATCTAGCACTGCATCATGCTATTGTAATGGTGATAACCTCTGCTTTAGCTGCACCGCTGTGGCCTTCAGCGAATCGGTACAAATTAGGTTATAAGCATAAGAGTAATGAGGGCTAGGTAGAAACAGGATAAGCCCTGTGCTCTTAATACTCCTGGTGCAGGAGCCAGGAGAAGAAGGGTACATCATTGCAGATTTTCTCCAGACGAATGTAAAATGCGTCCGTGTTTCTGCCTGCTGCATGGGGTATTTATTATTCCTCAGAATGATTTGGGATGTTTCCTCATCTAAAGTGAGTTTTTCAAGCCGATGCTTTTTTTACTGGCTGGTGCTCCAGATTTCCTTTTCCTTTCTTTGAAAGAATATTATATACTATTGATTCAAACATTTGAAGGGTGCACTGAATGCATGATATAACATATTCATTTCGAAACTATGTTTATTTATTTGTAAAATTCGCAGAGCTATACGGGATTGTCAGCAGAGGTACTGTGCTTGTAATGCTCGTCCTCATACGTTGCTGTTGTAGGCATAGTTTCTGCTAATCAAGAGTCTTCATCCAATCTTTGCCATTCTCAGCTGTACTCTGTGGGTTCATTGAATAAAAAGTTAATCAAACCACGTTCATTCCCAAGTTCGCTTGAAATTGAAGGTACCCATAGAGCTGTGGACACTCCGCCCAAAACGCTGGAAAATTGGAAGTGAAGGGAGGGTGGGGGCAAGATGGTGGGGCAGGAGTGATACCACAAGTTTTTGGAGGATATAAGTCCTCCAGTACCAGCATGCAAAATGAAACAAGCACTTAGTAAAGTGTTTGGCAAGTAATACCACCGAGTGGAATTACTATCACTGCCGTGCAACTTAATGCACAGACAAGTCTTTGTAAAATGGAAGTAATTTTCCCAAACATGACCTTGTATAGAGGTACTAAAACTTGGGGCGGGGGGACAACTCACAAATCTGGTTAGAATTAATTTATATTAAGAAACTACCTACCATATTTGACTTGCAGCCTTACAGCCCATATTATGAAACACAATGGCTTGATATCATTTATGCACCAATATGCGAACCAAATGCATTGACCACTGTACTATGGATACAATGGGCCCAAGAAGACGTGTTAGTGGCAGTGTCATGCTTTGAAGCACCTTCTTGACTTCAAAATACTAAATACACGAATCTAATATTTGAGATAAAAATAAAATATTAGATTATTAGAACAAGGTGAAATACTTACAATGTATTCAACTTTAGATATTATTTCAAAAATAGTGCATGCCCCTCCAAGCGTTTAGTGCCTCTAACACATTTTTTGTCTTTCATATGTATAAACTTCTTACCAGTAACCTTCATCGATGCTCTGGCAATTCAGCCACAACAAGCTCCTTGAGGAAGTCGAGGACCACAATGTCAAAACAGACAGGGAGGATGTTGATCCTTATGGAAACTACAGTGCAACGTGACGGACAGATCTCCCAGAAAGCGGTGTTCGTTATTTTCACAAAGTGCTCTGAGATCTCTATTTGCCACTGGCACAGCCTCCAGCATGCACCAACCTGTGTTGGTTTTGCTGTGCGAAGCTTCGCCACGAATAGCCTCCTACAATCATTTCAGTACATGCAGGTGCAGTGTCAAAGCTATAGAGAGATTGGCTAGAATAGCAAGAGCAAGGCAGGTCAAAACCATGTTGGACAAAGTAAGATCAAAAATGCAGTACAATAGATTGTCATACATTCATTTTGTGGAATTTGCTGGGTAGAGGAGTGCGAATCTGTGACTCATAGGGCAAGAACAAAAAGAACTACAGAGTCAAATGGTGCATTTCCCACCAATCATACCCTTCCTTTCCTTTAGTTTTTTCAGCAATGTCACACAGCCTTAATCCAGACAAGGTCGATGTCAATAAAACAACTTTCTGGCCATTACGTTTAATGCAAAGAAATATGTATCCAATCAGTGCCTTAAGTGGGATGAGAAATTGAGGAGGGCGCTGACATGGCACAGCACCTGCATTTTGGGGTTTGGCCTAAATAGTGCTGTCGATGGCTATCAAATAGCAAACGAATTAAAAATAAAATCCTTAAAATACAAGGTTTAAGAGTTCCTGTTATTTATATGAAGGTACCAATTGAACTATCTGAGCTAGCTACGTAAAGAAGACATTGGGCCTCATTATTCGTTTGCTATTCGGTAAGCTACCGGTACCGTTGTTACCAGACAAGCAAACTACGAGTTCTGCTCGCGGGTGCCTTCTCGCCCGCCAAGTCTGACCTGGCAGGTGTACCGGCTCCCGCAAGCGAGCATGTCAGATGCACCAGTACCAATCTAAATGCATCCGACCTCCTCATTCCCATTGAGCCCTATGGGGCTCAAAAGGGAATGAGGAGCATTTTTTTCCAGGGCCCGCGAATGGGCAATTACCAGGTCCAGCAAGGCCATAGTGACCCAGTAATTGGGCATTCGCGGGCGCTGGGAAAAAAATGATACCGGTGGCAGCCGTGCTGGTTTTACCGGCACGGCTACCGCCAATATCGTAATGAGGGCCATTATAAGTTTGTCGTTCCGGTAACAACGGTACCAGTACGTTTGCCGGTACCATTGTTACCAGACCGACAAGCTACGAGTTCTGCTTGTGGGTGCCTTCCCGCCCGCCAGGAATGGCATGGCGAGCATACCAGCTTCTCCCTGAGCAGAGCATGTCATATGCACCGACACCATTCTGAATGGAGCCGGTGCATCCGACCTCCCCATTCCCATTGAGCCCTATTGGGCTCAAATGGGAATGGCGAGCATTTTTTTCCAGCACCCGAAAATGGGCAATTACCGGGTCTGGTGGGGCCGTAATAACCCTGGAATTGCCCATTCGCGGGTGCCGGAAAAATTGCAAGTTTGCTGGCAGCCTGCCGTTTTTACCAGCAAGGCTAACGCCAAACTTGTAATGAGACCCATTCTCTTGATATTTGTCAGACAGCTTGACAAATAGCAAGCATTTTCTAATATGTTCCAGGTTGTAAACAAAAAAAATATATATATATATATGTTCCAGGTTGTGGATAAACTACTGTAGCCCAGGCTCCCTGTTCTTTGTACTGCTGCGTGAAAAATATACGTGGCTTTGAATAGATTCTTCAAGTTTAAAATGCTACCAATATTGTTCTTTGAAAAGAATCACACGGAACCTTAACGTCTAATCATAGGTGAAATAGTGTAGTTGCTCTCTGCTGGTAAGGAAATAAAGGGACTCCATTTACAGCGGAGTTTAGTGAAAGGATTTGGTCTCACTCGGGTTTCCCATGTGAAAGAGAACATTTACAGGTTTTGATTGCCACATAAATGCTTAGCACCATGTGCCAGAAGTGAAGTGACCAATGAACTTAACCAGGCCTGTCTCCGTGAATCTGCCATGCCCTCTATTCAAATGGGAAATCAATGTGAGTTTGTTGTTTAGCTTTGTCTCAGCCAAGGGGGAGTCCTGACAAACGGAAGATCCGAGCGGTGTGTCGGAGAGCTATGGTCAGGTTTACCCCTTCCCTGGCAAGCATCATCGACCAGCTCATGTCTCCTGTGCACCCGCTCTTTACTTTTGATGTGGTGTGCAGCGGTAACAGAGTGTGTGCACCACAGAAATGGGGTCAGCTCGGTGCCTAGTTTGTTGGGCGGCTCAGGCTGGGTTGGGGGGCCAGGGGAGTCCTGGCAAGCCCCGACTCATGATAAGTTTGCTGAGACTTCCACGGTGTGCCCCGGCCCACTTAAAGCACTGTATCAAATTTCAACAACTGATTTGCATATCCAAACTCCTCTTTTTCATCTTCAACTAAATGTACATGTAAAGATATGATACATTCCATCCATGGCATTGGTGGGCTTCTGAACCCTTTCCACTAAGCAGGATCCCTGCTCTACGCTGACCACGTGTCTACCAGAGTGGCTTTGCAGAAGGGTCGCGTGACCAGCCAATAGGAAACATCTATTTTCCCTACCGGTACTCTCACTCTGTGTGTGAGATGATTGTGGAACCTCTGCTATTTCTCCTGCACCACCAAAGCCGGTGGTGGCAGACGTCCTCAAAGACAGCGGAGGTGGTGGAGCCTGCAAATGAAAGAGAGTGAAGTTGCTGATGAGAAGCAAGCATTTCTGAAAACTGAAATTAGTACACAGCTGCACCTAAAAGATGTGATTAGTTTGGAATGACAAATGATCACTTTGTGGAATGACCAGTAATAAACTTGGGAGGTGCTGCAACAACCAAATGACTATTTAAACAACTTGTTCATTGGCAATGATCATAGAAATAATTTCATTAGAATAAAATCTCAGTTGTGTTAACTGTTCACAATCAATCTAACCTCTCCTTGAATATCACACTCTCCCTTTCTTTTAACTTCTCGATAATCATGAGAGTGAGGGAAAAAGGAAACAACAGAAGAACTTCTGAACTGTCTTATATTGTTCATTTTCCATTGCAGTTCATTTGAGTGTAGAGATTTTCATACATGTTTTAATTATCAGTAAAAAAGTCTTATGTTAAGTTCATTACTGTTTTTGTAATTTCGAGTGAAATATTTGTTTTTCTATTTTCATACAATCCCGCAAATGCGGGGCTGTTTCTAGAAGGTCCCACAATTCAGATAATAATTTGTTTTAAAATATAACTGGAAATATTGGCATTCTGTGTTTAATATTAAAAGTGTATTATTATGTCTATTTATAGAGTATTTAGTGAGCGTGAATCTAGCTCTTGGAAGATACTGAGTACATAACAAGTCAAGGCAGAAGTACATGGCAAGGTAAGCAGATCAGAAGGGATCTATAAAAAGCAGAGGGAGCTAAAATGGTGGAGTGGGATGCCAGGTAATTTGGGTATGGCTCTACAAGCAGCAAGGTGAGGAAATAGGGGGAGCAAATCACTCGATCTGAGGTTAGTTGGAGAATGGAGGTAGTGGGGATGTAGGTGTTAAGGAGGAGCCATTCATTGAAGAAGGGGGCCTTGAGCTCCTTAATGAAATGTAGAGGGGATGGGGGAGTATGATGTTGACAGGGAGGAGGGTCCCGAGTATGGTGGTGTAGATAAAGTCTTTCTTCTGGTTCTTTCCTTCTTTTCTCCTTGAAGGGGAGGTGTCTGTCGATGTAGAACTCAAGGGACCTAGCACAAGTGGTCAGCTGGGCTCTGAAGCCCTCAAGGTTCATAGCAGGGAGCCAATGCTGTATATCAGGGTGTTCAGTGTTATTCTCAGCAGTATGAATTCGGTCATGGAGAGCTTGTGCTTCAGTTAAGCACTGGACACCTGGTACTGGATCAATTTGAGGCAGGGCTTGAGCCTGCAAATGTCTTCAATGGAGAAGATCTTGTGGTAGGGCATGATGTCCTCACTATATTGGAAGGTGTGGATGCTGTGTGGAGCCAGGAGGATTCCAAATGTATCCATGCACAGGTTAAAGATCAAGAGGGGAGAGGAAGGATCCTCGCAAGGATCCACAGATGATGTGCAAAGTTGCTCATCTGGAGGAATCCTTTTGGATAAATTGTTGCGGAGCAAGGTATGATTTGAACCTCCTGGGGATGGTCCCCCGATGCCCATGCAATGATGAGGAATGTTGGTGAATATCTCCTGGTCTACCCTGTTGGATACCATTGATTGATCGAGGAGAACTAGGAGGCCAGGATGGCCATCATTGAGGATGTTAAGGGCATCATTGATCTCCTTGACGGTAGCCGTGTGTGTGATACATCTGGGTCTTAAGCATCAAAGCTGCCACCATGCTCTTTTCGTAAATGCTAATCATTGGTACTGTGGAAGGGATTGACATCCTTTGAGAATGCAATCAGTGCCTTTTTTACCTAATATATTAGTGTTGCTTAGCTTTCAGGAAAGCACAGCTATTGAAAGTGCTCATAGTTGGAAAATAAATCAAAATAAAAAGGAAACCTATCTTGCAGATTTTCTGATGTGCCTGATCAATTTTCTTTTTCAGAGAAATCCCTTGAGTCACTTTTCATTAAGCTCTTCAAAACATTTCAGGGTGCTAGCTCCCTGTAGTTTTAATTTATTTCCAAGCTAATTTTAATTGTGCTCTTACAAAAACGTGGAAAAGAAGAATGTGAACAACTACACATTAATTTAAAAAAAACTGTTCAATTTCTATAGAAGATAACGCCTATGAACTATTCACAACCAATCCGCTCCACAGGAAAATCTGGGGGAATGGAAAATAGAAACATGGAAGAAAAGCACAGGAAAGAAGGGTCGTAAGGAGTGGGTCAACAGATGTGAGGGCAAAGAAACAGCCCTTACCTGCACCATAACTAACAATATTGGAACAAATAAGCAGCAGACGCTCCACATCTCGAGTCATATTTTAGGGTCCTAAAGGCCCAGCGCAGTACTTGCCCCAGCATCCTTCCTGCCTTTTGGGCATCTGTGTTAAATACGAATATTATTTAGACTGAGCCAGAGTAGAGTCCAATCAGTTCTTTAGCCCGAGTCATACGTCTGAGACAGCACTCAAAAGAATCTCACTTTTTCACTCATGTATTGTTCTTTACACGTCCTTCCATGGCTTCCTATTTGGACACCATAGACTTCGCAGAACACTCCAGATTATCAAACACACAAGTGGCAGTCCTGATCCCTTTGAGCCCTTTTCTTACTTTTCTGTCTTCAACCTCTACTTCCTCTGAGTCTGAGTCCCCTGATTCTTTCCACGATGGAGCAAGGGACTCAACAATGTCGCCTTTGGAACAGTTTTGATGTTTGCCTGCCATGACCAGCAGATGATAACCATCCTCCACAATTCATATTCCCAGTCCACCGTGACAAGAGAGCTATGGGACCTTGCAATGTGTCAATTTACAGTATTTCATGCAGGGCTCTTCCAGCTGCTCCTGGAGTTGAGTTCACAAGGCAGTCCTGGTTAAGCCCCAGAGAGCCCCACTGTACTCTGCACTGGGATTATAACCAGGTTATTCATAACCACACCGTGTGTCACTCTCAACACTTTTCACAATTGTCCTCTGGCCTTAACTATTTGGCACTGCAATCATATTTTGGAGTCCAGGGAGACTGGACTCATTAAATACCTTGATTCTAGGGTCCATGGCAGCTGATACTTGCCATTTTCGGCAAGCTTCCTAGACCCCCAGCAGAGCACAGGATCCTTGGGAGGTGCACAGATGCCCATGAAGAGCAGCCACATAACTGGAGTGAGTCGATGGACGAGCCATCCTGTGCACTGCTCATCTACACCATCTACTATGTGTTTTTTAAATAATGTTAGTTAATGTTATAGTGCTTTTTGCTCATTTCCCCAAGGTTGATCGGCCTAAACAACTAACTTCACCACTCTGCTTTCTCCATTTTATGGTACTAATCTCAAACTTCACTGATCATGCTTGAGGTTTAGACAAAGCGTGCATGTCCCATTGTCTACTGTCCTCTAGTTTAGACACTGTTTGAAATCACCAAGATGGGATCTTTGGAAAAAAAGGAACTGGTATTATCAGCTGAGTTCACATCCCTCTCCTAGTCTTCTTTTTTTGCCATTCTGGGGAGTTGGTGGTGGGGGTGGTGGGAGGTGGGATAGTGTGCTGGGGAGTTGGTGGTGGGAGGTGGGAGGGGGATAGTGTGCTGGGTAGTTGGTGGTGGGAGGCGGGAGGGGGGAAATGTGCTGGGGAGTTGGAGGTGGGAGGGGGCTAGTGTGCTGGGGAATTTTTGGTGGGAAGTGGGAGGGTAGATAGTGGAGGCACTTCATTACATTAAAACCATTAAACTTCATCAATGCGAGGATATTCCTTATTGTGGTATTGTCGTGTTTATTGATATAGGTGGTTGTCACACAGTCGTGCATGGCTTGTGCAATGTGAAAGTGTCCAAAAAAATGGTCTATCAGTTCCTTGGGGCCCAATCTTCCATCCCTCACGTCATCTCTGGCAATGCGTGCATTTGCCACTGCCACAGACTCTGAATCCTCATAGTCTGGGGCTGGCATGTCCACGTCAGGGGGTAGCGGCAACATTCATCTTCAGGCAGATACTGTGCCGCATGGCATATACAAGCACAATTTTACCCACTTTCTTTGGAGCGTACATCAGGGCTCCACCGGTATGTGGGGGCAGCGGAATGTGCCTTCAGGAGGCTGAAGGTACGCTCCATGCACACAAAGGTCCTGCTGTGAGCGTGGTTTTAGACATTATCCTTCATTGCATATGGATCACGCACAGGGGCATTAGCCAGGACAGCTGTGGGTATCCGGAGTCACCCGCATGTGGGGAGGCAAAGGTATTAGTCACGGTGTACGGTGTGGAGGTAGGCTTTCACCTGCTAGAAGTAGGTGGAAAAGTACTGACGGAGGTTAGAGTGCCAACCAATTGTAGAGGACCGTGTAATTAGGGGTCCCATAGTTGTGGAAACCAATAGGGCGTCGTGTATTTAGTGATGTTTATAGTGATCATTTTTAGGGGAGGGCTTAGTTGCCCCACCTGATGTTAAATCACATAGTCACACTTTTTTAGACTAGTATTGATTGTATACTTGTATACTTAGATGTTCACTCAGAGCCAATGACCCATACTCGTAGATGTTTGTAGTTTGCCACGTAGGATGATGTTAGTAACACATAGGTTAACATCTTTGATGACAAGTTTTTCTTATAAGATCTCAGTTTTTGCTAAGAATGTTTGAGTAAGAGGATCGAGCGAGTTAGTTGATGTTCATTATGCTCCCTGTTTTTAGGTACTTGATATTAAAACAGTCTTCTTTTTGCCAACTACCTGAGTCGTCTCTATTATTGATGTATGAATAAAATCTGCATCCCCATCCATCTCCAGTGTAATTGCTACTCATCTTAAAGGGCTGGGTTATCCAGTTCACTTGGTAGCAGAGGATGGTTCAGAGCCATCGACATAAGTAAACTTTAAAATTCCCAGAAATATCGGACAACCTTTGACATTCGGCTGAAAGGACGTGAAGCTCCCCATAGATTATGGTTAGTGTAATTTGAAAAAGCTTTGCAAACTGGGTATGATGGGTCCCCTAGTTTCCATAGAATCCCCTCCCACATCTACGTGAAGCGGATTGATCAGAAGGTTGAAGAGGCGGTAAAAAGGCGTATGATCCTGAGAGTCAGAAGATGAAAATGATAGCAGTGAATAAAAAAGTGAGTAATGGAGGGTGGCGGGATAAGACATAAAGTGAGAGTAAAAGTGTCATATATATATATATATATATATATATATATATATATATATGTATATATATATATATATATATATATATATATATATGGGGAATGAGATATTGACTTGAATGTGGCCAAGCAATAGAAAATCGTGAGGGAGGCCACAATAAGAGAATACGCCCTGGCCTGCATTTTTTACAAACGTAACAGAAGAAATTCTAACCTAGAGTCCCGTAGCGGATGACTAAGACAACAGATTTAATTAAAGGCAGATCCAAAAAGGTTAATTGACTTTGTATGAAGTATTTAAGAGGTCAAGACGAGTCTTAAAGAGTAGATCAAAGAAGATGTATGTGACCGGTTGAGTTTGTCTGTTCATTTTATGTAGTTTTGAAAATAATTACGTCATAAATGAGAAAAACAATAATTGTTTTTAAATTGAACTTGATGTTAGCAAGACTAAAGTAAAAATTGTGATTAACGGGATTGGAGCTTGCGATGATTGGTGCTTGTTCACATTGTATTATTTTACTCAAACGTACCTTTTAAATCTGTGATTAAAAACAAGCAAGTGTTAAACAGGTTAAGAGTATGATATGATATGATATGGTATTTGTAACGCGCCTATACACAAGTGTTTCAAGGCGCGACGAGGCAGGGAGGGGGGTACAAGGGGAGACAGAAAACGATCCTACTAGGCCAGGTGTCATTCAGATCGCGCAAGTGCAGGGGTAGGGGAGGGGAAAAGTGCAAGGGGAAGGGGAGGGGGGGAAGTGCAGTACAAGGTAAGAGTCGTACGTAATAAATAAATAAATAGGGCCAGCTGGTGGCAAGTGTGAGGTAAGTGCAGAACAAGTGCTGGGGGAGGGGGGGCTGTAGGGATACAGAGACAGACCCGCAGTGCAAAGAGTAGACGAGTTGAGAATGGAGGATATTACTCCACTTGCGCATCTCTGCAAGCAGTTGCCAAAACATGCACCTAAGCTTAGAAAGTACAGTGCGGAATGGGTTAAATGAACCGTGGATGAAATGTGTATGCCGTGGCCACAAGGAGGGTCTCTATCAAAAGCAGTCCTGCAGCATATGGTGACATATTTGCATGCAGCATACACAGGGAAAAAGCTAGACAAGCGATTAGCTAGCCTAGAGCTTTGCAAGATATACCAGGAGGAGCCAGATTAACCACCTCCTGTAGATTGGATCCTTAATGTATGCAAAGAGGGGTGTAAGGAGCCCTCTGCTTACCCCATCCCAGCTGAAATAGAAGACAAGAGCAAGAAAGACGATAGGTTATATCCATTGAGGGAGCTTAAGGCAGCGACAGGGTATAGCAACCCGGCATATGAGTCACCTACGCAAAGTAGTGTTGAGGGTCCAGAGAAAAGTACAGAGAGAAATGCAATCTGTAAGGTCCTGAGGGACAAGGAGAGATGTGATAAAGAGAGAAGTGATTGAGCAAGTACATCTCTAGATATACGAAGCGAAATAAAGAGATGGAAGGGAGAAAAAGATGAAGCTGATGAGAAAGCGCTCTTACAGAACAAATGGATGGGTGGCCAGATGTTGCTTAAACTCAGTGGTAAAGGCATCGAGGATGTAAGACAAAGAAAAGATCAAGATGAGCAAGATAAAAAAGATAAAGAAAGAGAGGAACTATTGAAAAACGAAGCAGCGGAATGAAAGGGAAGGCAAAGACAAGAGCAATTATATAAGGATGAGCAGTCAAGAAAACAAGAGATGGCAGAAGAGCAAAGAAAACAAGATAACAGACAGAAAGCGATCGTTGAGCAGGAAAGGCTAGAAAGAAAAAGAATAGAAGAGGAGGAACATAAATTAAGGGATCAGAGAATACAGAGATGAAAGCATGAGAAGATATGCAGGGTAAACGAGAGAAGGGATATGAAGAAAAAGGAGGAAGACATAGTCAGAGAGGAAGCAAAGAAACAAAGAGAGTTTGACGATGATATGGAATGTAAAAGAAAGCATAAAGCACGCAATCTCGATCGCCTGGAAAAGGGGATAAGAGATCCTGAACCAGAAGTAGCATGGGAAGATATAGAGGAATTTTTCCAAGAATGCAAGTCATTACCAGGCCGTCAAGAGTAAATCTAGAAGACAAGTTTGACTCTAGGAGCATTGGGGAAATGTTCGATAAAGTACATCATGACATGAAAGCTCAGAAAGAATTAAAGGGGAAGGGAAAAAATGATAACTCGAGAGCACTCAGTTGTATGACACAGATGGAGCCTCATGTAGTCTAAAGCATAAGGAACTGTCTTTATATAGACTGGCTCTAAACAGAGATGAGGAAAAGAGAAGTTGCACGAGTTGGGTAAAGAAATGTCAGACGAAGACAGAGACACCTTCCATGGGGAAAAGAGAAGGAACGTATGCGCTCCTGAGTGATGTTTTTCCATGGAGAAAGAAGTCAGATGGTCAGATTTAAATGCACCACTAACTAGGGCGTCAGAACCATTGACACAGTTAGACCGACCTAAAGGGCATCTCCATGGTGAGAGGGGGGATTCACTGCCTTAAGTGAGCAAATTAAGATTGCTACCAGGAAGAAGGCGATGTGGGAACATTGTCCCTGCGGTGGACAGACAAATGATGAGAGATGAGAATGAGTTGGGGCGTCACAGTTTCCCTTTTTGGAAAAAGGGGGGGCCAGACCGCAGTATATACCATGGCCCCAGATGGACAAGGATAATTTAAGGTGTAAACTCCCGAGTTTAACTTCTGACGCTGGGAAAAGCATACATGAGCTAGAAGAAATCATGGTAGGAAACACATTAGCTATAGGGGACATTAAGGGTCTCCTAATTGCCATACTTGGTGAGAGAGCTGATGATGTGTGGACAAAGGCAGGATATGCTGGTGTTACTACAGTTAACACTGCTCATGATGGAGCACCATTCAATAATTGCAGGGCGGCAGTCTGGAAAGCACTTAGAGTACTGTATCCAGACACGTCTGATATGGGAGCTATAATGACGAAAAAGATGCAGGGCGGAGACGATCCGCTTGTTTACATTCCGAATTTTCAGGAACAGTGGTCCTTGGAGACACACGAATCTTAGGGAAAATCTATGCCTATGTTCTATCATATATTGTGCCAAGGGCTGCCAGACCCTGTACAGAAGCAGCTCACGAAATCAGTAGGTATAGAGGCCAAACCGTGGTCGGAGATTCAGCTGACAATTGCGCATGATTGCAGACTCTTGCAGGAAAAGAATCACAAAAAAGACAATGCTAGGAAAGCAAAGAGGCAAAATGAGTACAGACGAAACTGTCTAAATATGCCATTGAAGGGGCAATGTTGATTAGTGTAGATGGATCGAATTCACAGCAGATTGCAAATATGCCACAGGTGAATAACCAAAGGCAGTTTGATCTGAGCAATAATGGGTTTACTCAGCGAGGAAGGGGTGGATTTTGAGGAAGAGTTTTTCAGAATAATCAAGGGAATTGGCAGAATAATCAAGGAAACTTCCACAACAATTAAGATGGATTTCAAAATACACAGAATAAGGGTGGTTAAAACATGCAGGATGGGCAGATTAGGAGGCCACCAACTGGTTGGACATGCGGGATGACAGGGCATTGTGCTCGTATGTGTAGAAGTCAAGGGTACGTGCAAAACAGCCCGCTTTTAAGAGGGGGGACTTCAAACCCACTTGCGTATTTACAGCAGGGTGGTGATGTGATTGCCCAAAATCAAACGATGCAGCAGCAGCAGACACCGAGACTGTAGCAAGGCTTACAAACGCAGCAGGTTGCAGTCAATCCGCCACAAGGGCAGTCGCAGCACTCGCCCATGCAGATTCAGCAGAGTAAAAGTACAGGACAGTTAATGACTCCTAGAGTAGGGGGTGTCACTGTCGATGGAGTGAATCCTTTTACAGGTAGCAGAATGAGGCTGCACCCACAATAGGACAGCGCACTGGTATACTTGATGTGTTCAGTACTATCTGTGATGCCCAATTCTTGCAAGGAGCCAAGGGCAGACGTCAATATAGGAGGCAAAAAGTTTTTAGTTTTTAGTAGACACGGGTGCAACGCACTCAGGTGTACGAGAGGGAAAGTTTTCAATGTCTGGCAATGCCATGAATACTCAAAGTTTTTCAGGAGCTACAAGTAGAGTTCCTTTTACTGAAGAATTAACAGTCTCTATAGGAGAATGTGACATGAAGGTGCCTTTGCTATATTCAAGGCAGACACCTGTCAATATATTGGGCCGAGATTTAATGACGAAATTGAATATGACAATCTTGTTTACCAATGAAGGCATAGGGTGCTCAACACTAAGAATGCATTATTTAAAAGTGAGCACATTTATTATGTCATTTTTCAGGACAGATAGCCGTGAGAGCAACGCCTTTAGAACCAGAGGTTTTTCATTATGGAGTAACTATATTATTGACATTGCTACCAGGTCTAGCAGGTAGAACGATGAGAATACGTGATAAATTCCTATTTAGACCAAAAATACCTATGCTTGAAGAAGAAGGACACGGTTTTCCCTTAGAGCTGCAAGCAGCCATAGTGCAAGGTGAAATGGCTTTACTTGATGGAAATGATGACAAAGGCCGACGATGTTTTGTTTGTTTGTTTTGTTTATTATTTGCAAACGTACCCGGGGGCATTGGGGTGCCGCTTTTACAAGAATTTTCAAAGCTTAGTTACAGTACATAGGGAAAATAAACAATACAAGACTAAGGTACATCAGTATTATATACATGGCAGCAGTGAAGTAAGCAGGCTGTTATATACATATAGGCAGGAGGCACATGAGTTAGAAAGGTGTGCGGGTGGTGTTAGGCACTGCGTTGTCTTAATGGGTCGCCAATTTCAGCCAAGAGATTACCTTGGAGCGGAAATTCTGAAAGGGGAGGTCCGCTCTGAGGTAGGAGACAGAGAGTTCCATAATGTGGCTGCTATTACCTGAAAGCTAATGCCCCCTATCGAGGTGCGTTTGTAGTTGGGAACAACTAAACAGTCTTTATAAGCTGTTCTGGCAGGTCTTAAGGGAGCATGTCTGTGGAATCTGTTAATCAGGTAAGTTGGTGCAACATTATTAAGAGACTTGTGGGTGAGTGATGCTATTTTCTAAGAGAATTTTATCTTTGGTGGAGAGCCAGTTGTTCTGTTGGCTGAGTTTTGTGATGTGTTCTCTTCTGGAAATACCCAGAGCAGCTCTGAGAGACAGTTTTGTGGTGGTGGCCTTGGAGGATCCCAGGTAAAGAGCATTGCAGTAATCAAGGCGAGACAATATGAGGGCTCTGGCAAGTGTCAGGCAGCTAAAGTCCGACAAGAAAGGTTTGGCTGTGCAGATTAATTTACACGTATAGGCCGTGGAAGATGCAAGGGAGCTCACTTGTTTTTTGAAGGAGAAGCTGGTATCCAGGTAAAATCCCAGTGTTTTGACCTCCTGACTGACTTTGATGTTTTTCCCGTCAATCATGAACGAATTGTAGAGCGAGCCAAGTTTCTTTAGGCTGAAAGTGTTACCTAGGATGATAAGTTCTGTTTTATCATCATTCAGTCATAGTCCATGCTTGGCCATCCATGCCTGGATGATGATATACACTCTATTTAGCAAGGCCAAATCCTTTCCATAATCTCCAGAAAGCAGAAGGAGGATCTGGGTATCATTTGGGTAGTTAGTGTAGATGATACCGTGATGATCCAAATCATCGAAAAGCGGCTTGGTAAATACGTTGTAAAGTGTGGGGGAGACACAGGAGCCCTGAGGTACACCGCAGGTGATGGGTATGGGGTCAGCTGCCGCCGTAGGAGAGAAGACCCTCATGGTTCTACCGTTAAGGAAGGATCTGATCCACGGGGGAGAAGTGAGCTGAGGTGTGGAGGTCTGAGCATAGGACAGAATGATCGACCAAATCAAACGCTGCAGATAAGTCGAGGAGGAGGAGTAGGGCAGCCTGACCATCATCTCTAAGTGTGTCGATCTGCGCTTTCAAGTCAATGAGTGCGATTTCGGTCCCGTGTTGGGGACGGAACCCAGATTGTCTGGATCCTAGGAGGTTCTGTCCCTATAGGTGCTTCTGTATTTGTAAATAGGCAACTTTATCCAAATTTTTTAGTAAGAAGGGAACAGTCGTTATGGGTTGGTAGTTGGTGGGTATGGCTGGGTCGAGTGTGGGTTTTTTCAGTAATGGAAGTACCCAGGATTGTTTTAAGTTGATGGGGGTGGAACCAGTGGTGAAGGAGGCATTAATCAATTTTGTGATGAAAGGGGAGAGGTCACAGGCTGCGTCTTTAATGAGTTGTGCAGGGCACAGATCTCCTTGGCAGTTAGAGGGTTTCAAAGACAGGATCATTTTTCAAGTGTGTTGACTTTGGAGAACTGGAAACGGGTCAGGTCTGTAGTCATGGACTTGTCTGGAGTTTTAGTTTGGAGGGTGTCGTTCAGGGATGCTCTTTTGCTGGAGATTTTGCTTTGAAGAGTCACGATCTTATGCGCTAAGGTGTTTTGAATTTCAGAGCACCAGTTTTTATCTTTTGTGCAGGTGTCAATGGGTACTATAGGGGTTTCTATTTCTTTAAGGATAGTGAAGAGTTCTTTCAAGTTAGATTTAGCTTCGGATATACGGGAGTCGAAGGAGGCTCGTTTGGCTAGGTAGATTTCTTTTTTGTAAAGTGCAGCAAGTTTGGAAAGTTTGAGTTTGTTTGGGAATGAAAGTTTTTTTTTCCATATGGCTTCGCCGTTTCTTTTTTTGCTGCCTTAGATTTTTAAGGAATGGTGTGTACCATTTGTTGAGGTGCGCTTTTGGTGTGCAGTAATTGCCATTGGGGAAGGTTACAGATTAACTGACATCACTGATGATGATCTATTTGTAGATCATCCATCTGATGATGAAGTGATATTTGATATGAGTATTACTTATTGGGTGAGAGCAATTAAACGAGAGGTGCCACAGAAAATGATGTTAGCACAAAACCGTCCTGAGTATTTTGACGAAGACATGGCGAAAGTGCCAACCTCATTATGGACTACAGGTCCCTATGACGTAGGCCTGTTGAAGGGAGTCAGAGAAGTGAAGATTAAATTGAAACCAGGAACAATTTTACCTCACGCATGACAGTATCTCATGTCTCGAGAGGCAGATGGAGGTATTTTTAAAACGATTTCTGCCATGATGGATCAGGGTATTTTAGTGACGTCAGAGTCACTGTGTAATACTACATTGTACCCTATCAAGAAATCTAAGGGGGGTCTTGGAGACTAATTCAAGATCTGATAAAATGGCCGATAAACCAGATTGTAGAGGCCAAGTTCCCTCTAGTTCCTAATCCGGCTACAATCTTATGTAATATACCTGTTGAAGCATGATATTTTACTGTGATTGATTTGAAAATTGTGTTTTTCTCAATCCCATTGCACAAAGACTTGTCATTTACGTTCAGACAGACTAAGTTAAAAAGCACAAGATTGCCTCAAGGGTATTGCGAGTCTCCATTGATTTTCAATAGAGTCCTGTAAATGAATTTAAGCAATATCGATTTAGAAAATGTTGTGTTCCAATAAGTAGATGACATTTTGGTAAGCAGCACTTCAAAGGAAGAGTGTAGACGTGATTCTGTTCAGCTGATGATTACACTTGCTGACAAAGGGTATAAGGTTGACAAAGAGAACCTACAGTTTTGTCAACAAGAGGTGTTGTAAATTGGCCAATTGATTTCACATGAAGGAAAGAAGGTTACTACAAAGCCACACACGATAAAACACATGCATAGATTTCTGGGATTGTAAGTCTAGAAACTACCCTACCAAAGTATAGAAGGTATATTATGTTGGCCGCAAAACCGATCGCATCATATGCCCTACATCGCACACAGAGAATCGTCAGCATAACCATAACGATAACCATAGGGCGTCCATTTTTTGCTGTAACATCTGCCAGAGTCTACATGTTGAGAGACAGGCCCAGACAGAAATGCCAAATGCCAAACAGTACAGATATACATTGCTTTCCTCCCTCACAAGTCCTTGAAGGTGAGCAGAGAGGCATTTAATCAGCGGCCCAGGTGCCGGCCGGTCTCGCTGAAACTGTAGAAACAGGCCGTTAAACATGAATTATACTTTCCTAGCGGCCCCGCCTTTGGGGCTCTCCTTGGATCACTCTGACCTCTAGTTCATGAATAGAAACCAGTAGATAACACACTTTGGAATGTGTCTCTCCTATGAACACAGTATCCTTGCTGAACAAGTGCCTTATGTTCTTCATAACAAAAAACTATGTCTGCTTACTGCAAATTGCAACTGTTGCTAAAACGAGTAATATAGATTAAATAAGAGACGTGTCATAATGTGTCATATTTGTCATAATTGTCAATTACCGAACTCCAGCTCAAGAAGGTACATTATGGGCGGTTTTGATGTGTCACAAAGAGATTGTATGATTGTCTTTTTATATATGATGCTGTTGTAGAATATTCACTCTCGTCTCACGAGGTCTGGGTGACTTACGTTGCGAGACGTTAGACCCAGTAGGACAACTGAGAATATATTTGTTTTGCAATAAACCCTAGTAGTTGGAAATTGAACCTTGTGTCTGTCGTATCACTAGTGTATGGTGATTATGCCTTGTTTCCATATGCGAATGGTCTTCAGGGCCTAGCAGGATTATGTAACTATGTCAGAGCATGTGTCTTTCATTGCAGCTCATATATAAGGCCTTTATTGCAGGCTTTGAAGCAAACACAGGCAACGCAGGAAAAAATTGTGTGGACTGAGGAAATGGAAGAAAGTTTGACGAGTTGAAAAAGGCAATTTGCACTGCTCCAGTTTTAGAGATTCCTAATTATTCTGAGGAATTATTTTTATTCTCGCATACAGATGGCACTGTTATGACAGCACTCCTTATACAGAGAACCACATTGGGGTACAAGCCCATTGTGTATTACAGTGGGGATTTTGGGATTTTGGACCCAGTAATGAGAGGTCATTTTCTGTGCGAATAATCGCTTGCAGTCGCTGCATTTGCTATAGAGAAAGCTGCAAGCATAGTGATGGGATGCTCTTGTCGAACACACATTATTTGCCATTCAAGAGAAACCAAAAGGCACGTTGACTTCTCAAAAGTCTTCTGCCTACGAGGTAGTCATATCAAATCCGGTGATCAAAATAGTTTGATGCAGAATATTGAATCCTGCCATGTTTGTAGCTGAACCACTGGCAGAGGATGAGCATGCACATGATTGTTCAAACTATGAAGAGGTCTATGACAGAATCCCTAGGATGAATGAAAAGACCTTGACAGGTGGAACAGTGTTTTTATTGATGGTTCTTCAAGAATCAATCAAAATGATGGACAGAGATACACGGGTCCTGCTGTGGTAAACCACACAGTCAATGGGGAGTTTCAGACATTGGTAAGTGCATGACTCCCGTCTCACTATTCAGCACAGGCTGCAGAGCTAGTGGCGCTGATAGTCGCACTCAAGAATCATGTAGACCAGGAAGTAACAGTGTACAGCTACTCCCCCTATGTGACGTCAATAGTGCATTCAGGGTTAGCAAGTTGGAAAGGGAGGGGCTCCCTCTGAGCGGATGGCAAGCCAGTGCAGCATGCCACCTTATTGGACAGGCTTATTAAGGCACTGCAACTCCCAGTGGCCATTGCGGTCATTAAATGCACAGCACATACCAAAAGGGCAGACTTTATCTCACATGGAAACCAAGCAGCAGATGATGAAATGAAATTCGCTGCATGTTCAGAAAATGTGATGACCTTTGAAATGCCTGATGTAAATGAGAAAATGGTTGTAATGATGAATGTGTCTGAAAGATATAGTGATTTGTCTAGAACGCAGTTGATGGAAATTCAGGGGGATAAGAAGGATTTGTGGATGCAAAGAGGGTGTTCTTTAAACCCCTGTGAAGCATTGTGGCGACAAGACAGCACTGGTAAACTGGTGATGCCTGTAGCCTTATTAAGGGTGGCGCTTGAACATCTACACTACCCTGTGCGCTATTGCAGAGGATTGGTTTGTACCAAATTTGTTAGAGCATGTTGCGTTCTATGTAGTGAACTGCATTGTGTGTCGAAATATACAGCTGGGCAGATATTGCACACAGTTAGGGGAGTTATTCCAAGACCCACTGGCCCATTTCAGCATTTGCATGTCGACTATGTTGACATGCTGCAAGTATGTAATGAATATAAATACATGATTGTTGTAGTGTGTCCTTTTTCAAGATGGATTGAGGCTGGTCCGTGTACACACACAGACTCTACCTGTGCAGCTAAATTCTTAGTACAGGAAGTGTTTCCCAGATGGGGAGTATGTAAAGTAATGAGGTCAGATAATGGCCCACATTTTGTGAATCAAACATTTGAGAAGATCAGCTTGTTGCTTGGTATAAAGCACAGGTTTTCTTCAGCCTATCATCCAAAAGGAAACAGAATCTGTGAATGGCTCAATGGCTTGTTTAAAGAAAGGATAGCCAAGTTGAAGCTTACCTTGAAGAAAGGGTGGTTGTATTGCCTACCACTGGCATTATACGCATTGCAGAACCAACCAGGTTTGGACCACCATCTCACCCCCCATGACATAGTGACAGGGATACGGATGAGGACATGCCTCACGCCTCCATCCAGAGTTAGAAGTGATGCTCCACCTACTGCAGAACTGTTAGGAATGGAGCTACATGAATAGTTTATGTGTATGACTTTACGTATCTCTGTCATTTCAGGTCAGCTATGGCGAAAAGGGTGTGGGGCAGTACAGAACACAGACGGAGATGCGTCAGCAAGTCGTGTTCAAGAATTATGCCTTCGCCAACTATTCCCCGGAGATGCAGTCCTAATCCGTAACTTTTTGAGGAAGTGGTACAAGCCGAGATTTAAAGGCCCTTTTATCGTGGAATGCCTCACGCTGTCTGCAGTCAGAATGCAAGGCAGACGTGCTTGGACTTTCTTAGGCGACATCAAACTTTACACTGGAGAAACCCCTCTGCCCCCACCCCCAACAAAAGCAAGCATCGGAGAAGAACCTGAGCAAATGCAGACAAGGTCTATGACAAGGAAGAAGGATGCAGAGGCTGTCGAGTAAAAAGAAAAGATGATATTGGACTTTGGCTTGGTCCGGGACATTCTTTTAGCCATCTCTGAAAGGGTTAAGGGAAGCTGATACAAACAATATGTGCTGTCATTTCGGGGTGAAAGGAAAATCTTTTGTTCTTAAAGCCACGGGACCATCATTAATTTTGGACTGAGGCATGCTTTAAGCCTTGATAAGAAGGGAAATATGCCAAATTCTGAGTACATTTTTTCTACAATTGGAAGAGGGTGCAGTAACCTTCATTCCTTTTAGAGTTCCTGTTTGGGGGTGCCCATGGTGATTCCCAATGACAACGTTTCAAGGATCATATTTGAAATATTTCTCTTTATTCTGCGCATATATCCGGCTATTGTGGGGAGAACTACAAGTGAGAGAAGTGCGAAGAAGTACTTCAAACGAGGAATGCTTTGTGTGTGCACTCCTGCCTTACAGTATGGGGAAGTCTAAAATCTTCACAGCACATTGTCTTTTGCACGTAGCACTTTGCAAAACCAGAGGCCAGTTCATGGGTCGAAGTGTCTACCTCAAATGGGCAACTGAATGGACAGATCCAGATGAAGATGACTATATCCAGGATACGAAGACAACAAACAGAGCCCATACTAAGAATCATGTGATCAGATATGAGAAGCCTGGAGTGAAAGGAGCTGGAGTCAGATGGGAGTTAAATAAAAAATTGGAGGTTGCAGGAAAATCTGCAGAGGACATTCGAAGATGGAAGAACTGAGGACAAATGCAGATCTGGGCATCAGTGTTATCACCAGACGGATGGGAAGACGGAGTGTTAATCTGCAGAGCCTGGGTGGTCATTGGTTGTTACAAACCTGCCATTGACATAATGCAGAATGGCTGCAAGCCATTATGGCCAAGACTTGCTGAGCTACTGACTTGGGTAAAAGATAGAGGAGGACCCTTGCAGATGGTTCCACTGGAAAGTGTAAAGCTGTGCTTCAGAAATAATGGCACAAGAAAAGTTGGAGAGAATCAGAACTGTGGTTGAATCTTTGATGTACCAGGAATGATACATCATACAGCAGTTATCATGGAACATTATTGGGCTTGTGGATCCAGGGCATATATGAAGTTCCCCAAGGATTGGGGTGGACAATGCTCATTAGTGAATGTACATGTTTCAGCATTGGTGATTCCAAAAAGTGATCTGGGTCTTGACAGTTTCCCAAAATCAGATGTTCACCTGAGGAAGAAGAGATATGTGGAGCTGATAAAGAGGATGAAAAGGGAGAATTTTTCTCAGCTAAGTCAATAGAAGCTTTTGACTCTATTCCTTATGAGCACAGGCTGTTTAGCCAGACCTCATCAGTGTTCACCTTAAGTTTCGTACCGAGAATCCAGGTTGGATCAAATACCAAGTGGTTAGAGATCACCAGGTGAGAATTGCTACAGTCGATCAACACAACCATAAAGGGTTTCAAGGCTATCAGAGAAGAGATGAGAGCTACATGACTGATGACTCTTCAGAACAGATACATCTTGGACATGATTACAGCAATGGATGGAGGTGTTTGTGCAAAAATCGGAAAATCATGTTGCACATTTATACCTTCTCATGATGATGAGAGTGGTACCTTGACAGAGGCCATAGACATGCTGACAAAGCTCCATGGTCAGATGATAGACGAAGTAGAAGACATTGCTGATGACAGCTGGTTTGGATCACTCTTTTCTTGGTTTCCAGAATGGATGGCAGACATGTTCAAGTTTCTTGGAGCCCTGATCGTGTTAGTGTTGTTTGGATTTTGTGTGATCAAGATAATAATCTCACAATGTAAAAAGACATCAAAGAAAGCCATAGGGATGAAGATCATGATCGATGTCAACGGAGGATGGGAAGCCAGCGACCTGACAGATGAAGGAATCAGAGACTTTGTGAAGGCCAGTATCCATTCACCTGAGGGGATGAAGTTCCTGTATCCAAAGAATCACAAGAAGTATCTAGGAAGATGGATCTATTGCAGTCCAAGTGGACAATGTAGTCTTATGACTTCGAACAAAGATGAGCATGTCAAATCAGCAGGATGCCTGAAGGGAGTCATAAAGATATGGATCCCAAAGAAGCTTTTCTTCAGACCTAAATGCTTGGATGTGAAGGAGGATGAGAGAGTGGTTGATAAATCACCCAGAGGGGGAAGTGTAGACGAGCAGCCAAGTACCCCCATCTCAACCGTTCCACCCCTTTTACCTGTGTGCTGGAAACCAGAGTATGTGACATACACAGAACAGCTGAACCAACAAAGGGCAGAATATGGACTCTGTGTAGTACCAGTGAAAATACTGACAGCAAAGAGACTCCTGGAGGCAATGTTCCCATTGAGAAAACCATACCTGCATACAAATAAATATGAGGGCCATTTGAATGAAATCCCGGAAAAAGCAGAGCCAATAAACGGCAAGGAGGAATGGTAATGTCACCAACCATCACCAGTATACGTCACACTGAGCTGAGATGACGTACATAGCAGAGATGCAGAGACAAGAGAATGCAGATATTCTATAAGGCATCTAGGAAGTATCAAGGATAAGTGACATCTTGAGATCAAGGTGAAGAAGTTTATGCCACAGAAACAGATGAAGACATTGAGTAATTTTACACATGTACATATGCAAAAGAAACACAAGTAGACAAAGTAATTGTGAGTCTGGTTTATAGTGAATAGATTGTGGCAAGCGCCACCATATACATATATACCTATGGACAAGTAAAGGATGGATGTATCCACTACGCATTATGTGAAGTGAAAAAACTGAGTGAAATGGCTCAGATAAATGTATACATTTTGGGCTTTTACATATATGTGATATTATCTTAAACATATAGAGAACATTAGGACACTATCTGGGAACATTGATTAGAACATCCAGAGAGGAGTGATCCTTTAGTACCCATTTTTGCGCTTTTTCTGTTCGGCAAAAATGGTGGGGGTGTAGCTAATTCATAAATTCATACACCACATTACCCATACACCATTACGTGTGGGGACAAACTTTGCTGGGGTTTCTTTCACGTGCCCATTATAGCAGTGCTGGATAGTAGGAAGAAAGCATAATTTCTTGTGTGTCACAGTTAAAAAGCAAATTGAATTACAAAGTGAATCTCAGCAGATGAGGCTGGATGAGCCAAGAAGCCAAAGTCTTAACAAACTGGAGTGAACTGACATTGGATACAAAACTCCTGTTCAGGAGGCATGAACATTACAAGGAAGACATCAGAGGTTTATTAAAAAATAGTATTAAATGCACGAAAAGGCACTATTCCATATTCCCAAGTCACATGGAAGCATGAGGTTGGACGAACGAGATGGTCACACCTACGCACAAAGGCATACCGTGCTTTTCACTCCCTAAATTTCTCAGAGCTAAGAACACTCTCAAGGCCGAGCTTCAAAAGCCTAATTGACAGTAGACCACTGAGGTAATAATGGAATGCTATGCTAATTGGTGGAAAGCAATGGTTAAGGCAAACTCACCCGTACCTGGATCGCCAGCCTGCATGCTGCTAGACGTAGGTGGATAAGTACTGACGGAGGTTAGAATGCCAACCAATTGTAGAGGACCGTGTAATTAGGGGTCCTATAGTTGTGTAAACCAATGGGACGTGGTGTATTTAGTGACGTTCATAGTGGTCATTTTTAGGGGAGGGCTTAGTTGCCCCACCTGATATTAAAAGTAACCAATCACACTGGCCCCCAGGGGCGCACGGATGACCACAGCCTCTGTGTGAGCTCTGCCCCCACAGGTCCTGAAAGTGGATTGAGCCCCCACTTGTGTACCCCCCCACTGCAAACTGTCATACAATTGCTGCATGAATATGCCCCCCATTTAAAGGAATCTACCTGGTGAAAAATGGCGTGAAATTCAATGTGATATATATGATGGAGACAGTGATCTCTCATGGTGGCCTGCTGCGATGGAGAGCATGAAAGCGAAAGTAATTTGGCATACGCATTTCCTGAAGAGGACCCTGCACTGATTTCGGATGGCTTATGGGTGCATGGAGGCCAGCGGAGGAGAAGCCGTTTCTAGCTGAGTGTTAAATGCATTGCTTGGCACCCTAATTACCGCAACCTCATCTGGAGAAGCACAGATCTAATTGCTATGTGTTCTGTGAACGAAATCCCAGCACCCCGTTAGCAGGAAGAAGGTAGGCCTCCCTGGTCCTGACGGACTGTTGCTCCGACTCCTCCACTCTATCTTAACCATGTCGGAGACACACTTGGGGGGGTCTCCCATGCCCAGAGGCACACGTGCCGGTCCAGCGCACTGGCGGTGTGTGGGGACACGGAGCGCTGAGCCTCCCCTACTCGCCGAGGGAGCCAATGACCATCTGGCCAAACCCTTGTGCACCGCGCCCTCGCACAGCACACTCCGGACGTGGCAGGTGCAGGCCTGCGGAAAACATTACAATTTACGCAAAGGGTCACTTGATGACACGCAGCACCTGACATTACAATCTACGTGAAGAGACACTTAATAACGCTGAGCGCCTGGTGCTGAATTGTGTTTAATGCCCATGGTGGCGTTTATATGGAAAACGACCCGCCCATGGAATCAGCGGATCACTGAACACCAACGCATCCTCCACACAGTGAGGGGCTTCAGCTTGTGATGCACTCTTGACCTCCCCCCGCACTCCAAATTACACCAGCAACTGAAGGCGCCCTCAATACCCACTGACTCTGTGAGGGGTTACAGCTAATCTGACACCACACACTCCCACAACGGAATACAATATGTACAGCACCTTGGTACTCAGAACGACACATTTCTGGCACACATCACTATGAAATCAACCAAGGACTCATAGGAATACCTGAGTCAACAATTGAATTTAAAACGTCAACAAATACAGACTGCATAACGGAGGCAATCCTGGAATCACTCTGAAGCCCCCAGACTTTTAGCCCCCAGTGCAAATGAGATTACGTTGACACGGTACCCTTCCACCACCTCTAACGCCATAGGGTGAGCCTATGTTGGGAGAAAGCATGCGGAAGCGGACACCACACAACGTATCTCACTCTATACATGCGGCACTGATCAAAAGACCTATGAACATAAAACAGAAGCTTGCAACATACCGCTTCCTCCCACACCGCATTGTACCCAGCCACTTCCCAGATCCCAAAATGTCAACATCAGAGGCAGATGCGGCTGCATCGAAAGGTGATGTGGCAGCCTTGCTGAGTGAAACCAAGAGCATGAGGGCGGATATCGGCAGGAAGTCGATAAAATAACACAAAGAATTGACAAGATGGAAGAAAGACTGGACGAGGTGGAACATAACCAAACCTCTCTGGGAACACTTGAGTCCCAAATAGACTTAAGGATTTCCGAGACAGAAGTTAGGGAGGAATAATTTCGCTTGAAAATGGACAATTTGGAAAATCAAGAAAGGTAGAACAACATACGCATATTCGGTATCCCGGATAAAGAGAGAGAAATGGAAAGAGACTTGAAGATGACCCAACACAAGATTATGAAGACCTTGTTTGGGGATGAGTCCATTGATGAACCTAAAATCAACTGCATACATAGAGTTGGAGGAGCTGCGGGTGGCCCAAAGATGGTATTGGTGCGATTTCATAACTACGCTGATAAAGCGAGTGTCCTTGAGAAGGCCATCCGCACGGATTCCTCCTGATGCAGCGATAGTATCAATCTTTCAAGATTTGTCATCCTTGACTCTTGCCATGAGAAGGATGTGTATGTCGCTTACCAAATGGTTCAAAGAGAAAGGTGTCGGGTACTGATGTGGCTACCGATTCTCACTCATGTTTTAGTGAGAGGGAACAGCAATGAGATTGCGAACGAAGAGGGACATCCAGACTTGCACGGCCGACCTGCTGGGAAGCCAAGAGTAGGAGGCAATCGAGGGTGAGAGACGGAATGAGGACAGGCAGTGGCTTATCAAAGGCCCGAGGCGGGGGCGTGTACGTGGATCCAGGAAAGTTAGGAGAATGAATTACTCCCCCTGAGCAGACCTTTGATGACACTGATATGACAACAGGAAACCACCTTGATTGATTGCACAATTCACAGACCATCTTGAGGTATCTGACAATGATCTATACGATGGCATGTTCGTGGTCGTATAGTAAAGTGGGTAATTGAGGCTTTATGCACGGGAACCAGAGAGGCCAAGAGATACTGGCATTTGGACCTAGGCAATGTTGGTCTGTTGGGGATGCACAACGATTCAGGAGACCATGGAGGGGAGGGGGCGGGGGGTAACATATGGGGGCTTAGTAGTTATTTGAATGTTCTTTGATGGGAACGGGGCAAGTTTGCTGCCTACTGGTGGTACGACTCAGGCTGGAAGAAGTAGACCAGGCTGGTTCAGATGCCGTTTAAAATCCTGGGGAGAGTAGGGGAAGATGGTGGGTGAAGTGGGGAGAGAATGTATAAAGTGCTTAGAAGATATGTTATGTATGGTCTAGTGTGTTACATTAAGAAACAAGATTTATTAAGGTCTATTTTGAATATGCGAAAAACCTCAAATAGGTAATGGCAACATCAGTCAACACAGCGCAAGACGCGCTCTCCAGAATCTGAACACTTAATGTAAAGGGACTTAATTCCTCCACTAAGAGATCCCTGGTGTGCAAGGAATTTCGGAGGTCTAAGATAGACGTGCTATTTCTACAAGAGACCAAGTATGCACAGGGCGAAGAATGTAGGATTATACAGCCTAAAATGAAGGCGGGGGTGGGGATATTGGTTAGAAAGGGACTGAATTTAGAGGTCTTCAAGGTATGGATGGATATAAGGGGAGAGCTCTGATGCTAGTAGGCAGTGTGAGAGGTCTAACGATCATGCTAGTGACTCTATATGCCCCTAACACGAGACAAGCCGGGTTCCTACAGCGCACGATATCCAAGATAATGATGGAGGCCGCAGGCCATGTGATACTGGGAGGGGATTTCAACCTATGGGCAGATACTAAAAGGGACACGCAGGCATCTGCTCCAGATTTGGCTGAACCGACTGATGCAGGGTGAACGGTAGTAGCAGAGATGATGCGAACATACGGACTACGAGCTATATGGAGAGAATTACATCCAAACACCACGGGTTATACCTTTTACTCCCATGTCACATAAACCAGAATCAACTATATATATATATATATCTCTGTGGGGCTAGCTGAGGAGACGGCCTATCAGAGATTGAGCCCGTCACCTCGTCGGACCATGACATGATCTCTGCAGAATTAGACCTCGGAGCTCTGCAGCGTAGGGGAAATAAGTGGCGATGCAAGGAGACTCTCTGGAAGGACCCGGTCTTTCAGGCCGAAATGGTAACCGAGATAGAAGAATATCTCAAAGCTAATAACACAGGGAAGGTATCCAGAAAAGTAGTGTGGGATGCAGGGAAAGTGACGTGACGTGGCGGGGATATTGATCAGAGAGGGTGCCAATAAGAAAAGAGAAAGGACCTTGATAGAAAACATGTTAAAGGAAGAGATAACGCAGCTGGATTAGGAGGCACACACTTCCACAGGGGATAGGGTGGAGAAGATTGCTCTAGCCAAACAGAGGCAAGACAAACTCTGCGTCTTGGAGGAATCTCATATTGTCCGGAGACTCCAACTCCTCAAGCAGAAGCACTATAAGAAGGGTGACAAGGCAGATGCTTTATTGGCAGCTAGAATAAGGGGACAAGAGAAGACTTATGGGTGGCAACCATAGATGAAGGGGAATGGGACACTCATGGGTCACAGGGGGCAAACATCCTGGAGGCATTTGCAAGGTTCTACGAACATCTATACAAATCTGAAATGACTCAAGATAGTGCTCAAATAGATCAATACTTAGATGGGGTACGAATGCCAGTACTCACAAGTGGAGAGGCGGAAGCAGTGGACACCCCTATTACATCCGAAGAAGTAGAAAATGCAGTGAAGAGGTTGTTTCTGGGTAAGGCTCCCGGAAACTATGGCTATTTGGTGGGTTTTTTATCAGACCTTCCTGGCCCCCCTCCTCCCTTTTTTTATTCAACCTGTTTAATGATATCTAGAGACAGGGGTGGCACCAGATTCCTTTCGGAGGTATTGATCTCTGTCATACCCAAAGAAGGAAGAGACCCTAAATATTGTAGCTCATATCGTCCAATATCTTTGCTCAATGTGGATGCCAAAATATACACGAGAGTCCTGGCATTTCAACTAGAGACATATACGCCACGACTCGTACATCCAGACCAGGTGGGATTTATTCTGGGAAGGCAGGGAACAGACACAATGCGTAAAACCTTACACCTAATACATGAATCATAGACTATGACAGGGGAACTTGCTCTTCTATCTGTCGATGCAGAGAAGGCCTTCGACAGAGTCGAATGGGGATTCCTAGAGGCAGTTCTGAAGAAGGTTCAGCTGGACGAGAGATTTAAGAGAGGGGTGAAAGCAGTCTATACATCTCCAGGAGCATCTGTGTCAGTCAACTCGGACTACTCATGGTGGTTTACTTTGGGTCGGGGCACTAGACAGGTTTGCCCTCTGTCCGCAATATTATTAGCTTTTTCACTCTAACCTCTCGCACGAGAAATCAGGTTTGACCATTTGGTCGAAAGAATGCAGGTGCAGGGGAAAGAATATAAAGTGACATTATACGCCGATGACCTGTTACTACATGTCACAAATCCGTTGACTTCCATCCCCAGAGATATACAAGTAAAGAAAGGTTATTGAACCCACTCCAGATTCAAAATTAACAACACTAAATCTATTTTGTTCCCCCTGAACGAACCCACACAGCAAGACATGGCAAGGTATAGAGTCCTGGGCCTCACGATAAAGGATACCACCCTGCAATATTTAGGGAATAATTTGGTCAGACATATAGATGCCCTATATTGTGCCAACTTCCCACCCCTGCTTGATAAATTCCAGTCTGACCTGACCAGGTGGCAGAAACCCACAATCTCATGGGTGCTCCACAACTCGCGGACACAGACTGCTGGCAGGAACCACATGCTCCCACAAGCACCAAGTGGGGAAAATCAAGCAGAACCACAATGAGCTAAGAAAATAAAAGCTAAAGACAAGCCAGCGTTGCAGAAGTGGCAGGAAGGAAGCAAAGCTTCGAGCATGTGTGGAGCAGCTTGGCACAATAACAGTGCAGCTCCCAGCATGTGACGCACAGTTAAGCATAATAGCCCGCCAGTTCTTGTGCATAAGGTGCTTGGTGTCCGTGAGAAGCATTGGAACATACAAAGGGAGCCTGTCCAAGAAAACCAAATCTTCCTCAGCCCCAAGAACACAGACCAAGGAGAAACACCCTGCACACCTGAGGGGGCCTGGCCAAGCATGGCACAGCAGAATTCAGTAAAGAGAACATGCGCCATCCAATAAGCGTCTCTCATCATGTCTGACAGTGAGATATCTGCCACAGCAGCCGCAAGACCACCTGACTCCTTTGAGCCACCCCCAGGGGAGCCTCAAGTGACGCATCTGCCCCCAGAGTTTTACCTACGAGATACCAGCATTCTGGGGCCGAGATGGGTGCGATGGCTGAGGGACTTTATTCCACATAGGACTCACTGATGACCCCAAGTTGAAGAACATGTTGTCACTCACAGTGTGGCATGCAGTGAGAGACATAGTGGGTGAGACAGCCTCATTCTGTGATCTGCACAAAACAATGTCCAATTATTTTGCTTAGATTATGAGAGGCACATCTTTCACATGACTCACCATGAAAAAGGTGAAACACTTGATAAATTTGTTATGAAACTGCGCATCAAGATTACACACTGCAAATTTCCCTGATACTCCAACAATGAAGCACTGAGGTCTCAAGTCATTGCAGGATGTGAATCCTAAGAATTCTGGAAAAAACTGCTGCAGCATCAAAGGCTTTTATACTTGCACTACCCTTTTCTGCAATCTACCATCTCAGTGCTCATCTTTATAACATTGCAGAAAGCTCCATTTTTAGCTACAGCAAGGAACACATACAGACGTTTTTAACATACGTTATTAGTGGCCCATTCAATACTACAGGGGATAATCAGAATATCTCCACCAAGTCCTCATGCGATGATATTTTGAATTTGAAGAAGAAATGTTTCAGAGGTGAGTTACAGGGACACCTTTTGACGGAGTACCTTAGACAAACATAATTCCTTCTCATCAAGTTGTAAGGAATGAACCATTCTTATTCCTAAAAGACCTCGAATACAGGACCCATTTCAGCTACGTAGTGACCAAATGTAGTAGGGTCATTATGGACCTCAAAATCACAACAGCTCAAAGCATTGTACAACTAAAATGCCAACTAGATGAGGAAAAACACACATTTTTAGAAAGCACAGTAACACAGAATGCCAGGGAAAAACTAGCAGAAATTGGCAAACACATTGACGACTTTAAATCAACAACACTTAACAAAGAATCAAAAACATTAGCTAAAGATATCAAAGAGTTTAAGACCGAAACTGCTTACCCTTATTTAGCTGAGAACTACTTGAAGACCCATAACAATTGCAGAGATGATCGAACACCCTACCAACAGGGCCAACATCAACAGAGAGGACAGTGGGTCACCTTCTCGGATAACTCAATCAGTGATTCTTCACATGAGAATCTCGAGAGACGTGATACCCATTTATTTATAGGGGGGGAGACCTTTTTAGAATGAGGAAAAGCAGGAGGCAGACACAGGCTTCAATATCAATCAGAATACAATTACCAGTCTCCCCCCCACAACAATCCTGATCCCGCCGGAGAACATATCAGAGGTAAATAGGAACATGGTGGGCATTTTTAAAATTTCTGGGACTGATCTCAACAGAGATCAGATCTCTCTTTTGAACAAACTCCTTTCATTTGTGCCATCTAAAACAACCGATTGGTACAAAGTCCAATTGGAAATCAGACAGTGTCTGCATAAAGTACACTTGAAAGCATTCTTTAAAGACAAGGGCCCTCATTACGACCCTTGCGGAAATCGGAAAACGATGGCGGAAATGCAATACCGCCATCGAATAGCGCTCGGTGCGACTATGACCCGTCACCGCAAAGTACGAAGCCATTAGCGACACCGTAGTGAACGCCAACGCTAACTGCACCAAGCACGCGCGCGCGCGCCATGCGAAACCGCAAACACCACCATGGCGCAAGGGTACGCCAATTCCGACCCTAGCGGACATGTACCTAACGCCATCAGGCATGGCGTAATGTACCATTCCGCCATGGTGAGAAGTACGGCATCGCGAATCAACCGTAAACGGCCCCACTGAGTGCCTGTACACCGCTCCCTGCCCACAAAGTACAACTCCCCGTAGGTGCAATGAAGTCACAATGCAACCATTGAAATGTACAAGTCACCCATGCATGGCAACGAACAAAAGAAACACAAGAGGGGCCAATGGGAGCTGCAGGGCACAGATGGCACGAATACAGAAGCCATCCCAATGGACATGACCACAGTCCCCCACCAAGAAACGCACGCAAACACAGGCACCTGTGACCAGCAATATTCCGAGAATCACATCATTCCACCAGTCCACCTGGCTGACCGGCATCTGTTACACAAAACCCAATCCCCCGCCCCTGAGCATGACAACATTCAAACTGTCATATTGGCAGCCCCCATCCCTGACCTCACGGGCTTAGTAGGCAAACGCGCCCAGTACAGTACCACGCAACTAAACTCCGAAGCTGGAACCCAATGCAGATCTCCTCACAATACATCGCCCCCCAAATAGGCATATGCCACATCACTTGCAAAGAAAAACGCTACACGGGCCAAATCAGAATAGAAATTTTATGCACATCAAAGTCACCAAGCCCATACAGCCATCAGGCCATGAACTCCAAAACACTAATCACCATTGTGGGCTGCATCCGCAAGAAATGACCAGCCACTACTTGTGTGTCGCCCTGTTCCCCCATGGTACACAGAGCCACATTCACGTACGAAAAGGCAACATGGAAGCGCACAGAACCGCAGGGCCGTCCCAATGGGGAGGCACTAGTCCAGCTGAAAGGCCGAAATGTTGCTCCGAGCCACCAGTACTGCGTAAGGGCATGTGGGCCATTGGCGATCGTCCCATAAGATCGTAATGCTGCTCCACTGATTAACACGAAGCAGCAGGTGTCGGGAGTAAAACCCATCTGCAGGAGTGGCATACAGATGGCAGTGGCAAAAGGGGAGGAGATACCTGTCAACCAAAAGAAAAGAAAAAGAACAGAATGGCCATCAGAACTACATTCCAACAACTCACTTCAATGATCACACGAAATCCACAGCCATATGCATGCTAGCCCACTCCAAAGGATCATCACCACCCCAAAACCACTTGCGACTCATAACCATCTATATCGAGGTGCAAACACCATCACAAACGAGTGTACCTGTGCATGCGTCTGTCAAAACAGAATCCATCAGATGGGAATGTTAACGTGCATGGACACAAGTGTCTGAGGGCGCGTCGAGACAGGGAGGGCTCAACAAGGCCAGATAGACGATGGTCCCACTATGGCAGCCCTGCATCACATAGCGTAGGGGAGGCGGATAGATCCCAAGAAGCCCTGTACATGGCAAACTCTGTATCAAATCACCTGCCCATGCATCCATTCATCATTCCCTCATCCCGGGATCAAAACGCCTGAATAATTACTCACATAACATTAGAAACATCCATTGAGTCTGTGCGTTATGCAGCCTGCAAAATCCACAGTGCCCCAGCCCGTAATTCCAGTGTTGTGAAGTAACATGTATTTGGGAACGGCCGGCCTCATCGCCCACGTAGCTATTGCGCATCCCAAACTATTCATATCAATCATTGCTTCCTCGCCATGGGCCCTGTCTCAAGGACATTGAACAATAGAACGTTATATTTGCAGTCAGACCTGTGGGCATCTCCTCGCCGCTAGCTGGAAACCGAAAGCGCCGCCCTTCGAATTCCTCATTTGCAACATCACGTCGAAAAGGCATCTGTGGCCGTTTGAAATCACTAATTATTCCATCGAGTGCGGCTGTGTGTGAAAATGGCAACTGCCTTCACCCACAAATGGGACGCCCCGCCCGTCGTTGCAACTCGGTACAGTGATGCATGAGGGCCCACCGTTACTCGAGTACTACGTTCCACTGACCCTTCACAAGTCTGTTCGCGACTGCACAGATAGTATGTGAAACAATGGGACCACAGCAGAATGAACATATCAACCAATCTTACACGGCCATCGGGTACAAATACATGATTGCAATAGCAAGATGCCATTCCCCGAATTGCAGCGTTGTGCGCGGGACGTGCTCGGCCAAAGGGGAGAGCAGTTTGCACAGGTGGAATTAATCACCACAGGTGGAGGCCATACAGCCTGAAAACACATAAATTGCACAGCCAGTCTCCTCCCACAACCACACCGAAATGCTACCGGCAGGACTCGCGATGTTGGCCCTGGGGGACCTGATAGCACTGCAAGTGCTCCAACTCCAAGAAGAAGACGAACACCAACTACAACCAGCCGCACGGAGGAGACGCAGGAGGAGGAGGAGGCCAAGGCAGGGCCAGCAAGGCCCACCAGCACAGCCACTACCACCACGCAGGCAGCCCGCAATCCCACGCCTCCGAGCACATCCGTTCAACCTCACTGATGAGCAGATCCACACCCTCTACCGTTTGGACCGGGACACCATAGCCGCCATTGTGGACATGACACAGGCTGACCTTGTCAGCATGATAGATAGCCCAACCGCCATCCCACCCCTACTGAAGGTGGTGTCTGTACTCCACTTCCTGGCCACAGGCACCTACCAGCACACAGTCGGACAGTTGCATGGCATTTCTCAGCCACTGTTCTCACGGACACTATTTCAAGTGCTCGATGCCCTCCTGCAGCACGCAGACGACTACATCTCTCTACCACGCTCGGAGCAGGAAATTACCAACACAAAAGTGGGATTCCATGCACTTGCCGGCATACCGGGTTGCATTGGTGCCATCGACTGCACCCATGTGGAATTGGTCGTCCCACATGCCATGGAGGCCCAGTACCGCAACCGAAAACAATTTCATTCCCTGAATGTACAAATGGTGTGTGACTCCAACAGGATCATTACACATTGTTGTGCCCGATTCCCTGGATCAACCCATGATTCTATGGTCTTGAGGAACTCTACAATACCACGCAAATGGAGCGACACGCAGGGAACAGATCCTGGCTACTCGGTGAGTCTCATTACATGCATGATTATGTGGGGTATGTGATTTGGCAATGACCTGGCAGGAAGGGGGGGGGGTGTGCGTACGTATCAATGGCATTCCACATCATACGTTTCTCGTCCACATACAGGTGATGCTGGATATCCACTGAAGAGATGGCTCCTCACACCAGTCCGGAACCCACGGGACCAGCATGAGGAGGACTACAACCATGCCCACTCACGTACCCGTGTAGTCATTGAACAGGCATTCGGCCTACTGAAGACTCGTTTCCGCTGCCTCAGCAGGTCTGGCGGGGCACTCCTGTACCGCCATGAGAAGGTTGCAAAGATGGTCATGGCATGTGTCATGCTCCACAACATGTGCGTACGTAGAAATGTGCCCATGCCCCCTGACGCAGAACTGCAAGCACCTGATGATGGTCATGATGAGGGTGGGGATGTGGCTGCACCTCATGGAGTCTGCGAGGCACCGGAGGCCCGTGACATTCGTCAGCATCTCATTGATGCATGCTTCTAGTACTCACGCCTGGTGGCTGATACATGGACACGGGACTCGTGGCACTGCGTGTGTCTGGGACATGCACAATATGGACTGTACGCCTTTGATGGCCTAGTACACAAAGATCAATGTCCACACATCTCATTGGTTGATTGTGCACTTTTTATGGCATATGTGATGTCATGTTGAACACCCTATCGACCCGCCACCCAAGTGAGCCCAACACACCCCCTCCACCCTCCTACCTCCCCCCCGAACACCAGTGTCCAATGATGCTCATTGTCAGTGGGCTGTCGCTATTGCAAGCCCCCTCTGCGGGTATCAGGGGCACCCCTGCCTGTGGAGCGCAGGTTCCTTCCAGATCTACGTTGGGGGCTGCCCTGGACGGAACTTGCAACGGATGATGTGTCTGCCTGCTCACGTCCATGCATGTCCCTAAGGGTTTGCGAGAGCTCATTGAGCACACGGCGCACTGCGGCAAGTTCGGCACATACGTCTTTGGACGTCGCATGCAGTTCCCCCCTCAGGCTCTCGGTGCTTCTCTCCATTTGGACTCTCAGGCTCTCGGTGCTACTCTCCATTTGGACTCTCAGGCTCTCGGTGCTACTCTCCATTTGGACTCTCAGGCTCTCGGTGCTACTCTCCATTTGTGCCCTTAGCGTCTCTGTACCTCTCTCCATTTCTGCCCTAAGTGTCTCAGTTGATGTTTCTATGTCTGCCTTAGTGCCCCCACATTCATCGGCATGGTCCTTGAGGAGTGTGGCCAGTTGCTGCTGTTGTACGATTAACTGGTCGAGGGACTGTTGCCTCTGCTGGGCCATGGCCATTTGCGGGGGTGTCACAGAGGGGCTGTTGTCCTCATGTTGCCTTGCCACAGGGCTTGTGGGGGATGGCCAGTCGTCGTCTTGTGGGTGCCCCTGCGTGGTATCCTCATGTTGTACGGGATGGGACAGACAGGGGGATTGGGACAGGTCATGGATGGATCTGACTTCGACATCCCCGTTTTCTGTGTCCGAGCATGCTGCCATCAATGGGGTGTCACCTATGGTGCTGCTGCCACCAGAGGCAGTGCCTTCTGTGGCATCCATTGGGGGGACCTGTGGTGGTGGTGTTGTGGGCATGCTGGCTGCTGGGGTGCCTGTTGATGTTCCCTCCTCTGTGCTGCCACCTGATTTGTGCTGCTGCCGTGTCTTGATGCGTGCAGCTGAGGTGGAGGGTCTCTGGCCGTTGGTCTTGGCCCTCTTTGCAGGTGTGCTGGTAGGGGTGTCCTGTAGCTCGTCGTTTGGATCGGACCCTGTGGTGGAGTAAAGGAGGGCGAGGGTTATTGATGGGTCTGTGGGAATTGGAATGGCATTGTATCACATGCTTTGGGGTGGTACCTGAGGGTGATTTGGGTCGGGGCCTTGGAGGTGCTTTAATTTGTGTGTGGAGTGAGGGTGCAGTTGTTTGGCAGCCTGCAGTTAGGGTGTGCCTGCTGCACGTGTAGTGCGTGTATTAGGGGTTTTTAATTATTTATGTATTTATTGTGGGTTTTAACGTGCGCTATCAGGCCGATGTGTGTGGACGTTCTCCTGGACATGTGTTTCTGTTGCACTATGTGGACGCATGGTACTTCACATGGATGGACTGTGTGGATTTGGCATTGTTTTATCTGGCCCACCTACCTGAATCTTCGGATGTCTGCACTCCTTTCTCCATCCCTCCGACTCCCTCTATGCTCTCCATTCCGATGGTGGAGGCACAGATTTCTTCCCAGGGGGTCAACTTGATGGGTGATTCAGGACCTCCCCCGGTGGCTGTGGCAATGTTGCGGTTGGCAGAGAGTATGCTGCGGACGCGTATCCGCAGGTCGTCCCATCGCTTGCGGCATTGCTGTGGGGTGCGGGGTGCGGTCCCCGCCGCACTTACCCGCTGTGCCACCAGAGCCCATATGGTCTTCTTGTTTGCAAGTGCCGTTCTGGTCATTTGCGTGGAGAAGACGACGGCAGCATTCTCCTGGAGGGTCTCTGTTAGCACGGTGAGTTCCTCACGGGAGAAGTGGACCTGCCGCTTGCGGTCGCACGCTTTCTTCGCTACTTTTCCCATTTTTCTTGGTTTCGCTAGGGTGGGTGACGGGTTGGGGTGTGTTTCAGGGTAGTGATTTTAGTGGTTGTGTGGTTTTAGTGGTTTTATAGGTGTACGGCGGGATGTTTCCCGTTCCGGGCCCATGTTTTTACTTCCGTTTCCGTATATTTCCGGTCACCGTACTTTCCGGTAGGCGCACACTGCGGTGACCGCTAAGAGGGGTGGCGGTATTGCACCTAGGGCGCCGTACGGCGGCGGTGTGGGCCGTTTTGGGGTCATTTCCGCCATCGCGGACTTTGCACTTCCGCCGTGGCGTGGTGCTCGTGCCCGATGGGTCGGAATGGGCCGCACTTTGCTCCTTCGTGCAATGGCGGAAACGCTATTTACGCTGTGGCGCTCCGGTCAGTCACTTTCCGCCAGGGTCGTAATGAGGGCCAATGAGTAATTGGACCCCATGAAGGACAGAGGGCTATGCCTTAAGCCTGTATTTTAACCCCTTGAATATCAGATTCAAAGTGAAATCATAACGTTTCAAAAATGTGTGCTACATGATTTCAATGTGCTGCAACAAACACACAACCCACTACAACATAATGGTTCCAATGCCAAACGGAATGCCCTTAAGTGCCTTGGTACTAATACATAGCTAGTGGTTAAATCAGCACACAAGGGCAGTGGGATTGTAATGATATCTTAATATGGTCATGGCCATTCTTCATGACAGAAATAATTACAGTGTGCTAAAAGAAAAGATCTGACAAAGGACATTCAAAGGCTTATTGTGGACTCCACAAAGCTAATGGATATCCATGAGAGAATATGATTTCCTAAGCAACTCCCCGGAGAAGACCCCCAATTTCTATGTGCTACCCAAAGTGTACAAAAGCATTGAAAATCCTGCTGGTAGACTGATTGTCTTTGAGTGTGGGTCAATCCTTGAATCCCTTTGTAAATGTATAGACATCTTCTTCAAGCCCATTAGCCAGGACACCCAATTGTATCTACCACACACCACAGCTGTGATGAAGGGTTTTAAAGGTAAACAGTTTAACATTGCTGAGGATGTACTTGTTGCAATGGACATCCAGTCCTTGTACACAAGTATACCCCAGGATGAAGCTATCGATTTCGTGAGACATTATCTAAACCTGCATACCCCTGAAAGAGTCCCACCTGAATTCATCATTGAGCTAATGACCATTGCACGTCAGAAAAATGGCTTTGAATTCAATAAGCAGTTTTACCCACAGATCAAAGGGTCCGCAATGGGTGCTGTCTTTGCACCCAGCTTGACACTCCTATATATGGCTTCCTTTGGGGAAGAGTTTGTCTATTCAGAAGACAACCCTTTCTGTCTGAACATCTCAATGAGGAAACGTTACTTGATGATGTGCTGATGGTTTGGCATGGTGACAGCAACCATTTGGATGAATTTCAAGGCTGGTTGAAAAACTGCAATCCCCACATTATTTTCACCATGGTATACAATACACTTAAGGTTAACTTTTTGGACTAGCGAAACCTAGCGAATGAAGCACACTCTTACACTATCAAAGTTACCATCCAAGAAGTCTTGAAGATAATCTATCCTTTTGACAATTCCTAAGACTATACCATAACTGTACCAATCCGAGTGGCTTCACTAATAATGCGACATCGTAAATGAGAAACTGCTCTTAAGGGGATACCCTGGTAAGATCATCAAACCATCAAAAAAGAGGTGTAGAGAAGGGGCCAAATACCTTCACCTCAACCTTTTCATCCCCTTTTACCTGTATGTTGGAAACCAGAGTATGTGACTTACACAGACCAGTGGAATGACAAAGGCCAAAAAGAACCATTGGGCCCATTGAGGAAACCATACCTGCACACAAGGAAATATGATAGATGTTTAAATGAGATTCCTGAAGAAGCAGAACAAATAAACAGCAAGGAAGAATGGTAACGTCACCAACCATCGCCAGTATACGTCACACAGAGCTGAGCTGACGAACATAGAAGATATGCAGAGCGCAGAGAATGAAGATATTCTATAAGGCATCAAGAAAGTACCATGGATAAGTGACATCTTAGGATCAAGATGAAGAAGCTTATGCTACAGAAACAGATGAAGACATAAAGTCATTTTATACGTCTACAGATGCAAAAAGAAACGCAAGCAGACAAAGTAATCTTGAGGCTAGCTTTGTAGTGAATAGATTGCGGCAAGCGCCTATATATATGTATTATATATATATATATATATATATATATATATGCATATGGACAAGTGAAGGATGGATGTTTCCACTATGCATTATAACAGTGCTGAACATTAGCAGAAAGCCCTAATTTATAGTTTTTTTGCAGTTAAAAAGCAAATTGAATTACATAGTGAATCTCAGCAGACAAGTCAGGATGAGCAAAGAAGCCATGGGGCATCATTATGACCCTGGCGGTAGAGGGTTAACGGTGCCGGTAAAGCTACCGGCCCCTTTAACCCTTTACCGCCTCATTACGAGGTCTGCTCGCAGGACCTGCTAAGGATGTCTGGTAAAACCAGGCGTCCTTAGCGGCACCCATGAGCAGACCAGGATGCTAACAACAGGCCCGTCATTAACAGGCCCATTGTTAGCATCCTCCCCATTCCCATTGAGCCCTATGGGGGCTCAAATGGGAATTTATTTATTTATTTATTTGCATTTGTTAAGCGCGCTTGCAGCCCGTAAGGCATCGAGGCGCTGTTACAGAGGATACGCAAACTTAAGATTACAGACAGGTGCCAGGAGGGCTCTTAGTTACAGATTGGTAGGCATATATGCGGCGGACGATACAGGTTCGGGTTAAACAAAGAGTCTGGTTTTGATAGCCTTACGGAAGGCTAGGTGGGATTGAATGAGTCTTAGGTGAGGTGGCAGAGCGTTCCAGTGTGTGGCTGCTAGGGTGGGGAAGCTGGAGCCACCAGCGCGCACTTTCCGAGTAATAGGCGTGACGATTGTGTTGGCATAAGGGGACCTGAGAGGTCTCGTGGCGGTGTGCCTAATAATTCTGTTGGTCAGGTAAGGAGGGGCAAGTTTGTGAAGGCATTTGTGTGTGAGAGCAAGAGTTTTAAAAACAATTCTCTCTTTGACAGGGAGCCAGTGTGCTTGCCTTCTGATTTCGAAGATATGGTTTCTTCTAGAAGTGCCGGTAGCTGCCCTTAGCGCATTGTTCTGGGCAAGCTGCAATTTGGCCAGGTTTTTGCTGGATGTCCCCACAAGAAGGGCATTACAGTAGTCAAGTCTTGACCCGATAATTGCCCTGGCAATCGTGAGGCAGTTTTGACGGGCCAAGAAGGGCCTGGCTGCGTTGAGGACTTTGGAGTAGTAGGCTGAGGATGCAGCGATAGCATTGACCTGTTTATCCATGGACAGGTCGGAGTCAAGGTAGACTCCGAGTGTCTTAACATGGTTCGAGACCTTGATTTGAATGTTATCAATGGAGAAGGAGGCGTACTGATCTCCGAGGTTACCCAGAGTGAAGGGTGACCCAATGAGGAGGAGTTCGGTCTTTTCGCTGTTGAGGCACAGCCAATTCTCCGCCATCCAGGATTGGATGGTAGTGTAGATAGAGGTGAGGGTGTTGGAATCTGCTAGGTAGTCGCCCGTGAGTGGGATCAGTACCTGCGTATCGTCAGCATAGTTGGTATAAGAAATACCAAGGGCATCCAAGATGCTAAACAGGGGCCTTGTAAAGAGGTTATAGAGTGTTGGGGCGATACAAGATCCCTGGGGGACACCGCAGGTGAGGAGGCTAGGGGTGGCGGCGGCAGCTTCAGAAAAGACTTTCATGGCCCTTTCTTGGAGAAAGGAGGTGATCCACTGGCAGGCTTTCGGGGAGAAGTTGGCTTGGGTGGCTAGGTGGTGACACAAGGTGTTGTGGTCAACCAAATCGAACGCTGCAGAAAGATCCAGGAGCAGAAGGAGGGCAGGTTTGCCTACATCTCTGAGGTCATCCATTTGGTTCTTTAGATCTAGGAGGGCCGTTTCAGTGCCATGTCGGGGGCGGAACCCAGATTGCCGCAGGACGAGGAGACGGTTGTCCTCTAAGAACCTTTAGACCTGCAGGTAGGCTGCTTTGTCCAAGATTTTGAGCAGGAATGGTACAGTTGTGATGGGCCTGTAGTTCCCCGGGACGGTTGGGTCGAGTGAGGGTTTCTTGAGGAGTGGGCGTACCCACGCTTCCTTGAGTCCTGATGGGACATGGCCTGATTGGAAGGAGGAGTTGATAAAGGCTGTAAGGAAGGGGGCGAGAGTATGTGTGGAGTCTCTGATGAGGCTGGCTGGGCAGGCATCGCCTTTACAATTGGAGGGTTTGATAGAGTTGAGCAGGGTGATGACCTCTTGCTCAGTGATGTCTTTGAATTCGAACATCAGGGATGATGTGGACTTGATGGGTGGCTTGGCGTGGATGTTCGCTATAATATGAGAAAGGGCTTTTTGGTGGCCACGAATTTTTGTTTGGAGGGTGTTGAGCTTCTCTAGCATGGCAGATTGAATGCTGTTGCACCACTTGTCATCTTTGATAACTGAAGACTGGGGGGCAGATGGTTTTTCAAGTTCCCTGAAGATTGAATGGGGATGTACTGGGTCCGGGTTCCTTGAATGGGGAAATACCGGGCCCTCCAAGGTCGGAATGGCCCCGTATTTCCCCATTCAAGGAACCCGGTACCCGGTATGGGGGTAGCGTGGCGCTAAAAGCGGCTGGATACCTCCATCGTCGTAATGAGGCCCATGGTCTTATCAAACTGGAGTGAACTGAGATTGGATACAAATCGTGTAAAAGAACAGAACTCCTGTTCAGAAGGCATGAACATAACAAGGAAGACATCAGAGGTTCATTAATAAAATAGTATTAAATGCACTAGAAGCTTGATTCCATGGTCTCTAGTCACATGGAAGGATGAAGTTGGATGAACAAGATGGTCACACCTGTGCACGAGGGCAGAGCGTGCTTTCACTCCCTGAATGTCTCAGAGCTAAGAACACTCACAAGGCCGAGCTTCAAAGCTTAATTGGCAGTTGACCACTGAGGTGATGATGGATTAATATGCTAATTGATGGGAAGCAATGGTTAAGGCAAGCTCACCAGCACCTAGATGGCCAGCGTGCATGCTGCTAGACGTAGATGGAAAAGTACTGACAGAGGTTAGAGTGCCAACCAATTGTAGAGGACTGCGTAATTAGGGGTCCTATAGTTGTGTAAACCAATGGGACGTTATGTATTTAGTGACGTTCATAGTGGTCATTTTTGGGGGAGGGCTTAGTTGCCCTACCTGATGTTAAGTAACCAATCACATATTCACATTTTTTTAGACAAGTATGGATTGTATACTTAGATGTTCACTTGGAGCCAATCACCTATACTCATAGGTTTTTGTAGTTTGCCACATAGGATGATGTTAGTAAAATGTAGGTTAACGTCATTGATGATGAGTTTTGTGTATAAGATCTCAGTTTTTACTAGAATGTTTGAGTAAGAGGATCGAGCAAATTTGTTGATGTTCGTTATGCCCCCTGTTTGATATTAAAACAGTTTTCCTTTTGCCAACCTGAGCCGTTTTGATTATTGATGTATGAATACAAATCTGCATCCCCATCCATCTACAGGGTAATTTCTACTCATCTTAAAGGGCTGGGGATATCCAGTTCAGAGGGACAGGTATACCGCCAGAGAATCCCTCTTAGCAAGTCCAAACAGGGAAGACAATGAATCAAGGCGGACCTGTCTTATTACACACTCTCCCCTCAACTTCACAAATAAAGAAGATCATCAAAAAATATTGGTCATTCCTAAATTGACAATACCGGATTAAGACACCCATGTTCTCATTAAAGCATGCACCCAACTTCAAGGATAAATTGGTGCATTCAAGTTTTGAAAACAGAGTGCCAACAAATACCCTCTGGAAACTTCCTCCACTGGTTGGCCATTACTCATGTGGCATATGCTCTTTTTGCAGGTTCACTGAAAAAACACAACCTTCCTGATTGGTGATAGAGCCTGGAAATTACGAGAATTAACTCATTGCAGAGCACAAAAAGTGATCTATTGTATGTAATGCCCTGCCATGTTCAATATATTGTACGAACAAAAAGTCATACTAGAATCGAGTACAGGTAGAGATTCATATATAAAGTAAACACTGCACCCATGGTTGAATATTATTTACTCTTAAGACACTCACCTGATGACATCAAAAGGTGGGTGTTTGATATGGTAAAAGTATCAGCAATATTGAGGTACATACTAAACCTCCTAAGATTCACTTTATCCTGTGGGTACTAGTAGCTTGATATTTAGTGATGGCTTATCTATGCCCTATAAGTCAACCTTTCCGTGGTGCTCTCGGTCTGTAACCTCATGAGCTACCACATGTCAATCAACATCAGACCACTGTGATGACCCCCACATTGACAAATAGAACTTTAGGTGAATTGCAGATTTTTTTGTTTTCAATTAGGTAGCCATTGACCTTTCTGATGTCAGTTTTAATGATAATTGTTTTTTTTTGTATCTCCCAGGGCTCCTGAGTCCTGAGAAAGGCAACACATTACAGCTCACTGAAACACTCTTTGTGCTAGGATTAGTTCACTTGGCACTTTACAATATCTTTTTTGTTGCATCAAACCTGGTTTGCTTCTTAATATTTATCTCCTCCATCATCTATAATCGCCCGCAAATCATACTCCTCCACCCTTTCACCTCTGCATCCCACCCAGTGCCGAAAGGGGTTAATAGCTATCTCAGCCCTCTCCCCACACTCATCCGCTCCCACATTCTCACCTGCTACCATTCCGCAAATGATACCCAGATAATCCTCAAAATCCCCAAATTGTCCAGCTCCACCCATCCAGATCTGTCATCATGCCTCTTAGATATTGACCATTGAATGAAGACCAACCACCTCATCCTCAACCCTGGGTAAACAGAAAAGCTAGTCTGCGCAAAAGAAGTGTGCCTTCCCCAACCCATCCTATGGCCCCTTGCCCCACTCTCCAGGCCCCTCCCACTGGCAACCTCCACTTTGATGAAAAGCCTCAGATGCACTCTGGACACAAATCCATCCCTTTCCCAACTCATCAACTCTGTGTCCAGAACCTGCTCTTTCTGCCTACACATCCTCAGGTGTATCTTCCCTTACCTCACCTATGCACACCAAATCTCTGACATCCTCACCATCATCTTCTCTTAGACTATGCACACTGCCTTTATCTAGGTGCACCAGCGTTCCAACTTAACAAACTCCAAAGAACCCGAAACTCCAAAGAACCCAAAACGCTGCTGCCCACCTGCTCATTGGCCTCCCTCCAAGAGAACAAATCAGCCCCACAGTTAGAGTCCTTTGCTGGCTCCCTTTTGGTCCACAAACTACCTTTAAAGCCATATGCATTACTCAACGTGCCATCGACAAAACTGGTGGCGAATTCCTGCAAGATAAACTCACATGCTACCGACCCTCAAGGACACTCAGGTCCGGCACAGCTTTACTCCTAGTTATCCCCCAATATAACTGCACTAGACTGGGTGGATCCTCCTTCTCCGTCAAAGCTCCCACTATATGGAACTCTCTGCCTCTCCACATCCGCATCAATGACAATCACCTCGCATTGAGAAAGTCCCTCCAAACCGAGCTTTTTTCTTCCTTCTCATGAAATCCCTCTCCCATTCTTTGCTTTGGCTGCTCCTCACACACAAATTCTGGGGCAGTTCCCAAAAAACACCTACACGTTCATACCTCCACAGATGCTGGCAGTGTTCGCAGCAGGATCACAAACACACGTGTTGGACCATATAGGGATTCAGACCTGAGGACTTCCCTTTTCATAAATGTCACACATATCAGTCAAAGGTTCTCATCATTTGCATTCATATCAAAAAGTGTCAATCCTGACTAACTTGCCCTCCTACCAGCTAAACTAAGCCCTCATGTATTTCCTACCCCTAGGATGCGTGTAGTGGTCCGCTTATCTAGGGTGAGGGATATGAAAAAAAAGCTTGCCCTATTGTTTGTCTCAACAATTGCTGAAAATTGTTTAAAAGGCACATGTCATCAAAAGCTGAGTCATGTGTCATCTGTTTTGTTAATGAAATGTCTAAAAATGTTACTATTTGTCTCTAAAAGGCAGATGATTAAGAAGTTTACTAAAATAGTGTTGCCAATCTTTCTGTGTTCACTACGAAATCACAAAAAATCCAGGACTGAGTTTTCTCAGTATTCTAACTCTCTACTACACGAAACTAGTCTCAACTATTTTGACTCTCTTTGTAGTATTAACTGAGTTTATTTCCATCCTTTTCTGTTGCTCATGAAAATGACATCATGCGACCGTGTGCCATCTTGCTGGTTCTTCTTTACTTCACACGGGTCAGGTCAGGCCTACCAGTTTCACTGGTTTGTGTTGGTTTTACCACTTTCTTCAGGGACAGAAAATTAAACAGCACGGTATGTGGTGCTGTTACACATCTACTTGCAGCATACACTTTATGGTTGCTGCAATACCCCGCCTGTGAATGGAAAACAGGGTATGGGGTAAGCGGGAAAGAGACATAAAATGTTTGTTTAGTAACTGTGACTGTATATCTCTCCATGATATATCTGAGTCTACAATAGGGCATCATGATTCTTACCCTTATTTTATCAATCCCACATCTTCCTGCTTCCCGCTCTTTTTCACCACTTAGCAAGCCACGCCCACCTCATGCCTTTCTGCTTGCCGCTCTGTTTCCCTACTTAAGGAGCCCTCCAGCTTCTTTTCCTTTGCAGATGGGGAGCAGGTGCAAGTGGATCTAGGTCACCTGGCCTAAGCCCTGCCCACCTGGTACCTTCCTGCCTGCTGCTCTTTTTAACCACTTAGCAAGCCCCGCCCACCTGGTGCCTTCCTTCACCATCACTGTCTTGTGGCCAATGCTGGATTTGACTTTTATGAACTTCATTCATTCACGGTGCGTCACTCTTTCTCAACTCTCATGCTGGACTTCCTTTGCATCTTGTACTCATGGTGACCCTGAATCATGCTGTTCCCATCTTCATCTTGTATCCTGACTTGCAACATTATGTGTTACTACTGACTTCTGCAATTGTATTCGCTCTCCACGCTTACTTCTCCACTATGGTTAACTGCTTAATCTCTTTTCTCTCCTCCTTTCCCTTCTCCCTTTTCCTATCTCCTCTCCTTACTTTCTTCTATGCACTTACACTATCAGAATTGTCCCTGGAACTAATATGATAGCAACCTTGTCTGTTTCCTCCACCCTCCCATTACTGTTTTCTTCCTCCCCACCACCTCTCCAGCACTATCTGAAATGTCGTCAGGCCAAGTATGATAGTTAATTTCACATCCTTACTGTTCATGGCCTGTAAGAATGTGGTTGTGTTTTCCCTTGTTCCCTCCCTTGCCTTGAAGCGCTTTGAAACACATTGTGTATAGGCGCTATATAAATAAACGATCATATCATATCATATCATATCTGTCAGTCCATTAGGACGGGGCATTTTTAATGTGCTTCTATTCAGACGTCTTTGTTTAAATGTTCCGAAAAAGCCTACAGGGATGAAAAACTACCATAAGCCTCTAGGCATATCAACAGTGGGCTATCATATATTAATAATTTATACATGTTTTTAAGTTTGGTGCTTCCTTTTAAAGGTTGAGTTGTGTTGCTACGACTCCATCTATCTATCACAGGTACAAATTAAGAGAGAGTTCTATAATGTGAAGAACACTCCCTAGTTAATTTCAAATTGCTTTGTCCTTACCTTGTGGATATTGGGGTATGCAAATGTTCACAGCAGCACACCATGATAAACACTCCCTCCCCACAGATGTTCATTAATCACCCCCTTCCCTCTCTCGTCTGGACCACCACCTCTATAAATGGCTCAAGCTGGTTATCGAACAGTGCACCTTGGATGGGGCCACTTAAAATTGTCGGGACTGATTGCTCGATCAGATGGACCGCTAGAGGTAGCAACGGTAGCAGGACCAGTTTGAATTGGGGACAGGTATGTTCACTCACTCAGTTGGATGGCCCTACCTATTTATCAAGGTGCTTACTCAAGCACTAAGAAAGCTCAACCCATTGGTTTCACTGGAAGTAGAAAGGAAATTTGCCAGTTCAACTTGGGCTCTTGGGCAAAGAATGTTCTTTAATGGTGTAAGACCACAAGAAGAGAGACTCAGACGACCAGTTCTGTCTCCATGAGAGAACTACGAAAATGACACAGAAGAAAAAATCATCCCAAGTCAAAGGTATGTATAAATCGCACCACTTCTGTGGACTTATGCTGCATGCACGGCTCCCCATTCATGCACACCAGAATGCAGCTACGGACATGTCAAATCCAGTCTAGCAGCTTGCATAGCTGTCCACACTGAAACCCCTGATGTAATGTATGTAAAAATTGTGTCTAGCCGGGGACACAGTGAGTCTCCAGAACTAGCACTCTATCTTAAAACGCGGACACTACCCACCCACATGCTGATCTTTGGGTTGCTTACTAGGGCCCAGCCAGCCCCCTAAGTCCTAACCAAGCAGAATGCACACACGCATCTTAAAAAAGTAAACTCTTATAATTTTCTCATACATGGACTTTGGTCCCTGAGGGCATTCCAACCCCAAAACACTTTGAGGCCATACAAATGGGTAAATGATGCTATAGAAAAGATGACTACAAAACAATGCAATACAATATTTTCTGCTGCTGGTTATAGCGCTCTCGCACTTGCTGCACTGTTTCTCACTTATGGCTACTTGTCTCTCATTTGTACCACTATATGATGCTGTTCTCTCTGTTTTATGAGTTTCAGTTGAACCATTTTGAGATATTAAGTCATGTTGGAATTAATTATATTTGTGATGTAAAATGTCACATGATTCAATTCACTGTTATTTTCAAAATAAAGTATCATGAGTAAATTAGTTCTCTCATGATCTCAGTCTGGGATACCTATCAAATAATATATCAGATTTATATCTGGTTTTTGTCTGACTGTTATGTTTAGATTTCAATAGACTTGAGTCTACCAGGGAATTCCCCTTTGTGCCTCTACAGTGATCAAGCATGCAGGACAACTGTCTTGGAACCTCTGAGTCAGATTACTTGAACTGCTGGTCTGCTGGAAGGGTTACATGGAAGCTTGACATGGATCTTCTCCAAGGCTCAGTCTACTGCCTTTAGTGTGGCTTTTTGAGAGGCTACAGCAGCTCCCACCTTGAAAGCATCTCTGAGCAGCATTAGTGGGGAATTGAGGAGCTGAGTGCTATTTCCCTGGAGGAAACTGAAAAGAGGGAGGTTGCTTCAGTATAGAGGGGAAAGAGGGGAATTGCTCAAAACAGTTTCTTTTATGCCACATTTCCGCCTCTTACTTGATAGCATGATAAAAAAGGGTGCACCTCCGAGATACGAATAATCAACTCTGCACTTGAGAGACATTTATTAACACAGTGAAAGACAAATCCACAAACTGTAAGCCTGTCTAAGGCCGTTTAAGTAGATTGTTGTTTAGGGACTGGGTTGTCGATAACCAGGACATGCAGTGAAATACTCCTGTAGAAATCAGAACTTTGCCACATGCAAATGTTCTAAGGCCCAAGCACCTGGAATATGACTAACAGCAAATGTTCTTAGCAAGGGCTCCAGGGCACTTACTATGCAGCTTTGAAGCTACAAATAACTTGGTTTCTCAGCATGTTGCTATGTTCCTTGCATGTGTACAGAAAATCCATCTGTAACTTTAAAATGTGTTTCTTTCTTTCCAATGGTAAAGTCAGACAAATAATGTCAAGCGTAAATTAATGTAATCATAAATGTGAAAAGGAAACAACATTTGAAGTTGAAGTGGGGAGGAAGTATAGCTCACGGGAAACATTTTTTGTCTTGGAAGCAAGACAACACAGCGGAACGCAGGTTTAAATCCGGAACCCACAATTAGAAACCATTCACTTGTATTAAGTGGGTTATAAACAAAAAAAGAACAACACTACTTTAAATAAACCTGTATTCTTTCCAGTTGAGACTGTGTGGATTACATGCAAACTGTGTTCAGCTTGGAGTAAAGGAATATGTCATAAAACCCAGATCTTGAGATGTTGTTGTCTCTAAAATAGGATTCCCCTGCCTGGAGCCTGTTTAAACCAGTTTTCCAGGCTCTGATCTCAAGGCAATGTTTACTCCATGAAAAATAATATTTTGAGCTTCCGCTATCAGTTTCATGGAAAAGAGCTTCTTTGCAATAAAACATGGAGGAACCGATGTGGCCGAAAGTGGCATTTATTTAACATATATTTCTTGTCAAGCAGAAGGAAATGTTCTGTATGTGGCATTTTAACAAAAAAATATAATAGATTAAAATCTATAACTTTATAGTGGAACATCTTTGAGACAAATTGTGATATGTAGGTAAAAAATGCTGATTTAGCAGGAACAAAATGTGCATAGTTTATAATAATAAAAGTTATGTAAATTATCTTGTATTATCTGGTACTGGTGTGTAGTTAATAATGGTCTTTATTTCATTAAACTTGAACCGCTACATCAAAAGTTATTTTACAAAACTGAAATTGCTAGTTTAACATGAGAACTAAAGTAACTCTCATATTTTGTCACAACACTAGGGTGGATAGCCCCACTTTGCCAGTCAAAAAACAAGGAGAGTTTGGCCCCCACCAATAGGTCTCAAGATTTAAATACAAAATACCTTAGACATATATAGTCGATTTTCAGATTATTCTAATTATTACTGGAAGGAAAGGGCCGGTTGGGGAGAACAGACACCAATTGGAGTGCTGGTTTTTCATAGAGGCCGTAGAGGGATGTCCCTATTCCGAAGGAGATGAGCAGTCACTGACAGCCTGAGTACACCATCTAAAAGGGAGCCTGCTGCTAAAAGAACACCAAACTTAGAGCGTACACGCTGATTTTCAGAACTTAGAACCCACATTTAAAAATGTACATACTCAGCCCCATTCAAATAGTAAATGCTAAGAAAAAGGATATCTGGGTGGAAAAGTGGGTGGTTACTAGTCTTAACAGTGACACACGGCAGTGCAAGATAAAAAAAGGCACTGTGTTTTAAATTTGACAGTACAACTGAGATAGCATATTCAAAAAAACCAAGTGCATTTTGTAATGTGTGTTGGTGAAAAAATGACATATTTTTTATTTTGTGAAATATAAATGCAGTTTTGTTCTGCACAATTAACACCATTTGAAACTGAATCTTTGTGTCCTAGTGGCATAGAAAATAATGCAAGCTATAGTGCAGTAATGAGGCTCCATCGCCTGGCAGAATAATATTTATCATTAGTCATCAGTAGGAGATTTAGGGGGTCATTATGACCTTGGAGGTAACCATGCTGCAGTTTGCGGCATGGTTACCCCCTTACCGGGTACCGGGTACCGAGTCCGGGTTCCTTAAATGAGGAATTACCGAGCCATTCCAACCTTGGAGGACCTGGACCCAGTACATCCCAATTCCCATTCGAGCCCCAATAGGGCTCAATGGGAATGGGGAGGGAGCTAACAACCGGCCTGTTAATAACGGGCCCGTTGTTAGCTCCCTGGTCTGCTAGTGGGACCCGCTAAGGGCACCTGGTTTTACCGGGTGCACTTTGCGGGTCACGCGAGTAGACTTGTAACAGCCCACCTTGTGATAAGGCCCTTAGTCATGAAAAGTGTTGTGGATAAGAGGTAGCCACAAGGACTTATTTCTGTTCACTGAAAATTGTTCAAAGTGTAAAACCCTTGCAATCCCTTATCCTGAAATGCACAGGTAGATGTGAAAGGGCAAGGGTGCCTTTGTACCATTGTATCTTTTGATTTAGAATATTGTGTCTTCAGTCCAAAACCTAGATAGGAAGGCAAATGAATAGAAGTAGATGGAAATTTGCACATACTCTTTGAGCGAAAGTTGCACACACATGTTCAGAGAATGTTGCTCACATATGTAAATTGAGAGTTGCATACACATGTTCAGAGAAAATTGCAAACATAGGCTTTGAAGCTCCAGCACCACATTTATGGTATTAACGGCGATCTAACAAGGTATGTAAAAACAGTATTGTGATGCCATTGCTAATGTAACCTTGCATATTCTGTGAAGTATCTTTTGTGCATTTTTTGATTTTGGGAGACTTATTGACGAGCAAAATAACATATTTAGAATGTTTAGTATTCTTTACAGCTTAATATAGACATTGAAGTGGTTATGGAAATGAATGCTTGTGCCCTAATTTTCTCCCATTTCTGTCTAAACTCTTAGAAAGAGCGGTTTACTCTCCAAACACTTCTTATCCCATTCTTTACCCTCTTCATCCAGTCTGGTTTCGATCTGCACACTCTATGGAAACTGGCCTTTTTCATGTTTCCAATTCTCTCCTTTCTGTCCACCACAATAAAACTTTGTTTACTTATTCAAGTGGATATTTCTGCTGCCTTTGGCACTGTGGATCACTTTACATAATGCTCTTTCCTCTCTCGGTTTCTCTGGTTCTGTTCTTTCCTGGTTTCAATCGTATCTTTCCGAATGCATTGTTTCCTGGTGCAGGCATAGCAACCCCCCCAACCACTTCTTTATGGCATTCCAAAAGGGTCTGTACTAAGTCCTCTACTCTACTCTATTTACACAATTCCTCTTGCCCAAACTATCAAATAATTTGTTCTTTCATACCATTTCTAGGCATATGGCACCCAGCTTTTCTTCTTTCTCTACATTCTCTGACTCTCTTAATTCTGTTGTCTCTACTTGTCTTTCCTCTGTCCAGTTGACTATGTCCTCTCGATTTCTTCATTGGAACTGCTCCAAAACCGAGATATTGTTATCCCCCGTCCTCTTTCTTCCCTCCTTCTTCCCCTGATTCTATTTTCTTTCCTCCTACCACTCCTCCATTTATTACAGACTGCTTAGAATCTTGGTATCACTTTTGATTCAAGTTGTTCCTTTTCTCATAATTCCTCTACTACTGTGTGGAACTGCCAATACCGTCTTTTTAACTTCTGTAGCATTCATACTTTTTTTTCCCTTTTATGCCACTAAATTTCGTTTCACTTCCTCAATTGTTTCTTAACTTGACTATTGCTCTGCACTTTTTTTTTGGTCTTCCTTCCTCTCACCTTACTCCTCAGTGCTTGGCATTTAATTTTGCCATCTGCTCCACTCACGTCCCCTGCAATCTCTTCTTTATATCTCCCTACTTCACTTTTACTCTAGCATTCTGTTCCACTTTCTTTGTAGTACATTCAAATGTTATCATGGACTTTCCCCTTCCTACCCTTCATCTTCGATCTCACCTTTCTCATCTTCATGGTCTCACTGTTCTCAAAATCTTCCTCTTCTTGCTGTTCCTAAACCATCCTCTGCCCCCTTCCACTTCCATTCTTTCTCTGTTCTTGCTCCCAGACTTTGGAACTCTCGCCACACCAGAAATCCATTCTTATCCCTCTGTTCATGCTGAAAGCTCTTCTTCTCTTGCTTATCACCTCTGCTTAGGGTATCATTTGATTGTTATTATCTTGCCATTTTTTTGTTCTGCTTTTATAAATTAGTGTACAGCGCTTTGGCGAAAGAGCTTTATCATTTTCAAAAAAATGAAATTAAAATAAATGCACACTGGTAACATTTTGCTGATCAATTGTTTATGAGCATATATAATTGTGGTGAGATCCCCAACAAAAAGCTCGAGATAACCTTTGTTTTGACTTGACTTTAATTTTCTTTAAAGAATTTTGAGTTTTCATTTCAGTTTTCATAAAACAGCATGTTTCTTACCCAGTATTGTGGGGTGGGGCTGCATGAGCGGGGCTGTGAGACAAGCAGTAGCACACTAACGTTGAGTCTACGATTCAAAAGTAAAATATCAATGTACACATTGTTGTAAGCAGTTGATCCTGTCTGGAGAGGGCACTGTGGAGGGTGTGCAGTTCAGGTATGAACAGTTTTCCTTTCTCCAAGTAATGGTTTGAAGGGCATTTTACCCCTGCACAGAGCCTGATGTGGTACATTATTTAAACATGTCATTACAAGAGGCACCTGTAAACACAGATACATCCCCACAGATTAAAAGGATGCATTTTGTCAGACTCAACTTTATGTAATGGGTTCTTGCTATGATCCTATTTGCTTGGGGCTGAAAATGATTCAGAAATTGAAGCTCATATCCTCATCTTTCCAATGCCTTTTTCAGTGCTTTGCCTAAAAAATCTGGACCATTGCATTTCAAAAGCTGTGCTTGCCTTTCTCAAAGAAACAAGTATTGGCTTTTTTTATTGTGATCCATAGTTGTCTTTAGACATGTGATACACATTTCGAAATAGAGTTTGACATATGTCCTCAAAATGGCCAACCACTATGGATCCCAAGTTAGATGAAAGGTGGCAGTCACACCCAAAGTGAGTAGCTGGAAATCTTGCCTCAGTAGCAGCTATCAGCTTCTCTCTGCCTTCGTGCATTGGGAATACCTTGTCAAATTGGGTCCCCAGTTTTATTGGAATGGTGACTACTACCTTGTTATTCTCAATCATAGAAATATTTTGCATGGGCATCCTTTTGTTCTGGGTGTGACATGTTTCCTAAATCTCTTTGTATCTGAGCACATTGTAGATTATACTTTTTCACAGTGTGTACTTTGGGATATATGCCTGCAAATGCTATGAACACGTTGTTGCATGTGTGTTTTTGTGTACATCTACAATTACAGGCAGTGGGCCTCATTACAAGTGAGACGGTAAGGGATCAACGGCGCCGGTAAAGTTTAACTGCCTTTAAACCAGTACCACCTCATTGGTCAGACCAGATGTCCTTTGCGGGTCCCGCAAGATCTGTTCCAATACAATATTTTCTAAAATCAAACAATGGAATTTCAGGTAATGTGCTGTGTGGCTCTGCTTACATGGTCCAAACTAAGTCTGTCACTGTTTTCAGATGTACCTCATAGTGGTATTTTACATCTGGGATACTTGCTCCCCACTGTATCCATCTAGCGTGTAAAACATGTGCATTTGCAATACTAGAGCGTGTCCATGTTTCATGTGCCACATAAATGAATTCAACATACTGCAAACAATTTGGAATATCTGCTAAAAGACTGTACCTGTGGGGTTCTTGTATCCCTGCATGATCCTTGTAAACAGAAAATGTATTCCTCTTAGTGTGAAAGCAATGCATTTTCTGCTTTCCTTACTTAGAGATTCAAAGAAACATTCATTGCATAAATTGAGGTTTGTTTTGTATGTAGAACATGGATTGTTAGCTAAAAGTCCATAACCGTGCTGATTCTGTACTGCCTCAGTCTTAGAATGTGCATTTAATATAGAAGACCTGGTTCAACAGAAAAATGATATTGCACAGAAAGGTGAAAAGGTCCTGTGAACAGTCTTGGCGTAGGGACCCTTGTCCAGAACAATGGCCAAGAAGGAGAATTACAATAAAAGAAATGCTGGGGCCAAATCACGACCCAAGGAACTGTTTTCGATCCTTAAAGAATTAAAGGTAGTATGCACAATGACAATGAGTGTCAAAGGAGCGATACCTGGTGTAAAAACCATCAGCTTGAATTTTCATAGAATAATAGAGTCACACCAGCCTAACATCAGCATCCGACAGTCAGAACTTCAAGGTGCCACCTCACTGTTACATTTAGTGGCCAGTGGTCCAGGTAGTAGGGACCCTGGTCTCCCTAAGTTTGACTTTCGAAGAGCCACTGAAGATGACATCCTTAAGATCATTTTAGATCTTAAATCCACCTTATGTAAGGCTATGCTTGTCCAACGAGCATAATTAAAGGGGCTATTCATGGTCTTGCCCCTATAATCACAGTGTGCCCATGAGCCTTAAAGAGGTATGGGTTACTCATTTGCTTAAGACGGTGACATTTGATCCTGAGGTCATGGGTAACTACTGTCCAATAAACAACGTCCCTTTTCTTTAAAAAAATCTTTGACAGGACAGCTTGCCTGCAACTTCAGAAACACTCTGAAAACAACTGTGTGCTTGGACAACAGCAAACTGGTTTGAGGAAATGTCATGGAACCAAGACTGCATTGATTGACCTCAAGGCACATCTCACCAAAATCTGAGATAACGGTTGAACTGCTCTGCTCATGTTACTCAATCTGTCTGCAGCTTTCAACCTCGTGGATCACACATTATTGCTTAAGAGACTTACTGGGCTTACCAACTGCTATGATTTAGCATCAGTTTGTATTGGGTCCTTCCTTGGTCCATGATACTGCTCTGATTCGGCTACAACTTGTATTTGGTCTGTCTTTGGTACAAGATTTTTGAGGTTGTCGACTGCAGAATTTAAGTCATCACCTCTGCCATTTTCATGCTGTATCCCTCATGCTTTTCAATCTATATACACGCCCATTATTCGATCTCCTTGACATGGGTGAAATATACCAACTATGCGGATGACGCCCTGCTAATCTTTGAGCCAGAAGGGAATTATGACACTGACTCCTCTGTAATCGATCACATCTACTTGCTGGTGCCAACATGGATGGCCTTTAATTCTTGGGCTCTAAATGATAGCAAAACAGAGTTGCTCATAGTTGGAGTTGCTCAGCGTTTAAAGAAATTAGAGGAATGGTGTGACCAATTTATAATTCCTGGCTGTAATATGGTGGTCTCATCTGTTAAAATGCTGGTTGTTTATCTTGATTCTAACTCAACCATGACAAAACATATTGCACACATTAGATCTACCTGTGCACAGATCATTAAATTAATCAAGCAGATTAGGCCATATCTTCTTCAAACAAAATGTCCTATCTTGCTGGTGCGTTGATCGATACAAAAATTGATTATTGTATTGGCTTATTAGCCGGTACATCTAAAACTAACAAGGTCTCTACAGGTCATTCAGAATCGAGCTGTAAGAAAAGTGAAAGGTCTTAAAAAGACAGATCATGTCACTGAGGCTGTGAGGGTGCTCCATTAGCTACCTGTGTGTCACAGAGTCGCTCATAAAATCTTGACCTTGACCCACAAATGCCTGCCAGGTAGTGCCCCGAGATATCGTGTGGATCGTTTGTAGGAGACTTGAGCGCCTAGGGTGCTTTGATCTAATGGGAATAATAAGCTCAAATAGACAACCATTACACTCAAGAGGTAAATGTTTGGACTACTGGAGACTACTGGACCTCTGGAATAATCTTCAATCCGATTATCGGGATTCCATGAATCTTTGCAGCTTAAAGAAAGCGATAAAAAATAATTTCTTCATCTAAAATGATTACATTATATATTCTTAACTCTCATTTGGGCATCTGAATCTCTTTCATCTGGATGCCTTTTTGTTGTTGTTTGGTTTGTCTGATTTACATGCGCACTGTGGCCTTAGGGCGAGTTGCAAGTTATAAGTAAGTAAATAAATAAATAAGCAATATGCATGTGCCATCAGGATTTTCTACTGCCAATATATAACTGTTATAGGGACTTGTTTGCTTACTGATGAATACGCTATCAATCAATTGATCCACTATCATTTGAATGTATGCACGTGCCCGTGGCTTAATGGGATATTGCTTTTTTAGAGGTGGTGGAGTAAGCACAGTGATATCACATACGGGATATACTGATCACTCCAGATCATGTCCTTCATGAGTGATTTTTAAATAGTTGCACTGCTCCCACATCTGCCCATTCCTTTGCATACTTTTGTGTCAGATCCTAACATACTAAAGTTGAAAAAGCAATGCATACCTATTTCCTCACCTCTTGATACCTGTGCCACAAACAATGGAGGCCAGTCCTTAAATACCAATGGCCCTTTATATTGAGTATGTACTTTTGGCTAAAACAGTGCCTTTATTACTTTTGGGTGTTCTCCTTCTTGTGGGACTGTAACAAAATATATCTAATTATTTCTTAAATTGTGACCTGTCAGTGTAGTTCTTTCTGCTTATTTGTGTGCTTTAATGAGCTCCAGTGGTATTTCTGATCCAGAATCTAGTAAAGTCTGTATCGGTCATTGAGACTATTCTTCTTTGGAATAATCAAGTGAGTCTCCAGGCACTGTAAACTGTATTTAAATGGATGCCATCTGCTTTTGCCTAGGAGTTTGTAATATTTTCTCACGTTTGGATTGCCCTGTATTTGTTCCCTGGATTTCTTTTTTCCCTGTAGTAAAACAAATAGACTGTAACCAGTGACATATTTCGGTGGATGTCTGATTATTTTCTATCTCTAAAGTCATAGTTAATAGGACTAAAATGGAATTGTGGCCTACACTTACCCCAAGGTATCCTACCCTTATAAATGCATTTCCAATGCTGCACATCATTATATCCTGTGTTTAATTTCATTCTTCAGTTAAGAGATGTGTTCTTCTCTTCCTGTGACGTGGAGCGAAGATGACCATATGTCAGACTCCTGTGTCTCCCCTCAAAGAAACCTCTGCCTCTTGTGGGCCCAACTGTTTGTGCTTCTGCAGGCCTTCTACCTAGGAGAATCCTGGTAAGGCATTGCTAAGTGGGTGTTACTATATCCCCAACACGTTCCATATTTCCCTCCTCAGTGAGTGGGGTTACTTTCCTATGCACTTCTAGTCTTGCAGGCTCTTTTCAGTAAAGGTAGAATTATATCTTCTGCCATTCGATCATTGTAGGATGCGATAGACCGGCCTACATTCATAGCTGCTGCAGCTCACTGTATCGCCGAGTAGAGGAGGTCCCAAATAAAGCCTGCACTCCAATCGTCCAGTTTGAAGTACCAAGAACGTTCACACCAAGATATGTGACGTATGATGAGCAAATAAACCAGCAGAGAGCTGTGGTAGGGCTCGGCCCAGTGCCCATTAGAAGAACAGCACCTATGGACGTACCAGTACCATGAAAACCATGGACAGTAAGATATCCATTGAGAAAACCATATCAACGAATGATCCGAAATGAAGATTGTCTGTGAACAGTCCCTAAAGAAACCAAAAAGAGCTTAATAGGAGATGACTGGTGATGTCACAAGGGCCCGGACGGACTCACAGATAGAAGAAATGACAACCAGAGAATGATGCAAAGAGAAGAAACACCATGAACAAGGATATCGTGAACTTAAAGTGAGAGAACAATGTCAAAACATAAGAAGCTTAAGCTGTAAGCAAGATGAAGCGCCGCTATTCATAATCTATCTCAAACGAAGCACATTATTATAAGTATATTTCTACTTTGCACAAGAAGCAGAATCAACCCAGGTTACTAACAGCCACATGAGAAAAGCTTCATATTTAGCAAAAATGAGAAGAGACAGCTGAAACGTAACTCAGCAGAGGCAACTCATGCTAGGAAAGCCAAGGTTGTACCAATAGAAGACACAAACAGTAGCTACATCTAATTGAAACTAAGAACAGTATATCCTGCCTCTGAAAGGTCAAGATAAGAAAATGAAGGCAAGTGGTGGGTGAAACAAGAATCAAATACACAAATTGATGGAAGAAGAAGCAAATTCACGGTGTCTGAACCATGTGACCAGCCGAGCCGGACGAAAACGAGAGATCTCTCCTATGCGTGGCCAGGCGAAGATATCAGAACTTTTCCAGACAGAAGATGCAGTCTCGAGGCCAACCACAATGAAATAATTGACACATGGTTACTAAAGTAATGATTGATTGTAGCAATGACTGGAGGAAGGGCGGGTAACTAAGGGGCACCACGCACCTGGCTGACCATTCTGTGTGCTGCTAAGCAAAGTGGAAAAGTATGCATGGGGTTGGTGCCAACCCAATCACAATGGACCAAATAATCTAGGGTCCTATAGTTAGCGGAACCAATAGGACGTCATACTTTTAGTGATGTCTGCAGTAGTCATTTTAAAGGTAGGGATTAGATGCCCACCTGACAGTGTTTACCCAATCCCCTCACTCCGTTGCCATATGCAGATATAGTACCTATATTAAAGTTACCTTTTCCTAACCAATAGAATTGCATGTTAACTTTTGAGTGTTACATGTCAATGATTACGAGTTTTCAGTATAAATGTTACTATTTTTTAAAAAGTTCATTGGAGTTGAAGCGAGAAGGAAGATCGCACCATTGCTGATATTCATAACTCCCCATTTTTTGTACTTGTCATTAAAGGGACTCCTTTTGCCAAACCGTTTGAGTTGTCCTTATTGATTCGTGTGGAGTAATAAATCTGTACCCCCATCCATCTCACGAGTGCCGCTATCTTGTCTTAAAGTGCTTCTGAGCAAACCCCGACTCTATCGGCCAGTTGGGGGTCTCGGAGCACAGCCGTTATCAAAGATATATGATAAAGCTGTACATTCCAACTCCTAATGGCAGAGTGCATCCTTTGGGAAGCATCATGGTTGAAGACATATGCCTTTGTACTGGGGAGACCCCCGGCCGTCCCATAGAGTCAGGGTTTGCTCCGCAGAACTTTAAGATGAGATAGCTGCACCTTTGAGAAGGATGGGGGTGCATGTATATTACTCCAACAACAATCAATAAGGACAACTCAATGGGTTGGCAAAGGGGAGTCTGTATAATGAAAAGTACAAAAAAACGGGGAAACAATGAAATCAACAGTGATGCGATAGTCCGTCTTGCTTCAACTCCCTCGAACTTCATACAAACAGTAACTTTTATATCCAAAGCTTGTCATCATTGACGTGTAACACTCAAAAGTTAACATGCAATTCTATTGGTCAGGAAAAGTTAACTTTACTATAGCTACTATATCTGTATATGGTAACAGAGTAAGAGGATTAGATAAACACAATCAGGTGGGTGTCTAACCCCTTCCTTCTAACATTACTATGAGTATGACGTCCCATTGCTTCTACTATCTATAGGACCCTAGATTATGTGGTCCATTGTGATTGGGTTAGTTTCAGCCCCATGCAAAAATCTCCACTTTACTTAGCAGCCTGCAGAATGGTCAACCAGGTGCCGGGTGCCCTAAGATTCACCTGGCCTTCCCTCAATCCATCATTACTCTAGTGGCTGTGTGTCAATTAGTTGGTGTGGTCGGCCTCGAAACTGTGTCTTCTTGTCAGAAAAAGTTATGATATCTCTGTCTGGGCGGTTGCCAAGCGTAGATGTGAACCCATGCCTCTTCTCGCTTGGATGGTCACGTGCTACTACACCGTGAATTTGCCTCGTTTCTCTCAATTTGTGTATTTGATCCACCTTCGCCTTCTTATCTTGATCCTTCAGAGGCAGGATATTCTGTTCTTAGCTTCAATTAAAAGTAACTACTGTTCATAGATTCTATTGATATGACCTTGGCTTCCCTGGCACGAGCTGCCTCTGCCGAGTTTCGATGCAGCCTTCTTTCCTCGTGTTTGCTAGAATATGAATCTTCTTGCGTTTGGCCTATAATAACCTGGGTTGGTTCTGCCTTTAGTGCAAAGTGGACTAACACGTATATAAATGCTTTGTTTTGAGGTAGATTGTGTACAATGGCGCTTGCTGCTGTATTCTTCTACTTAGCATAGCAAGCCACACTGTTTTCTTAGCTTTCTTGCGGTTACAAGCATATGTACAGGCGTTAGCAGGTTGAATATCTTCATCCTGCTTACAGTTTAAGCTCCTTTGTCTTTCATCAATGTTCTCTTCTTTCAGTGTGACGATTTATTTATTCATGCCATTTCGTCTCTTTATGTCATCCTTGGGTCGTCATATCTTCTATGGGTGTGTTAGTCCAGGCCCTTGTGACAGCACCATTCATCTTCCATTAAGGACTTTTTGGTTTCTTCCAGGACAGTACTTAAGCAATCTTCATTTCATTTCATTTGCTGGTAGGGTTTTCTCAATGGGTACCGTACTGTCCATGGTTGTCTGGTTATTGGTACTTTAACAGGTGTTGTTCTCCTGATAGGCACTGGGCAGAGCCCTACTGTGGCTCTCTGCTGGTTTATTTGCTTATCATACGTCACATATCTCGGTGTGAACATTCCTGGTACTTCAAAATGGGTGACTGGAGCGCAGGCTTTATTTGGGACCTCCTCTGCACTCCCCCCTCTGGGCGATTCATCGGCCACTTTCACTTCCTCCTTTGGATTCATCTCACTTGGTTCCTCTGTATTTATCTTCACTTCATCTTCTGGGTTCATTCCTTCTTCACCTTCTGGGTCTGTACATGATGGTTTGAAGAACTGTCTCTTTGGAGTCCATATTTTTATCACTCCTCTCAGGCTTCCTGCTGTCTTTACATGTTCGTCTTTGTTCCATGTCATCAGCTGACATTGTCCGTTTGGGCTGCAGTAAATCCATTTACCTTCATAATTTCTGCATTTCCTGGGATAAAGAAACTTTGTACCTTCTGTTGCGTGCTTGCTGGCCTTCACAATGTCTCTTGTTTCTTCATCAGTCAGATCTCTGGGCTTCCATCCTGGTTTGACATCAATCATGATCTTCATCCCTATGGCTTACTTTGCAGTTTACTGGCATTGTGAGATTATTATCTGTATAACGCAAAATCCTAGTAATATCATCACTAGCAGGGCTCCCAAGAATTTGAATGCATCCGCCATCCATTGTGGAACCCATGAAAACAGTGATCCAAACCAGCTGCCATCATCGGCTTCATCAGTTTCATTGATCATCTGGTTCTGCAGCTTTGTCAGCATACTTATAGCTTCTGCTAAAGTTCCCTTCTCCTCATCGTGAGATGCTGTAAATGTGCAACATGATTCTCCTATTTCTGCACAAACTTGCACAAACTCCTCCATCCATAGCTGTGATCATGTCAAGTACATATCTGTTTCGGAGAGTCATCAGTCGGATGGCTCTTAACTCTTCCTTGATTGCATTGAATCCTTTTATTGTCGTGTTGATGGTTTGCGTAACTCCCATCTGGTTATCTGCAACCATTTAGTATTTACTCCAACTTGGATAATTGGCAAAAGAAATTGTTGTGAACACTGATGAGGTGAGGCTGAACAGCCTATGTTCATATGGAATCGCATAAAATGCTTCTTCTGATTTAGCAGAGAAGTAATTTTCTCTCTTCATTTGCATCTGTTCCACAGATCTCCTCTTCCTTGGGTGAGCATCTGCTTTCGGGAAACTGTCAATGTTCAGGTCGCTTTTCGGGATTACTAATGCTGGAACATCAATGTTCACTATTGTGTATATGCCTCCCCAGTTTTTCGGCAGTCTGATGTAGGCTTTGGGCCCACATGCCCAATAATGATCCATGATCACTGCAGTCCCATGAGTCATTCCTGGAGCCTAAAAAATACATCTACAGTTTTGATTCTCTCCCATTTTTCTTGTGCCATTGTTCCTGAAGCACAATTTCAAACTTTCTAGTGGCACTGTCTGCAGGGTTCCTCCTCTGTCTTCGACCCATGTCAGTAATTTTGTAAGTTTAGGCCATAGTGGTTTGCACAGTCTTTGTGAGTTTTCGATTGCCTCCTTGCAGGCTCCGAGGACCATCCATGCTTTGCAGATCACTACTCCTTTCTCCCATCCATCTGGTGAAAGCACTGTTCCCCAAATGTGCATTTGGCCTCTGTGTTTTCCAATTTTGAGCCTCTTCTGGAGTTTTTCCTTGGACATTTAGTTTTGGGTTCACTTCCTATCTTATTCTTGTTCCTTTAACTCCAGGCTTCTCGTACCTGATTACATGATTCCTAGTATGAGCTTGGTTTCTTGTCTTAATGTGCTGGATATAATCATCTTCATCAGGGTAAGCTGTTTCAGTTGTCCATATCAACGAGTCATCACTTCCCATGAACTGGCCTCTGATATTGCACATTGCTATGTATGAGAGACAGTGTGCTGTCGGGACATCAATTTCTGCAGCCACAAAGATCTTGGACTTCCCCATGCTGTACGGTACGAGTACGCAAACAAAGTATTCCCCTTCGGATTTTCGTCTTCCAGCTTCCTTCATGTGCTGGTACCAAATGTTGTTACCTAGGTGTGCTGTGCTATCCAGGTAATCGTTCAGTTCATTGTCGTCTTCATGCATGTTTCTATTGATTCTTAAGGTCTTCATGTAGTTTACTACATCTCTGAGTGAATCTGTATGGCTTTTTCTTGCTGGAGGGTTCTCAGGTATCCTGGTCCATGGTGCAGGCCTCTTCATCCGCACCATTTGAGTGGACAGGAGTCTGGCCACTCTGTTCTGGTCCTCATGCATATTTTCTCTGCTGGTGTGTCAGAACATGTGTGCTTGTCAATACATTATCTGCTGTTGTGTTCTTCATTTCCTCTTGTAGTTTCCTCGCTCTGGCTATGTATGGGAATAATGAGTCTACTATCAGTTGTGTTCTTGCAGAGAGTTTCTATGAGGCCGCTTCTGTTTCCTTAAGGGTTTCTGACATGACTGCTTTTGTTGGTCTTTCTCTTAATTCTTCTTGTTTTCTCACATTATCTTCTGTGAAGGTTTTTATGGCAGGCAGTCTCATCTTCTCTGCTGCTTTCGTTTGTGGTTCTGCTGTCACTGATGCTAGGCCTGTTTCATGTACATTCAGTGTTTGCATGAGTGTAGTTGTCAGTGATGTTACTCCATTCATCTCTTGCCGACCCTGTCTCCGGCTTTTCTTTTGATTTGTTACCACAAGTGTGTGCGTATTGTTGCTAATTACATCCATTTCGAGTTCATTCACTCCACCATCAGATCTTCTAGGGACTCAAATAACTATATAAGTTCTGGGTGCTCTTGTGGGTTTTATGCATGAATCATCAGGTGGGTGCACTGAAATTGGAATGCTTTGTGCACGAATAAAGAATGCAGTTCTGATCGTTAATGACAGTAAAATAATGATAAATACGATACATAGGTAAATGATAGTTTTGTATGTTAGGCAGCAGCATTTTCTTCCACAGAAGCGGGGGTGCCTCTCTGCTTGTGGGAGGACCAGGTTGCTGCTCTGGAACCCCAATCTCGATCATTCGGCAATGTCAATGTTATTATTCCCTTAACCAATATCGTCTTTCGAGTTCTGTGTTTAGGAGTGTCTGGTGCTCCAAAAGTGTCCCCGCTCTTCCGAGTGACAATTGTTTCTTATTTTAGGATACAGTTCTTTTGCACACTATGGGAAAAATCAAATTAAGTAATACTTCAGTGAGTCCCTTTACTGTGCATGTTCAAAGTAGGTAAGCTCCCAGTCCACCCCTTGAATCTGCTTCAATCCTGAGGACATGTTGGACACTGGTCAGTATGAAGAAATAGGGAAAATATAACAACAAATATAACAAATGGAGTTCTTGACTCTGCTCCCGAGATCTGTCCCTCAGTGGAAAGTTTTCTTAAAATCTCCTCAGATAATCTCTCTGATGATTGGAAAGTTCTGTTTGGAGTATGATTCCATGCAGGAGCATTCCCATCTGTGCGACATTAGCTGGATCTCTGATGAAGGTGAGGACATCAACCTCGATAGGTCTCCCCACCAGCTCTGGAAAGTCAGTGACTAGGTGAAAGAGGACATTGTTTGCTGTTTGCCAATCTGCTGTCTTCTGGTTATATGGACATCTGTCCTGTCTTGCTGGGTTCAGGATTATATGTTTTGTCCTTGATGTAAACGATATCTGCACTTCCGGTCGCGTGGAGTGTGACCAAAATGATGATCTCATTCAAAAGATGGCTTAAATGTTCAGTGTTTGCTGGGTCTCGAAGAAACGTGAGTGTGTCTGTTGTTCTCCCGATAAGAGTTGGACAGTCTTCGATTATGCGAAAGAACAGTGTGTTGCTAAGATCATCTATTTCCGCCTGTGTTGGGGACATTTTATTCTTCCTTACTGTACTCAGGGAGTATAATAAATTGTTCGGCAATGATAGTAAGCAGTTGTCTTATTATTTTTTCATTTTCAGGAACTTGGAGAAAGTGAGCCTCCCTTCCAATGACGGGTATGATCTTAGCACTAGGTTGAAATAGGTGACCACGTCCTTTGTGATGTCTCTACTATGAGACACCATAAGTGATTTGGAATAAGGTCTCAGTGCTGAATGAATCGGGATACTGTATTTCCTTCCAATGTAAATGTCCTTTGTCAAAGTTTGACATAGTCTTTTTCTCAACAAGTCTTAAGTGTGCCTCGGTTAAAAGTTAAAATCAACAGAATATGTTGTGGTTTATACACGCAATTTCCTTCTTCACCCTGCAACTAGGATGCACAGAGTGTCCGTTTTTATGTCCTTATGCCCTTTTTTGCTTAGAGGAAGCGTCTGAATTAAACTACAACTTTGCAAAACGTTCTTTGACTTTACTTTGCTGGTCATGCATCCTTCTTCCTTGTCATGGATCTTGTCTGCACGTGCTGTGGTTCTTCCCCATTCCTGGTTGATTCCTCTCACTGAGCTGCAGGCAGGGGGCCTTCTCCGATGTAGGGTTTGATATCACAGAGAAAAATCCACACTCTCCTCCCCTGTAGCTTCACAGCGGATGGAGTGCATGTCATACAGTTCAGATAGTTTTGCATTTCAGACCCTAAAACCTCTCCTGTTGACTGGACATCAAATCTAGCTCTATCTCAGGTTGTTAGGGGAGTTCTCATTCTTCTTCCCGTGGCTATCTCGTGTGGCGTAAGATGATGGTCAGAGCCGGGTTGGTTCCGAAGAGGATACAGTGCCGGGTGAAGGCAGTGCAACCATCCCTTCTTTAGAGTAAGGTTCAACTTGGCTATCCTTTCCTTTAACAAGCCATTGAGCTTCTCACAGATTCCATTACCTTACGGATGATACGCCGACGAGAACTTGTGCTTCATACCAAGCATCAAGCTAATCTGCTCGAACACTGCCTTGACAAAATGAGGGCCATTATCTGATCTCATGACTTCGCAGACCCCTCCATCTGGGGAAAACTTCCTTCACTAAAAATGTGGCCGCACAGGTAGAGTTTGGGTGTGTACATTGACCTGCCTCAATCCATCTAGAGAATGGACACACCACAACAATAAAGTATCTGTACCCGTCACATACTTGAATCATGTCGATGTAGTCTACGTGCAAGTGCTGAAAAGGCCCATTTGGTCTGGGGATGACTCCTCTTATTACTTTTAATGTGTGCTCTGCTGTAAATTGCTGGCAAATTAAACAAGTCACCATGAAAAACGCAACGTGCTCTGCTAAATTCGGTATGAACCAGTCTTCCGCGAGCGTTGCTGCTATATTCTCTTTAGTCATATGAGCTGGGTAATGTAACTGTTGCAGCGGTATTTTTAGTGGAGCTACAGGCATTACTGGTTTACCAGTGCTGTCTTGTCACCACAAGCTGTCAGACGGGTGTAAAGAACACCCTCAACATTTCCACATGTTCTTCTTATCCTGTGGTGCCTCCCCTTGGAGTTCCATTAACTGTGTTTGCCCCAAATTGCTGTAACTCTCAGGTGCGGTTCGTGTAAGAATCATTAGCCCATTGGTATGGATAGCTTCCACTGCCATAACCGTCTCACTTTTGGATGCCATACGCTTGGCTTTCGTGTCTGCTGCTTGGTTTCCGAGTGAGACAAAATCTGTCCCTTTCATGTGGACGGCACATTTCACAACCGCTATGCCCACAGGGACCTGTAGTGTCTTAATCAGCCTGTCCAATAAGGCTGCGTGCCGCACTGGCATGCCATCTGCTCGGAGGTAGCCCCTCCATTTCCAGCGTGCTAAACCTGCGTGCACTGTCGACGTCACATAGGCGGAGTCACTGTATACCGTTACTTCCTGGTCTGCGTGATTCTCTATGGTGAGTATTAACATCAATAATTCTGCGGCATGTGCTGAATAATGAGATGGCATTCGTGCACTAAGAAGCACTCAAAATTCTCCATTTGCTGTGTGCTTCATCACAGCGACGCCTGAGTATCTTTGCACATCAGTTTTGTCGATCCTTGAAGACCCGTCAATAAAGACGATCTCTCCTCTTGCAAAGGCATTTTCTTTTACCCTGGGGATTTCATCATAGAATTCTTCATATTTTGCACAGTCATGTATTGGCTCTCCTTCAGTGACTGGCTCTGCTATAAACATAGCTGGGTTCACTATCTTACATCGGACTATCTTAATCGATCGATATGATATGATTACTTCATAAGCAGAAGCTCTCTGAGATGTCAATGTGCCCTTTGGTTTCTCTAGAATGGCAAATAGCGAGTGCTCGACATATAACATCATGGAGCATCCCATTACAATGGTTGTCGCCTTCTCTATGGCGAACGCTGGAGCAGCTAAACTTTGTTCGCACGGAAGTGGCCTCTCATTACTGGGTCCACATTCCCACTGTAGTATGCCAGGGGCTTGTACCCCAAAGAGATTCTTTGAGCGAGCACTGCTGTCATGATGCTGCCATTTGTATGTGAAGACAGGTAAAATTCTTCTGCATAATTTGCATAATTGGCAATTCCGAGAACTGGAGCTGTACAAATATCTCTCTTGAGTTCAGCAAACCCTTTCTCCATGGTTTCAGACCATTCAATCTTTTCTTTTGTCACTTGGGCCTTCTTTAGGGCCTGAAATAAAGGCTTAGAGTAAGGGCTGTTCTCGAAGACCCCTGCCTTGACATAGATGCATAGGCCTAAAAAGCTCTGCATATGCTTTAGCGTGTGCGGTTTAGCCATGCTCAATATGGCTTCAGCCCTTTCTGGGGTCACTTTCTTTCCTTCATGTGAGATCAGCTGGCCTATGTACAGCACTTCCTGTTGACAATATTGTAACTTCTCCTTGTCAACCTTATATCCTTTTTCAGCCTTATAGTCAGTAGCTGAACAGAATCGTGCCTGCATTGCTCTTCTCTTGTTCTGCAGATTAAGATGTCATCCACATACTGCAGGATGACACTTTTTAATGCAATATTGCTTAAGTCCATCTGCTGGAAATAGAAGGGGACTCACAGTACCCCTGTGGCAGCCTCGTGCTTTTCAGACGCATTTGTCTGACGTGAATGACGTCAGATCTTGTGAGTCACGGTGCAACAGGATTGAGAAAAATGCATTTTTCAAGTCAATCACTGTGAAATATTTTGCCTCAACAGGTATAATACATAAAATTGTAGCCGGGTTAGGGACTAAAGGGAACTCAGCCTCAACAATATCATTTATTGGACGTAAATCCTGAATTAAACGCCAAGACCCTCCCTTTGATTTTTTGACAGGATACACTGACGTATTACATGGTGACCTTGATGTCACTAAGATGCCCTGGTCCATCATGGCGGAGATTGTCTTAAAAATCCCTTCATCTGCCTCTCTGGACATGCAATATTGTCGGGCTCTTGGTAGAATTGCTCCTGGTTTCAGTTTAATCCTTACTTCTCCAACCCCCTTCAAGAGACCCATGTCATAGGGTCCTGTAGTCCACACGGAGACAGGCACTTTAGCTATATCGTCATTAAAATATTCAGGACGTTTTAGTGCCAACATCATTCTCTGAGGTACTTCTCTTTTAATCATCTTTACCAAAAAGGTGAGACTTACTTCTACCATTGTCTCTCCTATATCTGGTTGTTCTTCAAACAGATCATCATCAGTGATGTCAGTCACTCGATATCCTTCTTCGATGGCGATTATCGTGCACCATTGTCTGCCCTCATCATCGTAACCGAAAACAAGTGCCACTTTTCCTCGCACTGCGTCTATGTGTATCATCAAGGGAAATACTTGTCCCTCCTCCTGATGCATCAGTATTCTTGGTCTAAATAGGAACTCATCAGGGGTTCTCATGATTTTGTCTCCAAGGCCTGGCAATCCTGCCATAAACACACGTATGCTGTATGCGAATATTTCTGGCTCTAAGGGTATAGCCCTCATGGCAATGTGTCCTGAGTATGCTCTAATCATTTCGCATACATTTGACTAGTGCATTCCTGGAGTGAAACATACTATGCCCTCCTCTGTGAATGAGATTGTCATGTTCAACTTTGTCATTAAGTCTCAACCCAAAATGTTTACTGGGGTTTGACGTGAAATAAAGGTACATTCATTTTGCATTCTCCTATGGAGACTGGGAGTGCGTTTGTAAAGGGAACTCGACTGTGAGCGCCTGTAAAACTCTGAGTATCTATGGCCTCGCCGGACAAGGAAAACTTGCCTTCATGTATGCACGAGTGTGTTGCACCCGTGTCCACTAGGAAGGAATATTCTTTACCCTCTATAATGACATCCACCCTAGGTTCCCTGTGAGGATCTGATGTCACTGATAGGATAGAGCACATCAGGGTCCCCAGTGAGCTGTCCTAACTTATATAGAAATTCGGCCCACCGTGTGCTGGTGGATTTCCCCCATTCCTATTGTTACCTCCCATTCCAGGGTTCATGGTCTGTGATAGTTGCAGCGGTGCCTGTTGGGATTGTCCTTGGGGAAAATCCCCCATGCTTTGTGGTTGCACCCCTTGCTGCGCTCCTTGTGCTTGTTGTTGCACTGTGTGACTCTGTGCATCACCCTGCTGTAAAACTGAAGGTGTGTTTATCCTGCCTGCTCCTGTTCCTTGGCCATTTTGCAACATGCCTTGACTTCTGCATGTGCGTGCCAAATGCCCTGTCATTCCACACAGCCAACAAACTGGCGGTGGTCGGACCATTTGCCCATTTGACATATCTTGGTTACCATTTTGCATATTTTGAAAGCCTCCTTGAGTATTTTGGAAACCTCCCTGATTGCTGTGCCATCCTCTTCCCCTAAATCCTCTTTCCCGTGGGTAAAACCCTACGTTACTCTGATTATTTTGTTGTGGACTAGCCACCTGCTGCATGCTTGATTCAGCTGCGCTAGTTATCATGGCTCCTTCAAGGGCATACTTTGATAATTTCTTCTGCACCAATTTCGCTTTCTCACCCTTTCGAGCTGCTTCCTTTTTGCGATTCTTTTCCTGCAGCAGTCAACAATAACGTGCGATAGCCAACTGTTATTTCAGCCCAAGGTTTAGCTTCGATTCCCACCAATTTCTTGAGTTGTTTTTGCACCGGCTCTGGCAACTCTTGGCACAATATATGGTCAAACACAGGTATAGATTTCATCCAAGATTCATGCGTTTCGAGCACCCACGCGTCTTGGAAATTCTGTATATAAATCAACAGATCTTCAGAATCCTTCATTTTTCGAGTCATTATAGCTCCCATTTCGGAAGTATCTGGATACAGCACTCATAGCGCTTTCCATACTACGGTTCTACAATTGTTAAATGGAACTCTGTAATACGAGGTATTAATTGTGGTTACACCAGGGTAGTCTGCTCTCTCACCAAGTATGGCAATTAGGAGGCCTTAATGTCCCCTATAGCTAACGTGTTTCCTCCTGTCATTTTTTCTAACTCATGTATCAACTTTCCCGGCTCCCGATGTCAGCATTGGAAGCTTGTTTTGCAAGTTTTCTCGATACATGTGTGGCCATGGAATATATTGTGGTCTTACTCCCCACTTCTCTAATAGCTGAAATTGGAATGCGTAGCCCTCTTTCTCTTCTCTCATTGTCCTTCTGTCTATTGCAGGGGTAATATTCCTGCATCACCATCTACCTGGCAATGTCCTTAGTCTATCTACATAAGGTGGCAAAGGCACCCCCCTCTGACCGTGAGATGCTTCTTCATATCGGTCAGGTTGCGTGGCGGACTCTGACGCTCTTGGTGCAGACTCACTAGCGTCTGACCATCTTATTTCCTTTTCCCTTGGAATTCGTCTTTCACTTCGCCTCCCTTCTTCGTCTTCTTCGCGCTCTTCCCTTTTGGAGTCGGACATTGTCTGTCCCCAATTCCTGCAACTTCTCATATCCTCCTTGTTCCTGCTTATTTCTAATCTATCCAGGGATAGCTCTCTATTCCCACTACTTTGGGTGACATCCTCAGTGTCGTACAGCTGAGTGCTCTCCAGGCGCTCATCTTCCCCCTTCCCTTGGGGTGTCTGTTCTAGCCCTATTTAATCATATATTCTATCGATCGTTTCTCTAATGCTTCTGGTGTCTAAGTCATCTTCAATATTTGCCCTAGATGTGCCTGGTACTGAATCGTATGCAGGAAAGAATTCTTCGATATCTTCCCAATCTACTACTGGAGCAGGTTTTTTAACCTCTCTCCCCAGATATTCAAGATCGTGTGGTCTCTGTCTTCGCTTACGTTCGATATCGTCATCAAATTCTTTGCACTTCCTCGCCTCTTCTCTGACCCTATCTTCTTCCTTTCTCTTTTCATTTCTACGTTCATCTGCCCTTCAAATTTCCTCATCTCTTCATCTCCTTATCCTTTTCTCACGTATCCTTTTCTCTTCTGCTAACCTTTGCTGTTTCTCTCTGTCTAGATCGTAGGCCGCTCTTGGGTTGCGATCAAGCTATTTTTCTTGCTCTTCGCGATATAGCTGTTCTCGTCTTTGTCTGTCTTTCCTTCTTATCCGTTCGTCTCTTAACTCCTCTTTCCCCTCTCTCTCTGTGTCATCTAACCTCTCCTTTTGTCTTGTGTCATCAATGCCTTTCCCATCGAGTTTCAATAAAATGTGTCCTCCCATCCATTCATCCTTTGCAAATGCTATCTCATCAGTTCTACCTTCGTTTCCCTTCCATATCTTCCCTTCTCTCTCCTTGTCAAGAGATGCACTTGTCCGTGCCTGATCTTTCCTTTTGTCATTGCATATCCCCTCGTCCCTTGGGACTGCAGAGGTAATATTCTTGTCCTTATCTTTCCCTTGATTCTCATCACTACTATGTGTATGTGACTCATATGCTGGGTTGCTGTAACCCGTGGCTGCATTAAGTTCCCTTAATGGGTGTAATCCCTCATCCTTACTTTCTTCAACTTTCTGTTTGGGTGGGGTAGGTGGTCAGTAGGGGTCTCACCACCCTCTGTGCATACATTAAGTATCCAATCTGTTGGCGGCTCTTCCTCCTTTACCTGCTCGTACATTTTCCACAGCTCGAGGACAAAAGGTGTTTTTCTAACTTCTTTCCTGTATGTGTGGCATGCAAATATGTCGTCATATGCTGTAAGACGGCTTTGGATGAAGACCCATTTTGTGGCCACGGCATAAACATCTTGTGGGCGGTACCCTTAACCCACTCGGTATTATATTTCTTTAGCTTGGGTGCGTGTTTCGGTTTTTGCTTGCATAAGTGTGCCAGTGGAGTTATGTCTCCCATGCTCAAATCTGTTCCCTTTCCTCTTATATAACACTTATCAATGCTTTTTGTGGTTTAAACAGCTTCTAACAATATGAGCGAGCACCAAATATCGCAAGCTCCAACCCAAATTTTCCACAAAAATTCTGTACTACTCATTTGTTCAAAAACACCAATTCATGTGCAATTCTGTCTCAGCTATCAAATCGCAAAAATGTTTAAATCAGTTTTCTCAAAAAAATGTCAATACATGTGTGACCTCACAACAGAGAAACATGTAAGACAGACACTTAACAGACTAGACGGACACCAGCTGGACACAAATATTGCTGCCTCTAATCATTATCCCTTCATGGAGTGTAAAAGTACCCCTTTCACAATGTCTTTAAACGTTGTGGTAGCCTAGTCATCCCCATTATGTGGGACTCTGGGTTCACATTTCTTCTAGCCGCTATGTTAAAGCACAGGAATAAGGCAAATCCTCTCTCTTCTCGGGTTTCTACTGCGGTGACCTCTCTCTTCTCAGGTGTCTACCCCAGTAACCTCGCTCTACTTTTATTACTCTTGAGTCATTATCCCCTTATATGTATATGGTCTTCTCTACTTCTACATATATTTTGTTTTTCCTCCTCCCTCCGTTACCTTTTCCCTTCACTTGTTCTAAAGCATGCACTATTTGCCAAAGCATTACATTTTTTGCTTCACTCACCGTTCGCATGGTTCGTCTCCGGACCCTCGGGATCACTGCCTTTGTTACCGCTTTCTTCAGCTTTTCGCTCAATCAGCTGCCCGTAGGAATGGGAAGGGAAGTTTGGGAAAACAGGTCCCTTCATGTCCTTTCTTCAGACTCTTGCTTATGCTACCATTGTCTACAGGGAGCTTCACAGTCTACTCAGCCAAATGGCAAAGTACTTGCGATATAGCCGAAGACCTAGAGTTACTTTATGTCAATGGTCAATAGGTGTCTTACCTTAGTCAAATAATCGATAGTCGATAACCGTCCAATCTCTGCTACCAAGTGTACTGGAGAGGCCCTGGCCGGCCCATAGAGTAGGGGTTTGCTCCACAGCACTTTAAGACACGATGGCTGCACCTTTGAGATGGATGGGGGTGCAGGTAAATTACTCCAACACCAATCAATAAGGACCTCTCAATGGTTTGGCAAAGGGGAGTCTGTTTAATGACAAGTACAAAAAAAGGGGAAAACATGGAAATCAACAGTGATGCGATAGTCTGTCTCGCTTCAACTCCCTCGAACTTCATACAAACAGTAACATTTATACCCAAAACCCGTCATCATTGACGTGTTACACTCAAAAGTTAACATGCAATTCTATTAGTCAGGAAAAGGTAACTTTACTATAGGTACTATATCTGTCTATGGTAACGGAGTAAGGAGATTGGATAAACACTATCAGGTGGGCGTCTAAGCCCTTCCTTCTAAAATCACTCTATTTGACGTCACTATGAGTACAACGTCCCATTGGTTTTACTATCTATAGGGCCCTAGATTATTTAGTCCATTGTGATTGGTTTGGCTTCAACCCCAGGCATAAATCTCCACTTTACTTAGCAGCACGCAGAATGGTCAACCAGGTGGAGGGTGCCCTAAGATTCACCCAGCCTTCCATCAATCCACCATTACTTTAGTGGCTATGTGTCAATTAGTTGGCTGTGGTCGGCCTCAAAACTGTGTCTTCTTGTCAGGAAAAGTTATGATATCTCAGTCTGGGCGGCTGCCAAACGTAGGTGTGAACCTGTGCCTCTTCTCGGTTGGATGGTCATGTGCTACTACACCGTGAATTTGCCTCGTTTCTCTCAATTTGTGTATTTGATTTTTGTTTCACCTGCCACCTGCCTTCGCCTTCTTATCTTGATCCTTCAGAGGCAGGATATTCTGTTCTTAGCGTCAATTAACATTAACTACTGTTCATACCTTCTATTGATATGACATTGGCTTCCCTGGAACAAGCTGCCTCTGCCGAGTTTTGATTCAGCCTTCTCTCCTCGTTTTTGCTAGAATATGAATCTTCTTGCGTTTGGTCTATAATAACCTGGGTTGGTTCTGCTTTTAGTGCAAAGTGGACTAACACGTATATAAATGCTTCATTTTGAGTTAGATTGTGTACAATGGCTCTTGCCACTCTATTCTTCTACTTAGCATAGCAAGCCACACTGTTTTCTTAGCTTTCTTGCGGTTACAAACATATGTACAGGCATTAGCTGGTTGAATATCTTCATACTGCTTACAGTTTAAGCTCCTTTGTCTTTCATCAACATTCTCTTCTTTCAGTTTCACAATATCTTTATTCATGGCATTTCATCCCTTTATGTCATCCTTGGGTCGTCATATCTTCTATGGGTGTGTTAGTCCAGGCCCTCGTGACTTCACCATTCGTCTTCCATTAAGGACTTTTTGGTTTCTTCCTGGACAGTACTTAAGCAATCTTCATTTTGTTTCATTTGCTGGTAGGGTTTTCTAAATGGGTACCTTACTGTCCATGGTTGTCTGGTTATTGGTACTTCAACAGGTGTTGTTCTCCTGATAGGCACTGGGCAGAGCCCTACTGAGGCTCTCTGCTGGTTTATTTGCTTGTCGTACGTCACATTTCTCAGTGTGAACGTTCCTGGTACTTCAAAATGGGCGACTGCAGTGCAGGGTTTATTTGGGACCTCCTCTACACCTCTGTTGGGTTGAAATGTGTGGATATACAGCTTGTCACAGTTTCTCCAAATAGCATTTAGCTATATACTTATGTTTGGAAAGGCAAGTCCCCAAAAGTATTTTCAGTGTTTGAAACTGCATGCGTCCCATTGCTGGTTGTGCATGTTGTTGGTGTGCAGGTGCTATGCCACATTGTGCAGTACGATATAAGACACAATTCCAGACAGTGTCAAAATGCTTGGTCAAAAGGTTATCTTATTGCTGCACGAAGGAATCTCATGATAGGGCTGGGCATGGGATAGCATTTTAATGTCATGTTTTGTGTTTCTGTTGGTATGTGTCTAACACTTCTGAATCAATATGTTCAATTACCTCCAAACCAATGTAAATATTTAATCTGGGTCAGCAGTAGTCAGGAAAACTGAGTTGGGCTGTATTGGATCTTGTCCAAGCCATCTTGTATGTGTATGCTCGCCAGTTGCATCAGACTGATCTTCTCATAAATACTTGTGTAATTCTTGAAATAAGAGTAGAGCTCCAGGACTTTAATCATTTAAATATATTAAAATGGAGGACAGTTTCAAATGAAGGGAACAAGAGGCTGAACAACTGTTCTCAGGGGTAAAACCAACAAATGAGGAGAATGATACACACAACATTAAATCCCTTAAACAAGCATTTGAGAAACTGGAAGCACTTTCAAAAAAAAGAACTTTCACACTGGTGGGAGATAACTACAATGGAAAAATATTTATCAATAGGCAGAATACCTAGAGGATGACAGATTTGCATCTTCCCTGCATTTGAAGAGGAGGATGTAGAGGATCTTAAAGATTGGGAAGAACTCCTAATAACTACATCAAAAGAAATGATTCATAGGATAATTATGTACACAAACAAAGTTCATGCCAAACTACTAGAAGAGATTGAAATACATAAAAAAATAGAGAATATCAATCTTGCTGAAGCCACTTTCAAAAATGACCAAATAATGGATGAATTCTTAAACAATTATGAAAAGGAAATCAAACTAAAAAAACAACAGGCCTTCCAACGTGACAAATGGATCATAAATTTAAATGAGTCTATACATTTCAGAGCAAATTCAGAGCACGAATACGGACTAGACGACAAACTAATAAACCACGAGTCTCGAAATAATTGCCTCAGGAAACATCCTCAGAATCATCTGAGTTAGAAAGTGCAAGTGAAATACCTGAAGAAACTCAAGAAATGGCAAAAATATCTGAGGAAAATACAGTATATTCTTTTTTAGAAGAGTACCAGAAACACAGGCAGGCAAAATCGTATCCCCTGTATCAGAGCACACAAAAATCGAGAAATCAGCAACTACAACAAGGAGACATAAATGGTGGCTCACCAAGAGGGGCAGGAGGAGTAAGAACAGAGTCAATAGGAGAAAAGCAAAAAGGGATGCACAGAAGATTAAAAAAAACACCAGAAGAAAACCTAGTTCTTAATCTCACAGATTCAGAACTATCACAGGGACTGTCCTTCAGCCCAACCAACCAATCGGATTTCTTTCAAACCAATTTGGATCTCTTTAAATTCAGCAGACTCTTGAAACTCAAAAAATATTTTGTCACGTCAACAAAAGTGAAAAAATCACCAATATTGAGACCTCCCATATCAGAACTTACAGTACAAGACACAGAATATACAGCCAGCCTACTTAATAATGGAGAAACAGAAGAAACACATACTATAGAGCAGTAGTGTCTAACTTGGATATAGATACTGGCCTAACGGAAACCACCAAATTGAATCCGAAATCTTCTTTTATTCCACAAACCATAATGGAAAATGCAATAGATATATTTACATTAGCTGTACAAAATGATATAAGGAGGAAATACATACAGAATAAACAAGGCAAAAGGATCAAATACAATCTAAATGCGAATGAAAGAAAGCCAATTTTAGAACTAAGTAAAAATGGAAACATCACAGTGAAAGAGTCAGATAAGGGAGGCAAGATAATTCTGCTGAACACTTCAGATTACAAAACTATGGCGGAAAACCATCTAAATTATCAGACATGCTATAAGAAGTTGAAAGACAATCCCTTGCCAGCAATTATGAATAAATGGAACATGATGAGTACTGACTGGTATGAAAATGGGCTACTTACTGAAGATGAATTTGATTACATGAAGACAAAACATCTGGTTCTTGCAACAATTTACTTTTTACCTAAAATACATAAATGTTATACAAGAATACTATCTAGCAGACCAATCATCAATGGGATAGGCGCAATCAGTGAATCAATTTCAGCATACATAGACCGGTTCTTACAACCTTTGACAGCAAGCTTGGCATCATATGTTCAAGACACAAAACACATCATACAACAGCTGGAACACATCGACTGGGAAGAGGACTTCAGGTTGGTAACCTTTTACGTTACAGCCTTGTATACCAGTATACTACACCTAGAAGGCATAGAAACAACAAGATCAATCTCATATTTGGAGCAAAACAAAATGATACTAGAAATGCTCAACTTTGTATTGAATAATAATGTATTCATGTTTAACAACACAATTTACAAACAATGCCAAGGAACAGCAATGGAGGCAAAATGTGCTCCTCTATACAAATCTCTATATGGGCAACTATGAACTAAAGCATGCATGGCAACACCAAGCATTTACTCAGAATAACAGTATTATATTCTGGGGTAGATACATTGATGATATTTTAGTAATTTGGAATGGAAGCAAGTCATCATTACAAGAGTATCACAGGTATCTAAATAACAATGATTACAATTTAAAGCTGACAATGGAAGAAAGCACAAACCGGATTCACTTTTTAGATCTGGAACTCTATATCGACAACCATTAAATGCAATCCACACTTTATACCAAACCAACATCAGGCAATAGCATTCTACGTGCCAACAGTAACCACCCACAACACATCATAAAGAATATACCTAACAGAGAATTCCTCAGAATAAAACGTAATTGCAGACCGGACAGTGAGATGAACAAACATTTGGAGGCAGCCACAATGAAATTTCAAAAAAGAGGATATGCAAGAGCACAACTTAATGCAGCTCTAAGCAAAACTAAGAGATACAACCGAAATGAACTACTACAAAACAAAAGCATATCAGACAAAATCAACAAATCAAAAAAAGAAAAGATATGATTTGTAACAACATTCAGTGCAGATCATATAGTCTTGAGGAAAATTTTACAAAAACATTGGAACATACTAATACTAGACACTGATCTAATTAAATATGTAGAAGAAAAACCTCAAATAACCTATTGCAAAGCAAAGAACTTTAAACAAATCCTATATCCATCACATTTTATACAAGAGAAGTCGACTCAAGGAAGAAGTCAACTGTAGTCAGGAAAGACTGAAGGGATTTCACAAATGTGGACAATGTAATTACTGTAAATATGCCAAAAATGGCAAAAAAGAAATCACTCTACCAAATGGAAAACAACATGTGATTATGGACTTCATGAATTGCAACTCGAGCCATGTAGTATATGTGGTAGTATGCCTATGTAAAAAACTGTATGTAGGCAGTACGGTGAGACCACTATAAATCAGATTCTCAGAACATTTACGAACTATTAAAAATAAAGACATAAAATACCCTTTGGGCAAACATTTTGACACAGAGAATCCTAATGCGAATATTGATGCAATAAAATATTATGGGCTAGAACAAGTCAAAGTGCACCAAAGAGGAGGAAATAGAGAAAAAAGACTGCGCCAAAGAGAAGCAAGATGGATATGTATCCTAGACAGTTGCAATATCGGACTCAATTTTGATACTGAGATGGGACACTATATTTAACAAGTCTTAATTGAAAAATAAGTTGATTTTGGTTAGATAAGTGTTCAATGCAATTTGTGAGTTTACTGCAAAGATGCAGAGTGAGACCGCAAAGTAACAAATAATAAAAAACAAAATACTTTCTGCACCTCAAATGCATATCATCATATGAATTTAGAGGAGCAAATGGAATGCAGACACTGTATGCATAGCAAATTCACCCTTGTATATAATAAGTAATGCATTTGATATAGAATTCTCCCTATACGGTACTAATGCATGCACGATGCACCCCGATCCAAAATGGCGATCGGAGTGCGTAGGTACATCCGGAATGCAGTGACGTCATCACGTTGTGTCCCTACGTCCTGGACGTAGTATATATAGCGGCCATTTTGAATAGCGGATTGGACACTCCGATCCGAATACAGCAGTCAAACTGAGCCGGAGCAAATAGAATTCAACAAATGCAGGTAAGCAAAACAAAAGCCAGCATATATCTAAATTACCACCAGTTACCTTAAAGAGAAAAATAATCACAATATTGTCAATGACCATTGTATCTATTATATTGTAGAAATTCAAACACACGAAACCTTAAATGAGAGCTATATACAAGCTAATGTGACAACCAAGATTGAGAAATAAGGATACGAATATTTACAACGGACTATAGATGTAAGTAAATGAACAGTATGAGGGCATTTTAGAGATACTGGTAATTACTGCATAGGGGCACTTTGAATAATTTGGGTATAACTTCTTGTTCCCTTCTATATAGCTTAACCAAAACACAAAAGAACAAGATCTTTGCAATTCAGGATAAGTGTACCTTAATCCCTCCTGAAGAACCATGCCAATAAAAGCATGGGGAAACACGTGTAGAGGGGCATACATAAGATTTGGAGTCAATGTGTAGGTTAATGAAAACTAATTACACAACATTGGAGAATTGTATAAAGGAATTTATTTTGCCAAATGGACACATTAAAAATATGGAACCAAAGAGAAATGGAACTAATGAGAATGTCAATGAAAATGAATTGCCACACTATGGAATGAAGAGTACAAGTGAATTTATTTGTCTTAACAATGGAATGAATTGCATGACATCATTTTTAAATATATTCTATTTGGAGCGCAACTGTGGAGTACTTGAGTTTTTCTTTAAGCATTCACTTTGACACCGGTCAGTCGCAGTGTCTCAAGCTCCAAGTGCAGCAAACAAATAATCAGACTACAACAAGCTAACTAGTCCAAAGTATAGGAAGCGCGCCAGTTGCATCTGACTGATCTTCTCATAAAAAACATCTTGTATGTGTAGCAAGACGTACGAGTTGTTAGCAGTAATCGAAGTGAGTGGGAACAGTCAGGAGTGGTGGCCCACTACTTTTATTTTCTTCTGTTTATCATTCCCCTAATTTTTACAATCATATTCTCCATTCTATACAGAGGATGTGTCCATTCATGTCCGTGTGCAAGTGTAAAGTTGTAATAGGAGCCTTAGTTACTAGTTAATTAGACTATTGCAATGCCCCGGCAGTAACACCATGTCACATGTTGCACTATGCTTCCACCTACCCTTTCCCTTGAGGAGACCACAGTTCCACAACTCTTTTCAGTACACTTCTAACACTGGTTGTTAGTTCTATTGTTGGGCATTTTCTTGTTGGTAATTGTCTGTGATGTTAGTCCCCCTGTCTCAGCCACAGAGACAATGAAAATAGTTGATAGTGCATGACAATGACTGTCCCATCACCAGGTGAGGTAATTGGGCAACTAGGGAGACTTTTATATATATTTTATTTAGCTATGCATTATATCTTAAGGGGATATGAACTGAGTGGCATAGCTGCGCATCCTTCTCCTTCTCCAACTGCCAGCTCACTCGCCACCCACATTCCAGCCTCCACATTCCTATTCTGGAACTCACACCATGGATGCCAGCTGTAGTTACGATACTACACCAGGCGAGACAGACATTTCACAGTGGCCAGAAAGCTGCACACCTTGGTGAGCCATTCCTGTGCTCACATTGTATCTCTTTGGTAAGCTTAAGGGTGTTTACACCACATCAATCCTTCTCCAGTCACAAGGTGGGAGATGTAAAAAGCAACACTGTCCACTGTTCTGACGCCCTTGTATGTGCTCAGCACTTGACAAAGGTTCACCAGTTGCCTTTAGAATAATAATAATAATAATAATAATAATAATAATAATAATAATAATAATAATAATAATAATAATAATAATAATAATAATTTGGCATTTATATAGCGCTACGAACCCGGAGGTATCTGAGCGCTGCTTATTATTACCCCACTACATCATTTAGCCCTGCAATTCTCCATGGAAAATACTCCCCGGCATTCCCCCACGACTGTATAACTAACCTGGGAACTTTTACAGTGGCCATTAATCCGTCAATCATTCTTACCTATTTCTGAGGATGACTCCAGGAATAGAATCATGTTTTAGGTGTCCCTAACGCAGATAACAGTTTGTTTCCTTTATACTTAAAATGGCAGAGAATACATTGTGCAAGGAATGTATTGACACATCTGAATGCATATAAGCAGATGTTTGCTATTATGGCCATAAGGCAAATAGAAGAAAAAAAAAACACTGCTCTAAAATTCATCAAAAGAGACAGTGTCAAATCCATTGCCATCTTTAAAACAAACTAGCACATTATCACTGAGCATGCATTAATTATTGAAAAGACGGAAGTGCCTCTGCAACTGTAAATGCCATATTTACTCACTAAGATCAACAATGCCACCACATCACCCTGCACAATGTCTCCTCTCTCCCCATCCCATCGTGCCCAGCAGCGGGCAGGTCAGCTCCAAATCGCCCTCCTTTGCCCTGGTAGAAATCGTGTATCTCTGTAATGTGCACATATTCAACATAGTGTTCTAGGGACACCAACATTTCTTTTTCAAATACCTATTGTGGTGTCGCTTAAAGAGCCCCGTGACGTGTTCAGTCACGAGGCCAAGTGAATAAATACGGGACGTCCGAGAGCACGCGGGCAGTGCATCCGTAGATCCAAATAAGCATTCAGGTGTCTGTGTGGATCATTGCGGAGGGTGGAGGGCCTCATCTCGGGACGACCGCTGCACCCCCACAACCAGGGCCGGCCTTAAGGGCAGCAGCACCCTGGGTGAATTGGCGCCCCCCTTTGCCCCGTGCGCACCTGGTTAACAGGGGGTGGGGCAGAAAGGGGGTGGGCCAGGATGGGGCACTTTTTTTTTTTTTAACCTCCTTGCTCCGGTGAGTTGGTAACGATATGAATAGGGCGCATCAGCACCCAATTGTTATTGAATGAGCCCGCTGTATGCGGGTGCATTCAATGACAATAAGGCACCTGCCACACCTTCTGCCACCACGCCAGCGCGGGGGAGCCTTTGAAAGACTCCCCTGAGCTGGCGTGGTCAGGGGCTAATGGCGCCTTTTGCCAATAAAGGCGCCCGCGGCGCGGGGGGGGGCGCATCCAATGACAATAAGGTACTGACAACAGCACCCCATTGTCATTAAATGCGCCCGCCAATGCGGGCACATTTAACAGCAAAAGCCTGCCTGCCATGCCTTCTCCCATTAAGCCAGCTCGGGAGAGCTCTTGAAAGACTCCCACGAGCTGGCGTGGTGGGGACTCATGGTGCCCTGTGCGGCGTGGCACCTGAGGCGGTCGCCCGGCTCGCCACCCCCTCCAGCCCCCAAGGCCGGCTCTGGCCACAACATCTTTCTAATGCCTACATATGCGTCTACACTTGCGACCTTTGAACAAGATTGAAATATCACTTGTTCATTTTTTGTGTGTGCAAATTCTGATTCCCATTTCGTGAGTAAAGGTTCTGTACCAGTGTGGTTTGCTTTTCGGTTTGAGCAGGATGCGCTTATCCACCGAACCAGAGAAACAGGTTTGCTGTGCTGCCTGCCAAACGATCCATAGCTCTTCAACCCCTGACCACATTAATTACGCTTATGTGGCTATTCTGTGTTGCATTACGATGAGTATCAATATTCAATTTGCAAGCAAATATAAATGTGTGATGCGCTCAATGAAACAGCATCATGTCAATTGTAAGCAGATATATTACACAATGTAGAATGATATTTAACACATGCAACCATCATTGAAAAGTTGTTTTTAAAATGTTCAACATTTTCAAAGGTCTTTAAGAATGCGTTGCTCAAGAACGAAGGATATGAGTGCTATAAATCGTTTTTGCAACTGCACGTCTGTGTGTTGTACAGCGGAGGTTTACACTGCGCCACCTTCGTACCTAGAGACAGCAGCCTGGGTAGTACTGGGTTCCATTTATTGTCACAGGCGTGGTATCGGCAGTGGAGACACGGCAGACAATTCCGGGACTACAATGCCCAAGATGCTAGATGTGACCCGCATATGGCATGGGTGAGTGTGTCCAATCAGGGCCGCCCCATCCCACAACGAGGCTCCTGAAACAGGAGCAGGAAGCAAACAGAGTGGATGCTCTGAACATCTCAACAACTCCTTGTTGCTGAGTTGCTCGCTTGTTTTTGGCATTTTGCCCTTTCCAGCTTCCGAATGGATTCTTCAATCTATCAATTTGGTTTCACAAACTTGGTTTTGGCAACTGGATTGGCACTGCTATTTCCCTGGTTATAGCACATTCAGCTTTGACTGGATGTTCTGGTTTAGACCTTTGCTACTTACTCTTCATGGGATTGCTCTTGTTTCTGGGTGCTTGGTTGTTCCCTACTACTCTGGTCCCACTGATTAGTTGCGCAATTGAGTCATCAGGTTAGGGCCCTGCAGACGTGTTGAACTTTTTGCTAGGCCCATGCAGGTCCCTGCCATGTGGAGCGCTGGTCAATGGACTATATCCCCTTGGATTCATTCCTGGGTTTGGGACCCACTTCGAAAGGACACGTTGAGGGGAGGAGTTCCTGTCGTAATTGATTGTCCTGCTCACCTTATTGTTTCGATTTTCTTGCAGTGGTATAGGGCTGCTTGCATGGCTCTTCCTGTATTTTCACCTGAAGATTTGGTAGGGAGGTTGCTGTATTTCTTTTTCGACGGTGAGGTCGGGAGGGAAGCCTTATTGTCCTTATGGAGGACCTTGCCTATGCCTCGGAACACTACGCATAGACCTGTTGCATAGAGTTGCAAGGCTAATCAGAGCATGAAGGGTTGGTATTTATGTTTTTTAGGTATTCCACAGGCAGGCTGGAGTCAGCCTGTTTTCAAAAATGGACAGTCCTGTAACCAGTGTGAGTGACCAGGACTGTTAATTTTTGAAAATTACTGTCTATTGGGCCCTCCCACAGCGGCCATGGAATAACCCACATGAGCTTACTGGAGTTGATGGCCTTGAAAATGACCTGCAAGGTCAAAACACGTGTCAGCAAATCACAATAAAAGAAAATCTTTTAATACCTAATATATGGTTTTTGAGTGTGACTAAAAGCAAATTCCAACAATCCAAGACATAATTCCTCAGATATTCAGCGCGTACATGGTTGGTCTCAAATCCAATTGCATATAAATCACACAATCTAAACAACATCACTAAAAAAACGTTTACACGATTCTGTACATTTTGCTAATGCAAGATTGTCGATGAAAAATCGCATCTATCAAGCAGTATACTCTCTTCTCAGACACAAATACATATGCCTGATGCCGCCCTCTTTCTCCACACAACCTGTATTTTACCCATGTTGTTAACGTATCTCTTGGTGTGTATGTTTAGCAGGTCATATTCGTGTTTCTCGTACTGTATGGAATAAGAGCGTTTACTTTCAGGAATTATCCCTGCTCGTGTGTCGTGCAGAAGCAGACTTCAGTCCTTATCTAAACGTGCAATACGACCCGGCAGAGGTTTTCACGGGCATTCCACACGCTTCCTGGAGGAGGCGTGTCAGACAGAACGTGACTGCATCACGTGACCCGGCTCCACTTCAAAACCCGGAGGCTGCCGCCCGCTCAGTGTGACCGTTTACTTTCAGAAATTATCCCTGCTCGTGTGCCGTGCAGAAGCAGACTTCAGTCCTTATCTAAACGTGCAATACGACCCGGCAGAGGTTTTCACGGGCATTCCACACGCTTCCTGGAGGAGGCGTGTCAGACAGCACGTGACTGCATCACGTGACCCGGCTCCACTTCAAAACCCGGAGGCTGCCGCCCGCTCAGTGTGAGCGTTTACTTTCAGGAATTATCCCTGCTCGTGTGCCGTGCAGAAGCAGACTTCAGTCCTTATCTAAACGTGCAATACGACCCGGCAGAGGTTTTCACGGGCATTCCACACGCTTCCTGGAGGAGGCGTGTCAGACAGCACGTGACTGCATCACGTGACCCGGCTCCACTTCAAAACCCGGAGGCTGCCGCCCGCTCAGTGTGAGCGTTTACTTTCAGGAATTATCCCTGCTCGTGTGCCGTGCAGAAGCAGACTTCAGTCCTTATCTAAACGTGCAATACGACCCGGCAGAGGTTGTCACGGGCATTTCACAAGCTTCCTGGAGGAGGCATGTCAGACAGCACGTGACTGCATCATGGGACCCGGCTCCACTTCAAAACCCGGAGGCTGCCGCCCGCTCAGTGTGAGCGTTTACTTTCAGGAATTATCCCTGCTCGTGTGCCGTGCAGAAGCAGACTTCAGTCCTTATCTAAACGTGCAATACGACCCGGCAGAGGTTTTCACGGGCATTCCACACGCTTCCTGGAGGAGGCGTGTCAGACAGCACGTGACTGCATCAAGTGACCCGGCTCCACTTCAAGACCCGGAGGCTGCCGCCCGCTCAGTGTGAGCGTTTACTTTCAGGAATTATCCCTGCTCGTGTGCCGTGCAGAAGCAGACTTCAGTCCTTATCTAAACGTGCAATACGACCCGGCAGAGGTTTTCACAGGCATTCCACATGCTTCCTGGAGGAGGCGTGTCAGACAGCACGTGACTGCATCACGTGACCCGGCTCCACTTCAAAACCCGGAGGCTACCACCCTTGTGGCTGTAAGCCCGGTGGAAAGAAGCCCACTGGCTGTTATACGGCTGTTGTACACAGTGGACGCAAACCGATAACCTATACGATGAGCCCCCAAACACGTCAAAAGCAGAAAATTCGACTACAGTCTGAGCGGTCAGACCATCCTCTACAGACACTGTCAAGTACTCTTGAGGAAAATACCTCGTTGGCAAATGAAGCAAATGAGGTAAGAAATATTACATTAAATATGTCTACGTTGCCTCAAATGACACAATCGGAAATTACATGTTCTACACCGCCATTATATAGAGTAAGATCTTTGCTTACCTTGACAGAAAACTTTATCAGCAAGGACAATCTACTTACTCGCTGTCGATTGAAACTGATTCCGAATGCAGCATGTCAACTGACACTTTTATTGCCTTGTGCATCATGTACAACAATGCAAACAAAAAAGAGCTCTCTTAGTGCTGCATACACTAAATATGCTCAGGTACATGAAAGATCAGAAGTTTTGGATGAAACATTACTAGTGGAAAAATGCAATAAATGTGCAATCTCCATAATTCGGCCTTCAGCTTTCTACACTGGTCTCATGACCCGACTCACGGATTCGAGAATGCAGGGTAACGTGATCGAGGCAAATACATCCTCGTCCCAGTCTCCCTTTGATGTAACGGATGCTGAGTTACTGTCAATCAAAGTGCCTGCAAATACCTTACATGAGACAAATCTCATATTTATGCCTCCCCTAAACCAACCGATTGGGCAGACAGACAAAAATGACTTACATAGTGTATCTCAAACAAATGAAGGAGCAATGACGTCCTTGACGTTGGCATCAGCGAAATTTCAAGGTGCCGAACTTAATGTGGCAATGTCACCACAAGCCTCTCTAGGTTTCTCAAAAACCGGAGCTGAAAGCCGAAAAGAGAGTTTAATAAAGCGAAATCCGTCACACCCTCGTTTATTTACAACTGCAAATAGTGGCGGAGCAGTATATGGGGTGGGAACGAGGAGTCCATCTGCTACCTCTACAGCACCTCATCTTAACTTGTTAAATACAGGAACAAACCAAATAACAACATTGGAGACTTCAATTAAAGCTCTTGACCCGGCAGGACGAGAGGCTCGTTTGACAGAGAGGCTAACTGCTGACTACAACTCCATCAAAGAAAAGCTGATACAGAGCTTTGGTGAAAAATCCAACTTTAAACATACAAATTCTGCACTAAACAGATGTAGCCCTAGTGATATCTGCCATCATTCTAAATTTGGATTTTCCTGACCTGAACCTTTCTGACCACAGCTCAGTAATTGACCGCACTACCTCTGGTAACAATAATGTTGTAACAACTGCTGGGATGGAGAATTTAAATCAAATGAATGAAGACGAGGCAGAAGATGTGTCCCTACAGCAACGAAGGAGGAGGCGAGAGTCTATGGTTAAACAAACACATGAAACCACACCACAATCTTCATCTGCAACTTATGCACAGGAACAATTGAACAAATCTAACCTGTCAGTTGCAGCTGGCATTCAAATTCATAATAATGTATTGGCCGCCACCTCTCTGGCGCTCATTCCTTTCGTAAAATTGTACGAGAGTCTAAATGAGGCCATAAAAGACCAGAGTTTGCAAATTAATCAGCTAACCTCAAAAGTGGACACGATGGAGCATATGAACAATGCTCTGCTGCAAAGAATGGTCAGAGAGGCAGAGACGTCCTCACAATGGCAATATCGCCTTGGAGATCTCCTAGCAAGTACCCATGCGGATAATTCCACCTTAATGGCTGCAACGCTTGAATGTATGAAATGGATTAGGCATAATACCCCGGCAAATACAGAACAAATCCCGGAGCATGTAAGTGGATCAGTCACTTCAAATCGAACTACTCTCGCTCCAAAAAGTACAAACTCCGTACCGGCATTGGTCCATCTTTCAAAGAACACTCCACAAGTGGGGCTCCCTTGTATCAACGTGAATAATACACGACTTCAGGAAACTCTAGCTCAATCAGAAAAAAACAAATCTAATTCTGTAGCCCCGCTGTTCTGTCCTTTTATAAATACTAGTGGAGTTCTCGCAGATAGGGGGACATCAACAACAACACAAATTCAAGAAACTCGGGCCTCCTCTGGTGATGCAGAAACAACAAATTTGACTCATGCGGTTACAGAGTCTGTAGGTCCATTACAAGCACTGGAGGTTTGTAGTGTGATTGAAAATCAAATTTTACCATCTGCCCCAAGGACCACAAATTCGTTTGACATTTTTAAAGGTAGAGCTAAGAACATTCCAGTTGACAGCTCAAAGGCACCAATATTGTCTGCAAAAAAGGTACGATTGGCTCCAAAAAAGCTATCAAACAATCCGGTAAAAAAACGTAAATCTAATGTCAAACAATTTGTAAGGAACATAGTGATTCCACCAAAGCTTGCGCTTTTTGAACGCCCTACAAATGAGATGTCTGCAGTTAATGTTACCACTGTACAATCACAAGAATTACGGAGTAAATCGAATGATGTAAAGCGTGCCTCAATGCAGAAACAAAATCCAAATAAACGTGCTCGCCTAGACTCTAATTCTGAAAAAACAGCACAAGACGAAGAATCAGTGGATCTATGTGACCTCTCAACTTACTCACTTGATTCGGCTAGTTCTACCTCAACTTTGTCTGGGGAATCAATGAGCAAGAGACGGTCAATTGGACCAAGTGAAGCACACGCTAGAGAACAAATACGTGATGAGGTAAAAGGGCTTAGAAAGGTCACGATGTTTCCCTCAACTTCTGATACGAACTCTTTGGAATTTAATCGGTCTAATACACAGCAGACTCCAATCATAAAAATGGTATCTGAATCACCTCAAAATTTCAATCCTAAAATGACTGCTGCTCAACGGAACAAACGAACCTCAATAAGAATGAATGAAAGAGATGGACGTCAATTTAGTTCCAAATACCAAACTTGGAAAATCAGAGTGGAAAATGTGTTGTCAGATGATAAAGTTGTTAACTTAAATAGAAGAAATGTTATGAAACTATTTCATATCATCCCTTCCCTACGTACCATCACTACAGAAGACATTCTAATCGTTGAATATATCTCAGAGAAATCCGCTGACAAAGTCTTTTTACATATAAATTCATCAGCAGTAGAAAAAACCCTTTTAGCTGCACGAGATGAATTACTATCCTATGGATTCGAAATACACTCAGAGAGGAATTTATCAAATTATGTGAAAAGTGATGAAATAAAATCAAGAAATGATTATCATCGTGAACAATCTAGGAATCAATTTTCTTTGCGAGAACGTGGAGCTGGAACCAAATCTACCTGGAAAAACTATGATGAAATCATAAAACGAGCTGCAACACAGAAAAATCAACAAACATAACCATCAGCAAATATGGGCACAGAGAATTGTGGGATCCTCTCTTGGAATACTAGAGGATTCCTTCATCTATTTAACGATTTCCCTAAGGACTTCGCAAATAATTTTATCATCTGTCTTCAAGAAACGTGGCTCCGAGAAGCACCATCTAAAGATGGTTACACAATTGTCTTAAATAAAGCAGGAAAGCATCAGCGTGGGAGACCTTTCTCTGGTTTAATCACAATGGTTAATAATGCTTATGGTTGGGAGGTAATTCAAACATTTATGCCAAACCTTTTTGTACTTGGATCATTACTGCAGCTGAGTTTGGGGGAATATAAACTCTCCCCACAACTACTGATTATAAACCTATATTGGAATCCGGCTATGATCTCCTCTGCAAGCTTTATTAAATCAGTGACGGCAATTATCGATCCCTGCTTAACATCAAGCTTGGAGACCATCATAATAATATGTGGAGATTTTAACTTTTCATGGCTCGGAAAATCTTCCAAAAATAGGATTGCAACAACTATAGTACCAACAAGAGGAGATAAATGGTTGGAAGCAATGAAATCCAGAAATTGCGAGATGGTCAATGGTTGTATTCAAGGCGACATTCCCCCAAACTATACTTGGAATAGAGATAAAAGCCGAAAAATATTAGATTACTTTTGGATTTCTGCTTCTTTTTGGTCGAAAGTTACAAAAATGTCCATAAGCAAAACAGCTGTAAGTGATCATAGCATATTGGAGCTATTCTGTATACTAGAACAGCGCATAACACCAGCGAAGTATGGCTTACCACTTGAGGTGAATGAGGGTCTGAACAGGCTGCGAATTAAAGACCATCACATCTGTCAGCTGAGAGATGGTCTTAAGGATGTCATAACAACTACTTCTTATAGAATAAATTATGCTCCTCTGTTAATTCAATTTGGCACTGCAACAAAACACACTCACAAACCTCTTCAAATTCAAAAAAAATATATATACAGTGCACAGGTAAACCAGCAAAAGAAACAAATGATCAAAAAAATCAGACAAATTAACAAGAAAGGAAATAATTCTATTCAGAAAAAAGAGGAAATCCAAAATTGTAAAACCAAATACCGAAATTGGTTAAAATCTTTCAAGATAATTAGAGAGCAAGAACGGGCTGAATTAATGTTAGGCCTAATTATTCAGCGAAACTCACGAGATATCTGGAAGATTTTAAATAACAATCATACCCAGGAATCTGGTTTAACCAATGGAATATCGAAGCTAACTTGGGAACAACATTTTAGGGAAGTCTTTAAAAACACCTCAGCTCCGAGCTTCCAAGAACAACTGACTTCACCAGCAACATGGGATGTATGTGAATCTAGAGCAAAAATCATCACTCAAATAACACGATTGAAGAATTCCCGTGCAGCAGGTCCTGATGGGTTAACAAATGTCCTCTTAAAAGAGAAAAAGGAACTTTGGGCCGACTTTATTGTAGACCTGTTTGAAGTAATTTCAGCAGCCAAGATGATACCGAGTTCATGGAGGACTGCAATTATTGTGCCAATATTCAAGAAGGGCAATAGAGATAACCCGGCCAACTATTGCCCAATTGCCCTCTTAGATATAATAGGCAAAATCTTTGCTACATGTTTACAACAAAAACTTTCCAAATGGGCTTCTTTCAACAATCTATTGGATAAGCGACAAACAGGCTTCACAAAAGATGCTGGAACAGAAATTAATCTTTTCATTGTAAACATACTCAAGCTTGAAGCAATGAAAAATAAGGGAAACATTTTTGTAGCATTTATAGACATGCGGCAGGCCTTTGACCAAATCAATCGTACAAATCTATGGAAAAAATTAACATCATGGTCATGTCCTCCAAATATTCTTCATCCACTCATGGCCCTATATACAGGAACCTCAATAAAAGTCTGCATTGATAACAAAGGTACCTTGACGAAAGAAATTCCAACCACCCAAGGAGTGAAACAGGGCTGCCCATTGGCAGCCCTATTATTTAAGTTATATATTGCTGACTTACCGGAGGCGTTTGCGAACATTCGCTGCTTTCCCCCTAAAGTAAACAACCAGCCAATTAGCTATGCGACATATGCCGACGACATTGTATTATTTGATCAAACTAAAATTGGACTACAACGTCTAATACACGCGTTGGATTTGTATCTGCAAACGAATGGTTTGGAAATAAACGCTGGGAAATCAAAGATCATGTCTTTCGGATCATCACAGAAAAGATTGGCTGAGAATTTCAGTTGGTACGCATCAGGAGAAAAGATTGAGATTGTACAAACTGTACGATATTTAGGGATACAAATAAACAAATCAATCAGAGAACAAGAGTGGATTTTAGATCTGAAGCATCGTATGACTGCTTTCACCCTTCAGGGAAAACGCCTGCACAACAAATTTGGCAAATTTACCTTGATCCCGGTCATGACCTTCTATCGACAAAAAGTCATTCCTGCCTTGACCTACGGGGCAGAGGCAGGATTAAACATCGATAATCGTATTTGGGCAGTTCTGGAAGGCCAATTTTGGAGAGGAGTTTTAGCCCTTCCAATTCTTGTGCCCATCGTAGCAATAAGACATGAACTAGGCCTTGATCCATTAGATGGCCTGATATTATGGAAGTCCATTGTCTTGTTACGAAAAATGAACTTAAACATAGTTGCTCCAGCTAATGAGATCTTAAAAGAATTGGAGGCCACATATTATTCTCGATTGATACATATATGGGCTATGAAAATTAGAAAGTCACTAGCGGCCATGGACATTGCTTGGGAGACTATATGTAATACACCACAGATTGCCAAAAGAAAACTGAGATCTTGGTATTGGATAAAAAATGAAGAACTACGTGAAGCAATGCCATCTTCACTTAACTTAGGCTTGACTTGTAATACCCTAGACAAGATACCCAAATACTTAACAAGATTTCCATCAAGATACCATCGTAACAAATTTTTAAGATTTCGGCTAAATATATATAAAACCAAAGAGATGATGTACCTGAGACATTATAAAGAAATAGATGATAATAAATGTAGGTTCTGTAAAAATGAAGCAGAATCACTCAAACATCTAGTCTCTGAATGCGACCATCTGGCGACTCAGCGGGCATTTTTCTTCCCTCATCTAACATCAACCTTTCAACAAACTGAACACTTGTGGTGTATGTTGGTAGCCGGAAATAATGTTAAATCAATCTGTGCCTTGGTAGACTTTCTTGATAACATCTCGGAGAAAGCCCTATGTTAAAAACAAACCTCCTACCTGAAAGAGCAGTAGGGGAATGATGAACTTACACGACAGCTGATAGATGATAAGGAAAGAAGATGAAGTCATTGTCTTAATTCTTGTAATTAAAGTTGTGTAAATAACTAATTGTTACAAGTAAAATAAAAAAAAAAAAGAAAAAAAAGAATAAGAACGATTTCATACATGCTTGACTTGGATTTGTAATTTCACTATAAAAAAGCGTCTTAACAAATTGGATTTTGAAAAGTGCTTGCATCAGCTTGAATGATTAAGTTGTGAAATGAAGCGACCTTTATGGAAATATGCACTTGGTCTTTTAAAAGTACCTTTTCAAGATGAGGAATCACTGGGCCCATAGCCGCACTGCATTGTTTCAGAGAGAAGTTCGGGCATTACAGAGGGGAGATGGAATGTGTGGTGTGAGTAGGCCTCTGGGCAGTGATCCCAGACGCCCGTGGAATTTCTCTCGGGCATAAGGGAGAAATACAATGTGTCAATGATGCACAATGAATGAGGGTTCAAGGTTCTTTATGTACAATGGAGCTGATCAGAAGCATGATGGGGGTATATTCACTTTAGTGCCACTGGCTCTTGCCCCAATTAACACTGCAATGTGTTGGGGTTTTCAACATCTGAAATGCAATCCCCTCTGAAGTAGCTACACAGTAAGTACACAGACAGGCACAGATTAGACATTCCATAAGGAGGCGTTGAAGATGCGGTGTAATGGCCACGAAAACCTGCAAATACACGTCTATGTTGTCCTGATTAAGGAATCGATTTGTTGTTTTCTTCTGGATCAACAGCTTTTATTTTAAGCTTCTTTGACATGGTACAAGAAAACTGAACTATACTCATATATCATACACATATTCAAGCTAAATTGACCCATAATTCTCCCAATTGATAGGCATAAAATCTAAAGAACACAATTGAATTCAGAGCATAATAGCGGGCCATAGTCCCCAGGCAAGAATCAGAGGTCATCACAAATCCTAGAAAATCACATCTTTGTGAATTACAAAAACATTAAATATTTGATATGTTTGCCGCTAGCAAGCAGCGGATGTTTCACCACCTGTCCATCCCCCTCTCTCAGGCTTGTGCACTCAATGAATGAGCTGTTAAATTGCATGTGTTCTAGAAAGACAGGGGGCATAGGCAGCGTAGAAGGGTTGGGTAATCCTCATACATTTATTGGCTGGTTAGCATTTCTAATTGCACCTCACCCTACTACCATAACATGGCAAGTGAACAGGACAGGTCTTAAAATAAATCTTTCCCGGAAGAGGCCAACAATGCCATACTCAAAATGTTTTGTGGAAAATACCAAACAACAGATCAGAGGTGGTCCAGCCAAACAGCTTCACCATTTCTGACTCTGGTGAAGACATAACTTGTGCCTGCATGGCACACATGGCAGAATGCTGCACTACCACCGAGTTGTCCAGCCAATCCAGCCAATCAATATTCAAACAATACAGCCAACTTCACCAATATTGAAAATGGCGACTTGCATCCTGGATGTCGATGCCCCAGTTCACTCGAAGTACCTTGGGCTGAATTGATCACGCCGGTTGATACCGCAATCCATGGTTTTTATGTTGAGGGAGACCAATGCCCAGAGAGAGTGGTGTCCAAGGACACAGAGTACCAGACAATTAAGAGGACTTGCTATCAATCTGACAGCAAGTGCATGCAGATTGCCCTGCCATAAAACACCAGATAGTCACGAGGAAATGCTATCAATCTGACAGCAAGTGCATGCAGATAGCCCTGAAATAAAGCACCAGACACCCAAGTAGACTTGCTAACAATATGACAGAAAGTGCATGCAGATAGCCCTGACACAAAGCACCTGGCACCCAAGAGGACTTGCTATCAATCTGACAGCAAGTGCATGCAGATTGCTTTGACATAAAGGACCAGACACCCAAGAGGACATGCTGTCAATCTGACAGCAAGTGCATGGAGACAGCCCTGACATAAAGAACCCGACAGCCAAGAGGACTTGCTATCAATCTGACAGCAAGTGCATGCAGAGAGCCCAGACAAAAAGCACCAGATAACCATGAGGAATTGCTGTCAATTTGACAGCAAGAGCATAAAGATAGCCCTCACATAAAGCACCAGGCACCCAAGAGGACTTGCTATCAATCTGACAGCAAGTGCATGCAGATAGCCCTGACATAAAGCACCAGACACCCAAGAGGACTTGCTATCATTTTGACAGCAAGTGCATGCAGAAAGCCCTGACATAAAGCACCAGATAACCACGAGGAATTGCTAGACACCCAAGAGGACATGCTATCAATCTGACAGCGAGTGCATGCAGATAGCCCTGACATAAAGCACCAGACACCGAAGAGAACTTGCTATCAATCTGACAGCAAGTGCATGCACATAGCCCTGACATAAAGCACCAGATAACCACGAGGAATTGCTGTCAATCTGATAGCAAGTGCATGCAGATAGCCCTGACATAAAACACCAGGCACCCAAGAGGACTTGCTATCAATCTGAGAGCAATGCAGGCAGATAGCCCTGACATAAAGCACCAGACACCCAAGAGGACATGCTATCAATCTGACAGCAAGTGCATGCAGAGAGCCCAGACGAAAAGCACCAGATAACCATGAGGAATTGCTGTCAATTTGACAGCAAGAGCACGAAGATAGCCCTGACATAAAGCACCAGGCACCCAAGAGGACTTGCTATCAATCTGACAGCAAGTGCATGCAGATAGCCCTGACATAAAGCACCAGACATCCAAGAGGACTTGCTATCATTTTGACAGCAAGTGCATGCAGATAGCCCTGACATAAAGCACCAGATAACCACGAGGACTTGCTGTCAATCTGACAGCAAGTGCATGCAGATAGCCCTGACACAAAGCACCAGACACCCAAGAGGACTTGCTATCAATATGACAGTGAGTGCATGCAGATAGCCCTGACATAAAGCACCAGACACCCAAGAGGACTTGCTATCAATCTGACAGCAAGTGCATGCAGATAGCCCTGACATAAAGCACCAGATAACCACGAGGAATTGCTGTCAATCTGATAGCAAGTGCATGCAGATAGCCCTGACATGAAACACCAGGCACCCAAGAGGACTTGCCGTCAATCTGACAGCAATGCAGGCAGATAGCCCTGACATAAAGCACCAGACACCCAAGAGTACTAGCTATCCATCTGACAGCGAGTGCATGCAGATAGCCCTGACATAAAGCACCAGACACTCAAGAGGACTTGATATCAATCTAACAGCAAGTGCATGCAGACAGCCCTGACATAAAGAACCCGACAGCCAAGAGGACTTGCTATCAATCTGACAGCAAGTGCATGCAGAGAGCCCAGACAAAAAGCACCAGACAACCATGAGGAATTGCTGTCAATTTGACAGCAAGAGCATGAAGATAGCCCTCACATAAAGCACCAGGCACCCAAGAGGACTTTCTATCAATCTGACAGCAAGTGCATGCAGAAAGCCCTGACATAAAGCACCAGACACCCAAGAGGACTTGCTAGACACCCAAGAGGACATGCTATCAATCTGACAGCGAGTGCATGCAGATAGCCCTGACATAAAGCACCAGACACCCAAGAGGACTTGCTATCAATCTGACAGCAAGTGCATGCAGATAGCCCTGACATAAAGCACCAGATAACCACAAGGAATTGCTGTCAATCTGATAGCAAGTGCATGCAGATAGCCCTGACATAAAACACCAGGCACCCAAGAGGACTTGCTATCAATCTGACAGCAATGCAGGCAGATAGCCCTGACATAAAGCACCAGACACCCAAGAGGACATGCTATCAATCTGACAGCAAGTGCATGCAGAGAGCCCAGACGAAAAGCACCAGATAACCATGAGGAATTGCTGTCAATTTGACAGCAAGAGCACGAAGATAGCCCTGACATAAAGCACCAGGCACCCAAGAGGACTTGCTATCAATCTGACAGCAAGTGCATGCAGATAGCACTGACATAAAGCACCAGACACCCAAGAGGACTTGCTATCATTTTGACAGCAAGTGCATGCAGATAGCCCTGAAATAAAGCACCAGATAACCACGAGGAATTGCTGTCAATCTGACAGCAAGTGCATGCAGATAGCCCTGACACAAAGCACCAGACACCCAAGAGGACTTGCTATCAATATGACAGTGAGTGCATGCAGATAGCCCTGACATAAAGCACCAGACACCCAAGAGGACTTGCTATCAATCTGACAGCAAGTGCATGCAGATAGCCCTGACATAAAGCACCAGATAACCACGAGGAATTGCTGTCAAACTGATAGCAAGTGCATGCAGATAGCCCTGACATGAAACACCAGGCACCCAAGAGGACTTGCTGTCAATCTGACAGCAATGCAGGCAGATAGCCCTGACATAAAGCACCAGACACCCAAGAGTACTAGCTATCAATCTGACAGCGAGTGCATGCAGATAGCCCTGACATAAAGCACCAGACACTCAAGAGGACTTGAAATCAATCTCACAGCAAGTGCATGCAGATAGCCCTGACATTTAAGCACCAGATAACCACGAGGAATTGCTGTCAATCTGACAGCAAGTGCATGCAGATGTCTTTCCCGCTGTCCCAGGACTCATCTTCAGTGCCCGTCTGCTTATTCAGAGTAATTAATAGGGTTATGCCCTTATCAGCACAATGTAAAGTGTCTTTATAGTATACAATGCATGGTATTATGGCTGCATAGCCATCATTTGCCGAATCGAATTGCACTAAATTATACTGCATTGAAAACAGTTGTGGTCCTCGGTATGCCTTCCCCATTAAATCAAGTAAACTGATAAGGTAAAGCGATTAGATTCTTTAAAAAATAATTGTACGTGAAAATGCTACTTTTATACTAATCATTTGCTAACCTGTATTACTATTCTTCCTAGACTTTTTCCAAATTTTTGAGGCATTTCGTTTTAAGCACGGTTGGTGGCTGAAATATAAATAGAAGCCTGCAGAGGTCGTATATTGTATCTCTGTAGTAGCCACTTTATTAAGCAATGTTTCAGTACCTGGAGAAAAAAAAAGATTCTACCGAAAGAAATCTCCCTTAACAAAAACATAGTAACACATTCCTGAAAATTCTCATTTGAGGTTCCAATAGAAAATAACAGACACTGGCAAATACAACAGTTCTAGCATTGGATAGGTATGTATCAGGCACGTATCAGGCATTTGGCAATAATTGGCATCATTTTCTCAGGTACTTAACCATTTTCCAACTGCTGGCATTTTAAGTAGGGTTGGTCCTTTGGTTGAGTTTTAGTTTGTAGTGGCTGGATGATGAATTAGGGCTTGCAGGAGTTGGGGGTGCTGATTTGTTAAGGCTCAGGTTAGCTGTGGTTAGTAGGTGTTGCTGGGATGAGTATGAGAATTAGTAGGGCAAGATAGGATGGGGCAGTAGGGGTTAGTTGCTCTTGGGGGCAATGTGTTGGATTAGCTCAAGTGGGATCTTGGGGTGATCTCGGATGAGTATCGATGCTCGACTTTCTTAAGGGGTACTGAGGTGAACTAGGGTGGGTGGGTGGATATGTGGGCAGTGCTGGGATGAGTGTGTGGGGGTTGTGGTGGTGTGGGATTGCCTGGGCATACATGTGAGGAACCAAGTTTTTTTGCCAAAACATGCCTTGTCAGATACTGTAGCCTGAGCAACCAAGTGATTGCTCTATAGAGGTAATATGGAGGCAGAGGCATTGGGATCTTTACTCACTAACCAGTACACCAGAAAGTTACATAAGGAACCAATGAAAACCAACACCAGCCAGATTATTCAAAATCACACCTATATGATCAACAATAGACATTAGGGAAATATAGAAAAATAAGCTTCAATAATTGTAATCACCACCCCATGTCAACAACATGTTCCTATGAAAGGTTATATATGTTTAATGCATTAAACATGGCTTTAAAGAATAACTGGTATATTTGTCCTAGATCCCACATTTTTTTAAAATATATAAGAGACAGAGGGATTCAGCCTTCAGTAATGGATGCTCCTGTGGGGTACATTTAAAGGCCCTAGACAGAAGCCCCCTTCACCAGAACAGCAGCATTTAAACACTGCACCCGATAATAGCCATGTTTTGCTTGTATTTCCCCTGAATGACAAGAAGTTATACACTGCAACCAAAAACAGCTTTGTTTTACTGTTATTTCACATGAAGGTTAAGAATTTCAACATTACAAAGAAAATTGGCTTTTGTTTTCCCTTTCACGTGAACAGCAGCCCTTTAAACACTGCTAATGAAAAAAACAGCTTGGCTTTTTCTTTGTGTTCATGTCAAATTAAAGAACCATGGGAAAAAGGGGCCTACCCATCATTATCAATGGACTAAAAGCAAATGTGAATTCACCCGAGAAGAAGAACTTAGAATCCTGTGACCTGCAAGACAGGATTTAAACATTAAAAGCAAAAAGCCTGCACACGTGTGAAAAGAAAGCAGCTTTAAAAGCCCAAGTGGAAAGATAGCATTGCTCACGCAGAACATTTCAGGGAAATATCAAGTGAGGGTTGACCAAAGCGAATGCATATTATGTTCCAATCCACAAAACTCCAGTCACCTTTGAATAGACCCTTATTACAGGAAAATCTGGTTCTAGCATGACGGCAGGAACTCATGATGACAAAGCCCCACTCCCCCATGATATCACACATATTTTATAACCATCCTGCAATAAAAATGTGATGCTGGAGAGGGCATCATAATTCCTTGCTCTGCAGACATGAAGGCAGGAACCCAAAGATTTCAAAGGAGGCAAAGTGTGGCTATAGCGTAACCAGGAGGTGTGAGCTCCTTGTTGCACCCCCTTCAAAAGGACCCACACCACTTATAAAAAACTCTGGTTACAGGCTGAGCCCAGGGAGGCAGATGGCCGTGGGGGAGGAATCGGCCCTCCCCAGGTGGAACAAGACAATCCCAAGTTAGATTAAAAGACTGATTTCATTGTAGGAATTTTCACAGCAATCAGAATAAGAATCAATTTAGTTTTATACTATTTTGTTCATGTATTTTCCAGGCAGTTTTAAAGAGACTAATTGCATTTCCCTAGGACTTTGGGGACTTAAATGGCCATTTAAGACTGCTTTCTGGCTGATCTGAATAGGAGACAAATATGACAGTTGATGAAAAGATGGAATGGATCATTTGCAGTGTCATAACTAGTATACATTTTATGGAAATGACAAAAATGTGCCAAGGGGCCATGCTACCGCGTACGGAGTTGGCGATCGACTTACCTAATTCCCAATGAGTAACTGAAACCGCATGTCTATTTCATATGGCCGGTGCTAGTATAAGTATGAAGTTATGGGACATAACTTTTTTTGCCAAAAAGTGGTCATGAGAACAAAGAATTGTAATACATGCAAAAAGATGGATGGTACTCTCTTCCCTTGAGCCAATCATGTCTGGGTGCGGAGAGACAGAGAGAAATTGCCCAATCATGGCGGCAGGGATAATTACAGGATACTCCCCCTAGATTGTAAAGTTAGTGATGTCATTTGTGCTATATAAGGGGGGCTGTACTAGGTCAGTGAGACAGGAAAAAATCTGGGGAGACAGGATAAGGAGGATGGAGAGAGGGAGGCTGAACCTTACCATCTTTGAGAGTGCAGTGACCAGACCCCTTGCCCTAGCTGTCCAGAGTGTCCTGAGATCCAGCTGGCTGTCCTGAATCCTAAACCAAGGATTGCTTTGTAAGTAGCATATACCCCAGCCCTAAATTTCGTGAGCCCTTCATTTTTGTGGCATTGCATCCTATGTTTACCCCATTGAAAACCCCATTGGAAAAAACCTCATTGAAAACCCCATTAAAGCCCCTATTGAAAACCCCATGGAAACCTCCATGGAAAACCCCACATTGCCAGTGTAATTTAGTGACCTTCGTATAGAATAATCTATTATTAGCCTGTGTATGTTAGCATATCTCCTTTAAAAAAAAGCTATCAGTTGTCTGTGTAAATCCTTAGTATTTTTTTAAGTGAATCAATTAATTTCCCTATTTGAAATTCACGGTGTAAGATTGTTCCCATTCGAAAAAAAAAAAAAAAACATCTTGTCCCTGGTGTTGTATTTAATTATTATAGTCATTAAAGGGTTGCCTTAAAATAATTAGTCTCCTTGTTCATTTAGCTCATGGAGGGCCAACTTACTTTCCTGTAACTCGGTTTTTAACTCGCTTATTTCCTGGCCTAGGGCATATTTCTCTTGATTTAGGGTGCCCCTCTGCTCTGCCACGTCATCCCTTTGTTTTTTGATAATATTGGATTTCTGGCGCTCCTGATCAAGTTCCTCTTGAGAGTGTAGGTCTTTCACAATTAATTTATTATTTTCCTCTTTCAATTTGTCTGTCTGGTTTTGTAGGTTAACCATCTGCTCTGCGCAGGCTCTATTAAAATGTATTTGCTGATTCTTTCAATGCCTGTAATTCGGTCTCTTGATCTGCATGTTAGTGCTGTTGGAGAGCCAAATCCTCTTTTAATTTTGTGACATAATCTATAGATTCTGCCTCCAATTCTTTGCTCTTCCGTAATTTTTGTTCTGCTGAATCTAGATGAGTCTGGATTTTATCTAATAATTCAACTTGATTCTGTGCTAGAACTGTGCTTTCAACATGCTTTTCCCGTATCATTCCCATGTGGGGATATAGGTAGGCTGCAATTCCGGCAATTTCTTTTTGCTCCTCTTTAATTTTTGGGGCAATGTATAATTCACTCAGAGCTTGGTGTAATAGGCCATTGTCCTGCCATGTATCCAGGGTCATGGCGGTGACCTGTTGTGTGATTTCCTGCACCAAGAGAATTTCATCCTGTTCTGGCCATTCAACCCTGGCAAAAAGCTTTTGCAGAAGGTGCTCCCTAGCCATACTGATTTCTACTGGAACAGACATTTTGGCAATGTTCTTTCTTTATTAATTATTTTGGGGTTGATTTACTTTTAACAAACCCCAGGGCAACCTTTACAGGACTTTACTCCCGGCGAATTCCAACTTGCTGGATTATTTTTGTTATTAGGGTTTGTCAGCTGTGGTAATACATCATTACCTAGATTGCCATAGGTAGAGTTAAAACATTTTTCAAATTATATACATATCCACTTGCGACTTCCCATTTGGTGTTTTGATTCTTTAAAGCGAGTGCCAAATAAAGTTTCTTCACACTGTATTGCTTTTTCAAAATTCTGGTATTTTTATTCCATATACAACTCCTACTCTCTACACATGTTTCACCCTTGTTCATGTCACAAGGGATCCTCAGGAGAGATATAATTACTGTTTTAAAAAAAGGAACTATACATTATACTTGAATCAAAAAAGATTTTTTTTTACAAGAGAAGTTTATAACAGTAGTGTTCAATTCTTAATATCCTTTTTTATTTTCTAAAGTCTTTTTCTAAAAATAACTCATGAAAAAAATTATACCATACAAATGACACTCACCAATTTTGTTTACTTTGGGCTTGTTTTGCCACAGTTCAACCATTGAACCTGTGATCTATGTACTTTCTTTAGGTGTTACTTTAAATTTCCTTTGGGTGTTTTACCCTATTTAAACAAGAAAGCACATATTTTTTAACTTAAGGTTAGGCCTTGTTAAGTTTCCTTCTAGTTAGCAATTAGTATTCTTATAAGCTTTGGGGGAATCAAGGGTTTACTCAGCTTACCTGCTTCTCAGAGGTGATCCGCTTGTCACTCCCTAGCTCCTATTCTGGCGTGCTTTTAAATTTCATTTCACGCGTTTAAATACTGTTTTCGTGTGTGACATCATCACGCTCGCGTTCCATTTTAGGTGCCACAACTACTTTATAACAATTATTATCACGATTAGCTCCATCGTGTGTGACAGCTTGTTATACATTTCATGGCAGCCTTTTTTAGTGCCACAACAAATTGAAACAATTTGTGTATTCAATGTGGGAGTATTTATGTTGTCTAACAGAATACTTGTAGTCAGTTTTCCTATTTTATCATAATTTGAAAAAAGAAAACATTCTACTTCTTTAGGATCCCTTGTGACATGATCAAGGGTGAAACACTTGATTTACTTTTACTTTTACAGAAAGGCCTGGTTTTTGGAGTATTTGTTTTAGGAGGTGCTTGTCCAGTGTAAAACAGTATTCCAACCACGCAAAGTATCACTACCCTGCAGGTTCGTCTGCTGTGCTAGACTGTCATGGGAAGTAACCAAACTCAATATCCCGGACGAGTCCCCAAATTTGTCAAGGATTTCAATCAGGTGACACATCCTGGTCCTAGCCTAGTATGCAGCACATGACTGAAATGCTTATTTATTTATATATATATATTGAATATTTGGGAGATACACCACACATATCACACACCCTTTTCAAATACCCCGGGTTATGATGGACCAGGAACCAGGCCGGTGGGTAAAGGTAATATTTATTTATTTATTTATTTAAAATCCAAAAGAAATCATACAGGTTTTAGTAAATGGGGCAGCATTCACCCATGTGATGATAATAACAGTAGGAATGTAGGCAATGCACTGAATTCAACCCTTTAGTAACAGAGATAGAAAACACCAGGGAATAGAAACACTTTTGGATTTTCGGAAAGATAGCTCTCAAGTTAGGATTTCCCCCTGCAATGTTCCCTCAACCGACATATAATCACTTCTGAATGGATATAAGGAAGCACCACGCAGTTAGGAACATGAATCTGAAAACAGATTCTAACTTTCCCTCCTCAAATGAGAGTGAAAAACGGATTTGAAACCCTTGCAATGTTAAAATGACACTTGGGAATGGCTGAATAAAACAATGAATGTGCATAAAAATCTTGAAACAAAAACAATTCTTGACTGGAGCAACACTGGAAAGATACTAGCAATGGATTGAACAAAAGCATACAATTTGAAATTGAATGGAAGATTTAAAACAGTTTATAATCAAAATGACACGTGGGAACTTTTGCAAGTATTTCAAATCCCGCCTGGAATTAACCAAACGGTTTTTGATAAAAACGGGTGACATTTTTTATTTGGGGTGTTGCTATAGATCTTAGGTACAATCTGGAAATGAAATTAAGTCTCTAGCTATTAATGATAGAATGAGGTGCGTTTTTGGAAAAAGCGGGTAGTGAAAAACAGAAAAGCGGCTTTAAAATGGATTGCAAACTTGACTTAAACTGGATTTAATGACTAAGGAAAAGAGAATGTCACCAGTGAATCTCTCCAGTTACATGGCCGTTGTAACCCTTCACGGGGTGTACCCCATTTCCTTTATGGAAAATTAATTTATTTAATCCAAATTGCTAATGGCTTATGTTCTAGCAAAATAAAAATGAAGAGAAAATCAGTGCTAACAGTAGGAATCAAAGAAGGGTTGCACAAATAAGTCTGACAATTTTAACAGGTTCTCGGGGTCAGAATAGGATGGTATGGAGATGGGGTAGGGACCAAAGACTAGATAAGTAGACTATGGATTTATATGGGGTAGGGATGATACTTACAGTCGACTTTAGTTTTTGGATTTTGGACAGTCAAGGGTTCTGGTCACTACATGACAAGGTGCCTGGCAACACAGCTGGGCAGTTCTGGTCACCGGATGGCATTGGACTGGAACTGGACTGGTCACCGGATACTACAGATCAGCTGGATGGCAGGTTTGCAGCAGGCATGCATTTAGTGGGCAGCAAGCCAGGTTAATTCAGGATTCTTCCCAAAACACCACAGCATTTCCCTTGGTTATTGGGATTATTTTAGAATTGAGGCCTAGCTGAAGCAGGATTAGCAATGCTTGGCCTTGTGGTTGGTATCTGGAGTCTAGATGGATAAATGCAAGATGAAGACAGAAACACAAAGGAACAGGACGCTGGTGTAGGAAATCAGGAATCAGTGTCTTCCTGTGTGTTGTCAGGGGCTCTTATTTATAATGCCTAGTGACATCATCACAGTACATGACTGGGGCAGGCTTTACTACACTCGCTTCTATCAACCGGATTGTGCAGGGCTAATAGTCTCCGGCTAGATTTTTGTTGGTTGGGTTTCTGAAAAATGATGTCAGGTTTATGGGGTGACAGGATAAGGAGGATGGAGAGAGGGAGGCTGAACCTTACCATCTTTGAGAGTGCAGTGACCAGACCCCTTGCCCTAGCTGTCCAGAGTGTCCTGAGATCCAGCTGGCTGTCCTGAATCCTAAACCAAGGATTGCTTTGTAAGTAGCATATACCCCAGCCCTAAATTTCGTGAGCCCTTCATTTTTGTGGCATTGCATCCTATGTTTACCCCATTGAAAACCCCATTGGAAAAAACCTCATTGAAAACCCCATTAAAGCCCCTATTGAAAACCCCATGGAAACCTCCATGGAAAACCCCACATTGCCAGTGTAATTTAGTGACCTTCGTATAGAATAATCTATTATTAGCCTGTGTATGTTAGCATATCTCCTTTAAAAAAAAGCTATCAGTTGTCTGTGTAAATCCTTAGTATTTTTTTAAGTGAATCAATTAATTTCCCTATTTGAAATTCACGGTGTAAGATTGTTCCCATTCGAAAAAAAAAAAAAAAACATCTTGTCCCTGGTGTTGTATTTAATTATTATAGTCATTAAAGGGTTGCCTTAAAATAATTAGTCTCCTTGTTCATTTAGCTCATGGAGGGCCAACTTACTTTCCTGTAACTCGGTTTTTAACTCGCTTATTTCCTGGCCTAGGGCATATTTCTCTTGATTTAGGGTGCCCCTCTGCTCTGCCACGTCATCCCTTTGTTTTTTGATAATATTGGATTTCTGGCGCTCCTGATCAAGTTCCTCTTGAGAGTGTAGGTCTTTCACAATTAATTTATTATTTTCCTCTTTCAATTTGTCTGTCTGGTTTTGTAGGTTAACCATCTGCTCTGCGCAGGCTCTATTAAAATGTATTTGCTGATTCTTTCAATGCCTGTAATTCGGTCTCTTGATCTGCATGTTAGTGCTGTTGGAGAGCCAAATCCTCTTTTAATTTTGTGACATAATCTATAGATTCTGCCTCCAATTCTTTGCTCTTCCGTAATTTTTGTTCTGCTGAATCTAGATGAGTCTGGATTTTATCTAATAATTCAACTTGATTCTGTGCTAGAACTGTGCTTTCAACATGCTTTTCCCGTATCATTCCCATGTGGGGATATAGGTAGGCTGCAATTCCGGCAATTTTTTTTTGCTCCTCTTTAATTTTTGGGGCAATGTATAATTCACTCAGAGCTTGGTGTAATAGGCCATTGTCCTGCCATGTATCCAGGGTCATGGCGGTGACCTGTTGTGTGATTTCCTGCACCAAGAGAATTTCATCCTGTTCTGGCCATTCAACCCTGGCAAAAAGCTTTTGCAGAAGGTGCTCCCTAGCCATACTGATTTCTACTGGAACAGACATTTTGGCAATGTTCTTTCTTTATTAATTATTTTGGGGTTGATTTACTTTTAACAAACCCCAGGGCAACCTTTACAGGACTTTACTCCCGGCGAATTCCAACTTGCTGGATTATTTTTGTTATTAGGGTTTGTCAGCTGTGGTAATACATCATTACCTAGATTGCCATAGGTAGAGTTAAAACATTTTTCAAATTATATACATATCCACTTGCGACTTCCCATTTGGTGTTTTGATTCTTTAAAGCGAGTGCCAAATAAAGTTTCTTCACACTGTATTGCTTTTTCAAAATTCTGGTATTTTTATTCCATATACAACTCCTACTCTCTACACATGTTTCACCCTTGTTCATGTCACAAGGGATCCTCAGGAGAGATATAATTACTGTTTTAAAAAAAGGAACTATACATTATACTTGAATCAAAAAAGATTTTTTTTTACAAGAGAAGTTTATAACAGTAGTGTTCAATTCTTAATATCCTTTTTTATTTTCTAAAGTCTTTTTCTAAAAATAACTCATGAAAAAAATTATACCATACAAATGACACTCACCAATTTTGTTTACTTTGGGCTTGTTTTGCCACAGTTCAACCATTGAACCTGTGATCTATGTACTTTCTTTAGGTGTTACTTTAAATTTCCTTTGGGTGTTTTACCCTATTTAAACAAGAAAGCACATATTTTTTAACTTAAGGTTAGGCCTTGTTAAGTTTCCTTCTAGTTAGCAATTAGTATTCTTATAAGCTTTGGGGGAATCAAGGGTTTACTCAGCTTACCTGCTTCTCAGAGGTGATCCGCTTGTCACTCCCTAGCTCCTATTCTGGCGTGCTTTTAAATTTCATTTCACGCGTTTAAATACTGTTTTCGTGTGTGACATCATCACGCTCGCGTTCCATTTTAGGTGCCACAACTACTTTATAACAATTATTATCACGATTAGCTCCATCGTGTGTGACAGCTTGTTATACATTTCATGGCAGCCTTTTTTAGTGCCACAACAAATTGAAACAATTTGTGTATTCAATGTGGGAGTATTTATGTTGTCTAACAGAATACTTGTAGTCAGTTTTCCTATTTTATCATAATTTGAAAAAAGAAAACATTCTACTTCTTTAGGATCCCTTGTGACATGATCAAGGGTGAAACACTTGATTTACTTTTACTTTTACAGAAAGGCCTGGTTTTTGGAGTATTTGTTTTAGGAGGTGCTTGTCCAGTGTAAAACAGTATTCCAACCACGCAAAGTATCACTACCCTGCAGGTTCGTCTGCTGTGCTAGACTGTCATGGGAAGTAACCAAACTCAATATCCCGGACGAGTCCCCAAATTTGTCAAGGATTTCAATCAGGTGACACATCCTGGTCCTAGCCTAGTATGCAGCACATGACTGAAATGCTTATTTATTTATATATATATATTGAATATTTGGGAGATACACCACACATATCACACACCCTTTTCAAATACCCCGGGTTATGATGGACCAGGAACCAGGCCGGTGGGTAAAGGTAATATTTATTTATTTATTTATTTAAAATCCAAAAGAAATCATACAGGTTTTAGTAAATGGGGCAGCATTCACCCATGTGATGATAATAACAGTAGGAATGTAGGCAATGCACTGAATTCAACCCTTTAGTAACAGAGATAGAAAACACCAGGGAATAGAAACACTTTTGGATTTTCGGAAAGATAGCTCTCAAGTTAGGATTTCCCCCTGCAATGTTCCCTCAACCGACATATAATCACTTCTGAATGGATATAAGGAAGCACCACGCAGTTAGGAACATGAATCTGAAAACAGATTCTAACTTTCCCTCCTCAAATGAGAGTGAAAAACGGATTTGAAACCCTTGCAATGTTAAAATGACACTTGGGAATGGCTGAATAAAACAATGAATGTGCATAAAAATCTTGAAACAAAAACAATTCTTGACTGGAGCAACACTGGAAAGATACTAGCAATGGATTGAACAAAAGCATACAATTTGAAATTGAATGGAAGATTTAAAACAGTTTATAATCAAAATGACACGTGGGAACTTTTGCAAGTATTTCAAATCCCGCCTGGAATTAACCAAACGGTTTTTGATAAAAACGGGTGACATTTTTTATTTGGGGTGTTGCTATAGATCTTAGGTACAATCTGGAAATGAAATTAAGTCTCTAGCTATTAATGATAGAATGAGGTGCGTTTTTGGAAAAAGCGGGTAGTGAAAAACAGAAAAGCGGCTTTAAAATGGATTGCAAACTTGACTTAAACTGGATTTAATGACTAAGGAAAAGAGAATGTCACCAGTGAATCTCTCCAGTTACATGGCCGTTGTAACCCTTCACGGGGTGTACCCCATTTCCTTTATGGAAAATTAATTTATTTAATCCAAATTGCTAATGGCTTATGTTCTAGCAAAATAAAAATGAAGAGAAAATCAGTGCTAACAGTAGGAATCAAAGAAGGGTTGCACAAATAAGTCTGACAATTTTAACAGGTTCTCGGGGTCAGAATAGGATGGTATGGAGATGGGGTAGGGACCAAAGACTAGATAAGTAGACTATGGATTTATATGGGGTAGGGATGATACTTACAGTCGACTTTAGTTTTTGGATTTTGGACAGTCAAGGGTTCTGGTCACTACATGACAAGGTGCCTGGCAACACAGCTGGGCAGTTCTGGTCACCGGATGGCATTGGACTGGAACTGGACTGGTCACCGGATACTACAGATCAGCTGGATGGCAGGTTTGCAGCAGGCATGCATTTAGTGGGCAGCAAGCCAGGTTAATTCAGGATTCTTCCCAAAACACCACAGCATTTCCCTTGGTTATTGGGATTATTTTAGAATTGAGGCCTAGCTGAAGCAGGATTAGCAATGCTTGGCCTTGTGGTTGGTATCTGGAGTCTAGATGGATAAATGCAAGATGAAGACAGAAACACAAAGGAACAGGACGCTGGTGTAGGAAATCAGGAATCAGTGTCTTCCTGTGTGTTGTCAGGGGCTCTTATTTATAATGCCTAGTGACATCATCACAGTACATGACTGGGGCAGGCTTTACTACACTCGCTTCTATCAACCGGATTGTGCAGGGCTAATAGTCTCCGGCTAGATTTTTGTTGGTTGGGTTTCTGAAAAATGATGTCAGGTTTATGGGGTGACAGGATAAGGAGGATGGAGAGAGGGAGGCTGAACCTTACCATCTTTGAGAGTGCAGTGACCAGACCCCTTGCCCTAGCTGTCCAGAGTGTCCTGAGATCCAGCTGGCTGTCCTGAATCCTAAACCAAGGATTGCTTTGTAAGTAGCATATACCCCAGCCCTAAATTTCGTGAGCCCTTCATTTTTGTGGCATTGCATCCTATGTTTACCCCATTGAAAACCCCATTGGAAAAAACCTCATTGAAAACCCCATTAAAGCCCCTATTGAAAACCCCATGGAAACCTCCATGGAAAACCCCACATTGCCAGTGTAATTTAGTGACCTTCGTATAGAATAATCTATTATTAGCCTGTGTATGTTAGCATATCTCCTTTAAAAAAAAGCTATCAGTTGTCTGTGTAAATCCTTAGTATTTTTTTAAGTGAATCAATTAATTTCCCTATTTGAAATTCACGGTGTAAGATTGTTCCCATTCGAAAAAAAAAAAAAAAACATCTTGTCCCTGGTGTTGTATTTAATTATTATAGTCATTAAAGGGTTGCCTTAAAATAATTAGTCTCCTTGTTCATTTAGCTCATGGAGGGCCAACTTACTTTCCTGTAACTCGGTTTTTAACTCGCTTATTTCCTGGCCTAGGGCATATTTCTCTTGATTTAGGGTGCCCCTCTGCTCTGCCACGTCATCCCTTTGTTTTTTGATAATATTGGATTTCTGGCGCTCCTGATCAAGTTCCTCTTGAGAGTGTAGGTCTTTCACAATTAATTTATTATTTTCCTCTTTCAATTTGTCTGTCTGGTTTTGTAGGTTAACCATCTGCTCTGCGCAGGCTCTATTAAAATGTATTTGCTGATTCTTTCAATGCCTGTAATTCGGTCTCTTGATCTGCATGTTAGTGCTGTTGGAGAGCCAAATCCTCTTTTAATTTTGTGACATAATCTATAGATTCTGCCTCCAATTCTTTGCTCTTCCGTAATTTTTGTTCTGCTGAATCTAGATGAGTCTGGATTTTATCTAATAATTCAACTTGATTCTGTGCTAGAACTGTGCTTTCAACATGCTTTTCCCGTATCATTCCCATGTGGGGATATAGGTAGGCTGCAATTCCGGCAATTTTTTTTTGCTCCTCTTTAATTTTTGGGGCAATGTATAATTCACTCAGAGCTTGGTGTAATAGGCCATTGTCCTGCCATGTATCCAGGGTCATGGCGGTGACCTGTTGTGTGATTTCCTGCACCAAGAGAATTTCATCCTGTTCTGGCCATTCAACCCTGGCAAAAAGCTTTTGCAGAAGGTGCTCCCTAGCCATACTGATTTCTACTGGAACAGACATTTTGGCAATGTTCTTTCTTTATTAATTATTTTGGGGTTGATTTACTTTTAACAAACCCCAGGGCAACCTTTACAGGACTTTACTCCCGGCGAATTCCAACTTGCTGGATTATTTTTGTTATTAGGGTTTGTCAGCTGTGGTAATACATCATTACCTAGATTGCCATAGGTAGAGTTAAAACATTTTTCAAATTATATACATATCCACTTGCGACTTCCCATTTGGTGTTTTGATTCTTTAAAGCGAGTGCCAAATAAAGTTTCTTCACACTGTATTGCTTTTTCAAAATTCTGGTATTTTTATTCCATATACAACTCCTACTCTCTACACATGTTTCACCCTTGTTCATGTCACAAGGGATCCTCAGGAGAGATATAATTACTGTTTTAAAAAAAGGAACTATACATTATACTTGAATCAAAAAAGATTTTTTTTTACAAGAGAAGTTTATAACAGTAGTGTTCAATTCTTAATATCCTTTTTTATTTTCTAAAGTCTTTTTCTAAAAATAACTCATGAAAAAAATTATACCATACAAATGACACTCACCAATTTTGTTTACTTTGGGCTTGTTTTGCCACAGTTCAACCATTGAACCTGTGATCTATGTACTTTCTTTAGGTGTTACTTTAAATTTCCTTTGGGTGTTTTACCCTATTTAAACAAGAAAGCACATATTTTTTAACTTAAGGTTAGGCCTTGTTAAGTTTCCTTCTAGTTAGCAATTAGTATTCTTATAAGCTTTGGGGGAATCAAGGGTTTACTCAGCTTACCTGCTTCTCAGAGGTGATCCGCTTGTCACTCCCTAGCTCCTATTCTGGCGTGCTTTTAAATTTCATTTCACGCGTTTAAATACTGTTTTCGTGTGTGACATCATCACGCTCGCGTTCCATTTTAGGTGCCACAACTACTTTATAACAATTATTATCACGATTAGCTCCATCGTGTGTGACAGCTTGTTATACATTTCATGGCAGCCTTTTTTAGTGCCACAACAAATTGAAACAATTTGTGTATTCAATGTGGGAGTATTTATGTTGTCTAACAGAATACTTGTAGTCAGTTTTCCTATTTTATCATAATTTGAAAAAAGAAAACATTCTACTTCTTTAGGATCCCTTGTGACATGATCAAGGGTGAAACACTTGATTTACTTTTACTTTTACAGAAAGGCCTGGTTTTTGGAGTATTTGTTTTAGGAGGTGCTTGTCCAGTGTAAAACAGTATTCCAACCACGCAAAGTATCACTACCCTGCAGGTTCGTCTGCTGTGCTAGACTGTCATGGGAAGTAACCAAACTCAATATCCCGGACGAGTCCCCAAATTTGTCAAGGATTTCAATCAGGTGACACATCCTGGTCCTAGCCTAGTATGCAGCACATGACTGAAATGCTTATTTATTTATATATATATATTGAATATTTGGGAGATACACCACACATATCACACACCCTTTTCAAATACCCCGGGTTATGATGGACCAGGAACCAGGCCGGTGGGTAAAGGTAATATTTATTTATTTATTTATTTAAAATCCAAAAGAAATCATACAGGTTTTAGTAAATGGGGCAGCATTCACCCATGTGATGATAATAACAGTAGGAATGTAGGCAATGCACTGAATTCAACCCTTTAGTAACAGAGATAGAAAACACCAGGGAATAGAAACACTTTTGGATTTTCGGAAAGATAGCTCTCAAGTTAGGATTTCCCCCTGCAATGTTCCCTCAACCGACATATAATCACTTCTGAATGGATATAAGGAAGCACCACGCAGTTAGGAACATGAATCTGAAAACAGATTCTAACTTTCCCTCCTCAAATGAGAGTGAAAAACGGATTTGAAACCCTTGCAATGTTAAAATGACACTTGGGAATGGCTGAATAAAACAATGAATGTGCATAAAAATCTTGAAACAAAAACAATTCTTGACTGGAGCAACACTGGAAAGATACTAGCAATGGATTGAACAAAAGCATACAATTTGAAATTGAATGGAAGATTTAAAACAGTTTATAATCAAAATGACACGTGGGAACTTTTGCAAGTATTTCAAATCCCGCCTGGAATTAACCAAACGGTTTTTGATAAAAATGGGTGACATTTTTTATTTGGGGTGTTGCTATAGATCTTAGGTACAATCTGGAAATGAAATTAAGTGTCTAGCTATTAATGATAGAATGAGGTGCGTTTTTGGAAAAAGCGGGTAGTGAAAAACAGAAAAGCGGCTTTAAAATGGATTGCAAACTTGACTTAAACTGCATTTAATGACTAAGGAAAAGAGAATGTCACCAGTGAATCTCTCCAGTTACATGGCCGTTGTAACCCTTCACGTGGTGTACCCCATTTCCTTTATGGAAAATTAATTTATTTAATCCAAATTGCTAATGGCTTATGTTCTAGCAAAATAAAAATGAAGAGAAAATCAGTGCTAACAGTAGGAATCAAAGAAGGGTTGCACAAATAAGTCTGACAATTTTAACAGGTTCTCGGGGTCAGAATAGGATGGTATGGAGATGGGGTAGGGACCAAAGACTAGATAAGTAGACTATGGATTTATATGGGGTAGGGATGATACTTACAGTCGACTTTAGTTTTTGGATTTTGGACAGTCAAGGGTTCTGGTCACTACATGACAAGGTGCCTGGCAACACAGCTGGGCAGTTCTGGTCACCGGATGGCATTGGACTGGAACTGGACTGGTCACCGGATACTACAGATCAGCTGGATGGCAGGTTTGCAGCAGGCATGCATTTAGTGGGCAGCAAGCCAGGTTAATTCAGGATTCTTCCCAAAACACCACAGCATTTCCCTTGGTTATTGGGATTATTTTAGAATTGAGGCCTAGCTGAAGCAGGATTAGCAATGCTTGGCCTTGTGGTTGGTATCTGGAGTCTAGATGGATAAATGCAAGATGAAGACAGAAACAGAAAGGAACAGGACGCTGGTGTAGGAAATCAGGAATCAGTGTCTTCCTGTGTGTTGTCAGGGGCTCTTATTTATAATGCCTAGTGACATCATCACAGTACATGACTGGGGCAGGCTTTACTACACTCGCTTCTATCAACCGGATTGTGCAGGGCTAATAGTCTCCGGCTAGATTTTTGTTGGTTGGGTTTCTGAAAAATGATGTCAGGTTTATGGGGTGAGTTTTACAGTGTCCAGAAACCTCCCACAGTTACTGGAACTAAAATCTAATTTTGCCACAAACATATGTTTACACAATTGTAACCTCTTAGCAAATCAGATACACAGGTTACATATTTTGTGTATCACATTTCAGTCCAAACCTCCATTCCGTGAGGCCTGGTTTCGCTGCTTTACCAGTTTTTTGCGCTTTTCAATGGGAATATAAATTCTACAACTTTATACAGAGGTGGAGATTGTCATTAGGGATATATGTACAAAATTTTACATTTGCAACATGGATGCTTTTCTTGTAATCCAACATATATCACCATTTCTGTCCACAATGCTTAAATACATTCGGCCAAGTTTTAAAATAACCCCCATAAATTCACTTTTACACTGCGAAAATTCTACATTTCTACAAAGTTTTGCTTCCGAGATACAAGTCTTTGAAGTTTCCTTATGAAATAGTCTTTAGAAACAAATGGGCGTTACTGGATAATTTTTTCTTTCTTTTCAGCTGACACCGCCTGCCATTTCCTTCAAAGCACGATGGGGGGTTTCTCGGCCTGATTGAAGTTTTATTGTCTCTCACACCTCCGGCTTCCTTCCCTGGGAGTTTCATTACCCTGGGTCCCAGCAAAGATGAAAGTCTGTTCCACCCAATAACTATCAGGGGGTTGCAAGGATCTGCTGAATGAGATAGCCCTCCCTTTTGGCAGAACCTGTTTTATCAACTTTGCAATTTAAGCCACCCTGGGTTTAACATCCTTCACTTTTTTATCTTAAATCCAGAATTAAACAAACCTGTTGCATCAAATAACACATGTGAGACAGTCTCACCAGTAACAAACCCCTTCATATTTCTGAAGACTGTGAAGCTTTTATTTACCAGTGTACTGGTTTCTTTATTTTGCAAAAGCCTATTTTTACACGTGGTGTCAAGCTGACATTTCGTTTCTATCATTTGGTTTTAGCAGCTCCATGAGATTTCCACAAATTCTTTGCAGCTAAATTCATTTTTCTCAGAAGACAGGAGTTTTATCCGAACACGGATATATAAAACTGACCAGGCTCAAATAGTGGAGTTCCTTTGAAGACAGCTGGTGTTTTGCTACGTTATGAAGAAAATAAATGCGTGTTGCCATGTGAGTGAAAATAAAGATTCTTGTTGATTTTTTTCAAAGCTAATTTGACTGGGCCTGTCATTCAGGAATTCTGCACGGTTTCGCTAAGGCACAATTAATTCTCCTGGGCACGGTAGGGCCTTTTCAATCACAGTGGTTTCAGGTGAATGGAGGGAATTGGCATCAAACAGCATTTTTAAAGGGTGAAAAAGGTTTAATTTTGAAAGGGAATATTGTGTTTTCAGCACAGCAATGCTGCCTCTTTACTTAATTCCATTTATATGTTTCAGAACACACTGGCACGCTCCTGCAGTGTGTCCCCTGTTTCATCCTGCCTGAGGTTTGTGTGGCAGGATGATGCAGCCATCTTTTTGGTTGTATCAAAAATGCAGTTTTGAGGTACTGGCACACCCAGGAGCCAGAACAGCCATTTTGCTGTTTCTTGCGCAAATGCAGCTTAGTGATGTGGTAAAGCACAGCAGAGTGGGTGAACATATCCCACAACATGTAGAAAGAGGAGCCAATAGCTGCACAAATTGCAAGCACATCTCTTATGGGTAGTGCTTGCTGCATGAACAAGAGTCCTATACTCCTCTGGGCAGACTCATGCCATCATTCCTCCGAGGTTGCAAATTGAGTACTACAAGGTGGGTAACAATGATGGTGATTTCTTACATCTGTTATCCAATGCTCTGAAACTAGATCCTTGGTGAAAGCGGCACTATATAAAACATCAACATTATTATTATCCAGGTACCTTTGATCCACAAACATGTGTACAAATATCTATTTTTAAAAAATGGTAATCATTTAATTAGTCATATATTAGTCAAACAACCACACATACTCAATAAGACACTCCCTATACTCACAAAACATTGCAATTAGGAACCAATCCGATTGGCCATAAGTACAACCCATCAAACCCTCCAATTTACAAAACATGGCATTGAATATACTGTACCAATAAATTACGCAGCCTCGATTATGTGCATAAATGCCCGACATAACATGCCATGTTCCTGTTCATATTGCAGCAAATTCTGAACATTCATCAGGCCTGAAATACATTACTGTAGAATGTAGAATAACGAACGTTAGCGTGTCAGGAGAAATCTATGGTAGATGAATGTCCCAATCTGCAATAAAAATCAAACAATTGCAATTAAGACTTGTACACCCATGGATATAATTAATAACCATTATAATATAATTAATAACCATGCCCAGCCTTGTTCGACATACCTTGTTACTCGAGGCGGGTGAAATAGCATTCATTTAATGATATGGGAGCTGCAGCTACAAAAAAGCAGAAAGAATGCTGCTAGTTTCTACGTCTTTCAAAGACTCTCAAACCACAAGCTGTCCAAATACACAATTAATGCCTATAATGATATATGGCACTTACTGACTCCTTAAGTGCTGAAAGAAACCACAGTCTAAAAAGTTGTTTTCTGCAAATGCTGTGCAAAATGCTGTGAACGGTAAAAAATACACACCATCACTTATCTACTCAGCAACACTGCTGGGGAATGTAAGTTACTGGTCACTTAAACTACAGATGAGTACATAACTTCTTTAATCAGAAGCCCCCATATCATAAATCAATCATGTGTCTGCATTGGATTCTCAGCCACGGTAAGTGGGTATCCCGGCGTTTGCTGATCAAAAAAGCCAGGAATGCCTTCTTCAGTTTCAACTCTTGTGGAGGGAGTGGAAACAAGGATCTTCCCTGGTGATCATCCTGGACTGTACCTGACCCCTAGTAATTAAAGAATGGGATGCAAATCATACCTGTATGGGAAAACCCACAGTCCCCATTATTCAAAAATAAATAAATGCATAAAGTCTCATTTCGATTCACCAATGACATCACATATCTGGCCCACTTCTTTTTGTTCACTGACATATGTAGGCCACAAGATTTTGTTCACTTTCAGAGACAATTTTACAAATTAAAAGGTGTTACATATGTACACATTAACCTTCTTTTATGCTGTTAAGGCACTTTCCTTAGGATTTGGTCTCACTTCATGGTACACACACATGGCAAAATAAGCAAGCCTCAAATAAACAAATCATTTGTGTACTTCATTACTGTCATTTTTTGGTGGTTTTGTTTCTTTCCTCCTTAAGTTTCCTTATATGTGCCTCAGATTTGTATGCATTGTAGGACTTTATGTGTATTGTTTGTACTAACACAAGTATGTAGTAAGTCTTAAATTATCAGCTATTTGGTATTACCTATTTATCCCATGTTTATCATTACTGAAAACTCTGATAAGGTACCATTCATTATTTTGCTATCCAAAATGTCCACATTAAAAAATATTGTACTTCTATAATGCATGCTGCAGCCATTGCCTATTTGTATGTATGATTAGGTTCCTCTATTAACAACAGTCCAATATTAGTTTTGTTGAGATGAGTACATTCTTTAATACATTAAGTAGTTCATGATAGATCACCCGATCACCCCTCACACCTTGTTACTAACATTATAAACATAACCCCTTTTAGAGACTTGTTATCACAATACATTTCATATGTGATGTCATCGGTGATGTCATCAATGACATGTGTGATGTCATTTTTGATGTCCTGGGTGTTAGTCTTAGCTGAGCACAGCGGTGGCGTGAGTTATGATTGCTTAGCATACCATAACTGGTGAATTTCACAGGTTTTTCGGTTTTATTTGTAACCATAACAACCCATTAACAAAGTTGTTTCACTGAATTGTTAATGCACCTCAACCATAACATCCCTTTATCAAAGTTTTTCAGTTAATTTCATAGGTTTTTACCAGTTTACCTATAATCTGCGACAAGTTATACTCACCCCCCAATGTAGAAGCTATAGAGTCCGGGGACAGTGCGGAAGTCCGCGGACAGAAGGTAGCATTCACAAAGCTCAGATGTACAGAGGACAACAGAACTGTTCTACCCAATAACCAACACACATTTATCCCAAAAACAACATTACTTATATTTACTGGATGCAAATATACCTTTTTCTACAAATGATTACTTAAAAATGTACATGTACTTTTATTTATAACACAATATAATGGACTGCACCAAGTATAAACCATACATGGACACCTCATATTATCAGTTCAGTACAACTGATCATAGAGACGTACTTACACACATCGCTTATTCAAAACCAATCTCTCACCAAACAGTAAGTACACTGTATTTATTTCATTTTTATTATCATTCATTATTTAGAGATTTCTTTAAAGTAAAAATTACTTTTTTATTTAATTTTAACAGAAGTGCCAAACGCACTTGATTGGTTGGAAGAAAACTTTCCAACAGAAGAAATGAGTGATGATAACATCTCTAATGGTAAACAATACATCTTTTAATATAAACAAATAATGTAATTGTACAGACCTCAGTGAAATAATAATTAATTTTTTTCTTTTTGTTCATAGCTTACATGAAGAAACAACACCCTAATTTAATTATTGAGAATCCCAAGAATCAGAGGCAAGCCCTATCCCAAACTGTACATAATGAAATCATGATTCTGTCTGCAACATTTGATAAACTTAGTAATGACTTTAAGGAACTTTTAAATTATGTTAAAAATCACGTTATTAAAAATGTTCATTATCACTGTCATTCTTGCAACTGTCCCCCTGGTCCCCAGCAATCATCCCTAGCAAATTCCCAACATTTAAATGAAAGACGCTTTGATGAAACTTCACTCCCTTCCTCCCATGGTCATTTTTGTACAGAAATTCCAAATTCTACCATTTATGTTTCCCATTCCGATAACCCATCCCTTTCATGAATACATTTATGTTTTTATACTATAAATATCTGGTATATTGTTTTGTCATATTTAAAACCCCAATTAATAGACTGCGGACAGTACGACTGTTCGGAGTGTCCAGTTTACAAAATGGAGGTGTCTGTGTACAGCGTGCCATGTCTGGACATGTCTGTTATAATATGATATGATAGATTAGTTATAACGTGCTTAATACCCAGAGGTTTCTAAGCGTGGACCCGGGGGTCAAACCTGTAGTGCTCCTTGTCGTCTTGCTTCCAAGGCGAGCATGTTGCCCAAGACAACATGTTCTTGCATGATGCACTTTTAATTAGTCTGCAGACAGTGCACCAGTTCTACAGACAGTCACATGCATGCAGCCTGGATTTCCTGCCCGATGGGTGTCCGTGGATGTCATCATGTGAACGCACCCGGGAGGCGTGATGGACTGACCATGGACACTGTCTGAGCTCGGGGGATAGTTTAAAACTGCTATTTCCGTCAATCTAGGGTGTTTCAAGTTGAAAGTGTTCCCTTCCAGAGCTGCTAGACCCATTCTTAGTTGATCTGGCAAATTTTTACAATTTTCCAAGAACTATTTTGAACTCAGTATTCTGCAGTCAGTCGCGTGGTCCATGGACGAGTCCTCTGAAAGGACCCACCAATTACTTCCAGTCATTCTCAATCTGGCTATGCAGGAGAGAGCAGCTCGCAGCCCTTGCTTTAGAAAATGTAATCCAACTCAATCAAATGGCATCAGCGCCCAGATGCCTCCGGGTTAGGTGCCCTATATCAATGTAAGAATAAATAAATAAATCGGTAATTTCCATCCCTCCTCCTGGGGGCCACCACCACCGTCACCATCTGGAGGGCCTGGAAAGAGAAACAGGCACAAGGATGTAGAAGAGGATGAGGAGGAAGATGAAGATGAGGTAGAGGAAGTGCCTACTGCCAGCTCCCGGAATGATTCCTGGGTGTGGCAGTTTTTCAACACTGTTGGCAGTGTACCAAAGGCTCAGGCAGCCAAGGTTTGATGCACTGAGTGCAAAGTTGTACTGAGTCATGAAAAAACAGGAACAGGGGCTCTACTCCTACGGGACCACCTCCATGCACCGCCACACCTGATCCATCCACCCGGGTGCTCTGAAAAAGGAGGTACCTTTTTCAGGGAGAAGCAGGTTGACGGCCTCTACTGCATCTTCTTCGACCGCTCCTAACACCACACAAACTACTCCTGTGTGGCAGAGGATCCCAGCGGCCACCTTGCAGATCATATAGAATGCTGTTGACACTTACCTTTCGAGGGTCCCAGTACTATATATGTACTATGATGCACCTATCTGCAAGGGGGCGCAGTTTTGTAGTGCTTTCAAGGCCGCGGTCAAGGAGCACGAGAAACACTGCCCCCCACCATAAATTTAAGGCCCTTCCAACATCTTCCTCTTTCCACCTGCCCCTCTGTCTCTGTGGGTGGTGCCCCTTCCCTCCTTTCCCTTCCCTCCCTCACCTCTCCTGAAAAAAACAAAAAAAGGCCAAAGAAATAAATTCAAGAAAATCACAAAAAAGTTGTTCCTTTAGGAGGCACCTTTCACAGTTAAAAGATAGAACTGTAAAAAAAGACTCACAAGCCCCTATGCAGCCTGCTAATCCGCAGACAGCATGTAATCCGTGGACATCTAGGAAAGTCCAGGCATGGGGTGGGGAATGATAATCATTTTAATTGGTTTTAGTGCAAAAACTGTGGCTTTTAAAAGAACCTTTTTTGTCTTTTTGACTTTTAAATTTTTGTATGATTATTTTGTTTTATGTACTAAACTAACAAAGGTTCTACAAAACGTAACTATTTTTTGTAACTTTCACAGAAAGTGCTTCTGATTTTTTTGCCTATATTTCCTTTTTGTTTAATGCAACTTCTAAAGAATACTTGAATACATTTTGTATGAGTTTACAGAAACTTCTTCAATGCATTTTGAACATTTTCAAGAAAAATCGGATATCCTACATCAGTTAGATGCTCCCCATCCCTTTGAAAAATGTTCACAATATAAAATGTAATATTTTCATTATGAAAAGATGTCATGCCAACATCCTGCAAAAAGACCCATACAACTTTATTGACATTGCACCTTGCTTTCTGAATCTGTGGACAAAATACATTTGAACGCATCCACATTTGTTTCTGGGCTAATAATCTATCAACTTCCCAAATGTATCCTTCATTGCAAACTCTAATGATATTCCAATAACATAGCCCAAACTGTGAACAACAATGATGTCTGGATGCTTCAAGTGAACCATATTCTCAAAAAATGGGAGGAAGTCTTCCCACTTCATTTCTCAAACTCCATACCATGAAACTTGAAATTCATTGAATCCAAGATTTTCAGACAAACTACAGTGCTCAGCATACATCTTCAGCCAACGGATCAAAGATTCTCCCAGAATCCATACACTTTGCTTCCTCAAAGACATGGCCATATCCATCTTCAGTGCACTCACCAAACAAAATTTCTGATCAGTTGTCCTGTACACCACACCCATGAAACCTGATTGACTGATCCCACGATGTCCTTGGACATCCATGACTGTCTGTGGTATCCGCAATCCCCTTTCCATGCAAGGCATCCTTAAAAGGCCCAGATGGCATGTGCGGTGTCCGCGGAATGTCCAATTGAAGGGGGAGGGCAGGATCACACGTAATTTAAGCAATGTATTGTACAATGGTGGCTCTTAAAAGAACCTATTTTCAGTTTGGAATCTTTTTTTGCTTTTCTGATTTTTATTTCCGAGAACTACTTACACATGTTTTCATATGCACTATACATCTTTTTCACATAAACTTTCTCCATGCATTTTTAATATTTACAAGAAACACCTGATTCCCAAAATAAGTAAAATTCACTCCATCACTACGAAAATTGTTTGCACCATCCAACTTGATGTTTTCATTTTCAAAATATGCCATGCCTACATCATTCAAAAAAGCACATACACCTTTATTTACATAGTGCCTTGCTTCTTCTAGTTGTGCACAAAACACATTTGGGCATCACCATACTTCCCTTGGATGTATTTGTAAAAAAATATGTTTCCACATGGAAATCGTTCCATTAAGCCGCAGAACATATCCTTTAATGCAACCTGCAAAGATAGTAGAGTAACCCAAACTATTTTCTCCACAATGCATAACAATAATATCTGGACATTGAAAGTGAACCATCTTGCAAAATTATAGTAAACTCACCCAGTTTAGCCCAGACACTGGATACCATCAAACTGCCACTCCCTCCAATCCAATAGTACCAAAGATGGCACACAAATCAGTGTACCCTTTCAAATTATTCATCCAAAAAATCTCCCAACATCCTCACAGTGAGCTTTTCAATAGCAATAGCCATATCCATCTTCCCTACACACAACAATCAAAACACCTGCTAGCCTCTCTTCCTGTGAACCTCAACCAGAACACCTCATTGGCTAATTCCCACAGTCCCCTTTCCATGCCAGGCATCCTCAAAGGACCCGGATGTGGTACGTGCCATCTGTGTACTACCGCAGTGTCTGCGGACCCAGTAGAACAGGGCAGCCCTTCTACCCTTTTCACTTTCATGTTTGTTACACTCCCTCATTGGCTGCTTTCAAACAATCACACATACATCCACGAATCCAACAACTGTACACCTAACCCGGACATCTCTGTTCAACATTTCAGATGTACACTTGAACTCTGAAAGTGCACAGCTCCTGTTAATCATAGGCATCTGCATCACAAACTACTGTGAAACTCTCCAAGATTTCAATTTGCAGATTCAACAACAACTGCATCTAACAAAACATAGTACAGGTATGCTTATATTTTTAAAAGAATTGTCTTCAACTCTTTTAAATATATATATATATTAGTAGTGGCCGTGTAGTTATGGTTAAGTTGCTGTTTCGATAGGAAGAGCACTATTTGGGTGGCCTATAACTCAGCTTGCCCTGGACAATTCCTCACCAAACATTGCAAAAAAGGTATATGGGCCACTCTGATTTATTTTTACAAAGTTTGGTGATGTTTGGTCCAGGGGGGGCAAAGGTTATAGGGGGGGGTCCCAAAACATACTTATTTCCCATAGACTGAAAGGGGGAAAAACTTTGCGCACGCCTACAGCGCAAACCACTGGACGGATTGTCATCAAATTTGTGGCAGGGGCAGGGCCTTGGTCCCAAAAGCGTGCTTTTGTAAATTTGGTGCCAATCCGTGCAGTAGTTTCCTTTAAAATGAACAAAAAATATGTCTAAAAAAATTAGTGATATGTATGTCCGCTCTGCGGTCACAGTTCCCTGTTCGCTCCGCGGACAAGATACTGGTTGGCCAGGGGGGTGGCGTCATGACCGTGGACACGCGACATCTTCGCCGATTGGCTACAGCGAGCCGTGATGTGCGTTAAAATATGTGGATGCGCCCGACATCTTGGATCCGAAGAGCTCGGTCGCCACCAGAGGCGAAATGCTGTTTTGGGAACTGTTTTGCTCTCCTACAGTGCGTGGGGAGGATCACAGTGTAAGAGATGGCTTAAATACTGTATTTGTTTGGGCGGCAGGTGGTAATGATGTATTCGCCATGCAAAATGGTTTGGGAAAGTCTTCTGAACATCTACAGTGCTTGGAGAGGTTCAGAGCCTAAGAGATGACTGAAATACTGTACTTGTTTGGGCAGTAACTGTTAATGATGTATTCTCCATTGCCGCCTTGTTGAGGATATTTGTACATGCAGAAAATGAGGGGTGCGATAAGGGTAGTATTTTAGTCCGTGCTGTGTAGAGGCACCTTGAAAATGTTTGAAGGACACGCGTTGTGTTACTGACCATTCAAATTGAGTACATGACGTTATTAGATGACATTTTCCTATGGGTCTGTTATTGATTAGTATGCCACCATGGTTATGACATGCTGCGGTGGTTGTGGCCAGGGCCTACAGTCTTGGATGCATGGCCGCAGGCCGTAGGCCGGAGGCCATACTTTCAAGACTGTAGGCCCTGGCCCCAACCACCGCAGCATGTCACAACCATGGATACACCTGTAGTATTGACTAACAATTACATTGTTGTGGGGAGTGTGTACAGCACCCAAGAACAAAGTTATAAGCGCTGGAGGTGAAAGCCAGTGCACACCCACACATTGCAATATCTATGGACATACAGCTAGGAGTGCAGTCTCTGGCCAGAACAAGTGAAGCAAACTACACCTATCAATACACCCGTACTACAGCACATCACTGAGGTGGTTGTGGGCAGGATGTGCAGTTTTGATTGCATGGCTGCAGGCTGTAGCCCATACAACATACTCCTAAAACCCTAGGCCCTTGCCACATCCAGCGCATCATATTAGAGCAATGCATACACCTGTAGTATATGTCAGCATGTCAGATGGTTCTGGGGAGGGTGTACTGTCTTGGGTGCATGGCCTGTAGTAATGACTAACGATTACATGGTTGTAGGGAGTGTGTACAGCACCCAAGAACAAAGTTATAAGCGCTGGAGGTGTAAGCAACTGCACACCTACACATTGCAATAGGCCCTGCCCACATCCACTGCATCATATTAGAGCAATGCATACACCTGTAGTATATGTTAGCATGTGAGATGGTTCTGGGGAGGGTGAACTGTCTTGGGTGCATGGCCAAAGGCCATGCACCCAGAAACGATCTTCTAAGCAGTGGAGTTATAAGCCAATGTACACCCATACATTCAAATGTATGCAGACATATATCCAAATCTGTAGGTCCAGCCAACAAGCACTACAGCATATTAGACAGGCACGTTAGTGGCTACGTTGTTATGGTGGAGTTGCTGTTTCCATAGGAAGAACACTTTTTGACTGCCTTATACCTGTGCTATACTTGGATGAATCGTCACCAAAGTTTGCAAAAAAAATTGTATTGCTCACTGTGACTTTATTTGGAAAGTGTGATGATGTTTGGTGCAGGGGGGTGCAAGTTATAAGGGGGAGGGGTTCTGAAAACGTCTCTTTTCTCCTTAGATTGAATGGGGGGAAAAAGTATGTGCACATGAACATGTGACTCATTGCCTGATAGGTTGTACAACAGCATAAAGTAAGTGAGCTTTTTTCGGTGCCCCCCCTATGTTTTATTCATGTTTTAGTGTACGCGGATATCGCTAGTAAAACATCGAAACCAACACTGCATTGGCCTTCACACACTCATGTAACAGTATTTCAGAAGTTGACCTTTGAGGGGGCCGGAAAGGGATGTGGAAGTACAAAAAGAAAAAGTGGAGCTTTTTTGTCACCAAAGTTATACGTTTAAATGGAAGTTCCTGCTTACTGTTCCACAAGCAATTACTGCGTGTGGGTTCTAATGTTTACATTTTATCCATGTTTTAGTGTACGCGGATATCGCCAGTAATACATTGAAAACAAGACTGCATTGGACTTCACACACTCGTGTAACAGTATTTCAAAAGGTGACATTTGAGGGGGCTGGAATGGGATGTGGAACGACAAAATGAAAAAGTGGAGCTTTTTTCTCACCAAAGTGATACGTTTAAATGGAAGTTCATGCTTACTGTTCCACGACCAATTACTGCGTGTGGGTTAAAATGTTTTTTGAAATAAAATTGCTGTCAGACTGGCATCCTCAGTTTTGTAAACTACGGCACCCATCTGCAGTGTTTGCTGGAAACATACCTTCGGGATGTGTAGGGGAGTAGCGGTTCTCATAATTGGATTGTAATATGTTGCTTCAAAGAAAGAATGTATTTGGCTTCTGAGTGAAGGCCACATGAGTTGCTTTTTTGGTTGACCGCTCAATACGCCCACGCATCTGAGTGAATGTATAAGGGGCAATTGTTTTTTGACCTTGAGGGAAAAGGGAAACTTAATGGCATTTCACGGAATGAAAGGGTCGAAAAAAATAGCAATTGATAACGTTATGTTTCAAAAAGTTTGTAAGGGACATGGAACATCAGTATACGAAGAATCTTCCATGTGAACAAATTGGTGTATCTTGCACAAACAGAATGGCGGCAGTAAATATTGTGTACGTTTCATTTTGCCCACTCTGCAGCAAACAGTGCTTTATTGTTCTCTTACCGCACATCTAATTGTGCCAATATAATTGTCGTATTATCTTTCTGCACTATTACGTTATTGCAGTAATATTTGAGAGTGCCCAGGTTGTACATTTGTAGTGTGTGTCTGCACGCATTCTTTTTTAGCATTACTATTTCTTATTTGAAACCTTAACTATCTCCACATAGCTTTTTGTAAACCTTTGCATGTTTTTTTTAGTATTTTTTGAAATCATGTGACGTAATTTTTTTTTCATTCTCCCTTCCTTTTAAATTTATAACTGCATTATACTCTTCCTGTGTAGTTGTCATTTTTTTTTTCTCTTACGGCGAATGCAAAATCTCGGCGTTTGTAGCTTGGCACTATAGGTACAAATGGACATTAGTAACATTTTATTAAAATGTCATGTTTGAACAGGTACCTTTGTGCAGTACCTTTTACATTTTATGTGTCTTTTTTGAAATTTTTTGGTACAGGTTGGTTATTGACACGTATTTTCTGTAACCTTTCCTGTCTAGGTATATCTTGCCGTGTTGTGCATGTAATGGGTTTCACTTGCCGAGTGAAGGCTTCTTCGGACGGCAAATGCAGCTGCTGGTGAGCAGTTGCCTGTCCATAACAATTATTTGGAATAAGACTTTGTCAATTATTTGGAATAAGACTTTGTCAGTTTTGTCCGTACGCTGAACTCGCTATGCGGAGCAACGTCACTTAATTTACGGTGCTGTAGGCTGGAGGTCATGACAACTTTTGGGAAATCACTGTGGAAACAAAGCGACTGCTTCAACGAAATCCCAAAACTTTTCTCTGACAAAAAAACAATCGGCCTCATTACGACCCAGGCGGTAAGGGGTTAACGGCAGCGTTAACAGCGCCGACCCTTACCGCCTGAGTACGAGGTCCCTTAGCGCCATGGCGCTTTTAACACCTGCTTTTAGCAGGTGTTAAAATCCATGGCGCTAAGGGACCATGGAGTTAATTACGCCACCGTAATTCACGGTGGCGTAATTAACGCCTTCCCCACTCCCATTATGCCCTATGGGGCAAAAATGGGAATGGGGAAGGGTAAATGGGGATTGGGGACTTACCGCCCCGCCAAGGTCGGAATGGGGCGGTAAGTCCGCCAACCACCATGGCGTAAACGTAGTTTACGCCATGGTGGTAAAGTCACGGCCCAGGCGGTAACTTACCGCCTGGGTCGTAATGAGGCCCAATGTGTTTGTGATCTTCGACATTTGCAATGCTGCCCTTAGAACTATTGTTATGATTGTACTAAAAATGCCCTTACTCCGATGGTCTCTGCCACTTTGTTGTTAAATAAACCTACTTTGCAAACTGTAAAATGTTCACGTTTTCTTTTACATTGAACTGCATCATTTCCAAATGTTAGTTATTAGGTTGTACGTCGCTGTATGTTTGTTTACAAGTGCGGCATCACGTCACGTACTTGTGCTTTTTGCAGCCTACCATGGAAAGGAAAGAGGGGCTATGTATGGAATAACCGCCTTCCATTTCTATGGCAGACATCTTTAAAGAGGATTTCGTTTTGTAATCCGAACTGCGACCGTCGCCCCAGATTAAAACAACTAATCGTCCTTTTCAGTAGCACATGTTACTGCTTTGCTAATTTAGAGTATTACTGGCAAAGACTATGGTCTCTATGTACTTTACTGAGAAATATGCAGTATTTGGAGTGTATGCACATTTTATTTTTCCCTTACACTGTGAAAGGTTGTTATTAATGCATTATTATCCTTGTTTACGGGTGGGTTTATGTTTTGGCACGGCAGACAATAAGGGAATTTGCGAACGGCAATGAGCGAAAAGCCAATAAACGGTAATATGGGTTGGTAGATGTACGGCGATACATTTTGTCCGTTTGTTATGTACAAGGTATCGCCACTGTTTCCTATGCTTTCTCATAACACCAGTTCTGCTGTTTCTTAGGGAGGAAGGATGCTTTTAGCTGATGTCTTTTTCAGATAAGTACAACTTTTGCTAACGCTATATAATCTGTAGTGCATTGGTAATCCTAGCATACCAATACATGTTGGTGTTGTGTACGGCAAATTTTGAGGGTGGATGTTCCGACATAAATCTAACATCTATTTCCACACTGCCCACGAGGCATAGATGGTACAGTTAAGTGTGTACTAATTCCGGGACATGTCACGGTGCTGTACGCCAGCATACTTTCATGTGGCATTCTTCGCAAGGTGTATACTGTTTGCCACACGACTCTTGGTAAAGGGACGTTATGGTTACGTTGCCCTACTGAAAATCTGTGACATGCAGTACAACATTTCTTTCTTAGCAAGACCTTACACTTAAATTGTCCTACTAAAAACCCATACAAATCACTAAAAAAAAACTTTGTTAAGGGGACGTTATGGTTAAGTTGCGCTACTAAAAACCTGTGAAATTCACTAAAAGTTTTTTACAAATGTGACATAATACAAATATAAAATACATAATACAAATATAAAATACATAATACATAACAAAAAGTCTCATTATGGTTCAAAGTAAAACCTAAGAACCCTTGAAATTCGCCAGTCATGGTACGCTAAGCAACCATAACTCCCCGCAGCACTGTGCACTGCTAACAGTAACACCCAGGACATCAATGATGACATCACAAATATCATTGATGACATCACGGATGACATCACATGTGCATTACTTTTCAGACAAGGGGTTGTGTAGGTAATTTTGGCATCACTCGTGTCTGTGGTATTGTGTAAGGCGGTGTTGTCTATCAGAAGGGAGGAACGATCAGTGTCTCTAGCTTTCAAAAAGGCTCTTCCAGAACCTTTTTGGGGTATCGACAATGTTTAAACCTTTGCGCCATTCGGGCACATTCAATGTTGAAGGTTTCAATTGCAGCGTATGCAAATAAATTCCCCATATGGGATACTCCATTTGAGGGCTGTGGGATGATAACTGTTGGTATGGAGGGGGATGTTGTAGCTGGTGGGCTTTCTGTGTAACTCTGTAATGAGTTCTCCTTGGGACACAGCTACCTCAACATCCAAGAATATGATGTTGGTCTTACTGTGGCTCTCGGTGAAACTGAGATTTAGTTAATTAAGATTTATTATTTTAACAAAGTCTAACCACTCCACACTTGTGCCGTCCCAGATGATGAAAAGATTATCAATATAGCGTAGACATAAAACAATTTTGGCTGTGTATCTGTTGTTGCTGGGATGCCACACCACAAACTTCTCCCACCAGCCCATGGTGAGGTTCGCATATGGAGGGGTGAACGTCGTCCCCATAGCAGTGCCTTGCAATTGAATAAAGAACTCTATGTTAAATAAGAAACAATTGTTAGTCAAACAAAGATTAATCATTTCTAAAATCATCCGACTGTGCTGTAGGTAGTTCATTGATCTGGTGTAAAGGAAATGCTCACATGCCTTAAGCCCGTCTGAGTATCTTATTGAAGTGTAGAGACAAACAATGTCCAATGTTGTAAGCAGATAGGTAGATTCCCAGGCTACCCCTTCGATGTGACTCAAAAAGTCTGTGGTGTCTTTTAAGTATGAACGTAATGAAGTCACAAAGGACACCAGAGTCACATCAATGAATCTAGAAATGTTTTCTAACAGAGCCCCACATAATGTTACATTCCGTCTACCCACGGGCCTGTTTAAACTTGTATGCACCTTTGGCAAAAAGTAAATAGTTGGAAAAACCGGGAATTTCGGATGTAAAAATGTACATATATCATCATCTAGAAGATCTCTCTCTTTCCATGTCAGCAGCACATTTCTGAGTTTGTTGTGCATGCTCATGGATGGGTTCTCAGTGAGTTGGGCATAGCAGGCTTTATCATGTAATTGTCTTTCTGCCTCCTTGATATAGTTATCCCGATCCATGAAAACTATATTGGTCCCTTTGGCCCACGGTTTATTGATTATGTTCATCAGAGCTGCCAGTTGTTGGATTGTACATTCTTGGGTAGGGGTTAGGTTATTACCGGAGTAGAATTGTTTGTTTTTGATCTTTTTCAGATCACTAATCACCAAGTCTTGAAAAGCTTCCACATGACCTCCCGGATTGAAAATGGGATTAAATCTAGATTTGACCTTAAATTCAGTTTTGCTGGGCCAGCTTGTATCAATGTTCCTTAAATGCCAGTCTTGATCCAAAACATATATACTTTCTTCATTTTCAGATTGTAAGTGTTCAAGATTTTGTAATGTTTGCATATCTTGTATCGAGATGTTAGTAGATCCTTGCGCACATGACTTGGAGCTTGTCTGTGATGAATTGATCACAAAAAATGTCTTCAATCTTATTTTTCGCATGTACTTGTCGAAGTCGATACGGGTGTCTGCATAGATATAGAATGACTTAGGGCAGAAGTTGAGGCCGAGCTTGAGCATTTGTATTTCTTGGATAGTGAGGGGATGACTGAAAAAATTGATGATAGACATATCTGGTATTTTCGTAGAATTATCTGCAACTTTTTGGTCCTAGAGCGTGGTAGCGGCTCCGATTTGTCCATGCCTGATGTTGAAGCAGCGTCTCCCTCTCCTTGTTTTTTTCTTTCTCTTTGTCCATTTAGTTTGCCTCTTCCTCTAGAGGGCTATTCGCTCTTGCTCTCAGTCGTATCCACATCAGAGGAGGACAAATCAGTGGGTATTTCATTTGTTGCAACCTGTTAATTGGTAGGGAGTTTTTGTCTCAAAATGTCACAACATTTAGCGAATGTAAAAACCCTTCCTTGTTCATAATCCTTTTTGTCCTGAATGAATTTCCTCTGTTTTCTTAGTTTGATGTCCACCTGGAAAGCTTTATATCCCTTCTCCATATTGGTATGTAAAGCATTACCTTCTTCGGTTTTGGGTATGGCTTGTAGTTGTTCCTTAATCTCATTGATTTTATGTAAAATATTTTGTCGGTCTGTTCTTGCATATTTAATTAGAATGTTCAAGAATGTTACAGAACATGTGTTACTGGCCTCACCCCATTCTTGTAAACACAGCAGGTCTTGTTCCTCGAAGGTGGGTGTGGTGAGGATACGTAAACCTCTGGAAATACATAAACATAATTTTGGCGAGAATGCTCCACCCACCATTTACTAATTTTACGTTTTTGTAGTTTCTCCAATTCTCTTAGGTCTCTAATCTCATTGTTTGTTACAGTCGCTGATGGTTGTTCTGTAGGTGAACTATCTTTGGTATTTGTTTGCCTCACACAAAAAAGTGAAGCGGCTTGTTCTCTGCGCAGGTTCTCCTTTTCTGTTTGTGACGTCATTGCCAAATACACACTATATTGTTGGGTTGTGCTGCTATTTCAAACGTGAACAAATGTTTGCTCTGATTTACACATAACCCTGTATTAGCTGGTTGGGTGTAATTCTTTTTGTCCTGTGTCGCCAAGCCCCACATTGGAATATGTGAAAAAAAAGCAAGGGGCAGACCTATCGTAGCAGACGGGCACTCTTCGCATCCTCCAACGCAGTGACTCCTCCCTCCACGAATTTGGCAAGTCTCTCCTTCATATATATATATAGGGTTCCTTCTACTTACCCTGTAATGAGCTTCTCAGTAAGCATATTCTCTTTTTAACCACGCTAGCAAATGCCATGCATTGCAGCATTACACACCTGATCATATCAAGCAGCAAACACTTACAATGTTGTACATTTAAAAATGTTTCTTTTTAGGAGCAGTTTGATGAAAGTTACAAAATGCATGTGTGCATTGATAGCAGTACTGCTTGTAACTTTTTTTCTAAAAGAAGAAAAAGGAGACGCAGTACATTTGTAGAACATTTGTAAGTGGTACTAGGTGTTTGCAAGTTTAATATATTGGTAGTACATGCATACCAACAAACATGACCCATTCCAATCTGTAGGTGTTTATTTAGTCTTCATTTTCTTTCTTTGAATTCTCTGACTTGTAATTCCACTTCTCCCATTAAAACTCAGACGATAAGTCCCAGAATGCAAAGAAAAAAACAGAATGGACTAGAATAATTTGAAAGTGGGACATTTATATCGAATGAATATATAAAATGCTGTGTGTTTAAAATGTTTCTTTTTATGAGCATTTTGATGAAGGTTAAAAAATGCACATGTGCATTTATAGCAGCACTGTGTGTAATTTTTTTTCTAAAAGAAAGAAAAAGCAGATGCAAACCATTTATACAACATTTTTAAGTGGCACTTAGTATCTGGAAGTATAGGTTGGCAGTACTAACATAACCCATTCCAATCTGTAGGTGCTTATCCAGTCCTGTGCTTTTCTGTGCAATCTGGAACTTGTAGTCCAAGCTTTATAATGGGAAAAGAGGAACTACAACTCCCAGAATGCAAACAAAAAAACTAGGACTACATAAGCACCTAGAGATTGGAATAGATCATGTTGGCAAGTATGCATTTACTGCCAACATATTAAACTTACACAAAATAATGGTCTACACATATTGTCCACCCGCTTTTATTTTCTTCTACAAAAAGTTACACATATAGCTCCTATAAATGCACATATGCATTTCTTAACTTTCATGAAAATGCTCCAAAAAACATTTTTAAATGGGCAGCACTTTCCATTTTTCACTAAATATAAATGTCACAACTTTCAACCTCACTCATTACATCCCTTAACCTGCCACTATTCTCCATCTGCTCGCACATATCTCTATACTGCCAAAGTATCCATATACAACACTTCACCTTATATATAAAGTACTCTTCTTTCCCAATGTCTACTATAAGACACCAAACATTGGTGCAACAACAATCCACCATTGCATTACCACCAGGCCACAGTATCCCTATTCTTTAAAAACACTGCAACACAATACAAACACATTACACCACAAACAGACTACGTCTTTTATAAAAAATCAGTAGCACAGAAATAACCTAGATATGCACCTTTTCATCACAACCATGTTTGCCCTGTTCCTTCTCAGGTGCGAAACAGAACTACTTATACTCCAATTGTTATAACAACATAGTTAACACACTTAGTACACCACTCATGACACCACTTCTTTAATGCTTTTTACCAACAAGTCCTCATTCCTTCATAAATAACAACCTCGCTTACTAAAAGTACTTCACCATACCACATATGCCCACTAACCTTCTTCTACAATTAGAGGAAAAAAGAAGATTCCTGAAGACAGCTACCAAAAAAAGAATACCCTTCACATCCTACAAATTAAGGACATTAATGTACCATGTATATCTCTCTTATTGTAACAATATATATTGGGTATTCTTTTTGAATCAACATTTATTTCACTCGTACTCATTACATTGCACCAGTCACACTCTTTCTATTCCCATTAAAAACAACCCCATTATAACACCCACTGTTTTCCTCAAAACATAATAATGACCCTACTTATTCAATATAATAACAAACAGAGACAAAATTACTATTCACATGGGAATATCATTTACACTCCACTGGTATCTTTATAAACGCCTTTTAACAGATATTATAGTACTTCTGAGTTTATAAACTTTCAAACCAGACGAAATCTTGAAACTACTAAGACTATCCCTAAAAAAGAAGCACGCCCTGTCCCTATCAGGTGGTGCTATCCCTAGGATGCCGGTGATGCGTCACTTATCTTAAAGAAAAGAGGGAGAGTTCTGTCCCTACTTAGAAGTCTGCAAAATTATTTCATGGCGTTTGAATTAATCTTCTAAAAATGCCACACGGGTAGTAACCCTTGGGAGGAGCAGACGAATACTGTCTCTTCTTCCTCATAGATTGAACATTGCAAAGGGGAGTTTCCTCTGTGGGTGGTGAAGCCCTCGTTTATTAACCCACTAAACAATATGTCTCTGAATCCTGGTACTGGGTTGTGGGTTCGAGTGGGTAGTTTAAAATTCCCTGCTCTGTGCAGGCAAAGAGCAAGATCTATAAAGCTCAGGGCACCTGTTATCATCTGGTCACTATAGTGGATATCGTGGAAGAGAAAGAGGCCGACCGGTTTCGATGACTATGGCATTTTTGGTCATCATCTTCAAGACCAGTTTAGTTGAACATGGGTGTAACTCCATTTGATCCATATATCAGGACCGGACAGCCATCTTGTGACCTAGGGTAAAGGAAAAAAGATAAAGCCAATTAGGACATATCTTAAAAGGGATGGGTTCAGTAGTTATTATATATCTAATGTTAATGCCATCTATGTCAGGAAAGCAGTCTGCCATAATTGCAGGCATTTAAAAAGGCTCCAACCTTGCAATCTAAAAGAACCCCCTCTAAAGGACACTTCCAGTCATCACACTTTAATCATCATCAATAAAATACACACTTGGTAACACCAGCGTGATTTTGTCTATACGGTACCTCAATTCCAATTGCTGGTGTTGAAATGGAGTTAGAGGGCCGAACCAACATGCTATCAGGATTCAAAATGTACAGCATGTATGCATAATCTGCACAAAGCAAGAAAGGTATAATCCAAGTATAAATGGGAAGAACTCAACATCCAACACATAGTGGATCTCCATGACCTAGCAAAGGGTGATCATCAGGTCTGTTGTACGTGGCGTATGGCTGCAAAAGAGAACACGGGTGAAATGATTACCTTGTCTGAGCAGATTTGTTGTGCTCGATATGGATGTTCCACTGCATTATCTGCCAGCTGTGAGGAGAAACAAAGCAACTCTGCATTTTCAGTGCCGTCCGAAAATATCAGCATCACCTGGGAGGAGCCTCAAGTCACCTGGAGTATGGCATCCCTTAGGGTGGCCATCTTGGAAAGATGCAGTGTAATACAACGCTGGATTGTTTTACTGCATTTGGTACACAATGTGGCCAGAAGGAAGTGAAAAACCCCTTGATATTCCACTCTATCTGTTGGCCGCACCAGCATTTGTGTTTGCCATTACAGCTTGAACAAAGGTGCAGGTCACTCGGGGATGTGCCTCTTATAGGGTGGCCAACTTAGAATAGTGCCTTGTGCTGATACACGCAAAGCTACTTCAAACAACTTGTGTCTAGAAAGGTGGCTACTCTGTGTCCCCTATATATTAGCCATCTCAGTGTAAAACATCAAGGTCATACCACTGGATGGCTTAATTTAGGCCGTTGTTACATGTATTAAGCCGAAAAATCCATTGTTGCTCCTTTTTTAGGAGAATGTTCGCATAATTGCCCTCCCTCTGTCGTGGAGGGTGCCACCTTTCCAGGATTGTCCAGTGGGAATCTTCTGATGTGTGCCCCATTTCTTTAAAATGTGAGATTAACAGAGGTGTAGGCTTTGCTGTCCTGATGCAGGACTTGTGTTTGTTCAGTCTCTTCCTGATCGGTCGTATCGTCATGCCAACATAGCGTAGATTATAGGGGCACGTGTTAAGGTACACTACTTCTTAGCTGTTACAATTGGAGAAATGCTTTGATTCCCACAGTGTTTTCCAAACAATGTCAACACTTGTACTGTGTAACATCGACCAAATGATGCGTGTCCAGCAAGGGGCGTGCTGGACCAGAGAGTTTGTTGACCATTTCTTTCATCATCCTGCCGGATATCGCATGGAAGAGTTTGCACCAATCTGTCCCTAAGATTTTATCTGCGTTTAAGGGCAAAGAAAGGGGGGGGCAGAGGGCATGATCCTGTGCTCAAGAGTGGCCAGAGGTTTTTAATTTATTTCTTGTTTAAAGCTATTAATAAGAAGGGAATAGCTGAATACGGCTGTTATGTGCTTCCTTGGTGGAGGTTCTACGTGTTGTTGAAGCGTGATCTCTCTCGGGATGTTCCTGGCTCTCTTGTATGTTGCATTGCCTATTTTATTGGGTACCCCCATTAAATCAGGTGTGTTTTAAACACTCTGGCCTGGGTCACATAGTCCCCCGGTTGTGTACATGTCTGTCTGTACCTCAGGAATTTGCAAAAAATGGAGATTATCCCGTAAGGCTTGTGGGTGGTAACTAGAGTAGGCCAGAAGGGAATTCCTATCTGTACTCTTTATCTTTACCTTGGATGCCAGGTGACCCCCCTGAGGGTGTGATATTAAGATCAAGGAAATGTATTTCCTGCTTGCTTGGTTCAAGACTGAACTTAAGATATTGGTTTTGTCCATTAAGCCAGCTATGCAATGCTTCTAAATCCACTACAGAGCCTTCAAATATCATAATAATGTCATCAATATACTATCGCCAGATCAATATCTGTTGTTTGTAAGGGTTGTTGTTTGACACATATATGCACTTTGGTTCGAAATGGTGCACATACAGATTGGCCAGGTTGGAACAAAAGTAGCCCCCATTGCGGTCCCCGAGATGTGTTGTTAGAACGTTTCCTCATAGAGAAAGAAAATCTTGCTGACGGCAATCTCTGCCAGCTGTGTTATAAGGGTGGCTAACACATTATATAGTTTGATGTCTGATTACAGCAGTTTCGGCACTGCTGCCAATGTGTCACCTTGAGGAGTTTTTGTATAGAGTGACTCGATGTCCATGGTGACCAGCCACTGTGTCTCAGCTTTGAATTCCAAAGTGTTCAATCTTTTATGTATGGTTCAATTTTCGGGATGTTCAATGAAAAAATCAACAAATTGGGAGAGGGGTTCAAGTATTGTATTAATCCCTGACACAATCAGTCAGCCAGGCAGAGGGATCACACCCTTGTGAATTTTGGGAAGGGCATAGAGTACAGGGAGGCAAGGGTGTGTAGTAATAAGGAAGGCTGTTTCCCTCGGGCTGATGTGTCCTTCTGATGCTGCTTCTTCGATTATAGGTGCTATTAAAGGCCCTTAGATTCACTGTTGGATCTGTGGGGAGGGGCCGATAGCTGGAGTTCCTGCACAAGATTGCTAACCATGCAGTTATAATCAATAGTGTTCATCAAGACTGTCGCTCCACCTTTATCAGCAGTTTGTATCACAATTGCATGGTTGTTGGCTAGGCCTGAGAGGGTTACTATTTGTTTTTCTGTGCAATTGTTGTGTACCAAAGGAATCTCATTCTTCAAGACTTCAATTCTCCTGAGAAGCACGTGTTCAGAAGTGGTAGATTCCAAAGAGTTGCTACGAAAAAATTGTGATGGTGGCCTAAGGCCTGTGGTATCTCGCTGTGTCTCTTGTTCATCATTGCCAAAAAATTGTTTCAGCCTGATTTTACGCATCATTTGTGTTCGTTCGATTCAGGTTTATAATGGATCGCACCTAGCCGCCAGTACAAAGGAAAGACCCTTTTGTAGGATCTGTGCTTCTGAGATGGTAAGGGGATGTGTTGATAAATTCACTATTAAAGAGGGATTGCTTGAATCATTGCCTGTCCCTTGCTGCGTTTGACCCGTGGCGATTGATTCAGCCATAGTGATCTGCCTCTCTTGGTACCGTGCTGTCCTAAACAAGGCATAGGTCCTGCATTTACACCCCCCCCCATGGTGGAACATTGAAATTTGCCTTGCCTGTCGGTTGGTCACAACGGACCCAAGCATACTGCCCAAGTGAAGTTTTTATCACTGTAGAGGTTACCAGGACTACTCAGCAGCCTGCACTCAAAGAGGAAAGTAAGAGTTAAGGGGTTGAGACCCAGTGTGGTACAGCCCATCAAGGCACAGGAATGAACTGTGGTCTCAATTCATTCACGGTGCCCAGTGCAGGACTGTGGTCCTGAAGAAAGTGGTATGCTCTGACAAAAACCACTGAAACTAGTCGGCCTAAGGATAAGGGTCCTAGTGGTGCCCCAAGATCCAAGGAGCCCACCCTATAGGAACCTGAGTGCAGAGTACATGGTGCACATACTCTCGAATCATGGAGCCTTGCTGTTAACTTTACTTGTTTTTAATATTGTGGAATGCCGCAAAAGTGAGTTATTAAAAGTTATCACACCCATGTATTATTTCCAACACCTTTCAGACCAAGTAATGCTCTGAAAGTGCTTTTACCATTAGCCATTGTGGCCCTTTTTGTCTCTTTTCTGCTCCTACCTATTAGGGGAAGCCTCTTCTTGTTTCCCTCACCCTAGATAAACCGCACACTGGGGGTAGTTACTCAATGAGGTCTTAGAAAGATTGGTTGGAGAGCAAGAAAAACTGTATTCGTAAATACAATATAAATAAATAAAACCAAACACTTAACCTGTTTGTATAATGTGTTAACCTACTAATGAACATATAACTACACCTACCAATGTTAACATAGCCACTGTAAAGCAATCCAAAAAATGTATTTTACAAAAAATGTTAAACCGTAGAGTTCTTCACAATCACCTGAAAAGTCATGATCTACCATTAAAAACTACTGCAGTAGACTAACCACAAAGTTCTAATTGACAGCGCATTTGTACTAAGAGAAAAGTGTTTATATTTATTTTAAACAAAATAAAACCACTAACTAAATTAATCAATAAATTACAAAAAGGTCTTCTAAACATGTGCAATGTCAAAATAGATACCTTTTCAAACTTTTGTGAAGGCGAATGTATTCACACAAGCAACACAGAACCATCTTTCAATGTAGAAGCTTACAAACAAGAACAACAAAAAAACAATTTCCAAAGACTGTAATGGCCGAGGGTATGAAATGCCATTATGGCAAAATAAACCCTTATAGAAAAAACATCCCTAACAATCTTTGTTCCAAATGTTCCTTTCGCCCATACAAACCTTCCATTGTACAAATGGACATGCAGCTCTATGTCTAAGGTATGCCAAAAATCCTGTAAATCTTAATGACAATTCCTCAGTCACTATGTGAAACTAAAAGACAAAAGTAAAATAGAATCTTTACAAACCATAGCCTCTTGTACAGTGCAAGTCCAATATTGGTTCCGATGGTGTAATAAGCAAAAGCACCTTCCACCACATCAGAATGTTAGCAACACAACAATCCGCTATACATAATCTTGTGCATAGACTATGCTATGCAAATAATCCTGCTCTAGAGCGGCAGCATTTAAATAACATTGCCCAACATGGAACAACCAAAGAACTCCTTCAAGAAATAGTGCACAACCAAAGTAAATACTTTTGGAACGGAAGTTCAGAAAATTCAGTAGCTTCCGAAAGCATTAGCGAAAACCTCACAAACACCAACCTCCTAACAAACACATTCAAAAAAGAAATAGCTAAGTTTAACAACACAGTTCCTGAATTACCAGACTAAACATGTGTTTATTGTCGCAGAACATTTTATAAAAAGAACACAAAAATAGTAGATATTGCCTACAAAATACAGGACAATGAGCATTTCCAATGGTTCCAATTAGCCTTAAATCTAACAGCAGAAAATAAATACAAAATAACTTCCCGCTCCACGGTTTGCACTACTGTAACTCAAAGCTTGACAATAACCAAATGCCATCCCATGCTATCACTAATTACAATCCAGCAACTTAACTTGTATGAGAGCATTTTAATCCAAACAGTGCACCCATTTCAAGCTATACTATGCCTTCAACCGAATTCAGCCAAATTGCCTTCACCTGAGTTTCTAAAGGGCATCTGTGGCAAAGTAGTATATTTGCCATTATATTTTAAAGAACATGTAGAAACTTTAGTAGTACTACGGCCAATAGATCAATCTTTGATTGTACTATTTAATGATGTACCAACAAAAGACAAAAAATGTGGCAATACATAGTTGACTTAAACAAAGTTATACAAGCCCTGCAATGTCTGAAGAAACCAATGAATACTATAAAGATATAAACATGTAGGAAAACTTAAAAGAAATGACCCAAACAATTCAAGATTCACCAGCAACTGGCCAATTTAAATGTGTAGATCCTGTTATTGCAGCCAACATTTTAGACCCGTATACAATTCACCCACTACACTCCAAAGACACCATTGAAGATGCATTTTGAACATATCAAATGTGTCAAGCCAAAGGATCCCCAATGATCATATGGGAAAAAAGTGTAGAAACACGTTCTTTTCCTCTACTCTTGCCTAGAGAAAAAGGAGGAAGATATGATGAAAGGTACACACAAATTAGTGCATCAGAATATCGCTCTTTGCAAATGTATTCTGAAGACCCCAGATTCAGACAAAATGTACAATACATTATCCACCTCCTGTTTGAAATGTGTGTGTTACTCTATAACATAGAGTTGCTAGTTCCCTTTCGAACAGGCTCTACTTTTATAAAAACATGTCTGCTACCCAACTGCTTCAAAAGATAAAAGACAAAGAGGAAATTTTGCAGACAAATATCACAAATCTCATGGCATATATGTGTGGTACAAAAGAATACTGGTTCCGATGTCACGCTGATGTATGTTGTATGCTAAGGAACCTAGGCCCACCCACATGATTTGTAACATTAAGTTGTGCAGAGTTTGCATGGGATGACATACACAACCTCATGCACTGCAAACCAAAATAAAGAGGGAGTAGATATACAAACACCAGGAGTACACTGTTCGCCTGACCCTGTCAATGTATCAAGGTACATTCATAATCGCTTTATTGCCATGCTGCACTTCATTCACAATAAAACTAGCCCTCCATTTGGAGAAGTGCACCACTTCTCTTTGGAGAAAATAATATCAATCCAGAGGAGAACCACAAATCCAAATGCTTTTGTGAATAAAAATGCTCCCAAATGTTGCCATGACAGTGATGCCACTGTTTTACAATTTATTGAAAAATACATTACCTGCAACGTCCCTTCAGAAACCACAGATAGCTTCCAAAAACATAAGTGTGGCAAACACTGCCAACATAGATTATAAAAAAGGGACAAACTATAACAAATGTTGAAGTTGCAGGGATGACAAACTCTGGATCAGTTGGGCGCTGATAGGGTATGGTGGCCCAATGGTCGCTTGTTGAGCGATTAGATCAATTATATGGTCCAGTCAGGTGATAGTCATGAATTTGTTTATTTTTGGTTAGTTAGCACCAAAGAAAACATCATTGTAGAAATGAATGGCAAGTTTTTGACATGGTAATTCGCTACACAGCCGACGCGCGTTTCAACCTAAGTCTTTTTCAAGGCTGTGATTTGGTGATATTGTGATGTGCACCGTGAAGTGACATAGTGATACCCATTGTTTATTTATAACATATATATTCCATTCAATATGCATGTATTTAACAATTTGTTCCAGTCAAAGGAAAGGAAGCACATTGTGATAACAGATTAGTAATTTTAGCAAAACCCGTGATCATGAGTGGTGGTGACGGGGTAAGTGACAGGGCAGAACATATAGCAATTGAGGTTACATTTAGGCATGACAAGATGTATAGTTACAGTGTGAAGTCAATTGAGACAAAGTAAGAGACAATGTAACAAGGGAGAGAAGGGAAAAGCAGAGTCAATTAGTTGAGTCAAGGTCAAAAAGAAGATGGTAAAACAGCCTAGTTGGGTAACTGTAGAGGAAGCGGAGTCTTACCCAATTGAGTTAAGGGTGGACATCAATTGCTGTAAGCTGGTCCTCCCAGATAAGGGCAGCAGGGGGGCTGGATAGCCGATCTGAAAATGGATAGATAGGGTTGTCAGCAGGGATGGGACCTGTGGACGAGTGGCCGATGTTAATTACATATCAATCGGAGATGTGGGGTGCTAGGTAGTAGCAATTGGGCAGGAGGCCGGGGAGGGACGTCTAAGAGGGGGCATATGCTGAGAGGCTTACCGTTGGCCGGGTCCGGCGAGTTTGTTGCGTGCGAGCGTTCTCGGGAATCCGTGTGCTGTGGATCAGCCCTACTTGCGGGAATTTATAAGAGCATGATGCGGATTGGTTGGTTAATCAAGCAGTGTGATTGGTCTAAAATGGCCGTCCCGCGGGATGGCACCTGTCATGGTTTACGTCAGAGGGGTGAAAATGGAATGTAGGGGATTAACCCAGACTGAGCCTGAACAGGATTGATACATGGAAGGAAATTACCACAATTGTATTCATAATGCATGTGTGGGCAGAAACTCTCACAGGTTTGTGTGCTGCTGATTTACAGGAAAACATGTAAATCATGGTCACTGTTTAATACAAAAGTAACGGCGCGATATTTGCATATCAGTTTGGCTTCTTTCTGGCGTAGTTGTAGTTCTCTATCTCCGCCCCTTATGTCGGTTGATATTTTCTCCAGTCCCACGAAGGTGATGTCTTCCTTGTTGTCTCACTGGTGTACTTCCTGCCAGTGTAATGCCAATGGATATCTGGTGTCCTGGGAATGTAGGGAATTGAGATGTTCCCTGATCCTTGTTCTGAGCTCTCTCTTAGTACTCCCAATATATTTGCGATTACATACACAGTTAATAGCATAAACCACAAATTTGGATCTACAGTTGATGTATTCTCTGATTGTATGTGTGTCACTGGTACTGAAAGTCAAAGTCTTGGTCGTTGGAGCGAATTTGCACATGGAGCAGTTTCCACACTTGTAGAAGCCCACTGGTTTGTTGCTGGTGAGCCAGTTGCCATCAGTTATTGGAATAGGTGCCATGAATGATGGGCTAAGAATGTTTTTAAGTGTTCTGGCCTTGGTATAGGTTAGAATTGGCTTGTCTGGGATCCACGCCTTGATATCTTCATCTATTGATAAGATATGCCAATGTCTCTTCAGGATCTTCTGTACTTGATGGCTATCACTGCAGAACTGGGTAATGTATCTTATTTGGCTGTCATTTGTTACCTGTTTCCTGGTGGGTACCTTGGGAGTCAAAAGCGAGCTGTGTTCTCTAATGTTAGCCATGGCTATGGCTGCTTGTATTGATTGATCCGGGTATCCCCTCTCATAAAAGCGCCTGCTACGTGTTGCACATTCATTTCCATATGATGGACGGGTGCTGCAGTTCCTTTTGGCTCGGAGGAATTCACCTTTGGGGATATTATTCATTACCGATCTTCTGTGGCAGCTGGATGCATGCAAGACTGAGTTGACTTCTGTCGGTTTTCTATAGGTTGAGGTCATTAGTTCTGTGCCAGCTGGCGTGATAGTGATATCCAGGAAGTCAATGCTCACCTTGTTTGAGGTTCCCGTTAGTTCAATCCCAAAATTGTTCTCATTCAACTAGCGTTTGAATGTTTCAAGTTCTTCATCTGTGCCACGCCAGATCATCAGGATGTCATCAATGTATCGCATCCAAGTGTGGATTAGTTTGTTGAAGTCATGGTTGGTGAAGGCGTGTGCTTGTTCATAATGGTGCATAAATAAGTTGGCCATTGAAGGTGCATATGTTGCACCCATGGCTATGGCTTTTGTTTGACTATAGTATTGTTGGTCAAATAACAAGATCGTATTGCTCAGTGAGAATTCCAGAAATTCTTTCGTTAGTTCCAAATGTGACCAGGATGAGGCTGCTGCTTTTGTGAAGGCAAAATCAATGGCCTTTAAGGCTAGTCCGTGGTATATGGATGTGTATAGGGCTTTAACATCCAGAGTTACCAGGGTGTAGTCCACACGATATCCTGCAGAATTAGTAGGGTGTGCATTGTGTCACGTAGGAAGGTTGGTATCTTTTGTACCTCAGGTGCCAGGACGTTCTTGATGTATTTATTCAAAGGTTCCATTACCCATCCTATTCCACTCAGTATTGGGCGTCCTTCTGGTATGGGGTCAAATATCTTGTGAATTTTAGGCAAGAAGTAGATCGTCGGCATCCTAGGGTGAGGTAGGTGTAGGTATTTAATTTCGTCATCTGACAAGAGTCCGCACTTGTGCCATTTAGTCAGCAGGCTACTGGCTTCCTTCACACTTCATTCGTTGGATTCTTACTTATGGTATCATAACAACCAGGTGTAGTCAAATGGGTGTGGGCCATTTTTATGTAGTCAGGTCTGTCCATTATGACCACGTTGCCCCCTTTATCAGCTTCATTGATTATGATTTGGTGGTTGCCTTGTAATCTCTTGAGAGCGAGTCGTTCTTGACTGGTAATGTTATCTTCTCTTCTTGAATGCTTCATTCTCATGCGATCCTGTAACGCTTGGAGGTCTCTTGTGATCGCCAGGCTAAACATGTCTATTGCATTGTCCCCTTGTAGATTGGGAGTGAATTTGGATTTTTGTTTCATTTCTGGTATTTTCAAGTTGCTTTCTTCAATATTCAGTTCTTGCATGGTCTGGTGCATGGTCTGTGTTTCCTTGTTGGGTGAGTGGTCCAGGGTTGTCAGGAGGTGGGTACACTCAAGATGTTCCATATCTATGGTGCTCAGTGGTGCTGGTACAGGTTTGGGTTGTTTCCACTTGACTTGTTTTGAGAAAGATTTCTTGAGTTTGAGTTTCCTGATGTATTTAAATAGGTCGATCTGGGCATTCACATAGTTGGTTTGTTTTGCTGGAGCGAAAGAGAGACCTTTGTTTAGGATTTCTGAGTCATGCTCTGAGAGGATGTGTTTGGAGAGATTTGTCACTAAGTATGTTATCTTGGCATTCGTTGCTGTAGCTGTGTGTGTGATCTTGTTAGTCTGATAGCACTTTCTTGTTCTTCTTGGGCGTCTCTTGGCCCCCGCTCTCTTGCCTCTCTTGGCTCTAATCTTGGTGGGATATTTCCCCGGGTAGGGTCTAAAAAATGGACTTGTTTGTTATTTCATTGTTGTTGTTGTTGTTGTGGGACTCGGTTTCCTTTCCTGTAGCGTTGGATCTCGTCCAGAAAATTGTAGCCAATGCTTCTGCTAAATTCATGTTGTCTGGATAATCTTGATGCAGCCCCTTCCTTCTCTACGTGGGGTGCTGACCTTTCGGTTTCTGCTTGTGGCGTATCAGGTGCCTGATCACAGTCTTCATTTTCTTCAGTTTCTTGTTCTGGTTCACTGTCTGCGTCTGATGTTGCCAGAGAGCTGTCTGGGGAACTCCCTTTGGAGTTACTTCCTTGTATATTGTCAAACTTTGGTTGGAAGGTGAAAACTCTATTGTCTTGGTAGTCTCTTTTATCCCTTGCAAATTTTCTACATTTTCTGATTTTTACTTCGTCTTGGTGATTTCGCAATATTTCGTACATGATTTTGTAGTTTTTTTCTTTAGTTGCCATGGGCGAATTGTTGGATTCAATGTCATTTTTTAGTTGATCTATCTGTAGTACTAATCTTCCATGTGCTCTAGCAGCATGTTCTAGGAGTAGTTCCATCATTATTTTGGAACCCATAATGAGGTTTTCTTCCCATTTGGCAGCCAGGTCGGCGTCCTCAGGGTCCGTAAAGTCCGGGAAAATGATAATTCTTAAACCTCTTGGGATTTTCTCTTGTTCCAGGTAAGTTTGGATGGTAAATCTCTCCCAGAATTTATTGATTTCCTTGGTACAAAGTCTTTCCAATTTTACAAATTGTTGCCTGAGGTTATCCGGCACCCTTGGAGTGGGCGGGAAAACGTGTACTGTGGATCCTTTTGCGGCGAAGAGATTCTTGGTATCAGTTTTTCTTGATTCTAAATAATCCGCCATTTTGGCTAGGGTGCTGCAGGGATGTTGCTTTGGCTTCCCTAGACCAGTTTGCAAAAAAGGACACGTAAATAGCTTGATGTCTTCTGTTAGACACAGTGTAAAAGGCAAATCCCCTAAAAACACGTACAACATTAAACGGGATCAAGCATTCAAGCGCATCAATGATTACAATGCAATCATTGCCCTCTTGTGTAATGCAAACATAGCCATACAATACATTGCAGACAATTCCACTGCAGTTGAAAGATATGTCACAGCCTATCTCACCAAAGCTGAGAAAACAGATCTAAAAGACCTCTGGGATGACATATCATCTGACAAAAAACTGTCACAAAAATTGTACAGCTTTGGTATAAAAATGCTGTCCCATAGAGAATGCAACTGCTACGAAGTTGCAGACTGTTTAACAGGTACAGCCTTGTATTTCAAGTATGAACACATTGTATGGCTAAACCTTGGTCCAGCTTCATCCCGTAAAAGAGTACTAAAATACTATACTACCAAGAGATAGAAACAATAGGCACAAATGATCCAAACAGCCAGGACATTTTAAAACATAATTTAATTGGCACATACTACCCAAACATAAGCACTGCTTTGGAAAACATGTCCCTGTTCGACATAGCCCCAAACTCCTCTGACAAAAACAATGTCACACCAGATGAGACAACTGGCAAATATTCAGTCTCAACTTGTGAAGGAAGCCTAGTGAAACTTTCCAAACCCATCCTAATTAATCATATAAAGTTATCATTTAAATCTCTGCACATAGATAACTTTATTACATGGACCTATTGCAACTTTTCGAACCTTTGGAGAAAAGAAGAAGAACTATTAGGTAACTATGACTCATTTGAAGATGCAGTCAAAGCAAATGAAAGCAGTATCACAAATTAAATTTCAAACAATACAAAGAAATATTGGACAATTAACACCAACAAGAGGAAGAAATTGAAGCTCAAGTAGATAAAGACACTCCTGAGGACAGTCAACCTTTCCTTACAGGAAGCCAATTACCCCTTGGAGAACCATTAATTCTAAATGAAGCAGAAATAGCCATGACAGAGGTAGAAAATACCATGTATCAATCTAAACAATGTGAAGAAGTTTTGCCAGGGCTGACATCACAGCTAAATGATAACAACTCACCATTTATCTGGAAGTCACTGAATAAATTCAACGTGGTTTTAAGCATGAAACTAAAACTTGCTCCAGTATGTAAGTTGTGAAGCTGGTTCTGGTAAAGCGTTCTTATTTAAAATAATCAGTATATTTCTTCAAAACTTAACAAACAACAACCTTTCGGCTGTTATAACAGCCCCCAGAGGTTTAGCTACCTACAGCATAGGAGGTGTAACTTTACACCAACTACTGCTCCTCCCAGTAGACCACCAAAACAAATTAGAATAATACAAATTATCAACAGAAGCTGCTACTAAAGTACGCAGAATTCTGACACAAATGAAAGGGCTCCTGATAGATGAAGTAAGCATGGTTTCCAACCTCATGTTGACTTTAATTCACCTCAGAATGCAAGAAGTCCTGAAAACCGACTACGAAGAACTTTGTGGAGGAAAATACATTATTGTTTTCTAAGACCTCGTACAGATATCATTAGTAAAAGGTCAACCTATTTTCAAAACATTAGGAGACAAACAATGCTGTAACACACTCAGCAGCATTGGAAATGTAAATCTATGGAAACATTTTTACTACAGAGAACAAACTCAAAACATGCGTCAGTCTGCAGACCTCACCTATGCTAATATTTTAAAAAGCATTAGAACTGGTCTGCTCAATAAATATGCAAAATCTATCTTAAATAGTAGACTAATCCATGAGCTATGTGTGTGATACACATCTGCTCTTGATGTCATGAACAATTAACTCAACAACATTTAAAATACATGTACTTAATTCCAACCATTGCATGCTGTAGTCAATTCAACAAGACAATGTTAAAAAAAAAGACAGACAACACATACTGCCTATCAGGTCCACAGACAATTTAGAAGTGCATGGCATGACACTCCCTATGTGTCAACAAGCAACAACATTACTAAATAGCTTAGAAAAATGTATATGCAACACAGCTGAATTGGAGAAAATATTAACTTTTTGTCTAAGAGTAATTCTAAAAAGTAACCTTGATGTAGAACAAGGTTTAGTCAATGAAGCAATTGGTACAGTTGTTGGCTTACAAACATATCCACATGACAACAACATTCAGTTTGTCAACATCCACTTTACAAAAGTAAAATAAAAATTCCTGCACAATAGCACATTTCCTTCTTTTCAAAGACATGTACGTACGCAAAGAACAATTTTCTCTATCTCTTGCATATGCTGTTACTTTTCACAATATGCAAGGTCTAACCCTAGATCACAGATAGATTGACATTGGTAGCACAGTCATTAAAAAAAAGAAGGTGTGAGTTGTGTAGCACTTTCATGTCTCTGTGCACTCAATGGTCTATTCCTAGTTAACTGATGCAAACAAAGTCAATGCTGACATTCCTTGCATCCTAGAATTCAACATGCTATGTGCACTGTACACCCTATCTAGATATGGATCCTGTACCTCAAAAAAGTAAACCTTTAAAAAGAAAACTAATACAAACAAAGTCTATAAAAGATCTCCCAACAATACTGCTAATGAAACAATGACCAACTGCTACTCCATCAAATAATAGAACCACAAAACTGTCTAGTACAATCTCAACTGCACATCCATCACAAGACAAAAACACAAATACCTAAACACAAATACCTCCTCTCGCAAAACATCTGCAGGCCTATCAAACGATGCAGAGAGAGAACTCATTGGTCCATTTAAATTCAACAACACACCAGGAGTAAATTACTATGCAAATGTAACAATCAAACTTCTCTTCCATTTGTCATCAATTTTTGACAACATTTACTTAAACGTCTCAGACCAAGTGTGTTTGCAAATCCTGACAGCACTTACAGTGTCTCAGGTATAAGGCAAGAATTGGACTACTGTGCAGGAATGGTAAAATGTACTATAAACACACAGGAAGATCCTCAAGAATTCCTAAAGTACTTACTACAAGAACTGGAAGCCAAAAACATCCCTATAAATGAAATCCTTCAGATTGTATACACGTGAAAATCTACATGCACTCACTGCAACCATGTTTCACAAGAGCACATCCCTAATGAATGATGTGTATATGTATCCATATCAAATTGTGAACCCATTCCATTTCACCAGCTTCTGCAGAATGCAATTCATGGCATGTTATGCCATTTTTGCAATTCAGACAATTGTTCCAACATACAAATAAACTCACATAGCAAATATGTCATACTATGCTTCTACGGTGCAATGCAGATGGTACTAAAAATAACTGTAAACTCAGTCAGCCTGATTCATGGAATTATTTGCGTGAAAAATACAAATGTGCGCGCCTTTCTGCCCGAAAAACCCCATACTTCAAACAGGGATTTTCGGGCAGAAAAGCTTGCACATCCGTGTTTTTCACACACATAATTCCATGAATCAGGCTGACTAGCTTTACACACAGCCAAGTATCTATTGGCAAGAAAACCATCACAACAGTAGGTATAATATACCACACTATTGCCACAACCACTTCAGGGCACTATACTACATATGTTAAAACAAGAAGTGGTTGGTTTGAATGTAACAACACCTCCATAACTCCAAAACATAGGTTACAAGCAAATATAATGAATACCTACTTAATATTCCTTAAACCCAAATCGTATCACTTAACTGTAGCACAATGAACAGTTGGAATATGCAAACAGGTGTCTAACTACTTTAAACATTCCCTTAATCACAACACATTTCAAACAAACATACTATCACCTAACACACTTACACTCATATTATAATAGTTTTTATTTTAATCCTCTATGGATTTTTTTCCCAATGAGTTTTTAATGTCAATACAACAACAGTTGTACCAAACATAGTACATAGAATGTACTGTTCATGAGGGGCTAAAAATGAAATGTATATTCTATTCATTCATTTATTTTATTTTTGTATTTATAGCAGCGCACCAAACCCTCAGGCATCAGGGTGCTAGTTACAGTAAGTGCAAGGAGATGTTCTTACAAGTGCAAAAGCACAAACGTGAGTTACAACATGCAGGTGGTTCAAACTAGCATAAACTGGCAAAGCCATGCCTCATGTTGCTGCTGGGCTACATCAGATATACAGATACTTGAGTGACAAAATAGAGGCACGTGCACAAACTGGCAAAGTCATGCCTCATGTTGCGGGGGACTACATCAGGTATACAGATACTTGAGAGATAAAAATTAGGTACATGCACAAACTGGCAAAGCCATGCCTCATTTTGCTGTTGGGCTACATCAGATATACAGATACTTGAGTGAAAAAATGGAGGTATGTGCACAAACTGGCAAAGCCATGCCTCATGTTGCGGGGGACTACATCAGGTATACAGATACTTGAGAGATAAAAATTAGGTACATGCACAAACTGGCAAAGCCATGCCTCATTTTGCTGTTGGGCTACATCAGATATACAGATACTTGAGTGAAAAAATGGAGGTATGTGCACAAACTGGCAAAGCCATGCCTCATGTTGCGGGGGACTACATCAGGTATACAGATACTTGAGAGATAAAAATTAGGTACATGCACAAACTGGCAAAGCCATGCCTCATTTTGCTTTTGGGCTACATCAGATATACAGATACCTGATTGACAAAATAGAGGTACGTGCACAAACTGGCAAAGCCATGCCTCATGTTGCGGGGGACTACATCAGGTATACAGATACTTGAGAGATAAAAATTAGGTACATGCACAAACTGGCAAAGCCATGCCTCGTGCTGTGGGGGTCTACATCAGTTATACAGATACTTGAGAGATACAATTAAGGTACATGCACCAACTGGCAAAGCCATGCCTCATGTTGCATGGGACTACATCAGGAATGCAGGCAGATATGTGTGATGCGAAAGGTAACGCACATTGATTTGGTAGTATGTGAGTAACGTTGATGGACAGCAAACTGCTAGATACATGCCAGATTGTGAGCATATGTAGTGAAAGGTAGCATAGCAAACAGTTAAGGTAGGTTCTTAGTAAAGGCCAGGTGCAGTAACGGGCTGCAAGAGTCAATGTAGATTGCGTACAAGTCGGATGCGTGCAGGGAATGGACGAGTTTCCATGCATAGTGTGCAGGTTTCATCTAGAGTTCAGACAAGCTAGATAAGAATAGTAAGCAGAGAGTATAACGTGATATCACGCTCAGAGTTTGAGAGATGGCCATAGGTGTTGGGCAATAATTGTGGGCGTGGAGCATGGGCACAACTCGGTTTATAAATAATTATCAGAGGAGGGAACCACAGAAAGGCGGGGAAGGTGTAATCCAGGCACGTGATGAAGCGAGAGATAGGTGAGGTATACCTGCGTCTGCCACCGGCTTGCAATATCACACTAGAAGGGGAGTGGAAAACTGCAAAAGCAGGCTGATGAGTGGTTAGATATGAAGTAGGCCGCTGTTAGAGAAACAGTGCAAGGGCAGGTGACTGCAGCCACACTGGCCTAACGAGTAGATGCACACAGGTAGCATTTCAAGTCAGAGTATGACATTTTAGCGGTGCATGGTGATCTGAGAGGAAGGAGGGTGACCATCACCCTGTCACAGCTGGACAGGCCAGACAGGGAAGTAAGGCCTTGTGATGGGGCCTTTGGAGGGGGCCAGGTCCACCTGCTGGCTTTCTGTGGTTGGCTCTTTTAATAGGAGATGCATCCAATCCGCATCTTGTATATGCTGAGGTGGGGTCAGGCAGTCAGTCGAGGCAGTGGTGGCCATTTTAGAGAGGAACTGGTGGTTCACTGAAGCCAAAAGCTTAGCTTTGCTGGAGTAGGCCCAGTCAGACTGGCCTCATAAATTTCATTTTCTGCAATTCCGGTGGCATCTCAGGGCAAAGTGGATACTCACAAAAGGCTGGTGAAAGCCCAGCAGGGCGCACCTTGAAAATGTTGCTCTTCATGGTAACCGCATCGGACTGCACCTTTGGGCGAAACGAAGATGAAGGAATGCCTGTAGTGGTCTGCACTCAGACTTGGAACTGGTAATTGTGAAATTGTATGCAATTAAAGATTTTCAACTATCCTGCTTAAAACATTATACTATTTTTTGTTTGCAGAAAAAAACCCAGAGATTCCAGCTTTATTACTGTACACAACTAAGTAAACATACCAAGTATAAACAAATACAAATTCCATAAGCACTATCAACAATTGTACTACAATCATAAATACCATATATAGTTCAATTATATAATTTCACCATATTACAAATACTGTATACTCTCTCTACATTAACTATAATTACTATACACATACTGTTATAGTGTGTGCGGCCAGTGCCCAGATTCTTGGGCGATACAAACAATACACCTTCAAATAACAAAACTCCCTGCAATTGAAATGATGTCTGCAGACACCAAAATAGACCACAGACTCGGCGGCATCTGCAAACCATTTTTTCACCTATAAAACTCCATATCATCTTTATTGCATCCCCCACCCTTTCCATTACCTCTTTCTGACATCAAATAACCACAAATGTTTTTTCCAATCTGTTCGTCCAGAGTGCTGTCCGCAGACTACTGTGGTGTCTGCGTACTAGGTGGCACCCACACCCACATTTTTAACCTAGAAAAACAGCCCCATATCATTAATATTGCACCCCCCAATCCTTTGCAGACCCTCTTTCAGCCAACAAATAACGGCAAGTGTGTTTTCCACACTTTTTGTGAACAACGGCAACTGTCCGGGGATCCAATATAGCGACTGTTTCAGAAAATATGACGCACCTGACGCTTTCCACCGTCTAATCAGCAGCGTCAGATGTCCGCGGACATCACGACAGGCCCTGATTTGTCCAGGATGGTGTCCACGGACCAAATCGAGAAGTGAGTCAGCGAACCGGACCCAGATATCACACTTTTTTGGACCTACTTTTTGACTGTTTTAAAAACGACTACTGGACGGAATTACACCAAATTTACAAAAGCACGCTTTCGGGACCAAGCTGCACCACTCCTGACACAAATCTGGTGAAAAAACATCCAGCAGTTTGGGCTGTAGGTATGAACAAAATTGTTTTCCTTTGTGGAGGATTTCTACACATTTTGGGATTCCCCCTATAACATTGCCCCACCTTGACAAAACCGCACCATACTTTGCAAGATCATTCCGAGCAGGCCATGTATTTTCGTGCCAAAGTTCGGTAAGGATTTGTTTAGGGCGGGCAAAGTTATAATTCAGCCAGAAAGTGCTCTTTCGATGAGTTGAGCAACTTAACCATAACTACAGGGCTGCTACTGCAGACCCTGTAATATATTACAGGGCCTGTGGTAGCGACCCTCCAGATATGGTTAAGCTGCTCAACTCATCAAAATTGGGTAGATTATAACTTCACCCCATCTGGACAAATGCTCACAAGAATTTGCAGAAGTATATGGTGACTTCAGATTGATCCTGTGAAGTTTGGTGAGGTTGCTCAGACCAAGCCGATGGATGGATTTTCACCAAATTTGCACCACAAGAGGCGGCTTGGTCCGGAAAGCGTGTTTTTGTCATTTTGGTGTAAATCTGTCCAGTAGATTCTTTTTTAAATGGCCAAAAATTAGGTAAAAAAAAATGAGTGATATTTGGGTCCAGTCTATATCCATACCTGGGCCTAGAAATTAGCTCTTCAAGTGCATATAACCATAGAAAAGAAAGTAAGGGTATTAAGGCAACGAGATTTACTAACCTGATATATAGGTTTGCAAGCCACACTGCCGGATTTTCCTTGGAAGGGGTGTTGACGCTATATAACCAAAGCCTCTATACAATGGTATTATACAGTTTGGATTCACTGGCGATGGTGGATCTCCGGTGGCTGGATGCTATTGAGAGTTACTTCTGGAGAAGGATCTTGGGCCTAGCTCAGTCTACATCAATAGAGTATATAAGGCTAGAGCTGGTCCTGGTGTCGTTAAAAAGCCGGGTCAGGATAAATCAGGGGATGCTGTATCTGAAAATGAATATGAATTCGAGATGTCAGCTTTTAGGATTGATGGCTACTCATGGTCATGACAGTGCTACGAAAAAAGGGAAAGATTTTACGAATATTATGAATAAGTGGTTTGAGAATATTGGTTGGGCATCGGAATTCAATCGGGCTACTAGTGATAGAATTTTGAAATATTTGTCAAAAAATAAAATACGTCTATGGGATTGGACTAAGAATTATGAACATTTTTGTAATTTAAGATCCCATATTGACGTGGATAAAGTTACCCATCAATATTGCAAAGCTCAAAGATACCTGATACTATGCCCTAGTGTAGCAGTGAGGAATTTATGTTTGAAATTAAGGCTGAATCAATTACCTGTGTGGGTTAACCTTGGATTCAAGTGCAAGATACCTCATCAGACACCCACATGTCAGATTTGCAAGAGTAGTCTACATTTGGAGACAACTCAACATCTATTTACTGAATGTGCTGCATTGAGCCCAGAGATTATGACAACATTTGGTAGTCTTGTACATTGTTATGAGACTATCCAAAAAGATGTATTCTGGACTTATTGTCTAAACACTGATGATATGATAATGCACCTTGCTTTATTTAGACTCTGGGGAATAATAAGTAAACTGCTTCCAAAGCACAATAGTAATGAGTGAGCGTAATTAACCTATTTATGCTGATGGGTAGAAGTTTAACATCTTTAGCTTAATAATGAGTTTAAATGTGTTTTAATAGACTAGACTATGGACTAGCTTTTAAACATTATTTATTGTTTAAATGATTTTGTATCATGCATTATACACCCTGTACTCTGTATAAGATTCCAAAGAGTGCATATTCTCATGGTATTTTAAATTAATATGCTGAATGTTTTAATTCCAACTTTTTAATAATGTGTATCATGCATTGTATACCCTGTTTCCTGCACAAGATCTCTAAAACTAGATTATCTTGGAATGTCAAATCAATATGGTGAATGTCTTAATTGTAACCTTCATAATAATGTCTATGAGGAAATGTATATGTTGTCATTGATTGTGATTTGCTTTTAACTTAATTGTATTTTGTTAAAGTTTTATAACTGATTACAAATAAATATAAATAAAATAAATAAAAGATTTTAGAAAGAGTAAAGGCCTAATCTTGAATTTTTCTGCTAAATCTGAATGGATGTTGTCAGCTGGGAGCTAAGTTATATGACTATTTTATGTACGTAAATTTTGACACTTTTTAAAAAATAAAACGGATGGATTTGCAATGACTTGAAAGCATGGTTTTGCAAATTTGTTTGTCTTATTTTTTTTAAAGTGTCAAAATGTAGGTACAAAAAATAGTGATATACAATTGGTGACTGGGGTATAGCTGGTGGCCATGGGCGGTGGCCAGATTGTCTGAGTTATAGCCTGTGGGGAAAATATGGCTACTTGCCTTGACCACGAGAGTCTGGCAATGGGGTTAAAGAGGGCATGGCCACCAGGGACTGGTTATGTGGTGAAGGTTTTGAAAATCGGGATAGGTTTGAATGGGAAAATGAATTTTACCTGTGGCTAAAATTCTGTCCGTGGCTACAGCCCTAAGTGCTCTACAGGATTTCATCAACAGATCGCTGTGACTATCATTGCATAGACTCGGAGACAATGCTAATCAGCAAATAATTACCAAGCATGCCGACCCAGGTGCCCACATGGTCACCAGGCCACTCCTTGAAAGTATTACCCACCCTTATTTGCGACTGTATTGGGACAAGATATTGAGTTTGGATGCTGGACTCATTTACACACCCTTGCAGCAATGACTGGCCCACAATTAATATGCCTTAAGGAAGACTCTAGAGAGTCTAATTACTTGTCGGCTGAGTTCTACCAATGAATATAGCATCAAGAATGGTTTTGAAGACTGCTTCATTATGACAACAGTTACTTATTGAATAACCTATTGCTGAGGTGAACAGGACTCACTCTCCTATTCAAAACCTGACACTTGAAGAAGGAAGGGCCCCTTCAAAAAAGAACCCCAACACCAGCAGCAGGGTAATCTGTTTAAAGCATTAGATGAAGCGCAGTGATAGACCCCTTCTACTACCCTGCAAATACCTGATAATCATGTACTCTGATCCTTTTATTGGGTCACACAGCATGGCCGAACTCTAGGTTTGAATGGGATGAAATATTTTGCTGGCATGTGCAGCCTGAAGTGCTGTACTGAATGACAACAAACCTGCGCAAGGCGCATCAGCAGGAGCCTGAAGGCATGGTTTTACAAATCTGTTTTGTGTTTTATTTCTCCAGTGTCCAAATGTAAGCACAGCACATTGTGATGTAAGTTTGGTGCATGGACAATGGGCCTGGCTCTCGGCAAGAGCAAAGGCCTACTCTGAGTTACATATTGGGGCATGCTGCATGGCTGAAGCTCTAGGTTGAAAGGGGAAAAAGAATTCTGATTGCGGCTGCAGTCCGAAGTGCTGGACGGGATTGCAACAAACTTGCGCGAGCAGCATCAGCAAGGACCTACAAGGATGCTTGTGCAAATCTGTCCTGTTTTTTATTTTTTTGAAAGTGTGGAAACACAAGTACAAAAAATAGTCATATAACTTTTCTGCCGTGGACAGTGGCACAAAAAATTGTGATCTAAGTTTGATGCATGGACAATGGGCCTGGCCCTCGGCAAGGATGAATGTCTACTTTGAATTTTATTGGGGCATGCAGCATGGGCAAAGCTGTAAGTTTAAATGGGGAAAATAAATCGGCTTGCAACAGCAGCACGGAGTGCTGGACGAGATTGCAGCAAAGTTGCAGGCATGCGGCATGGCTGAAGCTGTAGGTTTAAATGGGAAAAAGAAATCTGCTTGCAGCTGCAGCTTGGACTGCTGGACGGTATTGCAGCAAAGTCGACTAAGCAGCATCAGAAAGGACCTAGAGCTTAGTGTGTAAAAGGGGTATTATGCACTAAATATAATTAAAATCAAGAGATGGATGAGGTAAGAGATGAAAGTGGAAAGGGAATGTGAAAGCGATATACTAGAAGGAAAAAATATGTTTTGTGGAAATATCAGCATCCGCTACATAGGTGTGTGCTGTTCTTCTGGTTGAGAAATTATTTCAATGTTCAACTTACTTTAGAGGCAATGATTTGACATTGAGATGTTGAACTAAGTTTTATGTATAAAGGAAACATATAGAGTGCTAGCTTGGAATTATTTAGGCAGAAATGGAGAGCTGAGAAGCTATTAAGGATCTTTGTGTGCACAGGTGTTGTGTATATTGCTAGTGTGCAGCGATATTCTCAGATTTTACAACAATCTTAATATGACATTGAGATGTTGACATATGTTACATTTTTTGATAATAAACGCTCAAAGAGCTAACCTGCAATTATTTGGAGAGATGGAATGGCTTGTGAATGTATCAAGAATCCTAATAGAAAAGCTTTGTGGTAATGTGCATGTGTCACAGCTCAATGTGACATTGATATGTTGATATGCTGCACCATATCGAAAAATAATCCATTAAAGGGTTAGCTTGGAATTGTTTGGACAGAAGGGAAGAACTGGAAAGGGACCAAGAATCTAATTTGCACAGTTTAGGTGTACAATACTAGTGTCTGTGAGTAGGTATTTTCAAACTATCAACAGAAACATCTCAATTTAACATCAAGATGGTGACTTCTATAGTATAAGATACATGTTGATAAATGCCTAGTTACTAGACCAAATGGACACCTTGATCTAATCCCCCCATGTTATTCAGTCCCATCCCATAATTCCGGGCAAGAAACTGGTGTTTTCATCACATCTTTAATGTATTTATATACATGAATTGAAGGTGAAACCAAGCCAAAAGTGGTCCCAGGCTTTATGCAGTGGAAGTTGCCACGATGTGAGACAATCGCGGGTAGCTTGTCACTAAAAAACAAAAGTGACCAGTCTGCATTTATCTCAGTATTTCCCACACACAAGCATTCGTTTCCATAATCAATTCTGTATACATATTTTGAGGTCTATGCACCAAAAGCATTCTAATTGTAACTATGTCGTTTACCAGCAATGGGTTTATAGAATGCCACATACCAATGAAGGCAGCAGAGGGATCATAGCAGAGTAACATGATACTTCAGAACATTATACTTTACAGAATATGTTATCATCTTTAAACTGCACATTAAGTTACACTTGCACACAGCACACAGGACATTTGATTTCACCAATATTACCAACAAGCGCTTTTCTCAGCCAACTATTCCATCCCCTCCCCTCCATTCCCATATCATTATGGTGCTGATGTTAGCTGAAATGTGTGTTTCATTTCAAATAAATACATAGTGACCCACATCAGACCCCTGCAGATTTCAGTTTAGGGAAGCTGTGTCACAGATTTCGAATGTACACAATTTCAGCTCACCCACCTCCTCCTAGGACAATTTCTTTTCTGATTGTATTGAACAAATGTAAGGTCCCTGTTCCTTTAAATTTTTCACTGTGCAATTTCAGAATGTAGGGTTGCACAGGATTTACAGACTATGTTTTGGGAATAGAATGTTCTTCTCTTAAATCCCTTCTCCAAATGTTTATATTTCTATGGTATTTACAGGTTGCAAATGATTACATTTTCTGTCAGACTATGATGTGCAAGTCCTTTGTTCAGTTTCTGAATGGCCAAATATAACTGTGCAAACATGCAGTGTTACATTTTATTGGAGTGGAGTCCGACCTGGTGGACCAACATTTTGGAAAAACATTTTAATGCAATTTCAAGCTCTCGGGTCATACCACTTTCGTGGAAGAAAGCTACAGTCATCGCAATCATTAAAAAGGGCTCGCCCACTGTTACTTCCCAATTTAAATCTTAGACATCCCTAGTAAAATATTGAATAAATGTTTGAAGAACAGGGTGGAAGAGTGGGCAGAAAATACCTCCGTGATAAACCCCTCCCAAGTAGGGTTCAGGAGTGGCTTCTCAACCATGGATCACTGCCTAAGTCTAAATATTTTATTTGAGAAATACGATTTAATCAGCTGATGCAGATTATATGTGGCCTACTTGGACCTGGAGAAGGCCTTTGACGCAGTGCATAAGGAGGCCTTGTGGCAGAAATTGAAGGACCCTACTATATGCTGATGATAGAGCCTTGCTTGACCAAAGTCCGGCAGAGATGCAGGATAGTCTAGATTATGTTGTAAACATTTTAAGGATAACAAGATAAATTTGAACAGGGAAAAAAATAAAATTGTCGTTTTTTGGCAAGGGCAGAAAAAAAGTCAACCACTTCTGGACCCTAAATTGGAGACAATTGAGGTGAATTGTTTTTGTTATCTGGGTTAGATTTTTGAAAGTAATGGGAAGTGGGGGTAGCATTTGGAGATGGTTTGTGTGAAAGCTAGGAATACGTTGAACGGTTTAGTGAGATTTTACCACAGGTTTGGCGGTGTATACTTAATAGAGCTTTAGAAGTTTACAAGAGTAATGTTGTGAGTGTGTTACTGTATGGTAGTGAACTATGGGGGCTCACTAAGTGTTACAAGATGGAGGTCATCCAAAATGGGATCTTGAAGCGGTTGACCGGCCTCCCTTCAGGAACGCCCACTGTGCTCTACGCCTGGGGTCCCTACATTTGCAACAGGCCAAAATTAGATTTGGTATTTTCATTTTGAAGGTATTGCAGGCTGAACCTAAGAACCCAAACATGTAACACATTTTGGTGGAAATGGTAATAACAACCAGCTACTTGAAGTTATAGAGGGTTTCACAAAGATGTTTCCATATATAACACGTATGAAAATGAACATTCAAAGAGATAGCAAGCAATTTATATAAGAAACAGGATGCACTGAACAGGGACCAATGATCTTAACGGTAAAGGTTTGGGGTAGTATGCTATTGTCACACCTCAAATGTTACATTCAGAAGTTCATATCTGAACCATGTTTGTGGATAAACACATTAAGGGCTAGATTGTAATTATTTGGTCAAAAGGCAGAGGCATTTTTGGAGCATTTGTGGAAACATTGCAATGTGATATTGAGATGTTGACATATATAACATTAATTAAAATAAATACATAAAGGGCGAGCTGTGAAGTATTTGGAGAGAAGGGAAAAACTAAGCCAGGATCACAGAGGTTTAATGTAAAAGTGTGTTGTATATCACCTTGGATGTGATATCACTGTAAAGGGCTAGATTGAACATATTTGGATGCCAGGGAAGAACTTATAAGGGACCAAGTAACTTATTTGCACAGGTTCAACTATTTACGTAAACATCTCAATGTAACACTGAGATGTTGATATCTGTACCATATAAGAAAATAAACATTTAAGAGGCTAGCTTGGAATTATTTGAACATAAGGAGAGAACTGAAAAGGGACCAGGAATCTCATTTCCACAGGTTTGGTGTATATTTCTAGTGTCTTTTTCGGATTATATACACAAGCATCTCAATGTGACATTGACATATGATAATATATATCATGTAGATAAATAAACATATAATGGCTTAGCATATCATTATTTGGTCAAAGGAAACATCTGAGAAGAGACCAATGGTCTTAATTGTAAAGGTTTTGTATATATTGGTAGTCTCCCTGCAGAGATCATTTTGGAGTATTTGAGGAAACATCTTGCTGTGACATTGAGATGCTGACATGTATACCATGAACAGAAATAATGTTATAACTGGCTAGCCTGGAATTATATGGATAGCAGGGAATAAGTAAGAGAGTACCAAAGGTTTGGTGTGTATTTCTACATTGCCATCTGTGCCATGTAAGGGGCAAGATTGGAAATATTTGGACAGATGGAATAACTAAGAAGGGGACAAATATAATATTTGCATAGGTGTGCTGTATATTGCTAGCGTACATGCAGGCATATGTTTATGCTGTTTATGAAAACATGTTGATGTTGCATAAAGGTGTTGACATCAGTACCACATATGAATATAAACACATACAATGCTAGCTTGGATTTGTTTTGACAGAAGGGGCGAACCTGGAAGAAACAAGATTCTAATTCACATAGGTTTGGATTTTATTTCTAGTGTCAATTGGACATTGTGATGTTAACATATATACCACCATTGAAAACAAACATATAAAGGATTAGAATGGAATTATTTAGTTGAAAGAGAAGATCTGAGAATGGGCCCAGGCACTTAAATGTAGAGAATAGATCATTTCTGAGTATGAGTGGTGGCATCTCAATGTGACATCAAGATGTTGACGTATATACCATGAATAAAAATAGACATAGAAATGGATAGCATGGAATTATTTGGAGAGACGGGTAGGCATGAGAAAGGACCAATGATGTCAATTGGAAAGGTGTGGTGCATATTGCTAGTGACTATGCAGAGGTAATTATGGACAACTGAGTGTAAAATTGAGATGAGCAGGTGGAACTTGTGGGGTTCATAAAACATCTTGATTTACTGTACAGTGCAAACATCTCGATATCACACACAAATTGTATTGTTTATACTATGAATGTAAATAAATATGTTAAGGAGTAGCATGGAATTATTTGGAGAGAAGGTAGGAACTGAGACAGGATGAATGCTCTTAAAAAGAATACTTTTGCTATATATTGTTAACATCTGTGTAGAGATCATTACAGACTGCGAAATATCTTGATATGACATTCAGACATTGACATATGTACCAGGTAGCAGGTACGAAAATAAACATTTACATGGTTGTCAGTCTAGAAATACGGATACCTGTACTTTGAGACAGCAAACGCATTTTGGTGGCCGTCGGCCAACCGTCTCATGCACAGAATATAGGTTTTCGAGTTTGCCAATTTGTTTTCTAACCATTGCTCATTGCTTTCTGTTCCTATTGCTTCGCAGTATATTTTCCGCTTACACTGCTCGACTGTGAAACATTGTTGTCTGTATGTGAAAAGGACAAGGCCGCAGGGCCGTGAGGATAACAAGAGTTCGCTGAAACACAAACGTAGGCAGCGCCAGGAAGAATGCCCGGCTCCCTCCCGAATGTAGCCTTGAAGCAGAGCTGCAGTGCATTTAATCATTTCAAAGCTGCCAGCCAGTCTTGTTCTATGGTAAAATATGTTAGAATAATACCGCTAAAGGCTTGAATTATGCTTTTCTTACGGCCCCCCTTTGCTGAGCCCACTAGAGCATGTCGGCTCCCAGGACGCGAATAGCACCTGATAGATAGCAAGGTCCGGAATGCAACTCCCCCCTGTATGTAGTTTGCTTACAAGAACAGAAGCGCCGTGTTCTATTCAATAACCGAAAGATGCCTTCGCACTCACAAATTGCAAATTGTTACTAGAATAGATGTTTGAAGGTGTCATAGTGGTCCATCATCACACCAAGTTCAAAGAAACCCAATAAAGGGGGGTGTTAAACATGTCATAGCTGATTGTTTGATATGCATTTTGTATATATGTAACTGATGTACGTAATTCACTCTCTTGCATCCCTCGAGGTCTAGAGATACACGTCGCGGGGCGTGAGACTGAGTTGGCCAACTGAGACTCTTGCTTTGCAATAAAACCCTAGCTTTGGGAATACAACCTTGTGTCTGGCGTCTCTGTCGTGTGTGGTGACTCGCCTTGTTTCCATAGACGTCAGGGTTCCCTAGGGGGCCTTTTCAAGATGGCACCCAAATAGGGACCCACCCCCACTTGTTCCATCGTGTAACGTAGTAATTGAGAAAGGCAGAGAACGGCGAGGACGGGACGATCGAGCCGAGATCAAGAGGTGTTCAGGGCGCCCTGTAAAAGTGGTGAGAGACTCCTTTGCAGATCTGCACACATCTGATCCCTGATCGACGTACCTGGCTAGAGAACAAGGAGGCGAGGGTCCCGAAAGGAGGCGGAAGCTAAGAAACACAGACACAACGTCCTTTTGTGCTTCAGTATACAGACAACTTCATTTATCAGGTGAGTCATTCCCCGATTCAAAGCACCCTGATATTGGTTGAGAGTTGACTTTGCAAAATGAAACGCCCTAGGTAAGGTTGATTAATCAGGGGGAAGGTTGAAACATGCCTGGGGTATTGTCCACCCTAGCGGGGTTTTTCCGCTGTGGTAGACAATCTTTGGAAGATGGCCAAATTGTACCACCTGGGGGAACGCCGGCGTATGAGATGTATGTGAAGTATGGAGTGGGTGCGATAATATTCTGTGAGACTTGGTATAGGCAAACCAGAAAGCAACAAGACCATCAGTTGCCGGTTAATGGTAGTTTTGAGATAGGGAGGATAGATAACCTGGAAAGGGTGTTGATAAGAAAGAAAGCGCGTCCTGCAGCATTTGAGACTATTAAAGACTGGAGAAAGGAAGCAATGCTCCGATTTAAAAGCAGAGCAAAGCATGTGCGCAGGCATAAATCAAAAGGTGAGGTAGCGGAAGAAAAAGAAGAGGAGGAGTGGACTGAGAGTCTAAGAAGGGCAGGTAGGCGTGACCAGTTGAATATAGAAAAGATATACCCACAACGAGAATTACACACAGCAGATGAATTGATAGAAAATATATTGACCCATACAAAACAAGGCCCAAGATCAGAAGTAAGACCAGACACGTCAGTAGCTATTGCCCAGACCCCGCCCGTAGCTCAAGCTCCCCCTCCGGTTGCTCAAGTCCTCCCACAGCCACAGACCGCGCACGTAACACTTCCTATTAGCCAACCAGGCCCACAACAGACACTCCCTGTTCCCATTGTCCCATCCGCACCTCCCACCTTAGACACAGACTCGGTACTGTCCGTTCCTCCCGGGTTTGAAGTTGAAACCGCGGGGGAAGGAGGCGGGACTGACCAACGGGAGTGCACGAGGGTAACCCGCAGCGCAATCAGCAAAGAAAGGAAGGTGGAATTGCAGCAACAGGCAGAGTTGTATATAGACGGGAATGATGGGACGGCAACATTGGTTTCAATATATGACTTCCGTAGAAGCAACAAAAGACAGGTAGTGTTGGAATGCATGGGTGAATATTTGGTGGAGAAATGGAAACAGCTAATTGGGAAATTACCACCACAGTGATTGTTAGATTTGAATGCATTAGCGCGCTGTAGGGAGAGGGATGAAGAATTGAGAGAACATGTGTATAGACTTTTTGAGCTTAGAGATGAATTAGATAATGATTATGTCGAAACGTTTACTGCACCTGTCAAAGTGTTTGCTACACCTGCGTACAGGAGTAGGGATATCGGGAGACCTGTGTTTTATATTTTGTATTGCTAAAAGTGAATTCAACTGCATTACCTACTTTCTTATTTGTATTTTTCACCACATTGGTGATTGCTGCCCCATATATTAAAACCTATGTTTGATTTGAATTTTAAATAAATGAATAAATATTACCTTTACCAACCAGCCTTATTCCTGGTCCATTGTGACCTGAGGATTTTTTGAGAAGGGGTGTGATATGAATGGTATATCACTCAGAATATTGAACCTACAGACACAATAAAATCAGTATTTAATTTGGGCACTGCATACTAGGTTGAGACCAGGGTGTATTGCCTGATTAAATAATCATTGAACACAGACCAATGTGTTTCTCGTCAATGCCAATTTGTTAAAAGTTCACTGTGCATGTTGTCTTCCATATGGAGTACACTTTCAAATGTTTTACAATTTCTCTTTGACATATATGCCTGACTCTGTATGGATCTTAATTCTCTCAGTCTGGTATCTCTTGAACATCAGCATAAAATACTTTTGACACTGCAGTGAGGACTGGAAATATACACCACAGTGATTGCAGTGTGTGTATCATACATAATCTACATTCTGTTAATGCTGATATTCTCCCAGGGGCAGCTCTGTGTGCCTATCACACTCAAGCTAGTGAACGGGATGTTTTCATCTCTCAGATAGGTCAACAATATGTACCACACTCCGGCTACTAAACATGATGCCTCCTTCTCTCAAAAAAGGCAAGAGTGTATATCATACTCACGGAAGTCATTCAGAAGTCCCCTTCTGTCAGAAAAAGTAGCATGTTGCATCATACTCAAGCTTGTTTCTCAAATGTATCTTCAGAGAGAAGAAATAGCCATGTGTGCATCACACTGAAGTTATTTACTGGGATGTTCTACTCCATGTGTTAAAATGCCACATGAGTACTTCACACTCAATCTATTCTCAGGATTTCCTTTTACCTTTGACAATCTGTGTGTTTGCATATAACACACATGCAGATCACTGCAATTCTGTTGCACGTCAGTGGGGGTGTCAACATTTTTAGATGCCTTATAAATTAGTTGCCATTTAAGGAATGTGGACAATAGTTTTTAGAAAGATTAGATACCCAACCTTGAATGTTTTTGCAAAGTTTGAGTGCATTTTGTACAGTGGGGTGCTAAGTTATATGACTATTGTATGTATGTACATTTTGACACTTTTAAAAAATAAAACACAGGCAGATTTCCAGCAAACTCGTGTAAAGAGCATTGGAAAGGACCTAAAAGCATGGTTTTGCAAATGTGTCTGTGTTTTATTTTTTGACAAGTGTCATAATGTAGGTACACAAAATAGTGATATAGCTTTGTTGACTGAGGTATATATAGCCCGTGGCCATGGGCAGTGGCCAGATTGTCTGTGTCATGTCATAGGGTCATGATCTAGACAATCTGGCTACTGGCCATGACCACGAGGGACAGCCAATGGGCATAAAGTGGCCATGCCCACCAGGGACCAGCTATGTGGTAACGTTTTTCCAAATTGGGATCGGTTTGAAAGGGACAAGTAATATGGTCATAGGATTCTCTCTTCGCCTTCTGCAGGCTGCCATGGAAAGGGAAGAGGAGCTCTGTATGGAGCTCTGAATTCCCTTTCCATGGTGGCCATCATGGAAAAGTATTTTCCATCCTACAGTGGAATGCCATGCATGCCCCGATGTAGGAAGAAAAATACTTTTTTTTGGCAACCCGGTGTGCTAATGGCCTTCATCCCCCATTGTAGGGGCTGGAACGGGGGATAGCGGTCCAGAGCCCTCGTTATCTGACCTTGCTTTGCTCGGGCCGATAACTTGGCTGGTGGGCCATTATCCCCCATTCCAATGACTGGAACGGGGAATGGACACTACATTATTCCCATTGGCATAACACAAAATGCTAATGGGAATGTTGAAGGCCCTGATTCATGGATAATTTGCGCTGAAATAAACAGGATTTGTGCGCCAATCTGCCCGCAAATCCCCATTTGTTAAAGAGGGATTTGCAGGCAGAATGGCGCACAAATCCCATTTTTTTGGGCGCAAATAATCCATGAATCAGGGCCGAAAAATCTTATTGAGGGAAATGTAAAGTAGATGCAGTCTATAAGATTTTTTTTTTTGGTTCTCTTTTTTAACTGTGAAATGTGGTTCCAAAAGCAACCTTTTTCTGTTTTTATTTTTTATTTTCTTTTTGCAGGAGAAGTTAGCACATAAGGTGGGAAGGGAAATGAGTGAAGAGGCACCAAGCACTAATATGGAGGGACAGGTGGACAAGGGAAGATGTTACATGTGAGTAACATCTAAGGTAGGGGGCAGTGTTTCTAATGCTTCTTGACTACATCTTCACAAGCACTTCGAAACTGCTTCCTTCTGCCTAGTGGTGTGTTGCAGTATATACAGGGGACTGTTGTCTTCAAAAGATATGAATTAACAGCCTCTTGTATTGCTTGCAACGTAACTGGTAGGATGTTGTGTCCCACAGAAGTAGGCTGTGTGGTTACAGTATTGTTGGAGGAAGATGAGATGGAGGAAGACATCCTATTACTTGCTGAGAAAGGAACAGCCATTCTGAGAGCATTGTGGTGGTTGGATTGGGTATGGTGGTGCATGGAGGTGGTCCTGTAGGAGTACTGTACAGGTATTGCGCGACTGAGTACAATGTTACACTTTGGTTGCTGAAGTACTGCCACACCATGATTCTCTCTTGGTGCTAGACGTAGGCACTTCCTCTACCTCATCTTCTTGGTCCTCTTAATTGTCTTGGGAAGTAATGTACTTTTTTTTGTTATTTAGGCCATCCAGCTGGTGGTGGTGGTGGCTCTTGGGGAGGAGGGATGGCAATAGTTGATGCCATTTTTAAGATAAATAGCAGTTTTGCTAATATTCTTCCAAGTATGTGATCTGTACTGGGTTGTTAATGGATAATGAGTAAGAATAGGTGTAGGAGCTGTGCAACGAGAGCATTTTGAGCTTGAAAGTCCCTAGATCGGTAGAAAGTACACTTCGGAACTATCAGCAAAGCAAAGACCTGATTGCAAAGTATAGAAAAATGTGCAAACACGTTATAAAGGTGGAGAATGGCAGAGGTTTAAGGTGAAACTTTGTAAAGTGGGCACAAATGTTGGTTTATTTGGGTAAGTATGGTATTAGTAAGTTGTAGGAAATTAGCCTTGAAATTCGCCAGTTATGGTAAACTAAGCAACCATAAATCGCTTCCCCTACAAATGAAAAACTCAGCAATAGTGCTCTCATGGAAACTAGAAACAAACATAGATACATCTAAAATTATTATGTCAATTCAAAAGGACACATACAGGTCAGTAGGAATATGACTATATTATTCAAAAAAATGTTTATAGTTTCTCAACAACAAAGAGAAAAGGCAACAACACAAGACACAATGAGAAAAACATATACAAAGCAAACCATAATGATTTGGAATAACAAAGAAGAAACACAGATCGAAGAAAGGAAAACTGGAGAAGACTCAAGACAAGACTAGCGGAGAATGCACAATAGGGAAACACATTTCCCAATTCAAAACCAGTCAAGAGATTCAAGAGAGAACCCTCAAAGTGGGCCCTCGGAAAAACAAGACAGTTTGAAGGCGAGAAATACAATCTTTATGTTCCTACAAATGTATAAAATTCCTCGTCCACATGATGCCCTTGGGGCTTCTTTATTTCAAAGTCCAGTATGCACTTCAATTGTCGCAACAGTAACTCATGATTTTCCCCGCTGCATGATTTTCTTATGCTCTGGATGCCACAGAACACAGAGCATTCCATGTCGCCCTGGTGTTTGTCCTTGACATGTAGGGTCATGGGATAAGAGGGATATTGTTTCTTAATCGCTCTGATGTGTTGTAAAATACGCGATTTAAGTTTCCCTATGGCACTGCAAACATACCGCTGTTTACATGGACAAGTTAAGACATATACAACAAATGATGTGTTGCAAGTTATACTTGACTTCAATTTTACTTCATGTCCAAGTATCAGATCTGTGTAGCTTATCTTGTCCTGGGCATACTGACAGGCCTTGCACTCTGTGCATTTTTAAAACCCTGAAGGGCGTGTATTCATCCAGGTGCTAGCTAAAGTAGACAATTCTGGATTCATGTATCTAGAGACTAGACAATCTTTTAAAGATGTAGATTTCTGGAAAGTGATGTTATCATCAAGTTCTAGCACATGCCAATAACGCTGTAGAATGTGTCTAATGTGTCCTAAGTGTTATCAATCATTCACTGAGCTATTCTCTTTCCTTTCTTATTCACTACAAAGTCCACTTCCCTCAGATAAGTCTATATGTGTGTATGGCATGCATGATAGTTACTGGGATTTTCTGCTCTTCCAGAAAAAAAGGTCAGGTCAGTTTATCTTACTAAAGCTACGGATTTTCTCCACCTTCAGATTAAGCCACATGTTTGGAAGACACTTGAACTGTTCATTGCGGTTTCTTCTTCCCTCAGAACAGGTCATGAGTGTGTATCAAACAGGAAAGGGTGCTGTGGATTCCTTCCTTCTTCACACAATGCCCCTTGTTCGTATCACACTCAAGCACGTTGCTGCAGTGTCACCCTCCTTCAAAGAAATGTCACACCCATGTATCACATTCAAGCAGTTACAATGATTGTATGTGTCTAGTACTGGTGGAGCCTGGGAATTCCTAATGAAAAATGTCAAGTGTGTATATCACAATGAAGCTAGTCTGAGATATTGTATCCTCCTTTATAAAAAGTCCTGTATGCATGTCACACTCCAGCAATTCACTGGATGCCCCCCTCCCGCAACAAAAGACATACGTTTAAATCACACTCATGGTATCTAAAGATATGCCTTCCTCCCTTAGAAAATGTACATTTGTGTTTGCGTCACACTCAAGATATTCATTGGGTTTAGCGTCTTCCTCAGAAAAAGCCACACGTGTGTATCGCACACAAACCAGTGACTGATGGTGTGTCCTTGCTCAGAAAAAGTCAAGTGTAGACCAAGCCCAAGCGAGCCTTTGGAATGTCCGCCCCTATGTTAAAAGTAATCCCTCTGTATAGCACTGATGCAGGTGAAAGGCATTCTACATCTCATCAGATGATTGCCTAGCCCTTTACCATTCCAACACCAGTCAAATCTCACTCATTACTAAGTAATAGGTTTGCTAATTGTACAGATCCCACTCATGGATCTTGACACATGCCTTGTTTCCCATGTACCATACTGTAGTGCCACCTGGAGCCTTGAGGTCCACGTGTGCTCTTTCATGGTATGCCTGCACCCAGACATATATGCCAACCTCACTGGCAAAATGGTGTATTATGTTTTTGTGGACATAGACCTTCAACTCATGTGTAACCCACCACTGGGGCCTTCAACCCCCTCCATAAGCATCCTATAATGGTTGCCTGGTAACAATTATCTTTTAACAAACAAGAAACATAATTAGGGTTGTCCATGCATGTCTTTCAGGTCTTCAGCAATTTGAGCCACAACAGGCATTAACTAATTGTGTGGACTGGTATGCCATTTATGTTCATTTTACTGATGCATCATGGGAAGGAGATTTGTGGAATATTCCATAAATGAGGTACCTGTCTTACCTTTAGTACGTGTTGTAATCCTGGGTCTACAGATCTACAGGAGAAATAAGGCATGAGCCCTTAAATCTGGAAGCCCTGAGATGAAGGCAATGTGAGCTCAGTTGATGTGATAATGTGCGAGGAAGTAATAATCTTTGAATGCTAATGTAATCCATAACTTTATTTGCAATCCAAATAGATGTTCCCGAGAGGCACCATGCTACCAGCGGGCCATATAGCTCCTTTACAGTCATGAGCTTCCTGTTTTTGCTGGAGTTGAAAATCTGCTGGAAACTTTGCGTAGGAGCGAAGTGACTAAATCCTTGTAGGGCTTCAGGTACCGTTCTGCATCAGTGAAATTCAGCTGAGCAATCATTAAGCAGTCCCCAAGTTGTGTCCACCAATTGAGATTCCTGAATTACTACAAAGACTTTAAGAATCAAGACTTCATAGTGTTAGCTTATTCTTTTCATATTTGCGGCTCTTGGATGTCCTGCACTTTTTGGTCCACGGACTGCTGCTCAAAATGCTCTTTCAATAACAGATCCATAATGCCTCTATGAACAGAAGATTTAGAAAGACTATCATTTCTAGGCCCTCCTTTCTATTTGCAAGGCTACCTAGGAGGAGATTGTTCCTCCTTATGCACAATTTCTGATCCTCCAATTTCACCGACAGCCTTTGGATTTAATTGAAGCCAATGCCCAATGCATTGCTGAAGGATGCGCAGTTATCTTCATAGGCGTTCATGCACCATTGCGATCCTCTGTTTGTTCTTCAGGCTGGAATATGTTGGCCTTTATATCTATCATTTCCTTAACCACCATCTCCCAGACAATTCTAGGCTGCCATTCATGTATTCAATTTATTTGACCAATTCACAAAGTTGTCTAAGTCACTCAACATGATTTCAGGAGCTAAGGTATTTCATTTTTCTGCTGGTAGTACTGTCTGAATCGGAGTGTATAGTAATTCTGGCATCCTTTGTAAGCAGAGAAGGGGCTACTTTAAAGCGATTCTGCTTAATTGGAATGAATCTATTAAGGAATCCACATGCCAGCTCAACTTTTAACCAGAATCCAGCAATCTAAGGCTCGTTCTAAATTTGCACCAAAGTTTCAGACCCCCCAATGTAACAATAGCCTAGTCATACAGGTCGGACCCTCCTTTCAGCATGTAGCTGATCTAATTGTCATCCTCTGAAGATGTGTCTCTCCTATGTGGTATAAGGTTCTGAGTAAGTCCTCTCTGATGCATCGTATGCTGCATGCAGAATCCCAGCAGTACCTAGTGTATTCCAAACTAGATGGCAGCATATTATTTTAATAACTGAGTACGGATGATCCGTTCTGCAGGGTAATCCCTTTATAGTCAGTCCAGTGACACACAGGGCGCCAGAGTGTCATGTGGTATTCCTATCCCAGGTGAAGAGTGTGTGCACTGATGTTCAGTGTTACACTTCCTACTGATTGCTCCCTCACTAGTATGTATCCTTCATTTTTTTCATTTTTCATTTGCATCTGGCACTCTTAATGGTTCCTTCCACCTTAAAGTTGGCCTGTGTTCGGTCTCCGTGTGGCCCTGGTCCAACATCACGCACCACTCAGGAAATGAGGGCTCCTAGCACACCGGCTCAGTGAGTTTTCTATTTTGTTCTGTCGGTGAAATAAGATTTACTGAATTTATATTTTTCCATTGTCATTAATCATTCAGAGATCAGTCACAACAGTCCCGGTGATTGCACTGCGTCAGACAGGTGAACTCCCCAACTTCTCAAGGCCTCACTCTTCTTTTTACCCTGATAAAGCTCATTCACTTGTTCTGTTAGAGATTGCGCAATCGCGCAAGTATAGGCCACAATTTACCCCATCCTTCTTTGCCTCGATAAGTCACAACCCTCATAGCCCTAGATTGCCCAAGCCACCAGCCACTTTGCAGGCACCATTTTGGTATTTCGTAGGTATTTTTCAACATCTTTCTATAATCCTTTTAGTAATTTTATAGGTTGGGCATTTGCAAGACTAGTCCCAGGAGGATTAAGCAGTTGCCGAGCACTTCACTTGGTGAAGGGAAGATAGCTCTGTGGCAACGCCCAGGTCTTGGTAGAAAGACCACACTGAACAACACAGGTTCAAATCTGCAGCCCATGCGTGAAACTGCTCTCGGGATTAAGCACGTTATAAATAACCTGCACTTGCATGATCCAAATGTACAAGGCCTAGTAGGATCGTTCCCCCCACCTTTCCTTGTTGCGCCTTTAGACACACGTGTATAGGTGCATAATAAATGACCAATAAAACACATTCAACGCAATCACAAGAGCAATAATATTCCCGGAGAATTTAGGGCCTGATATATGGAGTTTTTAGTGCAGTGCAAAGTGAGTTTGTACTGGTGCAGTGACTTTGCACTGCAAAAATACACATTGCACTGTTCTGTAAATGAGGGTTCTTGTTGGCAGTGCACTGTGCTAAAAATTCAATTCTTCAGATTAACGTTAAAAAATGTACATTGGGGAAATGGTAAACCCCCAGCACTTGATGGAGCAGTACTTACAGGCTGAATGCATGTGGGCCTTAGTCATTTTTAGCCACCTGAAAGAAGGGTGTCTGGATGCTTAAGCAAGTTATTGCCTAGTAATTCCAAATTATCCCAAGATCAACGGCTCGCCTGTTTAACGGGAGCTGATGTTGGCTCTCCTCGAACAAGATTAGGTCATGAGTTGCTCTTCGGTCACTGCCACAGTGATGGTCTGACCCAGCACAGTCATCCTCCTCTCTTGTCTCTGCTGTCTTTCTCCATCAAGTGCTATGAGGAACTCATGTAGATGCACGTTCATTGCTCCTAAACCCAAAGAGTTGATCTGTGCTATATTACCACTTTCTTTGTCCCTTTAATATGTTTGCTTTCGATACACGGGCCTAAGTTGCACTCAATTGAAAGCATACATCTGATGTATTCTCATGGATTTTCTGGAGCTATTCAAATGTATGATTGTGACTATGTTTTAATTTTCTGCATGCAATGTGTTCTACATGCAGTATTTAGGAAATACAGAAGTGTTCAATATGGCATTCTGTACCATAACTCCTGTTAGATTTGCCCTTAATGCCAGTTGAAATCTCCGGCCACAGAGAAAAACATGTTACTGCTGCTGGACAAATGGTTTCACAACGCCAGCACCACCAGCACCACCATGTAAGAATACGCTTCATGCTGACTTTGCCTCCACGCCAGTAAAATATGCAATGTTACAGAAATGAACAATTTCCATGGTTGCCTGCATAAATGCCTTCACCTACCATGTAGAAAAACTCATCATGTTGACTTTGCCCTTAACACCAGTAAAACATACACTGCCACAGTAAGGAAACATTTACTTGTTGACGGCACAAGTGCCCCCACCTTCCCTGCGTAAGAACACACATCACATTTATGAGTACAAAATGCCATGCCACAGTACAAAAAGTGCCTGCCCCCTTTTGCTATAAAACCTACACCCTAAGTCCTCCTTCATGTAATAACATTCATCAAGTTGTCTTTTCCCAAAAATACCAAAAGAAATATAAAAACATCCATTATCCATTGCCCCTTGCCTGGCTCCAGGCTTGCACGTAGACATTCATACCTATTCACCAACCAGCAGCTCAACCGGTGACTGCTGGTGAATTGTTTAATTGGAGGTGAATAAACATTTCTCACAAATATGCAAGAGAAACTGACGAGGGATCAAGAGGGTTTGAATAATGGGTTCAAATGACGCATAATACTGCACACTTTCTGTGAAACGATTGGGTAAAAAACCAGACAGTTTGCAATTGGTTTTGAAGGGTAACTCCAATCCAAAAATCCAATATATGCAATTCACCAACAGAGCACATGAGCTTTTCCCAATGCATTTTTATCATGCCTTTGGCCACAATATTTGCCAGTATAAAAACATGTTTACGCTGGTGGTGCCATACATCATGATGGCTGCACAATATATGCAAGTATGCCAGGATTCTCATAAAAGAACACACTTACTTATAAGAACATGCTAATGTTTACTTTTCACATATTGCCAGTAATTGTACTATGAAAAAATGTGTCCAGGCTGGCTCTGCCAATATATGGTAGTATCCCAGCAAAGAACATGCCCCTGTTGGGCAAAATATTCTATGCCGCAACAAGAAAACATGTCCAAACTGTCTGCACCAAAATGCCACTCTAGACATGTAATACAACATATCATGATTACTTCATCATGGATGCCCAGAAAAAAAATCCATTCTGCTGTAAAATGCCAGTCTAGCCACATAATAACAATGATCATGCTAACCTTGCTATAGATGCACCGAAAAAAGTCCCATGCCACAGTAAGAGATAGCTAGACTGGCTGCATTAAAATGCCAGTCTCCCCACACATAATACATATCATTATTGTGTTATCTTAGATGCCCAGTAAAACATGATATGTCACAGTAAGCACTGACAATACTGGCTGCACACAAATGCCCATATAGCCAGGTAATAACACTTATCATGCTTGTCTTATCATAGATGACCAGTAGAAAATGTCATACCTCTTCTTATTCCTTACTTAACCTCCTTCTTCAACATCTGCTTCTCCTCAGCTACCTTCACCTCCGCATTCAAGCATGCCACTATTATACCTATTCTGAAGAAACCTTCTGCTGATCCCCTTCTTACCTCTAACTTCTGTCCAATCTCTCTTCTCCCATTCCTATCTAAACTACTTGAACACCTAGCCTACTCCCAGCTCTCAGCCTTTGTCACTAACCTTCCCCCCTCTCAATCTGGCTTCCAACCTAAACACTCCCCTGAAACTGCTCTCACTTATACTCTCACTCCCTCCTCTCCGCTCGATACTCTAAACAATCCTCTGTTCTTATCCTCCTCAACCTTTCTGCTGCCTTTGACACTGTCGATCATCCCTTACTTCTCAATACTCTTTCTTCCTTTGGCCTCAAAGGCTCTGTTCTCAACTGGCTCTCCTCTTACCTCTCCTCCTGCTCATTTGCTGTCTCCTGGGGTGGTCATACCTCACCCACCCTCCCCTTGGTTTGGTTCCCCTTCTCTCTCTACACCTCTCTTCTTGCCCCCATCATCTCTTATTTCAGTATTTCTCACCATTTCTATGCTGATGACACCCAACTCTTCCTTTCCTTCTCTTCCTTCTCCCCTGACCTCCACCTCAAACTCTCTTCCTGTCTTACAGCCATTAAAAACTGGATGTCATCCTGCTTTCTTTCCCACAATACTGATAAGACTGAAGTCTTGTTCTTTCCCTCCAACAATCAACCCCCTCACTCTCTTCCACCTTTTAGTCACTTCCCCCCCCTCTAATATTCCCATCTCTGCCCAGGCTTGGAATCTAGGCTTTCATTTTGACTCCTCTCTCTCCTTTTCCCACTATATTTCTCTTACCTCTCGCGACTGTCGCTACCACCTTTTTCAACATTTGTAAAGTCCGCTCTCACTCACCTTCCATGCCACTAAACTTTTAATCTCCTCCCTTATCTTCTCTCGCCTCTTCTATTGCTCCTCTATACTCTTTGGACTCCCTGCATCTCATCTCGCCCCCTCGAAACCCTCTACCACTCAGCCATCCGTACCCTCTGTCTTCTTGCCCCTCACAACTCCATTTCCTCTTCGCTTTCTTACCTTGGTTGGCTTCCCTTTCACTCCCAACTTAATTTTCATTTCCTCTGTCTAGTCTTTACATCTCTCCATGATCTTGCTCCCCCTGTCTCTCCTATCTCCTCTCTTTCTACACCCCTTCCCACTCCCTTCGTTCTGCTGATCTCTTCCTTCTCACCGTTCCCCCTTCCCTATGTGCCTTCTCCCGTTCCCGCTCCTTTCAGCTCCTAGCCCCCCTGCACTGGAACTCCCTACCTCTATCTATCTGCTGCATTCCTACCCTTTCCTCCTTCCGTGCTTCCTGAAATCTCTCCTTCTCTATTCCCCACCCTGATACCTTTACCTCCTCTCATTTCTCTCTCCTTCCCTCACATCTCCCCCTATGCACCTCTCCCTGCCTGCCTTTTTCCCCCTAGCCTCCTTGCATCTTCACCCTAATACCCTTTCTGTTTCCCTCCTCCTTTCCCTTCCTCACCCCTCCTTCCCTCACAGATGAATTGCTCTACTTACTGTTTTATTGGTTTGATTCATGTTTTGTAAATTGCTTCTACTGTTATAATTTCTATGAATCTTGTTCTTATAATGTAAAGTGCTTTGGATTAAACCACAATATAAACACATAAATACAATACAGTAGAACATTACAGTCTTGCCATGTAATAGCACATATGATGATTGGTTTATCATAGATGACCAGTAGAAAATGTCATGCTTGAGTAATAAATGGCTTGACTGACTTTACCAAAATTCCAGTCACAAAGAATTTGATCATTCACACCATGCAATTGCTCATTCAGGTGTGCACTGATACACCATATTCTCACTAATTCACATGCATACTCAGCCACTGATACATCATACACTCACTCAATCAACACACATTACATAATACATAACACACCCTTGCATGCACACGTGCATACATACAAAATACATCATAAACATGCAACTCCCTTGCACGCGCAAACACATATTTACAAAATAATGCTGTTTCGCAAATCCATCTACACTGATGGACCCCTCTGCATGAAGTACTTCCTGGTTCCTTACATGCACAGTGGAGCTGGAGAGCCTCCATCCCATGCTGCAAACAGAACATATCTTTCTGAAGTCAGAGTCCATGCACTCTGACTTCACAATGAAATGCTCTGGCTTCATAAAGAAATTATGTATTTCTGAAGTCTCTGACTTCAGAGAAAAATATTTCTTTCTGAAGCTTGACAATAGGGCATACCCAAGACATGGTGCGGCAGGGCCCCGCTGACCCGCAGGAACTGCAGGGGCCCCCAATACACCACTGTTAAGTGGAAAACCTGTGCAGATCCCTCTGGGACCACTGCAAAAGATTTAGGCTTACAGGTGTTGGCAGTAAACCCACTTGGTAGCTGTCTGTACCACACAGATTCACCTGGTAGCTGAGGCTGTGCAGTCAGACCTCTCTCAAGAAAAGTTAGGCAGTATGTGGAGTATACAAAATAGGGCAATTTACACAGTAGAAAAAGCAAACACAGAACAGAGCTTGGGTGTAAAGATATATAGGTGTTTATTTATAACAACAAATCTATAGAAAACACTCTGGCACTAATACGGCAAACAACTTCAATCACAATTACTATAAGTAAATCAATCCCCCTAACAATAGTTCGACAAGTCTAGGTTCAACGGCACCACTTATTTACAGACAGAGGTGAATTCTTTAACCTAGGTGGCACTCTAGTTTTCGTTAGGATGGGAGAGAAAAGGCAGGGTATGAAATCAACTCGGTACCAACACTTTTACGAACAAATGCAAGGCAAGTAAGGCAGGGTCTACTGTAGATCGCAAAGTCAGAAGCCAGGCCCACTCGGAGAGAGGCAAGGCGATGTGTCCCAAAAAGTATCACAGTGGAAATGCACTTCGAGTCTTTGGCGCAAATTATCACCACCTTTTATTGGACCAGTTCAGAACAGAAAGTTACGAAGGTTTGGAGGCGACCCAATGGAGAGGCGAGGATTAAGACACCTCACGCTAACCGACACAAGGGAAGCCAGGCGGACACGGTACCTTGTATGTGGAGAGACAGCTCCGGCGGGGGGAGATGTTCCTGGTGGTGGAGGCAAGTCGGGGCTTTGCCAAGAGAAGAGATGCTCTCCTCGTCGAAGGAAAGTTGAAGATCGTTGCACCACCAGGGAAGAGACCAGCCGCGGAGTGCTCCGTCACAAGGCACCACCTTTTGGTCACGGTACGGGTTAGTGGCTATCCGGTTGCCGGGGTGCTCAGCACGGGCAATTCGACCACTACGCCCTGGAAGCGAAGAAAAAGCAAAGGGGACTGGTTGTTCCCACCAGTCAGGGGAAGAGACTCTCCGGCGGGGAGATCTCCTCTGTCGTCGGGAAGTGGTGAGTCGGTTCAGCAGGGCTCCACCGCAGGTGTCGTCGTTGCAGGTCAGCTTAGCTTTACCCTCGTTGGATTCTTAGGTCCTGTGGCGACTTCTCAAGATCCAGTCCCAAAAGCCCTGCTTTTATGCAGAAAACCCCCATTCATTCAGCCTAGCTGTCAATCAAAACACGCTAAGTGGTGAGCGGGGTGGCTCACCACTTGGGCCAATCACACCAGAGTGCGACTTGAGTTGGCAAGGCAACTCAGTCCAGGGTGCCTAAACCCCCTCCCATACCCCCTGTGGTACCCAGACCGAATGGCACCACTTTGGAGGGCCTCTGTGCAGAAGCCCGCCAAAAGTGGAACAAAAGGGCTCAACCTTTGGTTTAGGAGTCACAGAGACGAACACAGACGCCATTTTAAAAACCGAGTTCTGGCAGAAAATACCGACCGATAGATTTATTTGAGATAAATAAACCGGTGGTATGTTAGAGATTAACGAGAAAAAGTATTAACCTCCAACAATGGGAAGAATCCCATAGGGTTATATTCGGGGTCGAATATAACAAGTAGTTTAAACTGCCACCAGCCAAACCTCGACGAGGGGGGACGGGACAGTGCCCCCTCGAATAACAGACCCAGGGGTAATCGAATTACCCCTACCAGTACGTCCACAATAGGATGGTTTGTACTAGTTCTGTTAGTAAATTTAGGTCTAGTAAAGCCAATGGTGACTTTACATGCCCGGGGAGACAGTAGTCAGTCCCCTTGTATGGAGTCTATGGTGGGGATCCTCTAGGACGCCCCAGTGTTACTGCACGGAGGGTGTGGTGTAACACACATAGAAAAACATATGAGACCCTATGGGGTAAAAGACCCCATAGCCCATAGAACACATTGACATTCAAAGGAATTAACCAAATTCATGTCCAAGAGTGGGAGAAAAGAGTCTCACTCTTGGCAGGATGGAAAAAAACAAACTCCAGAAATCCAGCAAAGCTGCTGGGGGACTCACTAGGTTAGGAAATTCAGCCTAAACAGAGAATTCTCCCTAACACTCGCCCCCCCAGACTAAGGGACAGGAGGATTTAATCCACTCCTGGATGAATCTCATACCTCTAGTCGATGACATACATCCTAGAGAGATCATCAGCATTTTTGTGGTGACACCCTGACCTGTGCTCAATGGTGAAATCAAACCCTTGCAGGCAGATCGACCATCTCAGTAGTTTTGGGTTTTCCCCTTTCATTTGCATTAACCATCTCAAGGGTTGGTGGTCAGTCTGAATGACAAAAGTAGAACCATACAAGTATGGCCTAAACTTCTTCAGAGCCCACACGATAGCAAAGCACTCTCTTTCGATTGTTGCCCACCTTGTTTCAGGATCCTTCAGCTTGCGGCTGATGAAGCAAATGGGGTGCTCCCTACCTTTCCCATCCAGTTGACTGAGTACGGCACCTATTCCTACATTTGTAGCATCTGTCTGCACAATGAAAGTTTGGCGGTAATCAGGAGCTCTGAGTACTGGGGCTTGGCAAAAAGCCTTTTTCAGGTTTTCAAAAGCCTGATTGCACTCCTCGTTCCATCTAACCGTTTTAGGAAATGTGGGCGAGGAGATGACATTCAGTGGAGAAGCTATGGTCCCATAGTTCTCAATGAAATTCCTGTAATACCCAGTGAGGCCTAGGAAGGCTCTCACTTGGGTCTGAGTAGTAGGTGTTTTGCACAGCTTCAATCTTACTGAGCAAAGGCTTTATTTCTCCACCTCCTACCTCATGTCCAAGATAGACTACCTTACTCTGTCCAATTTGGCATTTACTCGCCTTTATGGTCAGATTGGCTCGTCCAAGAGCCTGCAAAACATCTCTCAGGTGGGTTACATGTTCTTCCCAGGAATTTCTGAACACTGCTATGTCATCCAAGTATGCCATGCAGAATTACTCCATCCCATTCAGAACCTGGTTTACCATCCGGTGAAATGTAGCAGGTGCATTTTTCAATCCGAAAGGCATTACCTTAAACTGGTATAAGCCAACGGGGGTAGAAAATGCAGTTTTCTCCTTGGCATGGTCTGTCAGGGCTATTTGCCAATAGCCTGATGTCAAGTCAAATGTGCTGAGGAACTTGGCGGCGCCAAGTTTATCCACCAACTCATCTGTTCTTGGCAAAGGGTGGGCATCAGTCTTGGTGATTGCATTAAGAGCTCTATAATCCACGCAGAATCTAAGTTCTTTAGATCCGGCCTTTGGTACTAACACAACTGGGCTAGACCATGGACTAGTAGAGGGCTCTATTACCCCAAGATCAAGCATCTTGCTGACCTCACCTTTGATGTGGGTTTGTACATTTTCTGACATTCGGTATCCTCTGCTTTTGACTGGCAGACAGTCACCAGTGAGTATGTCATGCTGGCCCCAAGGGGTCAAGCCTGGTGAAAGCGAGAACCGAGAGGCAAACTGATTCAACATAGATTTGCATTCTTCTTGTTGCTCGGGTGTCAGATTTGAAGAGAGGTTTACTCCTTCAATTTTTTCGTCCAAGGGTAAGCCTCTGAGGAGATCCGGAAGAGCTTCACGCTCTTCTTCTTCCTCTGATGATGCTAGAAGCAATGCTCCTACATCAGGTCTTGAGACATACGCTTTGAGTCGGTTGGTGTGGAAGACTGTCAGGAGCCTCCTTGGGATTGCCCAAGTCCACCAGATAGTTGACCTCTCCGAGTTTACCCACAACTCTGAAGGGTCCCATCCATTTGTCTTGCAAGGCCCTCTGCCTTGTTGGGATCATAACGAGAATGAGCTGGTCTTGAGCGAACTCAACCATGTTAGCCTTTTGATCATGGCAGTGCTTGACCAATGCTTGTCCAGCTTTCAAGTTATCGCTTGCTTCTGTCATCATGTGCGACATTCTCCTCCGGAGACCTATCACGTAGTCAGTCACTCTGACTGGCTTGGGAGAAGGAGCACTCTCCAACCCCTCCTTAATCAGGGCCAATGGACCTCTTACGGGATGACCATAGAGAAGCTCAAAGGGAGAATAACCTACTCCCTCCTGAGGGACTTCTCTATAAGCAAAGAGAAGGCATGGCAGTAGAAGGTCCCACTTACGCTTAAGGGGTTCCTCTAAAGCACCTATCATGCTTTTCATGGTTCGGTTGAACCGTTATACCAACCCATTGGTTTGTGGGTGGTAAGCCGTTGAGAACTTGTAAGTAACTCCACAGGTTTTCCACATGGCTTTCATGTAGTGGGACATAAAGTTTGACCCCCTGTCAGAGATTACTTCCTTAGGAAACCCGACCCTGGTAAAAATACCAAGGAGGGCCTTAGCCACAGCCGGAGCTGTAACAGTCCTCATAGGAATTGCCTCAGGATACCTAGTAGCATGGTCTACTACAACAAGTATAAACCTGTTGCCTGAGGAGTTTGGAGGATCAAGGGAACCAACAATGTCAATCCCTACTCTCTCAAATGGGACTCCCACAACTGGGAGAGGCACTAACGGTGCCACATTCTTGGAGCCCACCTTACCAGAGGTCTGGCAGGTGTGGCAGCTCCTGCAGTGTTTTTCTACTTCAGCCCCCATCTTCGGCCAATAAAAGTAGAGAGAGAGCCTTTCCTTAGTCTTCTTGAAACTCAAGTAACCAGCTAAAGGAATCTCGTGGGCTAACTGCAAGAACTGTGGTCTGTTCTCTTGGGGAACTACAAGTCGTTTGTAGTCTCCAGGTGCAGACTCGGTCGGTTCACTGTAGAAGAGGCCATCTTCCCAGTGCAACCTGTATTTCCCAGGCTCTTGCCCTTCAGCCTGAGCTTCTGCCTGGTGGCGAAGACCTTCCAGAGTTGGACATTCTCTCTGTCCCATACTGAAGTCTGCCCTGCTGGGTCCACCTTCTGCCATTAAAGACTGCAGCTCAGGATGGTCAACAGGATCCAGATCTCCTATGAGTTCCTGGCCTTCCATTAGCTCCTCTTCAGAGTCTAAGTCTACCACACAGGGTTGTACCTCCCTCTCAGTCTCAGCTGGAGGTAGAGTTACGGGTGTAACTTTGGACAACCGCGGGGAAGTCCTTGTTGGCTGCACTGAAATGCTGGCTGCTGGTTTCGGTATAGAAGTCTTAGGTTTCCCTTTCGCTTCTGATTTCTTGGAGACAGCAGCTGACAATTCCAGTGGAGCAGGAGTGATTTCTTTCTTCATCATCTCCTGGAGAGTACCTCGCATGGTTCTCTCCCTTGCAGGTCTGGTTAGCTCCTGTAACCATTTACTAGGAGGTCTGGGGGTGTGCGACACAACTCCGAGAGATTTCAATTCGTTACCCAACAGAACGCGTCCTGGTACCTCACTCTGTATGCTGACAGGAATCTTCACAGTCATGTCGTTACACTGGAGAACTGGTAATTGGGGAAGCATCTGCACAGGCCCTCCAGCTAACTTGGTGAGGCGTTTGGGTGCCTTAGCAACATCCTCAGCCTGAAAAATCGATGTATCCACCACAGTTATGCTGGCCCCAGTGTCTCTAATGGCAGGAGTCTCCTGACCATTCACCTGGACACTGTCCTTATAATACTCTTTAGTATTATCGGGGATAGAATTATAGACGTCTAAATTCTGTTGTTCCCACAACCCCAGAGATACTAAAGAAACACTGGCTGAGACTCCAATGGGTTCATCAGCCAGCAGTAGAAAGTTTCCATTTGCCATTTGGACTTCCTCCTCTGGAGCGAAGGCTAAGGAGACAAGCTGGACCCCTGAAGGTTTACCCTTACATCTGGGATCTCCTTTCACGTGGTCAGTCGAACCACAAACAAAGCATTTCCCGAATGCTTTCTGGAATGGTGGCTTGTTCTGGTCTCCTTCCGGTTTGGCACCAGAAGACACACTAGTCTGCTGCGGTTTTCCTTGTGGCTTACCCTTCTGGTTTTGTTTGGGGCCCTCTTTGGAATTTGAGTTATTCAAGTTCTCTTTTGAGTCTTTCTTGGGCTGTTTTTCCTCATCCTTTTTCTGAGTTGCCCCAGAATCCTTATGAGTAGCCCTGTTGGCAACCCATAAGTCAGCAGCCTTAGCTAGCTTCCTGGAGTCCAATTCCTTCGAATCAGCCAAGTGCTGTCTGAGCTCAGGAGAACAGGCATCATAAATAGACTCCAACATAAAAAGATTCTTCATACCCTCATAAGTGTTCACTTTGTAACCCTTAATCCATCCCTCTAAGTTTTTCAACCCTTCACTCACCCAGGTAGCCCAAGGGGTACCATCATGCTTTGTGAGGGTTCTAAACCTCTTAAGATACTGGGAAGGGGTCTTCCCAAATCTAGCTATCAAAACTAGTTTCACACTTTCGTACTCTTTTCTATCCTCCTCCCCCAACTCCATTACCACATCAGTTGCAACAGGGGGGAGCCTAGAGAACAGCCAGGTAAGCAACTCATTACCTGTGATGTTCTGGAGCCCGTGATTGTATTCAAACAAACTCAGCCAATCCAACACATCCAACTTTGGTTCATACATACCAATTAATTCCTTCGGCATCCGGGGTCTTTTGGGACTGGAACTTCTAGAGGAGCCAGAGACAGAAGCAGTTTCGACAGACAACTTTTTCATTTTGTAAGAGGATTCAATTCAACACTACAGCTAAGTCAACGCCTAGTCTATAATACTGAATGAAAACCCTTATTGATATATCTTTAGGTCCAGTTCATGCGTTCTGGATGACTACCCCTATATAACACCCCTCTCTTGGAATCCGCCTGACCCCACTGAGCCAAGAAGTAGTTCTGTTTTGCAAGTTTAAAAGGTTTATTTGATAATTTAAAATAGATATATCACACTTTATAATAAATTAATACTTGAATATCACCCTTAATCTGATATGATGAAGATTAACAGCGGAGAATCTGGCACTAACACGCTTCTCTATAATCAATAAGGAGTTGACATGAAGTGAATAAAGTGGCACACTGGTGAATCGGAACAAAAGTATAAGGTGGTACAGAATGCTTTATGTAAGCTCAGGTGGATGCAATATTCAATGAATGCAGTACAGAAAATACTCAATATGATTTCAACCAAACAATGTAATCACTTTTCTCTGGCAATCCCCTCCCCCCCTTGATGCAAGGCAAGGAAATGGAAGGAAAACACACAGTTCTCAGAAATGCAATCAAATGTGATTCAGTTCACCCCAGCAAGCTTAGACAACAGAAGTTTAAAAACACAGATAGGAGTTTTGAAAACACAGGCCCAAATGCTTTGATATGTGCTAGCAATGGATGAGAAATATGCTGGAAATGTTTTTTTAATTCCCTTTCAGAGGTTCAGGGTAAGTGGTATCTAGTTAATATTAGTCCAGGCTCACACTAGCAATGATGCAGGGATAGTTAACAGGTTAAACGAATTTCTGGCAAATGGAAGGCAAGCAGCAGCAGTTTTTACATGTGAAGAAATTTGCAAATCGCGGTAAAATTCGCGAATGCGTGTTCCGCGATTGCGGTAAAACTATAAGGGGTAGGAATGCGGTTCTAGGTTCGTAGGAAAGCCACGATTCTAAGCTTTCAGATAAAAGTTATTGCAAGTCTCTAGCACAAACGGTTGCGGAGATATGAGCGATTGAATAGAGGTCGTTTTTCAGATTTGAAATTTTAAAGTTCCAAAAGACAAGTGCAGCTTTACAAATGACAGGTGACAGTTAGGAGACAGTTCTACTTAGATTAAGCTAGATTGAATTATATTATTTTAACTAGGAGATTGGCTCTGCACAGTTTTCTAGGTACTCACACTATATTCTTGAGTGAAATGGGCTGATCACGGATCTGGTCAGGGTTTTAAACTGGACTCTGGTCTGGTCTGGTCTGGCCTCTGCACTTCACAGTGATCTGGGTCAGCTCTCTCTGCTGGTCTGGGTCTCTCTGGGTACAGCACTGTTTTCTCTCTGGTTCTCTTAGTTCTGGATAGATTGAAGTCTCTAGTTTGGCTTTCTGGAGGTTGATGGAGGTAAGTATGGATTTTTCCGGCAGAGCGTCCCGCTGCAGATGGATTTGGAAAGTCCCTATCTGTCCTTATGTGTCTGCTTTTATGTGTTTAGAATGTGGGTGTGTTCTAGCATCACTGACCCTACCTCTCTCTCAGCTTCTAATTGGTCAAACTTCCATTTATCATTTGATTGGGGAATGAACTGTGAGTCAGAGTGATGTCATTTTACAGCCTGCAGAAAGTCCACTCCTCCTGTCAACTTACACACAAATCTAGATTTGAAACAAATACATATTTGCAGAGGTACATATTGTTTTAAAATCATATGCACCCATCATGCATTACAGGAGGTATCCCCTGTTCAAACTCTGCTCTTCCTGGGAGCTTGCATTCAGAAATGGCACATATTTCACTTTTTAACTGATTTTGCAATTTCTGACATGGACCCAACTTTACATACATGTGTGCAGGGAGTAGGGACATTAACTGATGAAGTTTCAGATTTTTAACATGCATACATTTAGAGTAATATCCACTTTTCCGCTAAAACCCCCCTGAACATGCCACCGGGTCGAAAAACCTCTTAAAATGTGGGCAGAAAAATCACAAGAATTATGGTGTCATTTATAAAAATTTTCACATGTCCGCTCTATGAGTTATTCATCTTTTTAAAGTTATGTTCTGGCTCTAAAGGGGTGTGGTTTCCCAGGTCACATGGTATAGAAACCAGTCTTTCCAGTTTCTGCCAAGCCAGCTTGCTCTCACAGGCAGTGCTCCTCCCAGCTCCTGCCAAGAGGAAGCTACAATTTACGACTGCGGTAATAAAAACCTTTGCCTGAGTGAAGAGGGCTTTGTTCACTCTCTTGCAGAGCACAGATAATTCAATTATCAGATAGATGGCATATCCTTAGTGTGGGCAGCAAAAGGAAGGTTGGCCTGGGAACACAGCTGTGACTCAAGTTTCCCTTCTGATGGGGGTAGTTGCCAGGCAGAATTCAGTTCCTTAAGCCAGACTTTCAGCTACTGTCATGTTATTTGTTGCTTTTTAAATTAACTTGCAATTTTACACATGCAGCTAGAATGCTGATTCTAAGTGCAAAACTATGACATTTAAACAATTGCAACCTATGTGACACTCAAAAGTAGGTCACTCAGTCAATTTAAACATTTAGATTTTTTTTTTAGTGTCTTTCAATCCAGTGCAACTTAAACTGCTGAAATCCACAGCGCAGCCAGTCTTGTTATAAACCTTGTCTTATGATCTTCATTTCCCAGATTTTGTAGGCACACAGAACTCCATTCTGCCAAATGTCTGCTGGTGTTCAGTAAATATTTTGCACATATTGCAATGTTTGAAAATAGGCATTTTGACTTGCCTTCAGGGAAACAGAGTGGTTTTAAAACGCCGGCTTTTGGATAGTGGTGAGTACTGGTACTGCACCCATTTTTGGGATTTAAGAAATGAATTCCCCACAATTCTAGGTTGCATTTGGCAATCAGCATTGCCATTCCCAATGGTTTCAGACTACTGTGCGGGTAGTCCAATGGTGGTTTTAGGCAGTGTCCTTCTGTGCCCATAACATCGGCAAAAATGGGTGGCAGCCTATTCTTCCTGCATTTCCCTGTGCATTTTCTGGGAAGCTCTGGCCATCATGATGTTTTCATGTCAGTACTGCACAGTTTTGAGGTAGGGCTAGGATGCATGGGTAAATACATCCCACAAGCCCCCCTCTTGCGATGGCCATTCGGTTTCACTGATGGGACTCGCAAGATCTGGGATGTTTCCTCATCTTCTTCCAATAGATGGCACAGTTCAGCATCTTTTCCTCCATCCGGTACTGATCGATCGGTTCTCCTCGCCAGTCCTGATGGGAGTATTGGGCGGTCCACTGGGCCCATTGGATCTTCGTTCCCGGTCTCCGTATCATCCTCCTTGGCCCGTCTTCAGGTTTTCTTTCTCCTAGGACGACAAAGGAAGAGCGGCAATACCTACTCATAGACGTTTTTCCACCACTGTTGAGATGGTGGGACAGCATATGCATTTCATCATGACGAAACATTACATTCTTATTTTGATAAAAAAAACAGTATAACTAAGAGACAGTTTCATGCAAATCACAATATTTTAGAGACTAGATGTGGTATGTTTTATGATTGGAACAGAATTAGTCTGAGACAGTCCCCGCTAGGATTTCAGAGGATTCCTCCAGTTGTTGCAGAGTGTGCCTGGGATGGCAACACTTCAACTGGTTTATGTGTACCCACTTGTCTTCCCCCTCTGCCGAACCGCCTTTGGGGATGCGGATCTTGTAGGCCACAGGGGAGATCTTGTCGATGATCTCAAAGGGTCCCTTCCATGTAGGCAAAAATTTGCGCTGCTTGGCCTGGTTCCTTTGGAAGTTGTATAGATAGACCCGGTCTCCCACCTGATATTCCTTCCTGGAAGTTTTCAGGTCATAATGGGTCTTCATGCTATCAGCTGATCTTTCTAGATTCCGCTGAGCATAAGCAAAAGCATGTTGGAGGTGTTTCCTTAAATTCTCTACATACTCATGAGTAGTGGAGGCATTTATCAGTGTCTGCTCTTGGGTCCTGTAGAGCAAATGCTGCGGAAGCACCATTTTGCGCCCAGTCATCAACTCAAATGGTGACATTTTGGTTGCAGATGAAGGGGTAGATCTGATAGCCATTAGGACCAGAGGTAATCGGATATCCCAACTTGGCCCAGAATCTGCCACAAACTTCTTTAATATGCTCACAATTGTCCGGTTATATCTCTCTACTGCCCCAGAAGAAGCTGGTCTATAAGCAATATGCAGCTTTCTCTTGACCCCCAGTATCTCCCACATCTTTGTCATTACTTCACTGGTGAAGTGGCTACCTCTGTCTGACTCAATCCTTTGAGGTAGACCAAAACGGGAAAAGATGTGGTTAATCATCAAGGCAGCTGCAGTTTCTGCCTTGCAATTTGGGGCTGGGAGACATTCCACCCACTTGGTAAACAAGCATGTCACAGTCAACATGTACTTATTCCCCCTAGCCGAGCGAATCACAGGGCCTACAAAGTCGATTTGTAAATCTGACCATGGCAGTGTCATTCCCCTCTTTTGTAAAGGCGCCCGGTGTGTGAGGGATGTCGGCTGAAATTGTGCACACACAAGACAACCCTTCAAATATTGGTTGAGGTCCTGGCCCATGTGTGGCCAGTATGCAACCTCTCTTAAGATTTCCAATGTTGTGTGAAACCCCCTATGACCGGCGGTGGCCGCATCATGGGCGTGACTTAACATCAGGCTTCGGAATGAGGTAGGAACCACCCACTGATCGTGGCCAGCTTTGGATTTCCTTACCAGCAAACCGTCTTGGATCCGGAACATTTTTGGACATTTCATCAACACTCTTAGGTCCTCTTTCCCAATGTAATCGGTATCCGTCAGGGGAAAGTTCTCAGGGTCCTCAAGGTGCTGGTAAAATTTACCAATAATTGGATCCCCCTTCTGAGCGGTAATCAAATCAGCATCAGGGGTCTCCTTACTCCATTGTGCAATTGAAAGGTCGTTGTGCGCATTGGTCTGGGACCTAGTGATAGCAGTGACCTGGATTTCCCCCAATAGGGACTCAATCTCAATTAGATCCCCTTGGATGGCCCCGGTTTTGGCCAGCTGATCAGCTAAGTCATTTCCAGTTTTGTCTGGTCCCTCTACTTTGGAATGACCCTTGATCTTTTTCCAATAGATGGTCATCCCATTCGATGTGACCAGATCATCAATGTTTTGGATCAACTTCCCATGTTTCAAGGGTTTGTTGTTAGCACATAACATGCCTCTGGTTTTCCAATTAACCAGGTGCTCCACGAACCCGTTCCGTACATAATCCGAATCTGTGATTATGACCAGTTCGTGGAGTTGATGCTGGACAGCAGTGAGGATGGCATGATGCACAGCCATCAATTCTGCCACCTGACTACTTCGGGGACCAATTTTGTATCCAGCGGAGGGTTCTGGGGACTCATTCACCCATGCATTCCCTACGCCAGCCACCAGTTCTTTCTCCCCGTTGTTGTCAACATGGTAAGAGCATCCATCCACATAGACAGTGGGCATTCCCTCACACTTGTCTTCTTCAAAGACTTTGTGTGGGGAATTAAGGTATGCCTCCATGTTGTCCTTGATTTTCAGACTTTCGTCCTCGAGACAGTTTTCTCTGGCACAATCATGCAAGTCAGCCAGACCTTGCGCGAGGGGACTCTTCTTGTTTTGGCCATATCTGACCTCCACAGGAAAGCCTTGCATTGACAGAATCCAGGAAGTAATTCGGGAATTACTCACATTTCCGGCCCGGATTCTGTCACTTTGGAGATATTGCAGAGGCTGGTGTGGAGTCTCCACTATGATGTGTTCCCCCTGGATAAACGGGCGGTAATTCTTCAATGCCCACACCGTTGCCAGGAGTGCCTTCTCACAATCGTTGAATTTCTCCTCCACAGAGGATAAAGTTTTGCTCGCATAGGAGATTACTTTATTGACCTGGTCATGCTTTTGATATAATACTACCGTCAAGCACGTATTAGAGAACCCCGTCTCCAGGAAGAACTCCTTGTTTCTGACAGGGTAAGCTAGGCAGGGCGCTTGTGAAAGGCTTCTTTTGAGTTGTTTTACTGCCTCGGCTTGTTCTGGACCCCATTCCCACTTGACCCCCCCCTTCAGGAGATGAATCAGGGGTCTGGTGATCTCTGCGTAGCCCTCAATGAACTTTCTGCTGTAATTAGTCAGTCCAAGGAGGCTCCTTAGTTCTCGCAGAGTTGTGGGGTCTTTCAGTTTCTGAAGTGCTTCCACTTTCTTTTCCTGGGGACAAATGCCCTGAGGAGTAATCTCATGCCCCAAGAAATTAACACGGGTTCTACACCACTGTGCTTTCTGAAAGGAAAGTTTTGCTCCGGCGGCCCTCAACTGTGTCAGAACATAACGGATCTCCGCTATATGTTCCTCCACAGATGAACTTTTGATGAGGACATCATCTACATAAGCCAGGTTACCCCTTGCACCCAGGTCGGGCATGGCCTTATGTAGGAATATATTGAATTCATTGCCGGAGTTGAGGTATCCGAAGGGAGTCCGGGTCCATGTGTATTGCTGGCCCCCAAAGGTAAAAGCCAGTTTGTATTGGTCCTCCCTGCTGACAGGCACGGTCCAGTATCCATTGGTCAGGTCTATTGCAGTGAATACCTGTGACCCCTGAATCTGGGCCAGCCCTTGGTCAATGTAGGGCAGAGGCCATCGGGAAGTATGGACCCGTTTGTTGAGCTCCCTAAGGTCGGCGCAGAGTCTCCACTGGCCGTTTGGCTTCAATATTCCCAGCACCGGATTATTGAAGGTGCTGTGGACTGGACGGATTATTCCCCGGGACTCAAGGTTCTTAATTATTTCCGTAAGGGACTCCATTGATGCGAGAGGCAAGCGATATTGCTTCACAAACACTGGAGTCATGCCAGGGTCCGTGGGGATTGTTGTGGTGTGGATGTCGGTGCGACCACAGTCATATGAGTCTACCGCAAAGAGATCTTGGAAATCCAAGAAAACTTGTTTCAACTTTTGCCTTTGTTCCAGAGTCACACAGGCATCAGCTAGGTTGACTCTCTCTTCCACCATCTGCCTGAAGCCTGGAAAGACTTCTGGTTTGGCTATCTCAGCGGCCTCCTCCAACTGGGTGGAGAAGTCCCTGGTCAGAGTGCTGATTTGGACCGGAGGCTTCAGGTGGGAAAGGCAGCCCTCATGTACCTGGAAAATCACCTCATCCCTCCTGAAGTCACACGTCACATCTTCCTTACCATAGGGGCAGGAAGTGTACACCAGGAAGTTCCCCCCATGCCGGGTAAAAATCCTGTCTGGTGTTGTATTGTCATCACTGTCACTGTCAAAACAGTCCTTGGGGATTGGTCCTAACAGTTCATTTACAAGATCAATGGAGAAATGTTGGTCATCAACCGCCATTCCAATAATGGTGCCTGCGGCTAGAGTAATACTCTTTAAGTCGCTGTTATCCACCTCTATTGGAATGGTGTCATGTTCTATGTTGACTAATGGTGTTGGGTTTACCCCCAACCCTTGCTGTTGGAGAGAAGCATTTAGATGTATGTAAGCATCAGGGTTTTTCAACTCTTGTCCCCTTTTAACTTTCACTTCCAGGGAGAATTGTCGGGTCCTTTCTGGGATGGTGACTTCCTCTTTAATCTGAATTTCAACTGCATAAGGTAGTAATTGAGCTGACCTAAATGCTTTTTCTGGATCATCAAAGCCCATGGGATTATCCGCTAATCGGGACCAAGCTTTGAAGTTTATTAGGTCCAAACTAATGGCAAAGCGATTGAGAATGTCACTGCCTAAGTAAAAGGCGGCAGGGACGTCTCGCACGACCCAACAATTGTGGACTATGCTCTTGTTGCCAATGGAGATTTTGAGCATACACCTGCTTGGCAGGAGATGTTTTGAATTGGGTGCTTCCAGGTCCATTTCCCGTTTGTCTATCAGTTTGAAGGTGGGAATGGCTGGATCTTTTGGAAGTTGGCGAAACATGGCTTCGCTGATGAAGCTCTTACCGTTGTTCACACACACTCGAGCGAGAACAGAGTCCTTCCCATCATTTAGCTGAACAGGGATGAACAACTGCTCTCCAATTTGCTGAATATCAGCCAGGCTTTGAGCTGATTTCACATCTTTCTGGACTATAGGAGTGGGAGTTTCAGATCGTGGATTGGTATAGAATTTCAGAGTGTTTCCTTCCAGCGTGGAATACCACCTTAAACTGGAAGGAAGGTTGATTTTCAGAAATAGAGAGGACCCCCCATCACCAGTCTGTTGTCCTACTGCTATTACTGTCACGTCTGGAATTTGGCTATTCTGGAAGTGAAATTCTACTTGGTCAGATTTTTGTTCAACCATGTGGCATGTGCCGTTTAAACTAACATGGTTGACGCTCTGTTTTAATTTTATTGGTCGGCTAGTCTGGGTCCAGAGGACCTTGTTTACACAATCTATTAGGGGTGACAACCTTCTCAGGAGGTCATTCCCTAGTAAACAAGGGGTGCCCTCTGGGGTCACAACTATGACCGGGTGTTTCAACTTATGTCGCCCAATTTTAATGTCCAAGTCTGCAGTCCCCTCAACGGGAATTTCCTTCCCGTCAAAGTTCTGTAGTTGTCCCGGAAGAGAAGTGAGAGGAATTTGGTAATCCTCTCCCCTTCCTGCATTCAGTTCATCAAAGGCCCTTCTGGACAGAAGGGTAGCTTGAGATCCAGTGTCCACCAGTGCCGAGATTGTACCCTGCCCCTGTACTTGTACCGGGGCATAATATCTTCCCTCCTTCTCCTCAAGGGGGCACAGATAATGTACATTTTTGGACAACTGGTGGGCTAACTTTCTGGTTTTGGACATCGCGAGAGAAGAATTTTGGGCAGAATTCTGTGGAGAGCCTTGGGAATCTGAAAGAAAAAGTTGGCAACTGGAGATCAGAGCCATTGTGGGTTCCCCTGGTTCCAGTTCTGGGCCGCCCCCCCCTTTTTGGAGGCAGTCCCCAGTATGGGTTTGAACCAGGGGATTTTCTTGCTGTTGGTTCTGGGATGAGATGGTGGGCGGCGGTAGCTCAGTCTCCACATCTCCCCAGTCTGGATTCGCATCCCTAGGGACCCATTTTTCTTTGGGAGGAGTTCCCCCCTCTCTGAAGGAGAAGATCCTTTTCTCAGGATCCTCTGAGGATCCCTCTCCCTCAAATTGGAAGATCTGTACCTCCTCCTCAAACTGAGTCTGTTTGGGTCTTTTGTTTCTCCTACCCCCCCTCTGCTCCTTAGGAGGCAGACTTTCAGGGGCAAGAGATTTTGTTTCCGGTTCCTGGGTTTCCAGGGGCTGTTTACAAGTGAGGAAGGAAGCTTCCTCCAAGGCTTTACACCCCCCTTCCCCTTGTGCCTCCTCCCTGGGAACCGGTGATTTATCGGGGTGCTGCCCCCGTCATTGTTCTGGAGCACCAGGTCCAGAGTTGGGTGCGTTCTGCGCCGGTATGCTGATCTGAGGGTTCTGCTGCGCCCTCAGTATATGACCCATATCCCGCGCCATGTTTTGAACCTGGCGCTCTAACTGGGAAACCCGCTCAGGCTGATACGGGGCCCTGTTTTCTCCCCTGGGCTGATCCCGGGAAGGGTAGCTGTCCCTCCTCTGGTAATACCCCGGGTTGGGAAGATTTGGGTACCCCTCCACCCTTGGCCTCCCCTCTCCCGGATTCAGTGGTCTGGGCTCAGGGAATTGGGGAAAGAAGGATGGATGGTTTTGGGGCTGAAAGTCGGGTGGATATCTGGGGAAAAAGTTCTGCCCAGGGTTTGGTAAATTTCTGCCCTCCTGTGGGAAGTTTGGAGGGAAGTTCCATGGGTTAGGTGCTTGGCTGGATCCCCCCCCTTGGGCTGGAGGAGTCCACACATAACCCAGGATGGGTCGATTTCCCTTGTAACGGGGACTTACATAATCAGGAGAGCGAGGGACCCCATTTGTGGGGCCGCCTCCCTGGCTCCCTGTCTGTGACTGGCCCGAGGACCTTCTGGGCCTAGCATTATTAGGTGCAGGTAGGTTTTTAGGCCCCCCCATCTCCAAATCCAAAACGGGGGTGACCTTTACCTCTGCCACCTTGGCAGCAGCAGGGGTGCTGTTGGCTTTGGGGTTTTTCTGGGCATTGCTTTTATTTTCTATGGGCTTCTGCACCTCATAGATCCGGGTAGCCTGTTCAATGACCCAGTCTAAAGATCTTTTCTCATGAAAATCCCTCACGAGCTGGGTCATGATATATTTGGGCAAGGCATGGAAAAACGTATTTATAAACTCTCTACTATCTGTGCGCACCCTTCTTGTGGTCTGTGCAAAAGCACGCTTTAACTCCTGCACAAATTCTTGTGGGGCCTGATCCTCCCCACATTGCAAATTGTAGGCTGCCTTGCGAGCCTCTTGAGGATTTCTGTGAACAGAAAAATGTTTCAGGATGGCCGCCTTATAGGTGGACCATCTTAAATGATTTTGGTCCTCCAGCCCCGCAAAGAAACTGGAGTATTCCGGGGAGAAGGTCCACTTTACATATTGAATGCAGCTTTGGCTGTCCTTCAAATGGAAAGTCTCCATCATTTGTTCAAACAACTCTAAGTGCTCCCAAACAGAATACTTAGCGTTCTTATGGTAAGGCGTGATGACGCTCCTGATCGCCTTAATCTGCTTTAAGGGGTCCTTAAGCAAGGCCCTTTTTGCCTTATTGGCCTTTTTGGTTCGGGTAACCCTTGTCCATTCTTCCTCGGACTCAGAGGCACTGCTCCCAGAGGTTCCCGTCTGTTCTTCCAGGTTTTCCCGGATTCTGCGAGCCTGGGAATGGCTGGCAGAATGTGGGGACCTGGTCTCCTGTGTCCTGCGCAGTTCAGAGGGGTCTTCAGATTCCTCCTTGCTGCCAGGATTTGATGGGTACCCCCTCCACTGACCTAACTGGGCAGAGGTTTTCATGATGCCCTTAATGGGCCTACTCTCCTGGGGTTCCCCATTGAACTGTACTGTACTTGGGTGCCCATACCCGGATGCCCACCCCTCCATTCCTGAGTGGTTCTGGCCTATGAGCCCCATACTCTTAGCTGGATAGTAATCTGCCATCCCTGTGGCCCTGTGCTCATGTGCGCCAGGGAACATGGGGGTGGCAGAGTCCAGGGACTGAGAGGTATGAGGGCCTCTGGTACTAGGGCTCCTGAGGTTATGCTCCGGAGTTTCCCTTTCCCAGCGAACCTCATCTCTATCCGCCCCTGCTCCCTGTTGCAATGCAAGAGCCTGCATTTGTGCCTTCAGTTCTTCAGTTAAGGCCTTACTGGACTCTATCAGTCTCTCCTGCATCGCTACCTGTTGCTGGAGCCTATCATTGTGTTGACAGAGGGCCTCATTCTCCCTCTGTGCTTCCTGGTTGGTCCTGGAGAACTGGGCCAGTCTTTGCTGCAGGAGGTTTACCTCCTGGGCAATGTCCCTATTGGCCTGCTCCTTTCTTGCTAGAGCATCCTCCACCCTCCTGGTGTGCTCTAACAAGTTCTGGTGTTCTTTTTGGAGGTCACCCAGTCCCTGGTGGGCCAGGTGATTTTCTTCCATTTTCCTTTTTAAATGGCAGACTTCCTGGCCTAAGGCGTCTCTTTCCTGACTAAGAGCCTGCATTTGTGCCGCCAGGTCGTCCCTCTGCCTTTGAAAGGCACCAGCTTTCTGGCGTTCTTCATCAAACTCTGCCTGGGTATCCAGGTCTTTCAAGATCAGCTTGTTGCTCTCTACCTTCACTCTATCTAGATGACTTTGCAAGGTGGCTACCTGCTCCGTGCATGCCCTGTTAAAGTCTAATTGTTGCTCCAGCTTTTTCTGGCTCTGCAGTAAGGAGTCCAAACTGTCTTGGTGCTCCTTCTGCAGGGCCAGAAATCTGGTATCCTGTTCTGACTTTTCCTTTTGCAGCACATCCATATCCTCCTTCATTTTAGTGATGTACAGTCTGCTGTCATTTTCTGACTCCTGGCTCCTCTGCAGCCTCTGCTCAGAAGAGACCAGGTCAGATTGGACCTTCTGTAATGCCAGCAGTTGCCTACTCGCCAGATCTTGGCCTTCAGCACATTTGTCCTGCACGGCTCCCATATGTAAATATAAATACGCCGCTACCCTGGCAATCTTATTGTGTTCATCTTTGGCTTTAGGAGCCATATATAGTTCACTCAGGGCCACATGTAAGGGACCCTGATCTCTATATATATCTGACCCTGTTTCAGTGACCTGTTGTGTGATGGCCTGCAACCACGCATCCTGGCCCTGTTCGGTCCATTCACCTCTCACAAATAGCTTATGCAAGAGGTGCTCTCTGGCTATTTTCATGTCTACTAAGGTCGTCATTCTAGAGATTGGTCTCTGTCCTGACTTACAGAAGTTTGTATTTTATTTTTGCAGAACAGAACTTTTCTTGGAGTGTCCCTTTTGAGGAATGCTTCACAGCGTAATGCAGCGTGGTGATCCGACCGGATGTATGTATCCCGTCAGTTAGCACACTGTATTAAGCTGCATAAGTGGTAAATCTAACCCAACATCCCGGACGAGCCCCCAATTTGTAAGAGGATTCAATTCAACACTACAGCTAAGTCAACGCCTAGTCTATAATACTGAATGAAAACCCTTATTGATATATCTTTAGGTCCAGTTCATGCGTTCTGGATGACTACCCCTATAGAACACCCCTCTCTTGGAATCCCCCTGACCCCACTGAGCCAAGAAGTAGTTCTGTTTTGCAAGTTTAAAAGGTTTATTTGATAATTTAAAATAGATATATCACACTTTATAATAAATTAATACTTGAATATCACCCTTAATCTGATATGATGAAGATTAACAGCGGAGAATCTGGCACTAACACGCTTCTCTATAATCAATAAGGAGTTGACATGAAGTGAATAAAGTGGCACACTGGTGAATCGGAACAAAAGTATAAGGTGGTACAGAATGCTTTATGTAAGCTCAGGTGGATGCAATATTCAATGAATGCAGTACAGAAAATACTCAATATGATTTCAACCAAACAATGTAATCACTTTTCTCTGGCAATCCCCTCCCCCCCTTGATGCAAGGCAAGGAAATGGAAGGAAAACACACAGTTCTCAGAAATGCAATCAAATGTGATTCAGTTCACCCCAGCAAGCTAGGCTAGGATGCATGGGTAAATACATCCCACAATTTCTAACTCGTGCTTGAGCTCCATTTCTCGGAGCCTAAGAATTTGTTGCATTTCTTGGTGTTTCTGTTCATTTTGAGCAGTAATCCTTCTGAATTCCAAGTCTATTTTCATTTTTTCTAGTTCAAGGACTTGAGGACTTAGTGTGGGACCTGTTATAGGCCCTGTAGGTACAGCTGGTAAGGCAGACAGAGGGGCAGGGGAGACAGTTTCGTTAGCCTCTCCTTCTTCTTCAGCCTCTTCATCACTATTATCAGAACTTTGATTCAGATCAATACCATTACTGTTATCTACATTTGCTGGAGAAGTTGGTTCCTCTGAACCAGTACCCAGACTTTGGTTTTCCAGCAATCTCGCTATTAGTTCTACTTTCTTGCCTCTTACAGAAAGATTCTCTTGTCTACAGAGAGCTCTCAAACTCTCAGTATTTTCACCTGACAAGGACTCTTGACTGTAAACTTCCATAGTAGACATGTTTTTGAAAGTTGCTTTTTAGTGCTAAGCTTTGTGGTTAGTTATCCTAAAGTGTTGAAAAGCACTCTAAACTGTATACTCGATACAAATCCCACCGCTGTACACCAGTGTTAAGCGGAAAACCTGTGCAGTTCCCTCTGGGACCACTGCAAAAGATTTAGGCTTACAGGTGTTGGCAGTAAACCCACTTGGTAGCTGTCTGTACCACACAGATTCACCTGGTAGCTGTGGCTGAGCAGTCAGACCTCTCTCAAGAAAAGTTAGGCAGTATGTGGAGTATACAAAATAGGGCAATTTACACAGTAGAACAAGCAAACACGGAACAGAGCTTGGGTGTAGAGATATATAGGTATTTATTTATAAAAAACACATCTATAGAAAACACTCTGGCACTAATACGGCAAACAACATCAATCACAATTACTATAAGTAAATCAATCCCCTAACAATAGTTCGACGGCACCACTTATTTACAGACAGAGGTGAATGCTTTAACCTAGATGGCACTCTAGTATTCCTTAGGATGGGAGAGAAAAGGCAGGGTATGAAATCAACTCAGTACCAACACTTTTACAAACAAATGCAAGGCAAGTAAGGCAGGGTCTACTGTAGATCGCAAAGTCAGAAGCCAGGCCCACTCGGAGAGAGGCAAGGCGATGTGTCCCAAAAAGTATCACAGTGGAAATGCACTTCGAGTCTTTGGCGCAAATTGTCACAGAAAGATTGGACCAGTTCAGAACAGAAAGTTACGAAGGTTTGGAGGCGACCCAATGGAGAGGCGAGGATTAAGACACCTCGCGCTAACCGACACAAGGGAAGCCAGGCGGACACGGTACCTTGTATGTGAGAGAGACAGCTCCGGCGGGGGCAGATGTTCCTGGTGGTGGATGCAAGTCTGGGCTTTGCCAAGAGAAGATATGCTCTCATCGTCGAAAGAAAGTTGAAGATCGTTGCACCACCAGGGAAGAAACCAGACGCGGAGTGCTCCGTCACAAGGCACCGCCTTTTGGTCGCGGTACGGGTTAGTGGCTATCCGGTTGCCGGGGTGCTCAGCACGGGCAATTCGACCACTACGCCCTGGAAGCGAAGAAAAAGCAAAGGGGACTGGTTGTTCCCACCAGTCAGGGGAAGAGACTCTCCGGCGGGGAGATCTCCTCTGTCGTCGGGAAGCGGTGAGTCGGTTCAGCAGGGCTCCACCGGAGGTATCACCGTTGCAGGTCAGCTCAGCTTTACCCTCGTCGGATTCTTAGGTCCTGTGGCGACTTCTCAAGATCCAGTCCCAAAAGCCCTGCTTTTATGCAGAAAACCCCCATTCATTCAGCCTAGCTGTCAATCAAAACACGCTAAGTGGTGAGCGGGGTGGCTCACCACTTGGGCCAGTCACACCAGAGTGCGACTTGAGTTGGCAAGACAACTCAGTCCAGGGTGCCTAAACCCCCTCCCATACCCCCTGTGGTACCCAGACCGAATGGCACCACTTTGGAGGGCCTCTGTGCAGAAGCCCGCCAAAAGTGGAACAAAAGGGCTCAACCTTTGGTTTAGGAGTCACAGAGACGAAGACAGACATCATTTTAAAAACCGAGTTCTGGCAGAAAATACCGACCGATAGATTTATTTAAGATAAATAAACCGGTGGTATGTTAGAGATTAATGAGAAAAAGTATTAACCTCCAACAATGGGAAGAATCCCATAGGGTTATATTCGGGGTCGAATATAACAAGTAGTTTCCACTTCCACCAGCCAAAACTCGACGAGGGGGGGTGGGACAGTGCCCCCTCGAATAACAGACCCAGGGGTAATCGAATTACCCCTACCAGTACGTCCACAATAGGATGGTTTGTACTAGTTTTGTTAGTAAATTTAGTTCTAGTAAAGCCAATGGTGACTTTATATGCCCGGGGAGACAGTAGTCAGTCCCCGGGTATTGAGTCTATGGTGGGGGTCCTCTAGGACGCCCCAGTGTTACGGCACGGAGGGTGCGGTGTAACACACATAGAAAAACATATGAGACCCTATGGGGTAAAATACCCCATAGCCCATAGAACACATTGACATTCAAAGGAATTAACCACATTCATGTCCAAGAGTGGGAGAAAAGAGTCTCACTCTTGGCAGGATGGAAAAAAACAAACTCCAGAAATCCATCAAAGCTGCTGGGGGACTCACTAGGTTAGGAAATTCAGCTTAAACAGAGAATTCTCCCTAACAACCACTGATGCTTCCAGCTGGTGTTAAATGGATGCAGATTGTATAGTGACCCATTTGTTTTGTGCCTGTATGACAATGTCATGCAGGCATTAAACAAATTGTACTCTGAAAATGAAGAAGGAAAGCACAGCGGAAATGTTAATTCTGCTTTTTGCCACTTCTCCATCGTCATGGGATTATAAATGGGTCAGAGCGATGAATCGAGGTGTAAATGCATTATGCAAAGTTTCTACATTATGTTCTGAATTCCGATTATCGAATGATTCCCCTGGATGTCTTTACCACTTCTACAAAACTCAGAATGACAAATGAGGCACATTTCCAATAGGGGTATTTTTTCAAATGTGAGGGTTGTTGGGTAATCTACATACACATGTATACATTTGCCCAGCAGAGTGTTGGAGTGAAGAGTAAAGTCAAGCAAAATCACCTTTACTTTTCAATTTTACTCCCCATGGTTTTAACAATGTATATGTGGTCTGCAAATTACGCTCTGCAGATGGCATTTCCAAATGGAGTCCTATGGAATGGCCTGCTTTTAGCAGGTGCTAAATAGAAACAAGAGTGCATAGCAATCAATGCAAATAAATCTCATGCAGACGTAAATCAGATTGGAATTTCAAAACACAGAAGAAAAGTAAAGCAGAGATGTTATATTTGCTTTGTGCCCCTTCTCACCACTGAAAGCAATTGACTATTGGCTGGATCTGTAAAGCACACATTGCTCATACGTCTTCATTTACCAATCCGCCGATTATAAGATGACATCAACAAACCGATCCGGCTGGCCTGTGAACTGCAGCTCTTCTGTGCACCAAGAAATAACTCTTCCAAAATGCGTGCAGGTTTATTTTACTCGATGATTACACTGCGGCACATTATAGTCCTAAAGACGTATGTACTGCTTTTTTGGCCATGCTTCAATGTCAAAGTTAAACCACCGCATTCATCAGACGGAATAGAATTGGACCAATTGGACTATGCTGGGGTCTGAAAGATTTAAAGGTCTTTAAAATAATTAAACTTTGAACGGGTAGATTTCGCTGCAGTATATTGATCTGTTTTCAAATTTGTGATATCGAGTTGCTTTTAACATCATATCCATTTTAGCTAAATTTCCCCTGGGCGTCACTGTCATTTTTCCATTGCCTGATGTGAAGTGACACAGTCGGTAAACCCCGGGCATTCCTTCCTCTGCCGGAGACCAGAGGGGTTCATTGATGCAGAATAAATAATAATATAATCCTAAAAGCACATTATGCATGAACGGATTCCAGGAACTGCCTCAGTTCCTCGCTAAATTAGTTAATGAAAGCTCTTTCCATTATGTGGCGAATGAAAGGTGAGCTTGATTTACAACTTCCTTTCGGGGAGGGAAGCTCCTAAATTACTCTCCTTTTTTATCTGTCAAATTCCTGAGAATGTGCCAGGACTATAAAGCAGTTCATTACTTTCTCAATCCCAGTAAATATGCAGGGGACTGCCCACGTAAGCATTTACGTGCTGAGGGGTCCTCTGCATGAAGTTTCCAACTTTTGCAAGAAAGAGTGCACAAGTAAATAGTAACACAGGGAACAAATTGCCTTTACTGTTTACTTTTCTGCTATGTCTGTAAATGCTGCCTGGAAATTGCCGTCCGCAGACAGCGTTTATTAACAGATTCATGGTAATCCGCCTGCTCTTTAGCATGTGCTGATTTGAGAAGGAGTCCATATGAATCCATTTATTTTATGCTTGCATGAACATCTCTTGCAGGCATAAAACGTGGTGTTCTTCCAAGAAAGAAGAGGAACGCGTGTCTGAAATGCTACCTATGCTTCATGCCCCTCCGATTCCTTGAAAGTGGACACAAATAATCTGAAGCTAAAATGTGAAGCAGTACACCTTGTGTTTGCACCTTTCTTGTGTGCTCCAGACTTTTTTTTTTAAATTACCCTACATGAACGTAATACACATATTTGTCTAGGAGGAAAAAATACCATAGCTTCTGTGTTGTACACATACATATTTTTTTCTGTGGAAGGAGGAAGGCCCATTGAATAAACTGAATGAGTTTGATAAAGCATGAAGCTTCTTCTGTATTGGGGAAATCCCACAGACTAGTTTCAGTGTCATGCACAACACCTGTTTGATCAAAGGAGACATGCCAGAGATTGGTGTGTTTGAAGGAGGTTATCCCCTTCATTGAAGAGACTTTCTTGGCTAAGAAAGAGGGAGGACAAAATAGTCCATGGTTCACGGTACTCTGAAATCACTATGCAGGATGCTGCAGAATATAGAACAACCCTTTTAGTTGATTTCATAGACTATTGTGCACCTTATATTGCACATGTCGCACGGAATCCAATGAGTTCGGAGCAATGTCCTGCCCTGACTAGGACGCTGGTTGATTTACTGGGAAACGTAATCTGACAGACCTATGGCAGACACAGAATCCAAAGGGTAAGAATGTCAGCTTCTTTTCGCTGTTCCAAGCTAGAGATGTGCTTCCCATATGCTAGGTTGGATGGCAGAAGTAAGGAACACTCTATTGGCCAGATATTTAGGTACGATCATGCACACAGGACATTTGTTGTAGAAATTTTGACTACACCTAAACCTCCTCTCCGCTTACACTATAATCTAGCATTGCTCATGTACAATTACAAACGTCATGCTCTGGCAAAAGCCATAATATTATGTGAGCACCAAACACCAGTTGTATTGCTGGTTACATGCTTGGAAACGCTAAAGACCTACCTGCAAGATCAGTGTATGCCTCCTTCAGGGTCCAAATTTAAAAAATGAAGAGAAATTAAAAACATTCTCATTGTAGAGAAGACTGTCATTACAAAGTGAACATAAACTGCATGGGACATTGAAAATGTGGCTGAATAAAACAAGGGAAAAGAGGTCACACTAGAGGTAATTTTGTTTAGGTGTAACAAATGATGGAAATGTGAATATTTTTAATTTGTCTAATGATGTAGGATTTGGCAAGGTGTTATCTAGATCACAAAGAAGTATTGATTCTAAATGTATGAGAGACAATGATGAAGTAGATTCAGATCAAAGGAGGCTCATGGCTGTGCAGCTGATAATGTCTGGTACTGGCATATGAGGAGGGTGGGGAGAGAGAGATATCTGCAGAGTCTTGTTACGTCTGCTCTCTTATTCCCCACGCATCCGGTGTCTCTAGACTGTTCATTCCTGATGAAATAGAGTCAAAAGTAACACTGTGTCCAGTGTACCTAGCCTTGTGCAGGATTCAGAGGCAGTGCCCAGGGCAATCAGTTACCGCTTCTGTCATACCTATTGATGAGGCCAGCCATGGCAGTCCCTACTGTTTTTAGAGGTACTTTAAATGGGACTGTGGTTGTGGCAAAGGTGATTGAAGGCAACTGTGGTGAGGAGGATAACTGTTGATTCTGAGTATGTTGAGGTAACAAGGTTACATAGCACAGACAACTTGAACAATATCCCTGCTTTGATTTATCATCATGACAATTGGACTTACTGAGACTCATAGATCTACTTTTTGCTTTATTCCCACAGGGATGGGTGCAAACATCAAATATTTGATTCACTTCTGCAGGGATGTAGCGCATACAACCATTACAGCACTCTCACCGGAAAGTGCACACCTCATGTTTCATGCACCATCACAAGGAATGGTGTGCAAACCTAACTTTGATTCATTCCCACAAGAAAGTGGCTACACATCACATTTTCCATTCACTACTGCAGGGATGGGGCCGACACCTATTTCCTGACTCACTGTCACAGTAGAGGGGGCACACACACAATTATGATGCACTCATGCAGGAAAGGTTGTGCACGCATAATATTTAACAATCCATCGCTGGGAATGGAGTACACACATAATTTGTGATGCCCTTCTGCAGGGAAGGAAGTGAGCACCGATGTTCTGACCCCTAAGACTGGGGAAGGAGTACACACCTATGTGTTTTCATGTTCCTGCAGAGAGGGGGGCACACACATGTTTTTTGATCCACTCCCAAAGTGAAATGTACAGACAGCTATTTCTTTTCGTTTCTGCACTTCATCAGGGAAGGAGGACACACACACAATGTTGGCTACACTCCTTGGGGAAGGGCCACACAGCACATTTTTAAACACTGCCCAACTCAGGGGGATGTGCACTTTGTTTATGGTTTATGGTTGAATTTGTGAATGGGGGATGGCCCAGAGATGAGATGAGTGAGGAGCGTAAGAAACTTTGCAGAGTGAAGAGTGAGTTGGGAAGAGGCTGTTGGTGAGTGGACATAGGGTGGTGGATCCTGAAGGAATTAAAAGGCTGACCTCTCTCCTAACTGACCGCTCTTCCCAAGTCGTCTTGGGGACCTTCTCCTCTCCTACTTCCTTCTCCACATCTGGTGTCCCCAAGGATCCATCCTCTCCCCCTGGCTCTTTAACATCTACCTTTCTCAGCTGGCACTCCTCATCTCCTCCTTCTCTCACAACTTCCAGTTTTATGCCGATGACACTCAACTCTTTTTCAAACTTCCCGCTGACTCACTCGCACCTTCCTTCATCCTGTATTACCTATCTCCCATCAAGGTCTAATGCACTTCCAACAATCTCTGCCTCAAGGGCAACAAAACTGAGATCCTTCTGATTGGGAACCCTGCTCCCTCCTTCATCCATTCTCTCTGGCCTCCCACCTTAGGCTCTCCACCTGCTCCTTCTTCTCTAGCCATAAAATTGGAGTCATCTTCGACTCCTCTCTCCCCTTCCTCCCTCACTCTCAGGACATTGCTAAGAAGTCCCACTTTCAGGAATGCTCCCTTTTCTCACTTTACCCCAGAAACTCAATGTTTCCCGAGACCTGGTTGTCTCTATGCTTGACAATTGCAACAGCCACCTCCTCATTCTACCATCTTCCACTCTATCCTTCAGAATAGAGCAGCAATACTTATCCTTGTCCTAAAGCCCATGGACTGCATATCTCCTGCCCTATAAAGTCTCCACTGTCTCCCAATTGCTGCACGGATCAAATTCAAATCCCTCTGCATCATCCACAAGGCGCTCTGCGGCCGGGGACCACACTTTCTGCAACTCTCTCTTACAAAATACTCTACTCCTAGACCTCTACATTCCCTTAGCATTAACTCCCTGTGTGTGAAGCGTTTTGCTAAACACTGAGTAGGAGGTTGCTCGCTTTCCTCAGCTGCATCCTTCCTATGGAACAGCCTCCCCCACCCTCTACATCTTTAGCAGGACCTTCTTAAGTTCCGAAAGCACCTCATGACTTTCCTCTTTTCCTCGTCCTTCCCTTCTTCCCTCCTCAGCTAATCTCACAGTTTCTGTGATTGATGTATTTGACCCTTACACATCCTCGGGGGCCCCCAACCACTCACACCAAACCTCCCCAGCTTCTGTCTACCTTCAGCAGTTGCCTCGGCACACCCCCCACACTGGAGAATCACAGTTTTCCACCTAATGCGGCTCCTGGTTGCATAGCACTTACCCTACCTTGCACATCTGTGGCACACTCTCGAGCATGGACACCCCAGCACCTACACCACTCCCCTCTTCCTTGCTGCACTTACACATTCTGAATGATCACAAGGCATAGTAGGTTTGGCCATCCCTTGCATATTTCAATTGTTTGCAATCCCATGTTTCCTCCCTGTTGCCATGTGGGCGCTTTGAAACAGAATGTATTTGCTGTATAAGTGCCGAACAAGCAAACAATAAATAAAAAAATAAAGGGAGGATACTGGAAATTGCAGATGAAGGTCATCTGGAAGTGAAGAAGACCAAGTCACTGATTAGGAGGGTTATTGGTGAATTGGTGTGGATGAAGAAAAAGAGAAGATGTTGAGGGATTGTGATGAGTGTTGTGAGAGTGAAAAACTGTTGTGTACCAGGATTCCCCCGCTGTGGAAGTGGAAGTGGATATTATGGGGCGATTGGCTATGAGAGGGGCCCAAGGAAATGATGTGGTGGTGTTGGTGGATGTTTGACTAATTGTCAATCCCAAAAAGGATCATTACTGAACATGGTCTGCAATTTGTGAGCAAGGCCATGCTAAGACTGCCTTATATCATCCAAAAGGGAATGTAGTTGTGAATATGAAGTTCCAATTCTCACAAGGAGGGGCACACATATAAACTAAAGAAGTAACACATTACCGCCAAATGTAACATGTAAGGTGACGTCACAACACGCAATGCATGTATATCACACCTATATTACACAGTGCGCCACAAGTCAGGGAGCAGGGTTCTGTTTAGGGAAGTTCATGGACAAAAGTACTGAATATATATGGGTCCTTAACTAGTAGCTAACTAGGGATAGGGAAGCACGGCTGCCGAGATTAAAAGTATACGTGTAGCAACAATAATGTTTTTATATTTTTGGTGTATGTGCACACAGGTCTTTTTATTTGTTTTATTAGTATAGGTGAAGCAGAGTTGTTTTTAGGGTTTTATTAATTATATACCTTTTGTCTTAACATATGATGGCAAATATAGCTAGATGATTATATTGAGGTAGGTTGATGTAGGGTTAGTAGTAACTTAGAAGTGTAATAAGTTTAAAGGGTTATGTATATTAATGAGTAACAGTTTGGCCATATTTTCATAGACCCAAGGCACACCAAACAGAAGCCATTATTAAGTTCTTTGAAATGCCACAGCGGACAGTAGAATTTAAGTTTTACTGACACTAGCAGCGAGACTGGATTTGCTCACCAAGGGTGAGACTCCAAGAAGCCCACAGTATCTAATTAATTGTTGCAAAATGAAAAGTTTTGAATGGGAAGAGAACTGCAGCCGAATGCCAGGTGCAGTGCCACATGATAATTTGATGGATACAGGGCTGGGTACCAAGGGTCTCGGCAGCGAGTACAGTAGCACAAGAGAATTTAATACAAGAAAGTCAGTTTCACCAATGGTGTCCTGCACAGTTTTTTCTACCTAGACCTGGCACAATGCAAGAGAGGAGATAGGGAGCAATCAGGTGCAGGGGGGCAAGGGAAGAGGGAACCAATCATGGGTCTGGGATATTATGTTTTAGAGACGGTAACAATGCCCCTGACTTGATTGCTGTTCCCTTATAATTCCATTGGATGGATTCGGTCTCACACTGTCTTCAACAAAGAGGTCCAGTCTGCATTGAGGGTTTTATCAACTTATATGTTAGCAGATGCCAACCAATGGCATGCCAGAGATTCTGTAGGTCAGCATATAATGATGTAATTGAGAGGAGGGACACTTCAGGCACATGAAGCCAGGAAGAGGTGTTGAGTGGGGTGTTCCAGGAAATGTTTTTATCCAATCAGAACATGCAAAGTATAAGAATGTATAGGGGTCCCGTGTATGCAGTGGCATAGCCCCAATATTGTAACGATTGACAAATGATGCTAATATGTCAGATCCATAGAGCAATACATCTGTTTTTTTTTCTTGCACAATGTACACTTCTTTTGGATTACTTTTGTATTTTTCTTGGATCGCCCTTGAGGACCCCTGGTCTACATTTGGAGGGCCCTGCGAGATATCCAGTAGTCTCGGAGGCTGTGTGCTCTCTGCTGCATTTCGTGGAGGAGCAGTGCAGCCTGTTGTGACCAGATAAAGTGCACTCAGGAGTTCCGCTAGATGACTGATTTTCCAAACTTTCTGCCTGATCCCCAGAGGGACCACCACGACTATAGCACATGAGTATACAAGTGCATGAAAAGCATGCCAGCGCGTATGCGTTTTTGATTATGAAATGATATGTTGTATTGAGACTGAGTCAGTTTGGAATTTTGAATTTAATATAAACCCAACGTCACATTAGTATTGTAGAAGAAAGGTGGCATTGTTTGGATTCATTATTTTTTGATTTTATTAGTGATATGATGTCATAATAGTGTGTAAGGCAATTGTTTTGAGAAAGGAAAGGTGATGTCATTTGTAGTTGATGTGCTTCTGAATCTTCTCGAGAGAGAAAAGGCTGTATGCTGTGTAGAGGTAAAAAAGGGGATCTCCTCGGTACAGGAAGGCATGCACAGCATAGATTTAGAGATATTGTGGTGGCCCGATGAGTACGGGCCAAAACCTGTATATGGTATTGAGGTGTATGTGAGTATATTTGTGTAAGGAGTATATTGAGGCTAGGACTGTGGACAAAGTGTTGTGCATGAGAGGATAATATGGATTGGTTGAGAAGTGTGGAGATGGGAGAGTAAGATGTGAGTGGTGTTATGTGTTAAGTTGATGGTGTGTTTTGTATTTGTGTTACTTTAGAAATATTTTTTGAGCCTTGTACAAGTGAAAAAAATTGCGATTGACATTTTTGCAAAATGTGGTGCCTAAATCGACAATGAGGAGTAAATTACTCTGCTCGAGCAGTGTAGGAGGACAAGCAAAAGGGCAGAGATTGGGGCTGATTGGAATCTTGGAAACTCCCCTGGAGCAGCGTTGTACTAAGTTGCCACAATACAGAGACAAAATAATTAAGTACCACTTTGAGTGGGTGCAGGACACAGCAGGACAATGCTTTAAAGCATGGCCCAGGGCAGGCACATTTGGAAGCAACATAGTTGAACATATGTATTCCAAACACAAGGGGAATACATTACAGAATAGACAGAGCATTTTAGCCCTGTTGAACGTGTTTGAGGAAGAGAATCAGCAACCTCCCACAAGTGTAGTCATGGGTATGGTCCCATCGGCCCCACCCCCATACAGGCTATGTCCCACTTTTGAACCAGCGGCAGGATATACTAACCTGCAGCGAGCACCGTCAGTGGAGGACACCGAAGGGGGAGTAAGGAAAACAAGGGTAGGTAGTAACACGAGGACCACAGGTACTAAGACACATGGTCTGGCAGACATAGGCAAAACCATGTAACTTATTGAAATTGCAGAAAGCATGTGCTGACAGATTGAGGACGTGTTAAAAGAAGCAGAGGTGGAGGTAGAAAAGCCAGTGCAGAAAAGGGAGGAGGAGCGATGCGCTACAATCACCCCAGACGCAAGGACATCATTAACATTTTTGGGGGATAGTAAAAAATGTCCTCCCATGAAGAGGGGCGGCAGACAGTGATTCCACCGATGATGACGGTGGGTCAAGAGGGAGTGAAGAGGACAAGGAAGGGCTAAGGAGGAGTTGACTGCTCTGGGATGAGAAGGATGGGAAGGAACAAGAGAGGGAGAGAGAAAGAAAAAGAAAGAAGGCGAGAGAATGAGACAGCAGCAGAGATTGGTCCCAGAAACTCTGGAGTAGGGTCGGGAAGATGGCAGTCGTGAGTACCATAGAGGGCGTGAAGGCATCACTGCCACGGGCACAGTTGCCCCTGTTTCAGAAGAGTTGAGGAGGACCCCAGAATATATCTTGGGCCAGCATGGTCAGGGATAAAGTGATGTACAGCTTGACGTCCCTCGCGGCAGTGGCAGGCAAGTGGATCTATGCCATGACCCTAAGTAGTAACGCACACGTTGGTGCTCTGTTTCATAATTGCTGGGCGCATGTGTGGAAGAAATCGAGGACAATGTACCCAGACATGCAGGCTATCTTGATGCGAACAATGAAGAAAGAGCAAGACCATGCACAACATATTAAACACATACAAGAGTTGTAGACACTAGAAACACAAAACACATGGGATGCAAATATTCCCTTTTTTTACCACATATTGATTAGGGGACTTCCCGCGGATGTACAGAAAGTGTTATGGAAGGTAGTAGGAATAGAATCAAAATGGTGGCCCAAGATGCAAGCGCATATAGAACACTTTTGTAAAGCACAGCAAGATAAAGATAAGGACTGCGCAGATACCGCTGTAAAAGCTGAAGCAAAATTAGTACAGAAAAAGTTGGCCAAACTTATAATGGAAGGAGCAGTATTAACAAACATCACACCAGGACAGCCAGAGCCCACCCAGCTAGGAGCGTGAGCCCCTATGGGGATGGCTCAGCCACAAACATCTATATAGTTTGCCCAGCTATAACCACCTGCAGGGTATGGCCAGCCACAAGGTTATTATCCACAAGGGGGAGAGTATGTTCAACCAGGATTACCCCAACAGTGGGGGTATTATTCACAGGGGTGTATTATCAGCAAGGTGGATATTATCAACAAGGGAGGAGGTATTCACCGATAGGAAGGGGAATGGGATCCGGATATGAAGGGACAAGAGCAAGTAGTATGGGGCCATGTTTTATTCGTGGGCAGATAGGACACTTTGCATGGGAATGTATGAGCATGCCACAGACACATTATGGCCAGTGTACCAGATCCCCATGCAGACCCCACAGGCTCAGACGCAAATACCACAGCAACAGAGACAGCCCACACATATACAAGCACCATTTTTGGAAATTCCACAGCAAACTGTGGTTTACCAGGTACCACAGACAACTACACAACCACAGCAGGTGCCTCTGCAGTCACAAATGAATGCCCTACAGGCCCAATCACACGAACCAGCACAGCAGTGGGACAGCAACTTTTTAGCACATAATGTAGTACCCCACTATATGGGAGTAGCAGTGTTTGGAGGGAGCCCCTTTCCATACCTGGGGTCAACCACGAGTACCCAAAAATCCAGCCCACAGGGAGCCCTGATGTGCCCAGTCCTAACATAACTGCAGACCCTGAGGAGGAAACCAAGATTAGCAGTGAAGATGGGCCATAAAGATTGCTAATTTGTGGTCTACACAGGAGCAACCAAGTCCTGTATTAAGGAGGGTACCTTTCCCCTGTCGTCAAAGTAATGGTCGTGCAGGGATTCTCTGGGGCTATAGTAATGGTTCAATAACTGAAGAGTTGCCTCTTACTATAGGCACACAACACATTGTAGCACCCTTGCTATACTCAAAGGATACACATCAACATACTAGATAGAGACATTATGAGCAAATTGAACATGACTATTTCATTCACTGAAAATGGCATTGTGTCATCCACACCAGGTATATTTTATAAACAACTTGCGGCACTCACACAAGAATTATGTGCACATACCACTCTGCAAGGCTTACCATTGCAACCACAACTATTTTTGTATGGAGTACATGTTGTGTTGGGGTGGGTGACACGGATCAAGGATGACATGTTGTGACTGCTCACTAAATTTCTATTTTGACCAGAAGAACTAAGGGAAATAGTGTTGGGTACTGTAAGCACCACACACTTAGAAGCAGTACTTAAGAGCAAGGACATGGTTTGGAAGGGACAGATAACAAGGGAACGGAGTGGCGCATGGTTTTGTGCATTGACCCAACACAGCGTTTGACAGACTTGACCGATGAAGAACCGTTTGCAGATTATGAGGACGGGGGGATCTTATACTTCAGATATGCCTACCATGCCACATGAAGGTAGAATACAGAGAGGTCTCCCAGAAGATACAAATTATGAGCATCATATCGACACAAACACAAGGTTTGCGCAAGGTACCAGTGAATATATGAAGCAGTGACCCCCACAAAGAAATGCTTGCTGAACGGGACAGTGGCAGTCTGCATAAAGTTAAAAGAAGGAACAATATTATCCTGGGTAAAACAGTACCCCTGTCGAGAGAGGCAGATGAGGGAATATCTGAAACAATACTGGCCCTGTGGTGGCAGGGCATTATCAAGACTTCCGAATCCCCATGTAACACGGCCATTTTGACCTATCAAGAAAGCAAAGGGAGGTCATGGAGAATGATCCAGGATCTTCACCCATTGACTAATATAGTGGAGGCAGAGTTTCCGGTGGTACCAAATCCGGCCACCATTTTGTGTCACATCCCCACTGAAGCAGGTCATTTTACAGTGATTGACTTAAAAAACACATTCTTTTTGATTCCATTACATCCAGGTTCACAGTACTTAAAAAACACATTCTTTTTGATTCCATTACATCCAGACTCACTGTCTTTACCTAACGAAGCACCAAGTTGCACAACACACATTTACTGCAAGGGTATTGTGAATCCCCAAGTGTTTTCAACAGGGTGCTACAAATGGACTTGAGTATGAGGTTCCCCAGTTAAAGACAGGGAAAAGGTCTACTTACCACCATTATTGTTCAGCACGATGGCGGTAGATGAATAGTGACCCACCGTATTGGTACTTGTTCTAGGTTCCACATGAAAAGAGAGTACCAGAAAAAAGGAACCCAACATTGGAACCAAGAGGGAAAAGGCAGCACCAGAAAAACCTGCAACTAAAATTGTATTGGAAGTGTGAAGACAATACAGGTCCAGAAAACCTAAGGACTGAAGGAAGCAAACCAGGAATTGAAGAAGGTAAGAAGGAAAAACAAACAACTCTGGAAAAACCAGGTGGAGGAAAAATAAGAACAGGGAAGAAAATCTGGAAGCAGAATATCAGAAAAACATAAAGGCAGCAAGTAAACTAGGTTAAACAGAAGGTAGGAAGAATTACCATAAGATATGCGCAGGAAGAGAAAATCACTGTGTTAGTACTTAACAAAGTTGTGACGAGTCCGGTCACCATTGCATTCTCCAATAAATGCAGCAGTGCATCTCACGGGAGGGCGCAATCTTGTATGGAGGACTAGACTGCTTAGACAGATTCCTCCCAAACGTGATGGAAGGGTACCATGAGGGAAGTGCCAGCATCATCATAACAATAAGGATGGCATTCTGACAGTATGCCTCTTTCCAAGACCCATCAGTCCGGGATTCCATGGATGGATTTGATGAAACATTGCGTTCCCACAAGCATTCTGTGACATCATATCCAGCCCAGTCTACCGGGTATCAGAAGTATCATGAATAACTGATTTTACAGACGTCATATTCTGGGACACCATCAATGATGACCAGGGGAGTGACACGGTGTCCAGCTGCAAAGCGCAGAAGAGGTACAAACCAACCACCCCACTGCGATTTTGGCGCCTGCAAGTCTGGGTTTACACAGGCCTCCACAACACCAGCAGGGAAGGACGGTTAGGGAACGCTGCTTGTATGGGTACGGGTACTGAGGGTAACAGGGCAGAGGGTTAGGAAGAGGTTGTGGATGGGGAAGGGGACATAGGGTAAGTGAAGAACAGGTGCATGATGTAATCCTCAAGCATGCACATACCCCTACATGCATGCATTCCCCACAAAGAATAGGCAACCAACATTGACACTCGCTTGCACCAGTAAAAAGCACTTAGCTCTGGTTATTCTTGCTGGCTGATGGAATGTCCCTTGTTGCCTCCGCACCTGCGTGCTATCTGGTCTGGAAAGCAGGAGCAGTTCAAATGCTGCAAAGAGAGCTCATATTAGTTGACACGGGTTATGGCCATGTGTGGCTCACACGTGCTGAGCAAAATAACTATGGGTTAGTTGGTAGCCCAGGTGCTTTCATGCAACGCGAGGGCTTCATGTGGCTTGGCATGCAATGTCTAGGTTTAAAGGCATGGTCTAGTAAAAATGTGTATTGTCCCTACGGGTCGGCCATGTTTTTTTAAGGCTAAGTGGCTCGATTTTAGAAAACTTTCCTATGGACCTTACCCGAGTTTTCGTCCATTAACCGCACGCGAAAACAAGCACCAGGGAGCCGCCATTTTCTGATAATCCTATCTTTTCCCCCATCGCCCTGGCTGACCTGCTTTTGCGGCACTAAATCAATTCCCCCCGCCCCTGTGCCTGACATTATCAAAACATTCATATTCCCCGCCTCTCTCCGTGACGTTACTGTGCTGCGTAGGCAAACCCGCCCAGTCGTCTTCTGCGCGACTCTACACAGAACCCGGAAACCAACACAGATCAACTCACAACACAGCGCGCCACAATTCGGAATATGAAACTGTACTTTAAAATGAAACAGCAACACGGTACATTTGGTAAAGTACATTTATTTGACATTCAATGTTTAGAGAATATTCAGCAATTGCCATATGAACTCCGGAAGCCATTTATTTTCTTTTATCTGTATCCGCAATAACTGTTCCGTTTCATCTTGAGTCACGCGCTGCTCCTTTATGGTACACAGGGTGTTCATTTTCGTAAAAAGAATCACTTTGGAAGCACGGTGAACCGCAAGGCTGTTCCATCAACTAGGCACTAGTCCAGCCTAAAGGTTGATATGTTGCTTCTAGCCACTAGTACAGCGTAAGGGCATGTGGGCCCTTGGCGATCGTCCCATAATATGGTGATCGTGCTCCAGTTGTTGACACGAAGCTGCAGGTGTCTGCTGAAGAATCCATCCGCCGGTGTCTCAAACAGATGGCAGTGGCAGAATGGGATCAAATACCTGTTATGAAAACAAACAAATTATAATTAGTCTCGCTAGCCGATCTTCATTAATATTACTCATTTTATTTATTACGGCCGATCAGAAACTATTTGCTTGCAAGGATAGTTCAATGGAGTATGTTTGTCTCTAAAATCAATGCGAAAAGTAACAAGATAAATCGAGGCAAACACACAATGATAAATGACAGTTAGTCTACATGCGTGAGGAATGATATGATATATGATATGGCATTTGTAACGCGCCTATCCTCAAGTGTTTCTAGGCGTGACGAGGCAGGTGGGGAACAAGGGCAGACAGACAATGATCCTACTAGGCCAGGTGTCTTTCTGATCGCGCATGGGGAAGGGCTGTACATGGTTAGTTGAATACAAATTAAATAATAGGGCCAGCTGGTGGCAAGTGCAAGGTAAATGCCGGGAGAAGGGGCTGAAGGATACAGAGACAGTCCCGTAGTGCAGGTAGGCAGTGCAGGGAAAAGTGGCTGGGCCAAGGACCGAGATCGGTGAGACCAGTGGACCTGCATTCCCATGTGCCCACTACAAACACGTTTTACTTGCTTTTCCTAGCTCTTCATTCATTCATTTATTCATGCATCCATTCATTAAATCTTCATTCCGGTATAAAAGCGTGTAAAGATTTACTTACATTATATTTGAAATTTCCATTGTGTCTCTTCGTAATGCAGTCTGTAAAACGGACCATGTTCTTGACAACGATTTTCTGTATACTGAACTAAAATGAAACTCGGTCTAGTTTCTGAATTTTCTGCCTTATCGTCTCTTACGTTATTGTGCACTCCCTTCAAATGTAGTTCTTTCGGCATGGTCCCTGTCTCAAGGTCAAAAAATAATAGACCCTTATACTTCCAGTGCGACTTGTGGGCCTCATCTGGGCGCTGTCCTTCGCATTCTTTATTTGCAACATCACGTAGTATAGGCATCTGTGAGAACTTGAAGTTTAGAATCCGTCTATGTAGTGCGCCTCAATGTGCAAATGCGAACTGGCTTCTCTCCCAAATGCCACGGGCCGCTTGGCTGGCGCGTTCTAAGTGCCCCAATTTTGTCCCCGTTGTCTGCGAGCTTTGCAGCCCAAATTGAGACATTTAATTTTTTGCGGAAGGTCAGGGAAAGTATAAAGTACCACAGGAGTTGAGTTACAAGTGAGATTTATTGTTTGTTTGTTTGTTTTATTATTTGCAATACGCAAGCCTCCCCTCCGTTAACAGCGCGCAGCATTTACATTTACATGAGATGAGACATGAGAAAAATATATACACTTGAGGTGAATAGAGAGAATTCAAAGATGACACCCAGCTTGTTCGCCACCCATGATGGTGAAGGTAGGGGCTAGGTTTACAGGTACACTGTACAATAACATTTATTTACAAAAGGACAATCGTATTGCAATTATTTAAACCGGGATTTGTACTTCACAATAAGCTGTGCTTCGGGTGGGCATGGCACAGTCGCAATGTTCGGTGGCAATGGATCACTGCTCTGCACAGAAACGTCCAAAATTCCATATCTGTGCTTCTCTAACACAGCAACAATAAGGCCTTTCACAAAGTCGAACTGCATTTCATCATAGACTGGTTTGATCACCCATTGCTTACTTCATTTTGAAAACACCTTAGTGTAGCGAGGCATCTTTACTTTACCCCTAGTCCTAGATTGTTCACGTCCGACATTGCTGTTATGGGCCAAGACCGCTAGTAGAGTGCGATCTTTCATGCCCCGAAACCTAAAATGCAAGCGCTTTGGCCTGTACTTTAGGCACATATTGTGGAACACCTGCAAATCTCCTGTGTGACAGAATTCTGTCAGTCCTCTCAAATCTCTTGATAGAGTTTTGTCGAAAACAATCTTCTCAATGGCTTTGTGTGTCGGTGAAGATGGAATCAACCACTTCTTCTTCCGTGCCTCCTCTGGGGACAAAGGGCCTTGTTCACATTGGTGGAAATGTTCATTTGCTGTCCAGCGGTGAACGTTGGTACAGTGGTGCATCAGTGACCGCCATTTTTCAAGTAGTATTTCCACTGACCCCTCACAAGTTTTTGAGCTCCACCAAAGATGGTTGGTGATAGAATGTGACCACTGCAAAATACTTTCAAAACCTTTTTTTTTCCCTGCAGCCGAGATTTTCTTATTGATTGATTTAGCAAGATGCCATACGTCAAATTGATGTTTAATATGTGGGAACTGCTCTCTCATTGTCTTGGCGATTGAAACGTGTTTATCCGTGGCTATGAGGTTGATGTGCATTCCCCTTGATTGTAGATATTCCACTGATTTTATAAATCCTAGTTTCTCCATGGCCACTGACGATGTACATTGTGTTACCTGCACGACCACCGAACTCACAATTTTCTTACTATCCATGTCCTGAAAGTGGTAGGTGCAGTACTTGGCAGAAAATCCAGGGCTGTCGCACTGTCCATCGCCGGCTAGCCTGAATCGTTTGCCTTCGAATGTACTTGCTAGAGACAATTGTTCAATTTTCCAAGCATCACTAATGGCCGGAAACAGATAATCACGTTGGTATATGTAGTACAGTGCTTTAGAAATGAAATGGAGTCCCACAAACTGAAAGAAAGCCTCTAACTTTCTAAAACTGGAGCCACTAAAAAGTGATGCAGCTGCACACAGTAGATTGCCTGCTGGCAGTTTCCCCAGCATCGGTTGTGCAGACCATGAGAACCTATGATTTAATCTACAGGCGGCATTAATTTTGACGTTACTGCCTTTTATTTGACGAGTCACATTAATCAATGGCTTCCCAAATACTTCCCCTCTATTGGAATGCACACATTTCAGCATACTTATAATTTCCATCAAATAACTGTCGAATACAATGTATTTGCTCTCTTTCATTAGACTGTCATCCTGCGTCAACGTTGTTTCGGCCTGTGACGTTGTGGAGATTTCAACACATTGGAAAGTAATATCGCTGATATCAAGTTCTGATGCGTCTATGGATGCTGCAGCTGGGTCATTCTCTGTCATTTCGACATCTATTACTTCAACATTGATGGGAGAACACAACAATGTCGACAGGTTTTTTGGTGGCAAATTTTTGGTGGGTGTAGATTGTGTAAATTGATCTGCAGCTACTTCAGAGCTATCTTCAATACATTCAATAACATCTTCTTGTGGTGGTGCGGTCGCACTGTAGCTATGGTCCAATGCAACTTAGCTGTAGTCTCCAAACACAGTTAATTCATGTTCTGGCCATTGGACATGAGCATCTCAAGCCTGAACATGCCTCGCCTCAATTAATAGTTCCTCCATAGTGTACACGGTCTGGCAAGCCACATCTCTCATTCGCTTCACTGTCTGTGTGTGTATAGTTCTGACACCCACGGGTAACTGGAGGAGAGATTGGAAAAGGGATGTTCAGTTGAAACACAAGATGGAGTGTAGTAGAATTGACTGGAAAAAAACTGCAACTTTTTTGACTCGACCTTCAACATCTGCATGCTGTAGCTCCGATTCGTTTCCGCATGTCCTCCCTTCCTCTTGCGCTGCAACGACTATATTTTCTGTATCTGCATAGACAGCACGCAATGAGGCTCCATCGTCTCCCTGAAACATAGTACTTTCATTACTATGTATCAAAATATTGTTAGCATAAAACACACGTGAGGACGAACACACAGGTACATCTCAATAGCCAAACACGATTTAAACATTGTGTGCAACAATCAAAGGACAAGTATTCGACCAGTGATGATCTATTTCGATGGAACTGTCAGTATCCATACCTCTGGCTCTGCATGGACTGCCATGAATGGTTGTATTGGAGAGGAGGCATCCGCATCTCCCTGAAACACAGTACTTGCATTAGTATGCTTTTCAATATTGGAAACACAACACACACTTGGGGTCGACGGCACAGGTACATGTAAAGAGATAACCACAAATGATGTATTGTCCAAAAGAATCAAGGAAAATCCAAATATGATCACATTTCATCGACTTATTTCAATGATTCCTTTACATCTGCATTATCTAAATGAGATGTTGTGATTGTGGTGGAAGCTCCGTCGTCTCCCTGAAACACAGCACTTGCGTTAATAGGGAAGAAAGTATAGCAAATGGAATCACGTTATATGATCACGCATGATGGAGCTGTCATTATCCATACCTCGTGCTGCTGAAGAATATCTATGGATGTTGCAAATGTAGTGCGCACTTCCGAAAGCTGTTGCGCCTATTCGTATATGCATGGTCCCGCTTCCACTTCCCCTGGAATTACTTGAATGTCAGGCTCTGCATCAAGTGCAGGGGTTGACGCTCCATCAACTGCCTGAAACATAGTACTTGCATTAGTGAGGATTACAATAGTGAAAACATAACACACACCTGGGGTCGACAGCACAGGTACATATCAACGGCTAACCACGAATGAAACATAGTGTAGAACAATCAAACGACAAGAATTCCAGCTCTGATGATGACGCTCGATGGAGCTGTCAGTATCCATACCTCCTGCTGTTGAAGAACATCTAGAAATGTTGTAGATGTGGCGGACGCTTCAGCATCTCCCTGAAAGACAGTACTTGCATTAGTATGGATAACACTAATTATAACCGAAAACAAACACCAGTGGATGATAACTAAGGTGTATATCAATTGGAAAGCACTAACCAAACATTTGGTAAAATGATTACACGATAAAATAAAAATATTACTTGACATGCATAAAACAGGTCTGTAGCGGATTAGCCTAGTATGATTACCTGATACGCGCTAGAAGTGGTTGATAACTGCGACCACGTCAAGGATGTAGAATGTTCTTGCTTCAGATTCAAAAGATAGTCAAGAAGTTGTAAAGGTAAATTAATGATTGATAATGAAATGCCAATATTAAAAATAGCCATGTAAGGCGACAGAATACTTGTAAAATGCTCAATATAGCACAGTTCCCTGTTCCCATATATATACATTGCGTTTGTGGGTTATGAAATCGAAAAAGAATATATTGGTAAATGTCATTATTCAAAAAACTATACAATCATATCAATATCGAAATTATTACAAGGGATAGAACACCTACAATATCAATTAATCCGTTCGGATACCTACACACTACCGCAAGGCCTAAAGCTAAATCCTGACACTTGACTCACCGGTGGCGGAATGTGGACGAATAGAGTGGGAATAGCGTTTTCGAGCAATTTCCGTGTCGTTCGCCTTTTATTCTTCTTTGTTACCCAAGATGTTGTGTACATGTCCAAGGAAAAGTGCCGGCTGCAGATGCGGTATCGATCACCCCTCTTGTCCTGTAAGACTTGTTGGACTCTACTTTCCAGCTCATCCAGTGGATATCCGCAATGTCTGACCCATTCTCTTATTCGATCAACAGTTTTCAGGAAAACATGCATTGTAGTGCCTTCAGATTTCGCATGGGTCTTCGAAGGGCAACCGCTAATCGAACAGGCAGGCATTGTTGATAAATCTGAAAAGTAAATATCAACATTATTATACAATCTTCAAAAATAAAGATTTGATACAAAAGTAAATGAATCATACAATGATCAATGCAAGGTTTGTTTTGGTCGCAGGAACTATACCAGTTCATTATGTGCGGCTTAGTATTTGCATAAATTGCAGAAATGTATAAATGATGTGACTAAAAACTGAACATGTGACTCATCCCTTGAATGTTCTGTATTGTACGAGAAGGAAACATGCATACATCATAGACTGGACCCCCGAAGGATGCAATTCGATGACAATTGACACAGATGAAAATAAATTGATCTATTGTTAGCATAGCAATGGAAATTCAAGTCAATAGCAATGAGACCAATGAACATAGCACTATTGGGTACTCTACTCGCAAATAGATAGAAATTTAAAAATCTGCAAAATATGACCAGGATACATGGCCTTACCTTGAGCAACAAACAGTTGGATTCAGCAAGCAGAGCAGTATGTTGCGGGAGAAAAGGTGGATGGCCACAGGTAGCGCACTGATGGGTATGCCCGAAGCGGTCACAGAAGTTCACGGATAGCACAACGACGAGCAGATTAGCATAGATCTCAGTGGTTCCCAGGTAGCACGTTCAGGAGTTGACTTGCAAAGCACAAAGATGTTCTCATGAGACATATCGAGTGGTTTTTAAAGTATTAGAAACTGGGGTGTGTTTGTGAATGAATGAGGTATGTATGTCGTGGTATTAGGGGGGCGGCCTGCTTCAAGGGGAGGCCTGGCTGGAGACACGGGGTCTGAGGAGGCCATGTGATCGATGGCCCCTTGGCGTGGGACACCTTTTGAAGTGTACATGCTGTTTGGCACCTTGGCCGTTTGCGCCCGTGACAGCCCCCCATGCCAGCGCTCATCCCCGGGTGCGAACCGCCTTTGATAAAGGGGGTGGGATGGATGGGCCTGGGGCGTGCAGATAAGGCACAGGAAGACTGCTGAATGGAGACACACTTATGTGTATTGCAGGTGGGCGGCCTGCTTCAAGGGGAGTCCTGGCTGGAGACACGGGGTCTGAGGAGGCCATGTGAGCGATGGCCCCTGGGCGTGGGATACCTTTTGAAGTCGACATGTAGTTTGGCACCTTGGCCTTTCGCGCCCCTGACAGCCCCCCATGCCAGCGCGCATCCACCGGCGTAAACCGCCTTTGATACAGGGGGGTGGGATGGATGGGCCTGGGGCGTGCAGATAAGGCACAGGAAGACTGCTGAATGGAGACACACTTATGTGGATTGCAGGGGGGCGGCCTGCCTCAGGGGAGGCCTGCCTGGAGACACGGGGTCTGAGGAGACCATGTGAACAATGGCCCCTTGGCGTGGGACACCTTTTGAAGTGTACGTGTAGTTTGGCACCTTGGGCTTTCGCGCCCCTGACAGCACCCCATGCCAGCGCGCATCCACCGGCGCGAACCGCCTTTGATACAGGGGGGTGGGATGGATGGGTCTGGGGCATGCAGATAAGGCACAGGAAGACTGCTGAATGGAGACACACTTATGTGGATTGCAGGGGGGCGGCCTGCCTCAGGGGAGGCCTGCCTGGAGACACGGGGTTTGAGGAGACCATGTGAACAATGGCCCCTTGGCGTAGGACACCTTTTGAAGTGTACATGTAGTTTGGCACCTTGGCCTTTCGCGCCCCTGACAGCCCCCCATGCCAGCGCCCATCCACCGGCGCGAACCGCCTTTGATACAGGGGGGTGGGATGGATGGGCCTGTGGCGTGCAAATAAGGCACAGGAAGACTGCTGAATGGAGACACACTTATGTGGATTGCAGGGGGGCGGCCTGCTTCAAGGGGAGGCCTGGATGGAGACACGGGGTCTGAGGAGACCATGTGAACAATGGCCCCTTGGCGTGGGACACCTTTTGAAGTGTACATGTAGTTTGGCACCTTGGCCTTTCGCGCCCCTGACAGCCCCCCATGCCAGCACGCATCCACCGGCGTAAACCGCCTTTGATACAGGGGGGTGGGATGGATGGGCCTGGGGCGTGCAGATAAGGCACAGGAAGACTGCTGAATGGAGACACACTTATGTGGATTGCAGGGGGGCGGCCTGCTTCAAGGGGAGGCCTGGCTGGAGACACAGGGTCTGAGGAGGCCATGTGACCGATGGCCCCTTGGTGTGGGACACCTTTTGAAGTGTACATGTAGTTTGGCACCTTGGCCTTTCGCGCCCCTGATAGCCCCCCATGCTAGCGCGCATCCACCGGCGCGAACTGCCTTTATATCAATATATAGTATATCGCCTTTATATCAATGATAGTATATCGTTGCTTATCAATAACAAATGCCACATACCAGAGATTCTTGTGACCACAGACCCACACTTCAACCGGTGTATTATAGTGGTCAAGACCCGAAGGCCTGTATAATCCAATGGTAATTGTTAGTATAGATATATGTGTGACTTTTATAGAGACCTAACCTACTGAAAGACTTTGAACAAGTGTTATTTAGTGCATGCATTATCGAGAATATGTTATGTTAGCTTAGATAGATAGTGACCACCCTGCTTCACAGCGACCAGACCTTCACCCGGAGCACAAATGTCTGACGTCCATCCTTGAATGGAGACACACTTGATTCATTTAAAAAATCAAAACAAACGTTGTTAAAATATATGTGGTGTTTTATTTTGTATCTTATTTTCATGACACAAAAATACAAGACTTTAACTATTATATAGGTCAGGTTGCAGCACAGCGAGAGAAAATCCCCTGTACTGACCGCTGTCACTCGGGAACGTTTCTCTAATGGCACGAACGGCACAGGCGGGTATCACTCTTCGAACGCGGTGTCCAAGCCTCCCGTGGAGCCACCATGTAAAGGAACGATAGGCCACCAGCCTGTACCACCTGTGAAAAGGAATGAAACAAACTGTTTTTAAATGACCAAGATAAGTTTAATAAACGTTTGTTGTCAATGACAATTCTTGTAACTAATGGCATTCTGCACGGACAAATGCTATCTAGACAATGCACACTATTGAACGACTTACATGCGTTACAATGATATGTAGATGTAATTTTGGATACAGTTGAAGATCATGAAATAGGAGTGGCATGACAAGCGGAGTATACTCACTCGTTACTCGGATTACGAGGACAAACAGTTGTGCGAAGTTCATGCATAAGCACCATCATTATTCTCAACACAGCCCATGTGAGGCAGGCTGCCCTGAAGTCTGGCAGCTCGGTGATGCATTGCGGTCGTGGCTCGCCTTCCGAAATGTAGGCCAGGCATCCCGAGTTTTCTCGGCAGCAGCAGTTCTCGTCCTCAGTTGGCATTAGCTCGCACCGATTGCATGTGCACCAGGTGGAGACGCCGTCCATTCGACTAGGCCCAGGCTCTTCATCTGTTGATTCGTCCTGCCAACTGCCGTCCGAATCCCCATCGTTTTCGCGTGCTTCCCTTTCCAGTAGTTCCTCCTCGGTATACTCGGGCTCGTACATGTAGGGCATTATTGTAGCCATTGTGTGGTAAACAGAGTAGAATAATTTACCGAGATGGTACAGGTGTTCACACGGGCTACAAGCGGCAAAGGTAGCTGACCAGAGCACTGAAACAAGTCACAGAATACTCAAAGTAACACAGAGAGAGGAATGGAATCGAAAATCTGCTGCTGTGTCTTGTGAAACGGTCTGTTTATACTTATTGAGCAAAGAGGCGTCCTGCCATTTCCATGGCGACACGTCATTAGCTGAAGCGCAGCGAATGTTGACACGAGACGTGCTTTGGCATTGGGAAATGGGCGGTACGAGTCTGCTGATGACAGGCTCAGGGGCGGGGGAATTGATTTAGTGCCGCAAAAGCAGGTCAGGCAGGGCGATGGGGGAAAAGATAGGATTATCAGAAAATGGCGGCTCCCTGGTGCTTGTTTTCGCGTGCGTTTAATGGACCAAAACTCGGGTAAGTTCCATAGGAAAGTTTTCTAAAATCGAGCCACTTAGCCTTAAAGAAACATGGCCGACCCGTAGGGACAATAAACATTTTTACTAGACCATGCCTTTAAAGGCCACACAAGGCTACTTGCAACTTTGTTTTCTGGGGCTGCACATGGCTCAGGCCATGCAGCTTTTCTGTGGCCGCACGTAGCTTTATTTTAGAAGCTGCACATGGCTTGGTTCATGCGACTGTAGTTCAGGAGCCACACGTGGCTAATTTACATGCAGTGCAGTGGTCCAAGTGACAGCTTGTACACTGTCCAAAAAATGTGACGCTGCCTTGAGGTTCAATCTAAAGGCACGGGTCATGCAGGAAGGACCCAGGCACTTAGCTATCGGTGTGCGGCACTAAGCTTTATGGAAAGCAGGGACTTTCTCTGGGTGGGGCTGGGACCCCTGCATGTGTTACCCTGTGTTCCCACTCTCTGGAGGCACTGCAGCACTCATCTGATTCAAGTGAGGGGCCAAGATAGAGATTCTGTGGGGCGTGGCCCCTTGTGAGTATCTCCCTGGCCAGAGCAGCTCAGGAGGTGTCTTGCCTGGATGGATTCTCAAGCACAAGCACTGTGCTTTTCTCAACATGCATGTGCGCAAACATGCCACTCCCAATGTGGCCTGTTCATTGTAGTTCTTGGCTCTGAGGCTGCTGGGTAGTGTGTCCTGTGCATGTATTTCCTGCAATGAGGGCAGAGAAGCCTCCTATAAGGCTTAATTGTTTTGTGATGTCTTTGTTTCAGTCATTTGCTTTGTTTTGGGCATTTGTTTGAATTCGTTGAGTTCCCCCCCCTGCACTCATGCCGCATGCACTCAGACTCCAAGCCCTGACAGGGAGAAGTAGAATTGGATCGCTGTGGTCCGGACAAGAAAACAGGTTTAAGAAGTGAGGTATGAAAAACCGGTTGCATTCTTTTCCAAGAAGACGGTAGGACCTGTGTGTATGCAACAGAGTTTATGAACTTGATGACGCAGAATGGTCCCATACACAGTGGAGAAAGCTTAGAGGGTTTCAGCCTTCTGAATGATGATAAAACTGAGTTCCTTCTTGTCGGCAACCCAGCCCACCTAGCCAACCTAGAACCTGAATACTCAAACTTCACCATTGACAACAACACCTTTCCGGTCTCCCCAGTAGTGAAAACCTTAGGCGTCCACTTGGACTCCACTCTCTCACTCACCAGGCATATTAACTCCATCACCTCCTCATCAGCATATATGGCCAAACTCATCAATGACTGCCGCCTGTACCTCTCCACTGACAATTGCATCAACATCGCCTGACCCACCATCTGCTCCAAGTTGGATTCCTGCAACTCTCTCCTTGCTAGGCACCCCAAAGGCAACCTCCATTAACTAGAAACTGTTCAAAACAACGCCCTCTGCACTGCCCTGAACCTAAAATAATCAGACCACATCTCAAAAGCCAGGAGAGACGCCCACTGGCTGCCAGTGAAGAACTGTACCTCCTTCAAAATTCTTACCTTGACTCACCGCTGCCTCAGTAACACTGCTCCCCAATACCTCTCAGAGTGTATCACCAAACCAACTTCTTCCAAACCCACCAGAACTGCCTATGCCAACCTCCCGCACACACCTAAGTTCAAAGGAACCAGAGCAGAAGGAACCATCTTCCCCGCCCAAACCACAGCACTTGGCATTCCCTCCCACCCCACCTTAGAATGGAGATCTCTCTGACTATCTTCGGACCTGTACTTGTACATACCTGGCTTGTACATATCTGTAACAATGCCTCTATGCTCACAGCATCTTGATGCCTTTTGGTTTTCGTGCGCTCTACAAACGTAATAAATAAAATGAATAAATAAATAAATCCCTGCAGCAGTCACAAATACAGGCGGCTATGAAGTGCCTTCAGAGAACAGGTGGGGGGGAGGGGCGCTTATGAGACCAACAGTGTTGTCAATGAATAAGATATCGACAAGTAACAGACAAAATCAGCTCTGAATGTTTGCAAACTGCAGCAGGACTAGGAGGTCCAGTTACTCTCCTATATTCTGCAAGAACGACCCAGCCATCTGCTGGAGGTGGGGGTAGGGAAGATACGTGTCCCGTTAATAGATCCGGCGGTGGAGACGGATGGTTTTCTCTAACTGGTTGAGGTTCTCACAGGTTCTGGTTCAGGTCAGAGGGCCAACACTGTGCCTTCTGTGCTTCCTCTGTTTGCTGATATTGTTACAGAATCCATGGTAAATATCTCTTTGATTACAATGAAAGATGCCGTAGTCCCAGCTTCAGCCATTACCATTCATGGCTCGAAAGGTGGGGCGATTTAACCGCCAACTACAACACATGAAAAAAAAAGCCTGCAAACACAAGTCAAAGTAAAGATTTATGGGGCACGTGAGACAATGAATATCACTGATTTCTACCAACCAAAGGGTCCAACAGTCAGAGGAGGAATTTGATGACAACAATGAAAGTGAGAAAAAGTTGCCTCTAGACATTGACCTCGAATTGTATCATGGACCTCAGTATTTATGAAGTGGTGAATGTGAGTACTAGCTACAGGGCAAATTAAATTAACTCTAGAGGTTCTGGGGAGATATTGGAAGGTATCCCCAAAAAGGAAGGGGATTTATCTGAATGGAATGCACTGATACCCACTGTCCCTTTTAATGGAACAAGGCTTTGACCGAGACTTGGAGGCTGATGAGAGCTTGACGGCCTCTTACTATTCTTACTTAGAAAGTACCATTGGAACCAGAACCACTATGGCATCCATGTAGAAATGTGAGGCCAAGCATTGCTAAGTTCTTAGCTCTAGCCAACACAACTACTGAAATAGCTAATGACTTGCCATTGTCTACCTTAATGCAGCATCACAGAGACATTTACCTTGAGGTGAAAGCTCAAACATTAATTCTGAGTGAGATCAAATTGAAATTAGAAGAGCTTACCTCTAGGGCGCAGTCTAATTTGAAGGTAGAAGAGCCAGTTTAGAGAAAACCGGTTCTTGCACAGGACTCCCACAGTTTTAACAGCTGTGTGTACTCCTCAGCTGATTAAAGAGCCACAGCAAGTTACTGCCACTAAGGAAAATCAAGAAGGTCTGAATCAGACAGCTCGACAAAAAGGTGTATTGAAAAAGAAAGGAACAAATCAACAGCGAAAGGATACCAATCATAGGAACTGAAGAAAGTTCCTAATAATAATAAATCTAAAAGAGGAACAGGCACTCCAAGCTCGACAAGAAAGAACAATTCTAAGTGCAATGGCTCTGGGATCATAGAGGAAGTGGCAACCAGTGTACCCGTGGGTTGTTATATTGATCTCACGGATTTGAAGGCTGATAAAGGGGTTATGGACAATAAGGTATTTCCATTCAAATCTGATCCACCTATAGTACGTAATACAAGTATACAATGTGATCAAGATCAAACTTTGGATAGTAATGGCTTACATCGTATTTTTAAGGCAATATATTCTCAGACGTCTGCCACTCAAACTCAGAAGTCGCCAGCAGAACCATGCAGATTGTAAGAACACAAACTTATTGAAAAACCCATTACAAAGCAACTAATGTTTAAATTTGTTCTAGGATCATCCATGATCTAGTTTTAAACCGCTCTTACATCTTAGTGCTTGTACACGAGATCCCAAAATTGCATCTGCTGTCCTCTAGTGACATTAATCTTGTGGATTTTGTGGATTTCCCATAGAACAGGCATAGTGGTTATAATGATGCACTCAAGAATTGCTTCTGACCTGCTATTAACTGAAGGTCTAGTGCTACAGCAGATGGGATATGACCTGATACCATAATATAGTAATCAAAAATTGACTCAGAGTTATAGTAGGCCTAATAATATCCATCGAGCAGCCTGTGAAGTTAAAGACAGAAAGTATGCTAACTTGCGGAAACTATGTTCCAGTTGCAAAACTGGTCAAAGGACAGTAAATATTCCGAAACTGGAAACGATGGGCTATAAATGCTCAGTGGGCTGGAGTTGTTTCTTGAACACTCTCTAATCGGAAAATCAATGATTTGCAAAGTTTAGAAGGGGTTTACCTCCAGCGGTTAAAGGTTGGGCCTTTTCTAAACTATCATGGAATTTGAGGGGACATGCTCAATTGTTTACCAATCAGGCATTAAGCTTTAGACTAAAAAGCCAATCCGTAATCAGGCTTCAGGAAGTGTGGTTAGTGCAATTGATTGTAATAGACAGATACAAGTCCTTCCAATAGCTCACTATTAGAGCTTGGGAGGGGCGTCTGTCAGGAGGCTACATTTTTGCTGTTAAATCTACACTATTGGGGGGATAGTTATGGTTTCTAATAAGTACAATGAAATTGTGGCTGTTAAATGCCACCTAAAGTTGGATCTAGTATCAGGAGAATGGTGTTCCTCCAGTATTTGTATCGGAATCCCTCCCATTCAATACTTGATATTTTCTTGGAGACAATGTCCTTGAATCGCTTGTTATTGAAGGTGACATTTGTGAAATTATATTTGGTGGATATATTAATTCCGTATTAATTTCTGAGGGCCCCAGAAAGATTCTGGTGAGAAGAAGTGGGATAAGAAGTTATAAAATGGCTTAACATGGAAAACATTGACAGAATCCTGGGACCTAAAGATGCTTAATGGCAATATTATGGAGGATTTGACGCAGCAGAACACCTGCACAAATGGTCACAATTCTTCATGTATCGCTTATCTTTTTGTCTCAGATAAATAGTTTTTGGAATGTGATACTTTTAGTATCCTATCCTAACAACCTAACAACTCTTACAGTTAATAAGAACAAAAATGTGATCTCTTGGCATTCTGGGAATGTAGAAAGATGTAATAATGTGATAGGAGAGATTTATTTAGGCACCCCATGGAATGACAGGAGTAAATGAATACAAGTGGAATTATTTGCCTCTTTTATTAGTGATAAAAGATTGCCCAGGTGTGTTTGCTATCCACAGGGACCAGGGCCTTGGGCGGCACTACTGTGAGATCCCTGAGGTGGTGATGGTTGAGGGTGGGTCAGACCCCGGTCCCCCAAGTGCTCCAGGGTGACCAGCAGGGTGTGGGAGAGGGACTCAGCCATTGCAAACACCCCATTTTTCCCATCCCATACCCTTTGGGTGAGCATGACAAGGGCAGCAGAGGTGCGTTCCTGGGCCTGTGCGCTCCTGCGGCTGCTGGCTTGAATACACTCCCGCAGGAGCGGCATCTTATTCAGTTGTTGCTGGACCATTTCAGCCATTGACCCGTTTCAGTCCCCCATAGCAGAGATTTGCACATCCATGTCTTGAATGTTGGGCATGGGTGGTGGAGGGGGGCTGTGCAGACTGGCCGGGATAAACAATGGGGTCGGATAGGGGGTGTGCTCATTCTCCTTCTCTTCCTCCTCCTTCTCTGTGTCATACCTGCCACAATAGAGCAGTGGCTGGTGCGGCATTGGTGGTGTGTAGGGCATGGGAGGGATGGTGGGGCCACTGGTGATAGGTGTAGTCTTGCTGGCAGAGGTGCTGGCAGCTGTGCAGCCGTCACGACAGGTGGTGGTGGTTGGGTTTGCTGTGCCACACTCACAGCAGGTGGTGGTGGTTGGGCTGCAGGAGGTGGTGGTGGTTGGGCTGCAGGAGGTGATGGTGCTTGCACTGCCAGAGGAGGTGGTACAGCCTTCCCGCCTGCATGTGTCCGTCCAGATGATGTACCAGCCTTGTCGTTGCCAGATGACGTGCCTGTTGGGGTGAGATGAGCATGCAGTTAGTCTTCAGTGAGTCATGTCTGTGGGCTTGCATTACACTCATGCTACATTGTGTGTGTGTCCTGCTCTTGTCATACTGTTTGATTGGTCAGTTTGCTCCAATGAGTGCTTCTACATGTGGATGGTGGGAGTGCACATTGACTGTTGGTCTGCCACAGTGGCTTATTTGTGTGTGTGTACATGTGCCCCCATCATGTGTCCATGTGTGGGGTAGTGCATTTTGTCTACAGTCCTTGGGCATGACTATGTCTGCCCAAAACCCCTGGCATGTGTGTGTGTGAGATTGGCCTATTTGCTGTGACCGACATGTGTTTGACCAGTTCCCTTGCCTATTTAGTGTTTCTCTGCATGGGAATTCCTTTATATGGACACACAATTGGCATTTACGTAGGGTGTGTTGTTCTTACCACCATAGTCTTGGATACAGGCTTCCACCTCTGCTACCCCGACTCTCTCGATGCCCTCCATGTGCAGGTTGGAACTGAAAGTCTCCACCCAGGGCATGTGGGTCGGGTGTACCACCGTCCCTCCTCCTGTGGCAGCAGATTCCCTCTGATGGGTGGCTGGGATGTTCCTGACTCACAGCCGCAAGTCGTCCCACCGCTTGTGGCAGTCATGTGGCGTGCATGGGATGGGCCACAGTGCAGTTACCATGTGTTACGCTCACCTGGTTCCACAGGGACGCCACCCAGCAGTTGGGACTCAGGTATCCTTCTCTGTGGTTCCCAGGTGTGACCAGCGGGAGGGTTCTGCCTGGAATACAGGTGGGCAATGTTCAAGACTGGGCAACTGGGGTAAACAGTCTCCCACCACCCCATATACCCGCGGCCTCACTGGACCTCTCCTCACCTTGTTTTTAATGCAGATGTGTTCTCCGTCCTGCCTTCTTGGCAGGGGCGCGTTGTGCATGGTGGGCGTTTGCGATCGAGTTACTTCACTGATGCCGGCCCGCTTTGAGTCTTTCAGGTAGGTCTTATTGCTGGGCTATATTAATGTCCTTGCATGCCTTTTTGGTTTAACTAATGTCTTTTCTCTTCCTTAGGTGCGCGGAAGCCCAATATGTGACATAGACTGAATTGGGTCTCGCCGGTAAGTAATGGCGTTTTTAGAGTGCCTTGATGAGGTGAGTAGGCGCTAAGCACAGCACTATAATGCCTTGCTTCTTGCTAACCTGTTGTCTTGTCTTCCCACAGGTTGCGGTGCTCACCCGGTGCATGGAATTCCTGAGGCGATGCTGGTGGAGGAGCGGCTTGCGAGGTAAGCTTTTCGGCACTGTTCTTTAAATTGTAAAAATGTCTAATGCCTTGTTTCTTTCTTTTTTGCAGATCCGTCGGTTCGGGAGGAGCGCTGGTTCCAGGATGCTGATCTCAAGAGCCATGGACAGCTAACGAAGAAATTACAGGTAAGCTGCTGCTGCTAACGACGTCCTTTTTCTCCTTTACAGATGCTGTTCTTCCGAGGTTCGCAGGTGCAGCTGAACACGGTGAGCGTCACGTTGCAGAATTGCAAAGTAACGCAAAGCATGTTATCCCAGTCGGGTGTGGTTTAAATAGCTTCAAGAAAGTAGTCCAGGTAAAATAGTTCCTATGGTACCACACCCAAAAATACTATACCGCATAGCTTGGTTCCAAGGAGCCAAGCTATGTGGATGCCTCCATTTTGATTGACACTGAAATAAAGTAGTTCTCAATACAAGTCCTTTATCAAGTATGAGCCTGGCATCAAAGGCGCCAGGACTGGCCCCAAGAAGGCCTAGGCCAAGGATGCCTGGTTTTAGTGGAGACCCTTCCTGGCCCATGGGCTTGCCAAGGGGTCCTCTGGATGGGGGTCGTGACACCATGCTGGCCACCTCCTGCCAGATGGCTGTCTTCCTCCTCTGGCTGGTCTGACACTTGCCAGACCCAAAATGTACCTCTGAATTTGCCACTACATTCTCTGTGAGGGCATTCAGCTCATGATCCGTGAGGCGTGGCTTGCAGAGCTGGACCTCTGGCACTCTTGATTTGCCACTCCCTGTCATGTCTGCTGTGTTGGATGGGGTAGATGGAAGCAGGAAGTAGCTGATTTTGGGGAGATTATGTTTTTCAAAATCGCCACCGGCGAGCTTCCAGTTCTTGCAATGATGCTATCATCGGTGCCGGTAATTCCAGTGATTCTGTCAGTTTGCGTGCCACTATTGTTGTTTCTGGCACATTTCTGATGGACTTTTATATTTGCTGGTAATTCATGTATGTTGTTTCCGGCAAGGGTGAAAGTGAGTACCCACTGACCTGGAATAAGCCGGTAATTCCAGCAGTCAGTTTGCCAGTAACAGTACAACCGCCACACCAGAATTACCAGTATTTTTCCAGAATACTTGTAATGAAGGCCTTAGACTTGTAAAAGCAATGAATAACGCAGTTGAAGAAAAATTGATCAGAGCTCGTGAATTAAGAAAACATTTTAACAATTGGATGAAAAATCATAGGTACACTTTGTCAGTACAAGACAGTTCCAATATGTTAAACATTGGCCCTCATTCTGAGCTAGGAGGTAAGTACAGGTACTTTCCGGCATGGCGGAAAGTACGACACCGGCCTGGTGACAGACCGCTAATTGCGGCCCATTACGACCTCACGGACACGTGCTTTTCGCCATGCCGGAAAAGCACCTAGCGGCATGCCGCTAAATGACCTACAAAACCCCCTACCGGCATGCTGCGACACGTACATTACAACACTGCCTTGGAAGCAGCAGCGTCTGTAAATAACGGTGACCGTAATTTACGGATCCCGTAAATTACGGTCACCGCAAAACAACGGAACCGGAAATTTCGTCATTGCACAGGAACGGGAAGGAGCGCGGCGGCCATCTTTAAAAACACAATCCATTGCCATCCTCATCAGGCAGCACCCTTGGGAGCAATCCGAAGTCGGGGAAAGGATCACACACCCAGGAAGAATGCCTAAAGCCCCAAAGAAGTCTGCGAACCGGCTCCGCAACAAGAGATTCAGCCCTGAAGAGCTGCAGGCCATGGTGGACTATCTGGCAGAGCACTCTGACGTTGTGTTCAGCTCCGACATGCAGAGAGAGTCAACAATCCGGAAAAAAAAACATCTGGGCACAAACCGCCCAAAGAGTGAGCGCAGTAGGCACCACACCCCGCAACCCCAAGGACTGCCGCAAACGGTGGGATGACTTGCGGGTCCGGGTGCGGGGCCTCCTCTCTGCCAACCGGAGTCAGGCAATGCAGACCGGAGGGGGCCCAAGTTCCCCAGTGAGACTTGAGCCATGGGAGGAGACATGCGCGGCATTGATCGGGACCAAATCGATTGAGGGCGTCGGCGATATGGAGTGCGGGGCAACATCATCTGCCGATGGAGGTGAGTGTCCAAAGGCAACACTGCCAATCGCAATTGCATGATGTATACTCCCCCAAGGGCCATCAAAGGCACCTTGTCATGTTGCCTTCCCCCCATCCAACTAATGCAGAGCCAACTGCCACGCAATCAAGGGCCAAGTGGAAGTACATAACGCACATCAACCATAGTGCACTAACTTGCACATCCCATCATGCACACTGTGCAGCAGGCTCGGCAGTGTGCGAGCCAGACTGCACATTACCAGGGCAGGATGAGTCACTCCGACATCTGCGTACATTTCATACACATGCATATGTACTAGTACTGTTGCAACACCCAAAAGGCCACACACCCCAAATGACTGACATGTGAATGCAGCCATCAATGCAATTAGTGCATCAAACAATCACTCATGTTGTCCCTCTCCTCTACCCCCACAGGCACTGATCATAACAGCGGGGCAGAGGCAGGTCCCCCCGCATTCCAGCCCGGAAAAAAACACCCACCCCGGCTCCCCAAAGGTCAGTGGAGGATGCACTACCACAATCCCTCCCTGCATCGGCACCTGCCACAATGGCCACCCCAAGGTCGGCAGAGTCGAGCATTGCTGGGGAGGTGGCAGCTACGGGCCCCCAGGAGAATGTAGACAGCCCCTTATCCATCTTTGGGGCGTCCGAGGAGAAGTTGTACCCCACAGTCCACGCCCTGGAGCCCAGCAATGTCCCCCTGGCATCGTGCAGTGACTCTGGGGAGCCTGACACACCTGGCCATAGTGCTCCTGCCGAAACACAGGGAGACGACGATCATGGCCCAAGTTCACCAGTCGAGGCCATGCCAGGGCACGTAGGCTCAACACCCTCCAGGGATGAACAACCATTAATTGATGCACGTCGTGCAACTCAGCTGACTGACCTCATTACTGTGTTCATGGAGGACACCCGCCAGGCAAGGGTGGAGTGGGTAGATGAACTCAGGCAAATGTGTCAGGCGGTCACTGAGAGCTCAAACAGGTTGTGTGAGGTCCTAGGACGCATCGCAGATGCCCTTGAGGCTGGAGGCTGCACCTAACAAAAAGCAGCATCAGCAGGAGGACACGCCCTCATCCAGTGGTGCCACACCAGCAAGCCCACCAAGACGCACTCTGCGTTCCATGCGGCGCAAGAACATGCCTCCCCCGGGTCCCGGGTGCACAGATTAATCGGCAATGCTGCCACATGTGGCCTTAACATACTACATGGGACTACTGTTGTGGAGTTGGGGGGGAGGGGGGTGGGGCGTGAGGGTTTGTTGTGGAGTTGGGGTGGAGGGGGGTGAGGGGGAGGGGGGTGGGGGGTGAGGGTTTGTTGTGGAGTTAGGGGGAGGTGGGGGGTGGAGGGAATGTTTACACTCATCCATTTTTTTCAATACACTATTTGTGTTGCAAAGTTTAACTGTTGTGGACATTCATCATTGAGCATGTGTATTATTACGTCTGACAGTGCATGGTCTACAAGTATACACACACCCAATGCCCTGTGTGCCCATGTAATGCTGCCCTCTGCTGACTTGTGTTTTGGTTATTATGTCCAATCATTGTTTGGCACACATGTCTCTCAAGTGCACCGCCTCCATGATGCTTTCTTGCCACTTCCTCCTCCTCCTTCACTCCATCTTCATGTGCTGCTAGCAGTCCCATGTCAGGGGACAGAGCCACATTCCAAGGGATGCACATTTTGTTCAGCTTTACACATGACATGGGGATCTTGGACACCACATAGCAGTAGATGGGTCCCCCACCAGTCCAGCTTCGGCAACTCGGGTATGGCCAGTGTTTTAGTGCTCCCTGGGCCTGTTTTGTGGGTTGCTGACAGGGGTCATGTACCATGGTGTCAAGGGACAGCCACCAACACCTGCATCTCCAGCCAATTAAGGTAAGTGTTTGAACTGTCACGGTGGAGAACTGAACTTGGCTGACATGGCAGCGTGTTACTGATGGCCATACGCACATGTCCATGGATGCATTTAGCCCATTCATGGCCACAATATGTGTCCACTGCAATAGAATGCTGTAGGGGGGGTGTGTCTACAAGATGGTCCATGAACAATGGCACGGACATCTCGTGGTACATGCTTCGTTGATGCATGCAGCAGTCTTGATGGTATATCCATTAAGTGCTGTGTACTGTGTGAATCCGTAGTTGGGTGTGTTGGATGTAGTCAGTGGCTCATAATCATCATACTGCTTTGATCCATACTATGGTGAATTCAAACACTCCTATGGGTGTGCCAAACGGGTGACGTGGTGTGGTATCCTTGCTGCCCTCAGTTCAATCCACTCCCAGGGATGAGTCTCCGGTGTGGTGCCATGCTGGGGGCAGTCACATTCTGCCTTTGCAGTGTGGCTTCCTATATGCCCTTACGGTTGTGGTGGCCGTCAATGAGTGGTGCATGTGTTGTGGGATTTGGCCTTGTCAGATGTTGGTAATGTTGTGTTTGATGTGTGCCTTACTCCATCGATCTAGGAATCTGTACTTATGTGCTGTTACACTGGTTCTGTGGCAGGGTGTTTGGTGGGGTGAACATCACGCACTGGCTTCATCATTTCGACCCAGTGTGTTCATGCAGGCACCCACCTCATGGCACCAATGCACTGGCATCACACAGTCAGACGACTCACCAAGCAGCCAGGCACGTCATCCTGCATGTCACCCCATGCGGCACGGTAGGGTGGAGTTCAGCTGGCCCATTGAGTCATGAGTTGTTCCTTGATGTCGGGCCCACCCATGTGTGATGTTCTTGCTTGCGTTGCATTCCGTCTGCACGTTGGGGGAGTGGTATTGCTTGCAGTTGCAATCCGCCACCTGCATGCCATGCTGGTCCACCTAAGACACGTGGGTGCTGTCAGGGGCGCCCATGTCATTTGGCATGCCTGCCAATGCATGGGGGCCAACTGTTGTGTCGTATATCTCCTGGGTAGTCCATGTTAGGGATTTGTAGGCCCTTGTGTGCTTGGGGAGGTGAACCAGCACTTGTTTATGCGTCCGTGTAATGGACGGTTGAGACATGCCATGCATGGGCCCCACTGTGTGCTGGTCGGTGCCTGTGGCATGGGTGTGGGGCACAGGCAACACCTTCAGTTGTGCCGGGATAGCAGTGTGTATTTGTATGCTGCTCGCTTTTCTCGTTATTTCTCGGCCCAAATATGGTGGTGATGGTGTCACAGTCAAGCTGGCAGGGGGTGTGTATCTTCTCAGGGGTTTCCTTGAGGGACCGGACATGCGGCGTGGGAATGGGGGCTGCTGGGGTGGTGACGGAGGCTGCACTGGTGCTGCATGCTGGGCCTTTCTCCCCCTCCTTCTCCCCTTGTGTCTCCTCAGTGGGGGGGCCTGGTGTTGTTGGTGTAGTTCTTGTGGTTGTGCCCTTGCTGGCAGGGCCTCCTGCTTCATGTACTGCTACCACTATTGGTCTCATCTTGGTGTGGGAGGGGTTGTGGTTTGTGGGTGTGATCCTTTCTGCTGTGGCAGACTACATTGCCTCCACCTGTGCTGATTGTGTGCACCTGTGGCTCTGGGAACTACTGCTCAGGGTTCTTTACTCCTTCTCTGAGATGCCTGTATGTACTCCATGCCGGTAAGGTACTTTACGGCCTTAAGGAGGCCGTTATTTATGTGTGCTCCTTACTTGTGATCAGCTCCGGTTTACGCCATGCCGCTAATTTCGGCATGGTGGGTCGCGCGCGCGACCCAAGACCGGTATTTACAGCATCGTAGATTACGGTGCCGTAAATAGCGGTCTGACCGGTCGGAATGGCCCGTAGTGGTAAGCGATGCCAGTAATCCTTTGCCGGCATCGTGTTTCCCTTTACTCCAATCTCGGAATGAGGCCCATTGTCTTGAAGAAAAATGCAAGCAATTGTTGGTCTTTAATTAGGACATTGACCTTGAACACTCACGTTGGTATGCAAGCAAGTTCGATTGCAGCAGTTGATAAGTTTATATTTTAGAGCTCTGCAAAGCCCCTCCTGCTTCAGATTGCCTGAATATGGGGGATGTATCTCGGAGTTTAAGAAAAGAGTTTGATACTATCCAGTTTCTTATTGGTAAGGCCTCCATGTCCAGAGTGCCTGATTCCGAATGGGTTAAGTAAAGCAGTGTTTAAGCAAGCTCCGGACATCTATGCAACTATACTGTATATACGTTTTCAAGATATTGTAAGTAAACGAGACTCCACAATCGTGGAAACTGTCACATATCATACCCATACATAAAAAAGGAACTAAGAAAAGACTTAATAGCTTTCATCCCATCGCGTTAATGGACGCAGATTGCAAAATATTTCTGTCTATTATACTGCTTGAATTGGCAATATGGATATTAAAATTGGGATGTTTATATAAATGCCAGATTGTTTTTTTTTTTAAAGGGCCACAGCACATCATTAAATGGCCTTATAATTCAGTCCCTCGCCTACATGGCAAACCAGAACAAAGCACAGCCATTATATGTGGCTAGTAGCGATCTGTCTAGGTATTTGATCTGGGCAACCGAAAGGAGTTGTGGTGAAAATTAAGATAGTGTGGCCTTGACAAAGGCTTGCTGAAAATACTGGTGTATTTACACTCTGACAATAAGTTAATTGTGTTGTTGAACTTGCAAAGGGACACAAGTAGTGCCTTGGAATGTGGTAATGGTTTACATTAGGGGTGTGTGTTGGCCCCCTGTTTGTTTAACTTATACCTTTCAGACTTGGGGGTGGTCCTTTCAAGGGTAGCATTCATTTCACCTAAAATCGAAGGTACCAAGCTATGTTGACTTGCATATGTGGATGATGTCCTGCTACTGGATCTTACTGAAGTTGGGCTGCAAAGATTAGTGGATTCATTCACAGCATACGCTGCTGCCAATGATCTACAACTTAATGCAGCAAAAATGAGAATTATAAGGTTTGGAAACAAAAGGATAAGAAGGTAGGGCTTTGGATTTGGTAGATGAATTGAAATATCTAGGGTTTTATCTTTGGGCACAACAACCTATAGCAGCTTTTTTTAACAGTTTTGGTAGCTCCAGCAAATTCCTGTGGAGCACAAATGAAGAGATTCAGCTTTAAGTACTGTGGCTTTACAATTCAACCATTGATACATTTTTATTTGGGGAAAGTTGTCCCATCGCTCTTATACAGATCGGAAATATATTTGTTAGTGGAGAAGATAGAGTTAAACCTCAGAGATGGTAAGTGTCAGGGTTGAGTACGACTCTGGTAACCCCTGCCGTATTTAACGACTAGGGTCTCCTTTCACAGGGACACTTCCCCCCGAGAGTGCAGCCTGCAGAGAACAACAAACAAACTACCTGTCAGGCTAGGTGCTTAGGTGAAAAGGTAGGAGCAGCCAGCAGAGCTAGAGAGAGAGAGAGAGAAGAAATAGATACAACAATATCAGTATTTCTGTTCAGTAACCTTGGACAGATAAGACACACCTCCCTTAAACAGTACCCAGTTTGTATCTGATGTTGCAAAAGATGGAGGCAATGCACCTACTTGACATCCACCTGCAAGGAAGTCCAGAAAGTCAACGTTTTCCAAAAGGGAGAGCTGACAAAGTCTTATCCAAAAAGGGAGGACACCTGACGCTTATGGCACAAGGGCAGAATCTAGGGACAATGCAGACAGTCCAGCTCCCATAGGCAACAGATCCACAGAGTCAGTGAGCTGATGGGCAAAAACAAAAAAAAAGTACAATGAAAATCCAAGTCTATACCAATAGTCCAGTCCCGGTGTCTGAAGAGGAAAAAAAGCACTGCAGGGCATGGGAACAGGAGTCCGTAGAGTAGACAGGCGAAGAGTCCATTGAAACGATGCACTGTGTTCTCAGCCTAAAGGGAACAAAGAGTAAACTGTGCAGGAAGAAAAGCTGAGTTCAGGGGAAGCCAGGAGATCTGTCAGTAACAATGGGAACGAAGTGCCAGAACCGACAGGGATTGGGAAGTAACAAATCCATTGAGACAGTAGCTAAAGGGGTCTGGTATCCAGATAGAAACACAAGAAGGCAAAAGCAAGGTCAGCTGCTCACCGGGAGGAATGCAGCATTAAGGAGCACTGCCTGGCAAGTTCAGGGTGCTTAAATAAAAACACTGATATGACTTGCATCATGTGGGTCGCATCGGTAGACAAAACACATGACAAGTCACGCGCATGATGGCCCGGGTCTTTTGGGAAGTGTAATCTATGAACCGCCGTAACATATACTGCCATAATAGCCACGGCAGCCGCCAATGCTGATGTTGCCTGGAATGGAGGACAAGGGAGGCCATCGGAGGCGGGCAGACAGTGGCAGTACCCCTCAAAGGATCCCCCCACCCCGGGGGGCATGCAATAGGAGGTACAGAATGCGGGCAGAAGTTTAGGGGCATGTACATGAGCAGCGGGATCCCAGGTCCTGTCCTCTGGGTCATACCCTTTCCAATCTATCAGATAGTAGTAGACACCCCTCTTAACACGGGTATCTAGGATGGCTGGTATATCATCATCGTCCATACCACATAATTTAATAGTAGCGGGCATAGCGGACAGTCTGGTGCCTGTCACATATGGTTTCAGTATGGCAACATCAAAAACAGGATGAATACACCAATTCGAAGCAATCATAAGGTGAAATGCAACAGGGTTGATACATTTGTCAATAAGGTAAGGACCAACATATTGAAGCTTGCATTTCCCTGAAAATGCACAGATATCTAGTGGACACCCAAACCTGATCCCTGGGTTGGTAAACTGGGGCAGAACCAAGATGCTTATTGGCCTGCCATTTTATGGGTTCTTGGGCCTTTTACAGGTGTTTTGCCACAGCCAAACGAATGCCCGACAATGAACGGAACACGCCATTGGCGGCTGGTACGTGCACCTGATTAGGCAACATGTGAGGCAGGATACATGGATGCTGAACATACAGGGCAAAAAAAGGGGAACAACCCACTGAGGAGTGCTGAGAGTTGTTGTAAGCGAACCTCAGCTGCCCCTAACACTGTAAGCCAGTCAGACTGGTATTGCAAACATGAACAATGTAGATATTGGTCCATGGTGGCGTTGGTTCTCTCGGTCTGGACATCGGTCTGAGGGTGGTAAGATGGAAAAAATCATGCATCGACCCCTAAGGACCTGGTCAGAGCCAGCAAAAACAGGACATAAACTGTGAGCCATGGTCTGTGACGGGAATAGAGGGTAGGCCAAATAATCGGACAATATGGCCAAAATACAGGGTAGCCGATTCACAAGCTGAGGGTAAACCCCAACAGGGGATGAAGCGTGCCATTTTCGTGAAAATTGTGGCCACCACTAAAATGGTGGACATCCCTTGTACCAGTGGCATTTCCACTATGAAGTCCATGGAAACCATTAACCAAGGCTTGTGTGGCATTGGCATCGCTTGTAGCAAGCCCACTTGTTTACCAGGGATCATTTTACACTGTGTACACACATCACACTTCAATATGTAATCCACAGCATCCCTTTTCATGTGGGGCCACAAACACCACCTTGTAACAGTTCTAGGGTCTTTTGTCAACCTGTATTGTTAAACGGGATATCATATCGTGCCTCCTTTATTGTATATATTGGCCTAAGCCCAGTCGCTCTACGAAGAAATCCTTGTTGCAAAGTTCCGATCTTAGATTTAGCCGCCATTTTAGGTTCATCCACCATTTTGATTCTCACTCCAAAGTCACCCTGTGTTCTAAAATGGTGAACAGTGTTCTTCTGTTTGTAACTTGGCCGTCCTGACCTCTACATGCAAGTTAATGTCTAAACTGCCCGTAGGCCAAATGTTAGGGTCATGTAATGAAACCTTGTCCTTCCTTGACCTGTGGATCAAGGATTACCTGTGCCAACGATACTGATCCGCCAGCATATATTAAGCACAATGTTGTTTAAATACTGAACGTGAACACTTGTTGAACTACATTGTATTAAACATGAAGTAAGGCTTAATGTTAAATACAAAGACACACTGTTGCCATTGAAACCTATTGGAGCATATACTAGGAATAATCCATATGGATATAGGTGAATAAATTAGAAGTGAACTCGGCACAAACTCATAGCCCAAGGAATGATTAACCTGTAGATGGGTTGGACATTATGTTACAAATTGTATAAAAAGAGTGACTGTTCTGATGTACAGCTCCACTCACTTCTCACACCGAAAGGGCTGATATTCGCTGTGATGTACTGAGGGCCAGATAGCTATCTGATACTTTGTTCCTTTGAAAACTGTTCAGTTATAGAATAAAGATCTGTGTATCTTTATAAGCCTGTGTTTGGTGTATTTCCTTTTTGGGTACTCAGCCTCGATATTCTCTTTTTGCTTTTACAGATGGCGCCCGAATAGGGACCTTCCAGATTGATGCCAGCTCGTTGAAG